>NC_134599.1:2732218-3381384 GCF_037038515.1 Microtus pennsylvanicus
TACTGTATACATAATAAATAAATATCTTTTTTATAAAAAAACCAACGTAGGAAGATTTAATTCCTCTTACACTTCCAGGTCACAGTCTACCCTACCATTAAGGGAAGTCGGGAAAGGAACTCAGCGTAGGAACTGCCCGAACCTGGGGCAGAAACCATGGAGGAACATTACTGGCTGGCTCCCTGTCTCTCTCTGAGTTGCTCTTTTATACACACCAGGATGCCCTGCCTAGGGCTGGTGCTACCCATAGTGGCTGGGTCCTCCACAACAATCAAGAAATGCCCCATGACATAGTGTCTTACCTAGGTAGGGTCTTATAATGCTGTGATAAAACACCATGGCAAAAAATTACTCGGGGAGGAAAGGGCTTACTGGGCTTACTTACTTTGCATTACACTTCCTGGTAACAGACCATCACTGAGGGAAATCAGGGCAGGAATTCAAGCAGGGCAAGCGCTGATGCAGAGGCCGTGGGAGGAGCGCTGCTTACTGACTCTCTCCCCATGGCTTGTTCAGACTGCCCTTCTTATAATAGCACCCAGGACCACCAGCCCAGGGATGGTACTTGCCCCACAGCGAACAGGGTCCTTCCACATTAGCCATTAATCAAAAAAAAAAAAAAAAAAAAAAAAAGGTCCTACAGCTCTCAGTCCATCGTGAAGAGAAGTCAGGGCAGGACCTCAAACCAAGAACCTAGAGACAGGAATGGGGCAGAGACCATGGGAGAGATGCTTCCTGGCTTGCTCTCTGTGACTTCCTCGACCTGTTTCTTCTACAACCCAGGACCACCTGGCCAGGGGACACACCACCCACAAGGGGCTACGCCTTGCCACGTGGTTAAACAAGAAAACAAAATGCTCCATAGCCTCAGTTGAGGCTCCCTCTTCCCAGGTAACTCTAGTTTGTGACAAGCTGACCAAAGAGTAACAGAGAAAGCCTATAGTTGCCCTGAGATGCCAACCACAGAGAACACTACATAGCATTTGTTCATGTAATGTTTCTATAGCACGATTACAAGTGTTGGGCTGGGGAGAACCTGAGCTCTAGCCCCGGATTTTATGTAAAAAGTCAGATGTGATGGTGTGCTCATGTAACTCCAGCACTAGGGAGGCAGAGACAAGCAGGTCTCTGGGATTCACTGGCTGGCCAGCCTAGCCTATTAGGGCTCTGGGTCTACGGAGACTCTGTCTCCAAAATAAAGTAGGGGGACAGTACTCAAGGCTGTCCTCTGGCCTCCACATGTACCCCCTCTCTCTTCTCTCTCTCTCTCTCCCTCTCTCTCTCCTCTCTCTCCTCATCTCTCTCTCTCTCTCTCTCTCTCTCACACCTCACACAACACACACACACACACACACGAGAGAGAGAGAGAGAGAGAGAGAGACGAGAGAGAGAGAGAGAGAGAGAGAGAGAGAGAGAGAGAGAGAGAGAATGGATCCAGGAAAGCAGGAAAGGAGAGGTCTAGGGCCTGGAGAATGTTCTATACTTGGAAGGCAGATTCCCTGCCCCATGACCCAGCCCTTCTAGAAAAGGACCCTTTGCAGCACGGGCAATGAGTTCCTAAGATCCCTCCCCAAGGTGTGTCCTGGCCATGGTGGACCTCAGAGAACCTGCTGCCACGACCAGCTGATAACTGGGTCCCACCCCCTCCGTCCTGCTACCAGTCCGCGAGCTCAGCCTGTCCCGATAAGATCATTGCCTTCAGGTGACCGTGCCAGGACCCAGGATTGCTCCCTGTGAAACGCCAAGTTAATGAATGTGAGGCCTGCACAGCCTACAATGGGGTCATTCTCCCCAGCTGTGCATGAGCAGTTCCATGTAATATTTATAAACCAGGTTAGTGCTAAGCCCTGAAGGGAGGCTGGGCCTGGGGCCTTGCACTGCTGACCCACCCCATGAATGAAAGCAAGAAAACGCCCTCTTCAAGGAAGAGACCCACCCAGCAGAGCCTGGGCCCTGGGAGAACCTCACCCATCACCCAGCCCTCATGCCTTCCTGCGAACAAAGAGAAGTCTCACACTCGACCTGACTTACTCTGTACATAAGGACAAGCCTCTAATCCTTTTGCCTTCTACACGGTAGCCAAGGGGGGCTATAGAAAAGTGTGGAAGGCACGCCCTTCTTTCATGGGTCTCCTCAGCATCTCAGGAGCCTGCTCCCTCACCCAGCAGATGCTAGTTAGACATGTGAACGGGATGTGTGCCACTGTGAATAGTGAACAGGAAGTTGATTTTAACCAGAAATATGCATCTTAGGGGCTGGAGGGATGGCTCCACAGTTAAGAGCATTTGCAGCTCCTGCAGACGATCCGAGACTGAGTCCCAGCACCCACTAACGATTGGCTCACTAACGATGGCTCACACTCGGCTTGTTCCAGTGCCCTCTTCCTGCTTCCTGGGGCAGTGCGCACATGTGGTACACAGACACAAGCAGAAAAAAACACCCACATGATACAAATTAATTAAAGGAAAAATTTTAATGAATCTTAGTGGATGATTGGACAGCAAACCTGCACTGTGAGGGTTAGCAAGAAACTAGGCTCTAAGGGCTCTGGTCCCTGTCCCAGGTGCCAATGAATATAGCTGGGTTTTAGTAAAGCTTGTTTCTGGATACAGAAATTTAGATTACACATACTTTTCATGGGTTCTGGAATGTCACTACTCCCTTCGATTTTCAAAAAATGTAAAAGCAATTCCAAAATCAATGGACAGATAAATACAAGTGGCCAAGGCCTAGGGCACAGCTCCGTGGGTGAATGTGAAGGGTGAATGACAAGCCCCCATTGTGTTCTCTTCTGGCGGCCACCTTTGTAAACTGCTTCTTCCACTTTGAAGGGGCCCTGACTTCCAGCTCTGCAGCTCAGGGAGAGAGCAGCTCTGTCTTCGCCACCCCCTTCCTCTACTCTCCCTTTCCCCCTTGCTTTCAACGGTTAGCATCTTAATCTACATTGTCAGGAATAACAACTTTGGCACTTCTATCTTGGAGCATTGATCAAGTATTCTGGGCTTTTCTCCTAGGCTGGCTGATTTTAAAAGAAAAGTAATGTTCTTAAAGAATGAATACATTTATGCTATTGTGGCTATATAAAGAGGTCCTTGATCAGGGCCAAGCAGCGTGATGTCATCTCACCCTCCATGGGTCCCACGCTAAAGTGTTCTTTTCCCTTCCTGGGAGGACACTGCTGGCACTGATGCTAAGTGGACCCTCTCTTCTCCTGCCTCTGCCATTTGTTCAGCCTGCCCCTCCCTGATGCAGCAAGGCCTGTGGATGCCCTGTCTGCTTTTCTAGAGTGTTCTTGGTCCTGCCCAATTGCCATGCCTTTTCTTTCTGGCTAAATAGGCTGGTGACTTGGGACGGGTGACAATATGCCCAGTCTCAGAAGGTAAGCCATGAGCCCTGGCCATAGGATCTCAAATCCAGTAAGTAGAATCATGCACGAAGGTTTTTGAAGTCACAGATACCCGGACACCACTCCCTGCTGATTGGACTTGAGTCCTTGGTTGTGACCTTGACATCCATTTCTGTTGAGTTTTACTAAATTGGGGAAAGCAGGTTGGCACCTGCTGTTCTGGCTTCTGCCTGACACGCCTTCTCACTGTCTGTCTCGTAGCAAGAGATAAGCTCTGGGAATGACTTTTCCTCAGGATAAACGGAGAGACCTTCCACCCACTCTGATCAAACCTACATTATACCCGGAGCAGTCATGAGAGGACAGATTGGCAAACAGAAAGCCTCGAGGCTGATGGCGACGGTGCAGAAGGATGGAGGCAGAGCGAGCATTCAGTGAGGGCCTGGGCTTCTAAGTCAGCTCCTAACGGCTCTGTTCCTACGAAGTACACTTTGGAACCGAGGACCTGTGACTTTCAAGTTCTCCTACGAGCAGACTTTCCTTTTATTAAAGGAAGGGCATTTCTCCTCTATGCCATTGCTTTCTGCTCTTTGAGTCTGTGCCCAAATCCAGTTTTGATGCACAAGATCTTCTCCAAGTCCTCTGGCTCCTTGTTCTCCTGAGCCACTTCTTTCCAGCTTAGTCTCTCTGTCTTGTTTCTCTTATTAAATAGCTTTCTGAACTACATCCTCAACTATTATTCTCAGAAAATGCCCACAGGAAGCAGACTGTCTTCTCCCTGTGTCTTCTGTCTTTGACCTTGGTGTGAGTGCTCGTGAAAACGTTGATGTGAACCTATTTCCACCCATTTGAGGTGGCCCAGTTTGTCTCTGGAAAATTCCTAGTGTTTTGTTCTTAGTATTCTGAAGTTTCAGGAACATGTCCAGGACTGTTTCCATGTGTCTTGCTGAATACTCGCTGGGTCTGACACTTGAAATTGTGTGTCTTTAATTTTCCATATATTACTTCTTAATCAATTTTCTCCCAAGAAATACCTTTAGACATGGGGGCACGTGTTTACATGTGTGCATGCATACATGTGAGTGTGTATGTGGAGATCAGAGATTGATGTCAGGTGTCTTCCTCAATCACTGTCATTTTAAGACTAGGTCTCAGTTGGCTAGGCTGGTTAGCAATTAGTTCAAGGAATCTGCCTGGTTCAACCAACCCCTGCCACAGGGGTTATAGATGTAGAAGCCACCATACCTGGCTTCTACATGGGGGAAAGTCCATGAGGTCAGACCCCCAGGCTGTCCATCCAGGTGAGTTCTGTCTTCTATTACTTACTGGATTTGGTGACCCATCTTCCTTTCCATCAGCCCCCTGCAATTCATTCCTTTAAGCTTTTTATTTCCTTTAGGACCATGCTCTCAACAGAATCTGGTACTGAAGAGAGAAGGAGACACAGACATAAACTGATACCAGCTTCTTTTTAAAAATGAATAACATTCTTATTTGCTTACATAGGATTATATGAAGTTTTATTTCATACGGAAAATGGCTATGAATCCCTCCCCATTACATAAATTGTAGAGACCTGAACCTGACAGATCTCCCTTCCTAGAGTGGGCTTGCAAGTTTGTTTGTGTCTCCGACCCATGCAGGGGCTGGAGAGCTCCTCCTCCACTGCTGAAAGCAACATTCTGCAATAAAGCAGATAGATTCCCCCTGGCCAGCAACCCCTACCTAAAGGTAGCTACCACTCCATCCTACTGCCTGATAGAGGCAATTCTAGAACTATCCTATTGTTCTAAGAGCACCCCATGCCTTCAGTGAGCCCTCAGGAACCCCTGTGGGCAGGCTTTCCTTCATCATCTCTCTATTCCTCCTCTCGGTCCTGCCTTCTGGGATTACCTCCCAGGGGAAGGCTTTCTCCAAAACCTTGTCTCAGGCTCCACTTTCTAAGTCTTGACATGTACCCCATGTAGCATGTTCTCTGTGCAGCATATTCTCTACGTAGCATGTTCTCCAAGGAATTGAGTTTGGGTACGGAAGGTGCTAGCATGTTTGGAAGATGGGGACAGAAGTCAAGCAGTCAAAGATGATGGCTGTTGTAAGCAGGCTTAAGCCAGAGGCATTGTGGAAATTTGTGTGGGCCCCAGGATACACCCTAAGAGAAGTAGAAGGGGTACAGTGATGAGATAGCCCAAGAGAAGACCTCTTGGAACCTAGGTGGCACATAGTTCAGAGTCCTTGTGATCTAGATGAGGTCAGCAACCAATGAGTCATACTGGTCCAAGACCAAGGTATAGATAGCTTTTCCACCCAGGTTCCCAGGAAGTATAAGCCCACAACTAGTCAGCCAGTTAGCACTAACTGGCTGACCAGTTGTCAGCTTCTCAAATCAGATGAGATCCCATTCTCAACGAATTGTAGCCCAAGGAAGGAGGGAAAGAGCCTGCAAATTGAGCATCAAGTAAGACATGTCTGGCATGGGAATGGGAACCTAAGGTTTTACAGCTTCACTACATCTTCCTCAATGTCCACTGATGTGGGATTCCCCTCTGTATGCTGTGAATGAATTTTGTAAATGAATAAAGCTGCTTTGGTCGTATAGCAGGGCAGAATAGAGCTAGGCAGGAAACTAATCTGCATGCTGGAAAAAAGTAGACAAAGTAAGGGAGAAACCATGTAGCCACTGCAGAAGATGGATGTTGGACACCAGACAGAACTTTACCAGTAGCCCACAACCACATGGCAATACACAGGTTAATAGAAATGGGTTAATTTAAGATATAAGAGCTAGCCAATAAGAAGTGTGAGTTAATAGGCCAAGCAGTGTTGTAATAATACAGTTTCTGTATGGCTATTTCAGCCTCCTCAGACAACAGAATGGCACCAACGTGGCCAACTATAACCATGTAAAACCTGAGAAAACTTGAAAAGGCATTCTAGGCACCAAAGAATAGAGTTAAGCATGGCTCTGTTTGCTGGCAGCAAGCAGGGGTACCATGGCTCCTTTAAGAAAAGGCTTACTGACTCAGCATATGAAATGGTGCCTTTCTGGTTCATGCTAGCATCACAAACTCTGGCTCTTTCAGGAGGCCCAGCACCTAAATGGGGTCTGTGAGCAGTGTGTTACAAATTGCTTAATGGTGACACAGACCTGCTGCGACCCTGGATCTAGGGCAGAGAGAATGGCTCTCAGAGGCAGGGAACATGCCTCTGTCATGTTGTAAGAGAGACATGCAGAACCCACAGGAAAATGACTGATGAACTTGCTTAAAGGTGAGATGGTCTTTCAGTGTTCCTGATTCATGAAAGAACTGCCAGACATTTTGCAAGACACAGAAGAAAGCAACCGATGAACTTTGTCAGTACAAGGCATATGAGATCTTCAAATTTCCTGCTTCATGGGAAAGTTTGCCAGAAACTATGGACTGAATATAGGCACCACAATGTTACAAAGGAACTTTGAGTGACTGTCCAGTGGAGCAAGCAGGCAGGACAACGGAGTTGGTCCTAGCCACACCCACTTAGCAATTAAAACAAAATGTTCCTGGTCAGAAAATAATTACAGACACACAATAAAGACAGATTCAGATTTTTAAAAAAAAAAGACCTCTGAATGGGTCACAGTATTGGATAAATGTACATAGGCTTGAGAGAGAGAGGGTAAGAGTATAGACAATTATAATATAAAAGAGTACAGATAGTCATAGATTAAAGGAAAAGATAATAAAATAAATATTAAACTTGTAAAAAAAGTAATAAGCCATATAAAGATGGAATATACACAGAATAATATGTATATTATTGTGTTTTCTTTGAATTTTTTGACTGTGATGAGCTAAGTACAGAGAGACATTTCCTTGCACAGGCTGCTAAGCTAAACCAACATATATACTTTAAAGGTGTCTTGACTTCAAAATTATGTCTAAGGAGATGTTGCTTTGGAAAAGAGATTATGTTTTTGTTTCCACAGAGGATGAGAACCTGTGGATTCCTTCCAAACTAATGTGGTTTGATGGACCAAGACACCCTGAAAGGTCTCCCCAAACCCCAAAATTACTTCATCCAACAAAAAGCAGTTTGAAGAGACAACTTCCAAATTCCCTAAAGTACTGTTTGTAAATCTTTGTTTACATTTAAAGGGGGTATGCTATAGAGATGAGTACTTTGCATTGGTATAAATCCTGGTTTATTGATACAAATTTAAGGTCAACTTTGTTACATCTATATTTCTATTCTTGATTAATGTATTATTTGTGCAGCTTATTTTAAAATGTAATGTATTATTAAGAAATACAGGTTAATAGATAGTCATCTACAAAAGCCAAGCTTGTAGTCATGTTAGTTAGGCTTTCTAGATGTACAGAGATATATTTCAGATGGATAGATATTCTTCAAATATTTCTAAGACCAACAGAATATGGCATTTAAAATGTTTTAAGAACTTAGGACTTTTCATGACAATAAGACACTTCAGCTCCTGGCAGCACCAATCTACTTCAAGAGAATGATGGGCATCGAAGATGCTCCTTGTGGAGTTTGTTAGCCATTTGAGCAAGAAACTGCTCTTGCCTGGAGTGCTTGACAAGACATGCAGAACCCACAGGAAAATGACTGATGAACTTGCTTAAAGGTGAGATGGTCTTTCAGTGTTCCTGATTCATGAAAGAACTGCCAGACATTTTGCAAGACACAGAAGAAAGCAACCGATGAACTTTGTCAGTACAAGGCATATGAGATCTTCAAATTTCCTGCTTCATGGGAAAGTTTGCCAGAAACTATGGACTGAATATAGGCACCACAATGTTACAGAGGAACTTTGAGTGACTGTCCAGTCAGCGAGAGAGAGCTCTGTAATTTCTAGAGTTTTAGAAGTTGTTTACAATGCAATTCCTGTTAACTTAGGTAGTATTATATCCTTCTGGGGTCTTTGGTGGAGTTGAAGAATAGGTAGATATAGTTATAGTTTTCCTTAATTATGACAAAAGATAAAGTAGTTATAGATATTGCAACTATAATTCTTGCTTGGTAACTGTTTTGCTGCATGTAAACTTGCTATGCTAAAGTTAAAACCTTCCAAAAAAAGTTAAAAACTTCCTTTTTATTTAGACAGAAAGGGGGAGGTGACATGGGATTCCCCTCTGAATGCTGTGAATATTTTTTGTTAATGAATAAAGCTTTTTTGATACTATAGCAGAGCAGAATAGAGCTAGGTGGGAAAACTAAGCTGAATGCTGGAAAAAAGTAGGCAGAGTCGGGGAAACACCATGTATCTGCTTCAGGAGGCAGACGTGATACACCAGATGGAACTTTACCAGTAGGCCAAAACCATGTGGCAATACACCGATTAATAAGAATTGGTTAATTTAATATATAAAAACTAGCCAATAAGAAGCGTGAGCTAATAGGCCAAACAGTGTTGTAATAATACAGTTTCTGTGTGATTATTTTGGGTCTGGTGGCTGGGAAACAAACAAGCATCCTCAAACAACAGTTCACTTTCTTTCTGTTTTCCAGAAGACCCCCCTCATCCTACAGCATCAGTAGGGTTCTTGGAAGAGGCCTCTGAGCTTCCTGTGTTAGAATTGAACACCCCTGTGAAATAGTAAAGGGTGAACCTTATTCCACTGTGGTATTTCAGAGTCGCTGGGATTAGCTACAGTGATCTGGGCAGAACCTCATGATTGAATCCTAGTGACTTTACATGACAGAGAGAGAGCAGAGCATTCAATCATACAGTGCCTGTCATCCAACATCCAATGCCCTACACCCCTCAGGACTCTTCCAGCAAGAATGTCAGTGGGTCCTTGAGCCTGTAAAACTGAGCTAAGGAGCCTCTTTACTCGACAGTGTTGCCCAGCTTTGGTGACATGCCACAGTGATGAAAAGCGGGCTAATAAGACCTGAACTCAGGGACGCCATCTATCAGCCTCCATTGAAGCTGGGTCTGAGCATCTGACCAATGCCATGAGGGCTAAAGAAGCAATACCATGCCATCTGCACTGCTGAGTAGTGGCCACTGTTTTCTCCTCTCCAGCTCCTTTCTCTAGCTGGGAAATGGCCACAGGTGGACCTTGGACATCACAGAACATCTGCATGGGGATGATCTTGGTGCCTTTCAAGACCTCATGTGAGAGAGCCTCTGAACTCTTGCAGTAAGTGTATGGCTTTAGCTTTAACTGGGAACGCATATCTGGGAGTTCCCACGCAACATCAATATTCCCCTGAGCAGATAGAATGCCAGGGGGTGAGGGTCATTCTAAATAGGATTTCTGGGTAGCTGGCTCAGACTAGAATTAGAAGAGAAGACAGGAAAGGTGGGGGTGAGGCCATGCTCAGGCCCAGGATTTTCATAGGGAAATTCTACCTTGGAACAAGGCAACAAAGGGGGAAAGGAAAGTGGGTTGGAGGGATCTGGGGTTCAAAACTCAGAAGAACTACCTTCTTAGAACAGATCCCTTAGGGAAGGAAGCAGACAGACACCTCTGAGGGCATCAGCTCCGAGTCCCAAGCTCCCTCCCTGATAGTGAGCAAAGCAGACATAGACATGAGGGAGCACAAGGGGAGATGGACAGGGATGTGGACAGGGATGTGGACAGGGATGTGGACAGGGATGGCCATCCTGGCTCCAGAGGACAGAAACCCCTAACTCTCAGCAAGTTCTTAATCCTCCATGGATGTAGTCAGAGCTTAAACCACAGGATGACAGGGGAGCCTTGGACATGGAGAGCTAGGCCCACAGGCTTGATAGATGTTTATGAGCTCTGTAGATTCTGAACTAAGAAACAAATTCCCTCTTGAATGGACCAGGGAAGCCCTGTACCTAGCAGGGGACAGAAAGGGAATATCTTTTTTTAAAAAACTCTGTATTTTTTTTCTAGAATTCCTTTTTAAGCCCTCAAGGGAATATCTTATGGATGTTAACAGACCACAGAATGCCAAACCACAGCAGGGGCCTCAGTGAAGACTGGCAAGGCTATAGTCTCCCATATGTAGTCCAACATGAGTATTAGGGTGACCTGTGAGGCAAGGGTGGATACTCACTGCATAGCTGAGGAAGCTGCTGTCCACTCTAGAAATTAGCAGGTTATTCTTGGTCACAACTCATTTCCCTCTAGGTGTGGAAAGTCCTGTGTGTGCTGGACAGTCACAGCACAATGCATCCCTATGATATGAACTGCCCTTGCATCTCTGGGGCTCACTGGCACTGCAGATGGAGGTGCAGACCTAGAGGGTGGAGGAACCATCCATTAGATATGGCTAAGGTCTTAGGGTCAGAGATGGTCCTTGGGGCAGGTAGAGCTTCCAGCGAGCCATAGTTACCTGCTGGAAAGCCGCAGGTCTCCAAGGACTTGCAGCCTCTTTTCCATGCTGACATCACAAGTTGTTTTCAAGTTCAAGTCTGTACTGAATTTCCCAACTGCAAACAGAAAGTCTGTAGTCCCGCAGTCGGTGAAGGGTCATGGAAATGCCGCCCGCCATGAGACAGCGACAAGACTAATAATCAATGGGCATGTATCAAGGAAAGATTCGTGCTGGGCTGAGACAACAGCACAACAAAGCAAATGTTTGCATTCTTTAAGAATAGCATCTCATTTATAAAGTATGAGTAATAAAATCAATACTGCTGAAGTTGAGCAGCAGCGGCAGGGTGGAGTGTGTTCGCCCAGCCTTACGACAGGTGGCCGGATAAGAATGTTCTGTGTGCTTTCTTCCTTTTAGAACGGCAGCGCTTTTATTCAAAGAGATGATGGATGCACATGAAATGTGCACTTGCAAGCATGTGGGAATAATGATCCTCACTGAATAGTCCCACACCTTCAGTATAATCCTGACCTAAAACTCAATAACGACATTGATTCGTTGATAATCATCTTTCTTTAAAACCCCATTAACTAAAACTTGGTGGCCCAAGCACACCTATTTTTAAGTGAGGCAGGGAGGATAGTTTAGGGAGCACCCTTCCCCTGGCCTAAGAAGAACAACACCTTGGAGAAAGATGGCCTCCAACATCATTTCTGTATGGTGATGATAAAGTCTGGGAAGGCAGGTTGTTGAAGCCTTTTTGCCTCATGCTTTGTGCTAAAGCCACGCACAAGAGTGGCCAAACGGCACAGTTAATGAACTGCAAGGGTGTGCAGAGGGACAGAGTAGGAGACTGGCCAACAGGGGCATCTGAAGCAATTCCACCAGAGAATTGCTACATACAACTCCCCTCACGGTCTCAAAAAGCTTCTGGGACTCTGGGCAAGGTTGCCGCTTGCAGTGGTTCCTGTCGGCCCCTCCTAGTCAGAAGAGCCAGTCCTCTGTCCTGCCACCTGAACTAGGTGGCATGCAGCATCTGGGCTGGCCTCAGGCCCCTCCTACCATCTCTGCTCCACCTACACCTGACAATGCTGAGGTACATTGGCTCCACGACAAAGACCATGATTCAGGTCTATAGAGCCCAGCCTGGTGGCGATGCCTGAGAGCCCTTTCCTGGGTTGGCCAGGGCACAACTCACCGCTGACTCTCCAAGGCACTTGGGAAGCAGCCCCTGCTGCCCTGACCTGACACACTGCCTCCTTATTCAGAGTCACAGCTGGGCCAGGCACTTCAAGGGGTACCTGGTGCCCCCCAGACTCTCCCTTGGGAGATGTCTCCTGGGCTGTCCCTCGGGGGGGGGGGGGGCTCTGAACAGTCTCAGTGATGGAACGCTGCCTTGGCAAGCCCACGGTGGGGCCGACTGCCAAGTGCTCTCCCGGCAGCAGGGGTTGTTCTGCAGGAAGGAGGAAAAATGACTGCAAATAAGAGCAGACGTCAGCTTTCTCTCTGCAGCAGGATGAGGTCATTCCAAGCATGGTCTCCTCTTCCTGGAGTCTTTTTATTCTTTTGGAGTGAACAGCCCTGAATCCAAGGGACACCTGTGTGACATCTCCTTGGGCACAGCAGTGCCCAGGGCACTGGGGACCTCAGGAGCTCGGACCCTCTGCTGCTGTCTACAAGAGCTGGCCAGTGGAGACCTCACTGCAGTGGGCTGTCTAAAAATAGTAGCTACAAAGTAGCAGTGCTTCCTAGAGCCAGACACTTTCCTGACATACAGAGGCTGCCCGGAGCCACCTGCAGTCTCGCTACTGTCTTGAGTGGGGCTCAGCCTATGATGCTCGTCTGACAGAGATTCATGAGGTGCTCATCAGAGCCACTGGTGACCCAGGAACCAGATCCTGGGAGCAGCCCCAGATTCCCCCTGAGGAAGCTTAGGCAGGAGCAGAAGAAGGGGCCTACACAGAATCAAGAGCAAAGATGTCATACCAGAGAGAATCCAGGGGCACAAAACTTCAGGCAGTAAGGGCAAGAGGACAGGGGATCCTGCTGCTTGTACCGAAAAGATGTCAGAATGCAGACAGATGTGGGTCAAGATGGACAGGGAGATGACTATGTGGACAGACAGATGAGCTAGGTAGGTAGGTAAATAGATAATAAATAGACTAGATAGATGATAGATAGATAGATAGATAGATAGATAGATAGATAGATAGATGATAGATAGATGATGGATAGATAGATAGATAGATAGATAGATAGATAGATAGATAGATGTTGGATAGATAGATAGATGATAAATAGATAGATAGATAGATAGATAGATAGATAGATAGATAGATAGATGATGGATAGATAGATAGATAGATAGATAGATAGACAGATAAATTATTTATAGATAAAAGAGAGACTACTATGGCCACATATGTGTTGTAGACATGAGTGTCCACTCACATCCTACACTCTTATGTGCCTATATGAATGTGTCATACATCCATTCACATATGATAGCACACTCAAATATATGCATTAGTATGTTCACAGTCACATGTCACTCACACATGCCTAGACACACATGTGCATATTTACATGAATGCCTACTCATGGACGTGCTCATATATGTATGCTCACATCTGCACAGACTCACAATGGCAGAAATCACAGAGCATTTGGGAGGCAGCTTGCTTCCCATCCTGTGCCCCAGTCTGCCCTCCTTGTCCATGTGTACTACTGGCCCTGATAACACACAGCAGTGGGGGGAATGCCTCTTCTCCTGCAGGCTGCAGATGCTGTCCTGACATTGAACCCATGTGCAGCTTTGGACCTAGACCTCAGAGACAGGAACATCCAAGATGGACGTCAAACCAGTGACAGACTGAAAAGAACCTCGCTCCTGGGCCCTTCTATGTGCTGCGCTTCCCTCCCACCCCATGGCGCTCAGTGCACATGCTCAGACAGCAGAGCCAGAGTGTGCCAAGAGCCAACATTTCAGACAAGTCCTGGAATATTGTCGGACTTTGGGTGACACTGGGAGGAGCAAGTTCGAGAATATTCAAGGGTTTGATCCTCATCAAAGAACAGACATGTTGGTACACTTGAGGGTACTGGTTCCCAAATCCACGTTTTTTAAGTTAGCACAGTCAGCGCACATGGTATGAAATATCACTGCCAAGCGTAGAAAGCCCATCACAAACATGAGAGGAAGGGGAAATCTTGTCCTCACTTGGCAGATGGTGGGGGCCCTAAGGGACTTCAAAGCTTTCTCACGTTGCACAGTGCAGGTAAGCCCGTCTCCGATGATGACCACTGAGGTGAGGATGCCCAGCCCTGCTGTGGTTATCCAGATAGGCATATTGGGAAGTTCAGAGATCTGATGGGAGCCACGGAAGCTTCCACAGCTTCTTCCAACTGATCGTCTTCTCCTTACTTTTCCTCAAGATGTTCGACCTAGAATTGTGTGACTCCTGATCAAGGAGGGATTCGTAGCTGAGCACTGTGCACACACACCCCTTCTGTAACAGAAACATTCCAGACCAAACTGAGCTGCCCCCAGTGAAGGCAAGCTAGTGCTAGGCATTTCTGAGCCATGGTTGACTTGGTGATTAAGTGGGTTCAAGTGGGCCTTCTATGGTCAATGGGGACCCAGGTGAGAGGTGGGGAGGAGCAGTACACTGAGAGGGTTCTATGAACATAAATGAGGGACCTCTGCCCAGCAGAGGGCAGTAAGCAGAGAATACCAGGAGCGAGAATCATTCCCTTCCCTTTGTCACCCTAGTTCAGGCTAAAGGCGGGGGGGGGGGGGTGGGGGAGGGGGGCATGGTTGCTAGTGCAGCACAATCCATGGCATGAGCACAGGGCATCCCTGTCCTTGACCAACACTGCACCAGCAATGCTGAGGCTGAAAAGGGCAGGCCTTGATCAGCTGCCCTGGGTGTTGGGCACCTGGGTGGAATTCTGTGTACCTTCACATGCAAGATGGCTGTCCGGGCCCGTGTGGGTCCAACACAGATTCCCTAACTGGACTGGAATGGAGTTGCGAGGAATAAACCGACGCAGCTTACATGGTCATCATGGAAGGGCAAGATCTCTCTCCAAAGATCTCTCGTTTATTCTCCACACACCTTATATATCATCACATCAATTGAGCAGGAAAACACAGTAGGCTGTCTCCCTAGGCAACCAGGTGAATGGGCTTTTAGTCACGTCCGCATCTACCTGTACGCTAGCAGTCAAGTGGACCATGAATTAGCATCTCTCTAAGACATCCTCCAAATTACAAAGGAAGGAAGCACCAAACATCCTGATCAGTTTTAGTCAACACCTCTCCTCAGGAGATCTACATTTCTAACAAGTACATCCTTGCTACTGTTAGGCAGAGACAGCTTGTCTGCAGAGCTACGTGATCAGCTCAGACTGGGTCTATGGCTTTTGTGCCGTACAGAAATATAGGCCTACAGATGGCCACATGAGTCACAGAGACCTAGAAGCAGGGGAGGGGAGCTCCATGAGGGTCAACAAAATGAATACAAATTGTGTTCTTTCCCAAGACACGCCAGGAGGGTCATTTTCACAGGCAATGTGGCTAATATATAAACTTAAGTGTGTCCCCTGGTGCACTAAAATTTATATAGAGTATACGTTTAGGAATGGTTTTTATTTTTTTAGCTTTATTGAGACATAACTGACAAAACGACATAGTACACATGATGCTCAATAAGACATTTTGATAATGCACGCACACAATGAAGTGACACCACAATTAACGTAACCATCAATTTGCATAACTACCACTCTGTGTGTGCGGCAACACATTCGTGATGAGCCAGCAGCTGATATCATGTTGAAAAGTCAAAGGCCTTTCCTCAAAGATCAGGAGCATGACAGAATGACCACACTCTCCTCTTCTGTTAGACATAGCACTAGAAGTCTCACCCAAAGCAATTAGGCAGGAAAAAATGAACAAGATACATTCAAAGCTGAGTATTCCCAGCACTTGGAAGGCTGAATCAAAGAGATCATGAATTCAAGAGTAGCTTGGGTTATACAGAAAGACCTTGACTCAAAATCTTTTTAAAGAGGCATCTATACTGGAAAAGATGAGACACTGTCCCTATTTAAAGAAAAAAGATATTCATAGATATAGATATAATTTATACATATATATAATAAATCCACATATATATATAATAAATCCGAAGACTCTATAAAACAATCACTAGAACTAATAAAAAAGAACAGGGCATTCAGTCTGAGGATTCGTGGAGACAGGATCTTGCCCAGGATTTCATAGAGGTAAGAAGAAATAGTGACTGGGACCTCCGCAGGAGCAGGTACAAGGGAGCAACCACCAAAATACACAAAGAACTCAAGAAAGTAGTTATCAAAAGAACAGAAAATCCAATGAAAAATGGGTACAGACCTAAACAGAGGAATCTAAAATGGCCAAAAGACACTTAAGGAAAGGCTCAACATTCTTAGCAACCAGAGAAATGCAAATGAAAACAACTCTGAGATTCCATCTTACACCTGCAAGAATGGCCAAGATCAATAACACTGATGCTGGAGAAGATGTGGGGTAAAGGGAACACTTCTGCATTGCTGGTGGGAGTGTAAACTGGTACAGCTCCTTTGGATATCAGTATGGCTATTTCTCAGAAAATTAGGAAACAACCTTCCACAAGACCCAACAATACCACTTTCGGGTATATATCCAAATGATGCAAGGACATGTCCTCAACTATGTTTATAGCAGCATTGTTTGTCATAGCCAGAACCTGGAAACAACCTAAATGCCCCTTGACCAAAGAATAGATAATGTGGTACATTTACACAATGGAGTACTATACAGTAGGAAAAAAATGAAATCTTAAAATTTGTGGGCAAATGGATGAATCTAGAAAACATCATATTGAATGAGGTAACCCACACCCAGAGGGACAAATATCTTATATACTCACTCATAAGCGGCTTTTAGACATGAAGCAAAGGAAACTAGCTTACAATTCACAATCCCAGAGAACCTAGACAACAATGAGGACCCTAAGAGAGACAAACATGGATCTAATCTACACTGGAAGTAGAAAAAGATAAGCTCTCCTGAGTAAATTGGGAGCATAGGGATCATGAAAGAGAGTAGGAAAGGAGAGGGAAGGAAGGGAGGGAATCAGAGAGAAATAAATAGCTCAATAAAAAACAATTTTAAAAAAGAAGAACAAAGTTGCAAGATACAAAATCAACACACACAAGGCAGTTTCTTTACCATGAAATACCAAAAAAGAAAAACGAGGGGGACACAGCAGACACAGGAAATCAATGGTTGCATGGTTCCATACGTACCGGAACCTAACAGAGTGGAATTCACAGAAGCAGAATGAATAGCCAGCTGCCAGGGTCTAGGGACTGGTGGAAGGGACAGGGGTTTTCTCCAAGGATAAATTTCAATTCGGAGAAAGTTATGGAGTGTCAATAATCAATTAGGTAAAATTCATCAAAATGGTTTTTTTTTACAATGCTACAGTAAATTCCGTTGTTTTGTTTACATCTGTCTCCTGGCTACTGTGAATGAGGCTTGAGGGGTTTCTCTTGAGAATACTGAGACCAACTTTGTCAAGACATAGTGGGATTGTGGGATATTGCACTCCTCCCGTTTGTTTTTGGAGGAACGCCTATGCTGTCTCCTGTAACAGCTACACCAGCGTCCAGCCCTCCATCAGGGACCAAGGGCCTACTTTCCCCCTCCTCACCACTTCCCTCACTTCACTGTCCACTGTGGTCTTTCTGCAAGTTTTTATGGTAACACACGCTGGTGTGCACTTTCTCATAGGCTGTTGGCCATGTCTTCTTTAGAAAAAATAATCATCTGTTAATCCCTTTGCCATCTCTAGTGGGGAGCCACCTTGCCATTGGATTGTATGGGTCCCCTTTGTATGCAGTTGCTTGCTAGTCTGATGTAGCAACATCTGTCTGTTTTCATTTTTGTTACCTGTGTTTAAGAAGTAGTATTCATAAAGTCCCCAGGACCAGTGTTAGGGACATTCGATCCTTGTCCTCCTTTGTTTTGTGGGGTTGGTAGTTATGTGTTGTCCTCCCATCCATTTTGAGTTGACTTTGTTGTATGGTACTGAGACTTGAACCAAGAGCCTTGATCACGCTGGGCAAGCACTCCACCAACTCATGATCCTCCTGCCTCTCAAGCAAATAAGCCCACACCACCAGGCCTGGGGTGAGTTGACTTTGATGTATAGTGTAAGACAGGAGTTTAAATTCATCCTTTTGCAAGTGGGTATCGACTTTCCCCATCACTGTTTACTAGATCCACGCTCTCCTATGTGTTCTTAACACCAGTCACCTAGGTGGGCGGGTTTGTCCTGAACTCTCAGTTCTAAGACAAACAACAAGCATCTCAGCCCTTGTGCTGGCACCATGCTGCTCTGGTTACTAGAGCTTTGTGATGCAGTTTGAAATCAGAATGTGCAATGACTCCAGCTATGCTTCCCCTGCTCAAAACACCTTTGCTTCTTGGAGGTCTCTATGGTTCTTTATGAATTTTCAGATCTTTTCTTCCATTTCTATAGAAAATCTTAGTGGTATTTTAAGAGAGATTATGTTGAATCTGCAAATTACCTAAGTAGTAATGGCCTTGTTAAACTTTTTTTATTAATGTTTATTAATTATACAAAATCATGGGTTATGTGGCATTTTCACACTTGCATGTAACGTGTTCTGGGCAAATTTACTGAATAAACAGTTCTCCGGAATACAAATGTCCAATAAACACACCCAAAACTATGCATCATCTTCAGCCATTGAAGAAATGGCAATCAAATCATTGAGATCTCACCTTAGCTCAGTCAAAATGGATATCGTAAAGAAAGCAAACAAATGCTGGCAAGGATAGCAGGATGTGGGGAGGATGTGCATTGTTGGCAGGAATAAAAATTAGTCCAACTGCTACGGAAATGAGCATGGAGATTCTTCAAAATTACTTAAAAGAGAATTACCTACTAGGGCTCTTGCTATAACACTCCTGGTTATATGCCCTGAGTAAACAAATCAGAACACAATAGGGGTGACTGCACACCCATGTTCACTGAGGCAATGTTGACAGTAGCAAGTTATGTAATTGGCCTAGGTGTCCATCAGTGGATAAGCGGATAAAGAAAATGTGATATATCTACATATGTATGTGTGCCTACAAGTGTGTGCACAATGGAGTTTTATTGGCCGACAAAAAAAGTGGGCTGGCAAGATGATGCAGTGAGCAAAAATACCTGCTTCCAAGTCTGACACTCAGAACTTGATTCTGTGACCCATGTGAAAGGAGAGAACCAATTCCCTAATGTTTTCCTCTGACCTCCAAGTGTACACTGCAGTGCACATACATGTGCACCTGTAATAATAACAATCATCATCATCATTCATCATTTATGCCCCAGCAATGCTTAAGCATACATGGGCATCCCGTTTACGGTGGTTCTAACAACTTGAGAGCAATAATAACAATGAGAAGAAGAAATTAAAATAAAAATAGAAGAATAAATTCTGTCATATGCAAGAAAACTGATGAAACCAAAGCTCATGGTATTAAATGAAAAAAGACTAAAGATAAGTACCATCCTTTCAGAACTGAGATTTTGAAGGGATATATGAAAATCCAAGAGGCTATTTAAGAAGAGGAAAGGGGGAGAATAAGGAAGGGGCTTTTAAAAACATTAAGCCTTACAGTCCTAGCACAAGGAATATCTTCCTATTTATTTGCCTCTTGAAAGTTCTTTTATCTGTTTTGTATATTTCAATGTCTAGATTGTTTGAATTGATTTCTACTATTTCATTATTTTGATGCTATGTAATGTCACTATTAATTTTATTTTCAGGAGGCTCCTTTTTTAACATATAGAAGTACAACTATACTTTGTATCCTGCAACTTTACTGAATTAATTTATAACAACAGACTTTTGTCTTAGACTTTGGGGTGTTCTGTATATAAGAGCATGTCTTCTAAAACAGAAATAACTTTGTTTACAATTTGAATAATTTCAATTGCTTTGTTTTGCCTATTTTGTCTGGCTAAGATTCCTAGCAGAATGCAAAATAGAAGCAAATAGAATAAGAATTCTTTTGTCTTGTTCCTGATCTTAAGAGAAAATCTTTTAACTTTAACCAATAAATATGATGTTTTCATCTTGCCAGCCATGAGCTTGCCATGTATAGCCTTTCTTGTGTCAAAGTATATTTCTATTATACCTCAGTTTTCATCATAAAAGGATGTTGAGTTTTGTCAAATGCTTTTCCTAGCTTTGTTGAGTTTATCATATGGTTTACTAGCAAACATTGAACCATCCTTTCATTCCAAGGATAAATCCAAGTTTATCATAGTCTATGACTATAACTCAGTTGGCTTCAACTTGCTATTTTATTGGACAATTTTGTATCATATTCACTTGTAGCTGCCTTTCATGTGGTGTCCTTGTCCAGCTTTGGAACTGGTGTAATATTGGCCTAGTAAAATTAACTTAGTATTCCTTCTTCCATTTTCTAAAGAGTTTAATGAAGTTTTAATGTTCATTCTACTACTCAGAGTGTTTAGTCAAACTCATCTGCAAATAGATCAATTCCCTTGATCTTTTGGTTGGGAGGTATTTGATTTCTGATTCAGTCATCTAATTACTGGTGGTATATTCAAATTTCCGATTTCCTTCTGACTTAGTTTTGTGAATTGTATGTGTCTAGAAAATTGTCCATTTATTCTATATTATCCAACTCATGAGCATATAACTGTTTATAATAGCATCTTATGGGACTTTGTGTTCAGATGTATCTCATAAGCTGTGCTATAATCTACTCTGGTGACTCTTCTGTGTGGATTTGAAAAGTATGTGTATTCTGGTGCTATTTAACAGTATCCCCTATACATGCCTGTTTGTGCCATTTGGTCTGTATGTTAGTGAAATCAGTTCTTTCCTTTCTCTCTTGATTCAACAGGAGATAATCTGTTGAAAGTAGAATATTAAAATTATTGTTATTGTTATACTTATTTACTTCGTTTAAGTATGTCAATCTTTATTTTAATATAGGTACTCAGAAGTTAACTATATAAGTATTTATTTTCTTATATTTTATAAATTTACTCTTATCATTAAATATTTTTATATCTCTTTTGGTTACTATTTGTAAGAAATATTTATCTATCCTTTCACTTCCAGCCCACCTCTGTCTTTGAAATTGAGTGAATTTCTTGCAGTCAGCATATAGTTGTATATGCATTCTTATCCATACAGCTACTATGGGAGGAAAACTTAATCCATTTAGATTGAAAGTCTAATGACTTGACAGTTAAGGACTTACTACCAAAATCATGTTGTTCTCTGACTATTTTATAGTTTGTTTTCCTCCCTGCCCCCTCTTTCTGTCTTTGAGACTTGACCAATGTTGTATAGTAATATATTTGAGGTCTTTGTCTTATGTCTTATCTCTTTTAAATATTCCCTATATATCTTTTCTGGCTGCTTTCTAATCTTTCATGGTTATTGTAAGAACTTCTAAAAAACACTTTAAAACTAAACCAAATAATTTTCAACTAATTAATTTATTTTCAATCACATACAAAAATTATATTTTTGTTTGTCCCAAATATTTAATGTTTCTGAGGTCACAGTTTTCAAAGTATAATGTTTTATCTGTATATGCAGATGTGGTAGTTTGAATGAGGATGCCCCCCCTGGCCACCCAAATGCAAACAATTACACAGAAACTATATTAATTACAACACTGTTCAGCCAATAGCTTAGACGTCTTTCTAGCTAGCTCTTATATCTTAAATTAACCCATTTATATCAATCTATGTATCACCATAAGGCTGTAGCCTAACAGTAAGGTTCCAGTGCATTGTCTCTTCAGCAGCTACATGGCATCTATCTGACTCCACCTACTTTCTCTCTATATCTCCATTAGGATTTCCTGCCTGACTTTACTGAGCCATTGGCTGAAATAGCTTCTTTAATAACCAATGGTAATAAAACATATTCATAGCATACAGAGGGCAAGCTTTAAGCTTTTAAAGTCAAGCATCATTTCCAATTTCCTCTGTCTACTTTGTGTTTACACTTCAAGATATGAGCTCTGAGCTTCTGTTCCAGCTGCCATGTCTGCTACCTGCTGTCTCTGCTCTGCCAACAAGGACCCTAACCCTCTAGAACCATAAGCCTAAATAAACTCTTCTATAATATATATGCCTTGACCATGATGTTTTATCTCAGTAACAGAAAATTAATTAAAACAGTATATTCATCAAAGAAAATATTAAGTTATAACTATTGTCTTATTTTCTTCTCCTGTTGCTGTGACAAAACCTCTGATAAGAGTGACTTAAGGGAAGAGGGTCTGTTTGGGCTCCCAGGTCCAGGCTGCAGCCCATCACTAGAATCAGTCACAGTGTCAGTAGCTCAAAGAACCTGGTTGTAGGCAGAGCCTGTTCCTTCATCCCTGGCTTCCCCAACTCCCGAAATAATCACACAGCAAAGTTTTCCCAGGCTTTGGCAGAGACATCTGTCTCCTGTGGTGGCTACATTGCTTCTCCTTACTCTGCCTTCTTTCTCCCAGCATTCAATTTAGCTTTTTTGCCTTTACTCTGTTAAGTCATTGGCCAAAAGCAGCTTTATTAACCAATGGCAATAAAATATATTCACACCATGCAGAGGGAAATCTCACATCACCTCCCCTTTTCTATCTAAATAAAAGCCATGTAGTCTCCATAGGAGCCCGTCAAAACTTCGACAGTAGGCCACAACCTTGTGGTGATACACAGATTAATGGAGATAGGTTAGTGTAGGATATAGGAGCTAGCTAGAAATACACTTAAGCTATTGGACAACCAGTGTTGCAAATAATATAGTTTCTGTGTGATTATTTCAAATCTGAGTGGCCGGGAATGAACAAGCATACCTCTGCCAACAGGTTGGCACCAATATGGCCAGCTATATCCACGTAAAACCTGAGAGAACTCTGGCTCTTTCAGGAGGCTGAGCACTTCAATAGGGTTTGCAAGCAGCATGCTACTAGTAGCTTAATGATGACATAGACCCTCTGTGACTCTGGAGCTGGAGCAGCATGCATGGTTCTGAGGCAGCAAACATGCCTCAACAGCCATGTAGGACTGGGTAGAGCCAACAGGCAAAGCTGCAGAGTTGGTCCTAGCCATGCCCACTTAGCATTTTAAAAAAAAGGTGCTCCTGGTCAGAAAATAATTACAGATACACAAACAATAAACACAAATACAGATGGAAAAGACCTCTAAATGGTTCACAGAGTTGGATAAATGTATGTAGGCTTGGGAGAGAAAAGGAAAAAAATATAGATATATCTAAAAGGAAGTAAAACAAAGTCTTTAAAGAGACAGAGTAAGACAGTCATAGCTTAAAGGAGTAAAAGAAATAAGCCATGTAAGATGGAATATACACAAAGAGTCTGGATTATGTATATTACTGTGTTTTCTTTGAATTTTTTGACTGTGGATGTGTTAAGTACAGAGAGACATTTCCTTGCACAGGCTGCTAAGCTAAACCAGCCTACATACTTTAATGGTATCTTGACTTCAAAATTTGGGTCTAAGAATATGCTGCTTTGGAAAAGAGATTCTGGTTTTGTTTCCACAGAGGATGAGAACCTGTGGATTACTTCCAGACTAATGTGATTTTATGGACCATGACCCCTCACCAAAAAAAGGTCTCCATGAACCCCCACCCCAAAAAAATATTTTGCCCAACCAAAAGCAGGAAGCAGTTTGGAGAGAACTATGTTCTAATTCCCTAAATGATAGCTTATAAATGTTTGTTTGCATTTAAAGGGGGATATGCTATAGATAGAATATTTTGCATTGGTATGGATCTTGGTTTATTGATACAAATTTAAGGTCAATTTTGTTATATGTATTTCACATATAACAAAGGTATTGTATTTGTGCAGCTCATTTAAAAATGTAATATATAATTAATAAATACAGCTTAATAGTCATTTATAATAGTCAAGCTTGTAGCCATGTTAGTTAGGTTTTCTAGATGTACAGAGATATATTTCAGATGGATAGTTATTCTTTAAACCTTTCAAAGACTAACAGAATATGGCATTTAAAATGTTTTAAGAATTTAGAACTTTTCATGACAATGAGACACATCTGCTCCTGGCAGCACCAATTACTTTAAGAGGAAGATGGGCATCAAAAAGGCTCCTTATTGAGTTTGCTAGCCATTTGGGCAAGAAACTGCTCTTGTCTGGACTGCTTGATGTTATGCTATATAAACTGGACATGCAGGACCCACAGAAAAATGACTGCTGAGCTTGCCTAAAGGTGAGACAGTCCTTCAGGGTTTCTGCTTCATAAAAGAGTCTGCCAGACATTCTGCAAGAAACAGAAGAAAGCAACTGATGGACTTTGCCATTACAAGACAGAACAGATCTTCAGATTTCCTACTTCATGGAAAAGTCTGTGGGATACTATGGGCCTATAGGCTAAAGATTGGATGCCCCAGTGTTACAGAAGAGTGTTGGGTGACTATCCAGGCAGCGAGATGTCTCTGTCAATTCTAAAGTTTTGGAGGTTGCTTATAATGCACTTCCTGTTAACTTAGTATATCCTTTTGTGGTCTTTGATGGAGTTGAAGAATAGATAGTTATAATTATAGTTTTCCTAAGTTATGATAAAAGATAAAGTAGATATAAATATTATAACTATAATTCTTGCTTGAAAACTGTTTTGTTATATGTAATTTTACTATGTTTAAAAAAAACCTTCCCTTTTATTTAAACAGAAAAGGGGAAATGGTGCAGGAAGTCCTTCTGTATATGTGTTGTTTTTATCGGTTAATGAATAAATCTTCTTTCAGCCAATGCCTTAACAGAGTAAAGCCAGGCAAGAAATCCAAACAGAGATGTAGAGAGAGAGTAGGCAGAGTCAAAGGGAAGCCATGTAGTCACCACAGGAGACGGATGCCTCCACCGGAGCCCACTGAAACTTTGCCAGTAGGCCACGATCTCATGATGATGCACAGATCAATTTATATGGGTTAGTTTAGGATATAAGAGCTAGCTGGAAAATACACTTAAGATATTAGCCAAACAGTATTGCAAATAATATAGATTCTGTGTGATTATTTTCAGTCTGGGCAGCCAGGAAATGAACGAGCAGCCTCCGTCTACAGCTGATCACATTGCATCTTCAGCTAAGATGCTGAGAGAGATGAGTGTACAATAGTACTCATCACGTTTTCTCCATTTTATACAATCCAGGGCCTCCTGCCCAGGGAATAAATCCTTCCCACATCAATTAACACAGCCAGGATAACCCTCCTACCAGGTTTTCCTACAGGACCATCTACCAGGCAATTTTAAGATTGTTAAGTTGGCAGAATTAACAAAAACCATCCCAGCTAATTTTAATATTTTGATCCTTTTTGATCAGTTAATGAATTTATTAGGTCTGTTTATAGAGCATGGGTGAGAGTTTGCTTTCAGGTCTGTGGGTAGTCCCAAAGCAGATGCATCCTTGCAAAATCCCACCCCACTGTGGATAATGACCTCACAAATGCTGCCTCCTGCAGTATCCACTTCTGTTTATCATGTTAACTTTCCCTTTTCTGCACTTTACTTTTTTAATATTTTGCCTTTAAAAATATTTACATATCACCATTGCAGTTTTATTCTAAATTTGGATTTAAATTGACCTTCATCAGTTGATTTCATATAGTCTTCTCTTTTATGTGAATTGTTAGTACCATTTGTTTTCAGGGAAGCAGTCATTTAGTATTTTCTCATTAGGTGTGTCTAGGGGTGATGAACTCCCTCAGCTTTTGAGAAAATCTTTATTTCCCTTTAATGTCTGAATAAAAGCTCCGTAGAAAAGAATCCCGTTGGGTGGCAGGTGTTTGTTGTTGTTTCTGCACCTTGAATACATCAATTCCATTATCCCTGACCAAATGGATTTCTGCTGAAGAATCCACTGATAGTCTAATGAAAATTCTCTTGTTTGTGACATGCTATTTTTCTCTTGTTTCTTTCAGAATTCTTTTTTATCTTTGAATGCTACAATTTGGTTATAATGTGTTTCAGTACAAAATCTCTTTAAGTTAAATCTATTTGAGGCCTTTGATCTCCATGGGTATAAACATTAGTAGATTTCCCCAGTTTCTGAGAAATTTTCAGGCATTTTCTTGAGTTTTCTTCCTGTGGGGTTGGAACCCCCAAAGGTTCATATATTTGACTGTTTAGTCACCAGGGAGTGGCACTATTTGAAAAGATTAAAAGGATCAGGAAGTGTGACCTTGCAATAGGAAGTGTGTCACTGAGGGTGAGCTCTGAGGTTTCAAAATCCCTTTCCAAATCCGGTGTCTTTCTCTCTGCCTACAGAATCAGGATGCAGCTCTCAACTACTTCCCCAGCACCATGGCTGTTATGCCTGCCCCCATGCTCCCCACCAAAATGATAAAGGCCTAAACCTCTGAAATTGTAAGCAAGCCCTTAATTAAATGTGTTCTCTTATAAGAGCTGCCGTGGTCATGGTGTCTCTTCACAGCAATAGAACAGTGACTAAGATGTTGCCCCTTCCTTATCCCCACCCCTACCCCCCCCTCCATTTCTCCCATCTTTTTCTGGGATTTTTATAATGGGCACATTGGTTCATTTAGTTGTTTCCCATTAGTTTCAGAGATTTTCTTTACTCTTTTTCATTTGTTTTTTTCTCTCCTCTCAGTAGATAATTTTTAAAACCATCTATAGACTATATTTTATTTTATTGAGACTATCATTAATGCCGTGTTTCATTTTTATTTTATTCACTCTCTACTCATCTTTGAGATTTCTGATTGTTTATCAATTCTAGCCCTTTGTTAAACTTTTCATATTTTCTATAAATCCTTTCCCTGATTTCACTAAACCATATCCCTGTATTTCTCATATCTCTGAGCTTTCATAGAATAATTATTGTATAACCTCACAGTTAATTCACACATTTCCATTTATTTGGGGTCAGTTACTAAAGAAGTATGATTCTCCCAGATGATATCACAGTTCCTTGGTTTTTTATGTTTCTTGTGACCTCACATTAATGCCTAAGCAGTGGATAGAGGTGCCACCTCTCCAAACCTTAGAGATGGTGTCAGTCTCCTTCATCTGTGTTCAGTAGTGGAGAGTGACAGCTCGGATTCCAGGGGGTACATCAGCTGAGATCAATGACAGTGAAGATTGTAGGACTTTCAACAGTCAAAGCTGACATGTTTAAAGAGAAGGTAGCATGGTAGCGAGGGCCATGAGGTCCTCCTGCCCTCTAGACAAGGTTATGCCTCTTGGTCTTTCATGGCCCACAGGCTGTTGTGGCGACTCCAGATTCTCAAGTGCAAGGTCTCAGAGCAGCCACATAACAGAGATCCTGTACTTGATGGTTTGCAGAATTCTTATGACATCTAGATCATACAGTGCAGATTTCCTTTCTAGGCATAAGCATGTGAATGTTCTTTACCAAGATAGAGTCTGGAGTTCTGGGATATGCCCAAACATATTGATATCATAAGGCAGGACACATTAACAACTCATTCCTGATGATTAAGGGGACCCTGGCTATTTTGACCCCAAGAGGTGAATCACCATGGAATCATGGCAAGAATGCTGGTACACAATTGTCACTCAGAGCCTGGAGGTAAAAATCATCAGAATATTATCTTGGGCCCCTCCAGTGGAACATCGGTGTTGTGGTGCAGAATTTGGAGGCACAGTGCAAGAGTCTTCGTGCCACAGAAAGAAATGTCATTTTGCTTTGAATCAAGGCCCCAGAAATGACAGGATACAGCAGTGACTGGGGCCTGGGGATGAGGATACAACACAAAGCTAACTCTAGTTCTTTCCACAGTTGGGTCTGTGGCATCCCAGGGACAGGGAATAAGAGGCAGTGAGAGTGTCGTACGGATGCCGGTGTGGAGCTGTGATTTACCTCTGGGGCTAACACAGCCATAAGGCAACATAGAGAAAACAGAGCCGAGTAGGGGTGAGGTTGCTACAACTAGCATCATCCAGATAGGATTAGGGGGCTAGAACCCTAATCCTCAGGGACAGCGGATGCAGCAGCAGTAGAGACCCAAGTGTGGGGTATAGTACAGTAGGAGCTCATTCTCTGAGAGAGAACTGGGACATGGCTCCATATAGGTGGTGAAGGCTGGGGGCACATGTAATAAAGGCACACCTGTAGGAGGGGTCGCTCTGAAAGAATTGCATCTGTATCCAAGCTGCTGCCAACTAAGGATGAGATAGACAGTGCAAAGACCCTTGCCATGTTTTCTCTGCAACAAAACCCAGTTTCTCTGCTCTGAAAATCTCGGAGATTCCTGTG
Organism: Microtus pennsylvanicus; assembly: GCF_037038515.1. Lineage (NCBI taxonomy): Eukaryota > Metazoa > Chordata > Mammalia > Rodentia > Cricetidae > Microtus > Microtus pennsylvanicus. The sequence continues at coordinate 2,760,227 of NC_134599.1, forward strand.
CCATTCACAGGTTGTCTGTGGCCATTTTGTTGGCATAGGATGCTTGTTAGTTATGGGGAAAAGAACTATTAGGAACTTCCAGTCCCCCATCTTTCTGATGCCACCCTCAAAGATGGTTTTAGGGTCATCAAGATGGTCCAGCAAATAAAGCCGCCTGTCACGTAAGCCTGACATGAGTTCAATACCCAGAGCCCAGGCAAAAGTGAAAGGGGGCAACCAATGACACATGTGGACAACTGCACGCGTGCCCACAAACACCCAGTAATAATAGAGTACATAAATGAAATTAAAAGAATGGATTTTAACTTTATGACAGGATGGTCCACAGGGAAGAGTTTGTAATAAGGACACCACCTGTATTCATGGAAATTTGCCTTTGTAGAACTTTGAAATTTTACTTTAAAGTACACTGTAGCTAGCGGAGCCTCTGCCCACTAACATTTGCTTCCAACTCTGGATTCTCTTCACCCTGAAACGTTCCCAACATCTCCTCGCATTGTGTGTTCTCAGGGCTCACACCTGAATATCCAGGGAACATACTAGTATGTTTACTAGAACCTGCCTGAAGCTTGTTTGTACAAGCATCCACAGTGCTAAAACTACAAAGAACCTGGTAGGGAAAGCGATTCACACTCTGCCCATCCTGGAAGGAAGAGCAAAATACTGTGGGGACACAGACCAGAGACTGGAGGCCCGGGTGGAGGCTAGAGGAACCTGTGAAGGCTGGTGTCACAATGGTTGACTGGACAACCAGCAAGAGATGCTGAATAGAAGAGCCAAGCAACACCGAGAGATGCTGTGACTGACTGTCACCAACTGGTCTCACAGGCTCAGAGGAGCAACTGGCCCTCACGGTACAAGGCTTCTCACATCTCAGCCTCTGCTTTTCCATGCTGCTCAGAAGGGCCAGACCAACATCTGGGAAGGAGCCGCTAGATGTAAAGATGCGACATCAGAACCCTCGCTCGCCTGTGGCTTCTCTGTGCTTTCTCCATTTACAGCTGGAATCGAACCCCTTCTGTGAGGTTGTCTTTGAAAGAAAAGGTAGCCAAGTGCCTACCATATCTGGATCTGCCCCTGGTGATTTCCAGTACCAAGCAGAGAGGTAGAGCCTCATATAAACTCACCCTATGGAACCTCTGTACAGTCATGGCACTGGCTTTGATGGAGACCACCAGGGAAACCCCATCTAACCTGGGAGTCACGAGCAGTGGATGGAGGGCTATGTAAGTACCCTTAAGAAGGGAACTGTTGTTTACAATCAATGAGAGTGAAGACCGAGCTTTAAGCCTTGGAAAAGAACTCTGTCGTGGCCCAGCTAAGCCCCGAAGCACCATGGTACTTGTTGATGTAACGTATCCCCCTTCCGTTATACCCTCATCACGCCACTGGTCCTCACCCACACCACATATGCCCACTGAGTGAGCAGTGAGGGAGGCTGGAGATGAGCAAAGGAGGTAGGAAGCACAACCCGCTGAGCCAGCTCGTCACCTCCCGCTGAGCCAGGGTGGTTGTCACCCAGCCAAACGCCCTACAAGGAGGCCAAGGCAGCTGTGGGAGATACAGAAAGGACTCTCATTGGATTCCCCCATCTTTTATACTACACAGCAGATGACCTCAGTTAATGAAAGTGGGGACACCAAGGGCTTCTAGGCCTGGCTAGCCTCGAGGAAACCCTCCGGGGCACAGGGTAAAAGGATGCCAGCTGGAGAGGGTTCCTGGTATAGGGTGTCCCCCATACCAGACTGTTCTGTCAGGTTCAGTGGGCTCCATGCACCTAAGTGTTCCACTCCCTGGAGGTGAGCAGAGGGGACAGGAGGTGGCAGGGCTGCAGCCAAGAGAAGACAGGCAGCGGTCACAAAAAGCAAAGCAGCTGCTTCCACCGGGAAGCCACTAGGGACACCTGCATCCTCACACAGTTCAGAACTAGGGGGCCGGAGTCCTCTTCATCGACTCTTTTAAAGGCTGCCAGTGTCTCTTGGTTTCCAGGGTGCTACCGGAGTACCAAATTCAGAGGTGGAGTTGTGTTAAGAAAGATCCAGTCTGGCCTCTTCCTAGAATTATAGGGACGGCCTGGGTCCCACCCTCTCCAGCTCACAGACTGCTGCCCTTCCCCAGTTCCCTTGGCTCCAGTTCAAGAGCAAGGGCTGATGATGTGCAAGCAGAAAGGGGACACTGAGCACCAGAGGCTCACAGGTTAATCATTAACAGCTTCTGGGTCCAAGGAGGGCCACAGCCCTGCGGGCCCAGAGCTTTTAAGGAAGTAGCAAGGGGAAGCCCAGCCCCAGCAGCCACTGCAGAAAAGCCTCTCCTGGGAACAGTCAGGCCTATGCACCTTCTTGGCTCGCTGAGCCCAGCAGAGGTGACAGTGAAGGGTGCATGCAGCAGCCTGGGACAGTCTCCTGATGGGTGCTTTCTCTGGGGGGCCATGCTGCCCAGAACAGCTAAGCCCTATGCTGGCTGCAGTCAGTCCTGACAGGTATCTCCCCATTCCAGGCACCATGGGGCCTCTGCCTACAAGGACCATGGTGAAGGGAGCAGGTCTTCTGTCACCTTCTCGTGTGCCCGGGAAACACAAGCATTCAGTCTGCACAGCGTTCAAGCTAGCCTTGAACGAGGCACACTTGACTTTGCCCTCAAGAGGAGGCAGGGTATACTTCCATCTTACATGTGTATTAAGCAGAGCCTGCGTGCAAAAATCAAACAAAACAGTGCTCAAGGGCCTCTGACTTGTGAAGGCTCGGGGTTTCATTCCCATCCTGCATTACCCAGCTGTTGGCTGAGCTGCCCTCAGATTCGGCCGGAAGGAGGGGCACTTCTAGGCTTTTAGATGCAATGAAACGTTTCCACATCCAAGGAAATCCCATAGGCAAAGGGACCTCCAGGCTTGGTGAAGAGAGACGGTGGCCCTGGCCTATAGTCCTCAGCCTTCTCTGGTTAGTGGTCTGGCCTTTGCTTGCCCCACTGAACATAACCTAGAACCTAAGCCCAGAGTTCTCAGCTTTTGTTTGGGGCCTTTTCTTCCAGCAACTTCACATGGTATCCTCTTTCATCTCAGTGTTGGCCTGTCTTCAAGAGAAGTCCCTTTCTGTGCCACCTCAGGACATCTCTTCCATTTCCCAAAAGCCTGTGGGGATACACAGGACAGCACTGGATGTATTCTGTCCCACCGTTGAAGCACTGATGAGCTGCAAGGGACCAAAATAAAGGAACTACTATGGGCTTTTATACAGCCACCCCACTCCACCATGGTACAGACAGAAGCACCTATTTCCTCAAACACGTGTTGCTGTAGAAGGCGACAGCTCTATGTGGATCTGTGTTTTCCTCACACACCTTGCCAGCCAGCGGAGCAAGGATGCTGCTCTGATAAGTTCATGTTCACACAAAGGAGCCAAGAAAGGCCCCAGGTACCACTATGTCAAGGTGGGGTTGTTTCTGGCCCAGCCATAATCAGCCCTAGATGGAGCATGATGAGCACAGGATAGCTGAGATCTGTGAGCTGTGGTCAGGGCCCTCTGGACCACTGTCAAGGCGAAGCTCCCAGAGAATGAAAATCAACAGTGCATGTCAAAACTGAAGGGAACTGGGGAGGCACAGGGGAAGGTGCATCCGAAGGTGCATTTCTGTCCACTCTGTCTCCTCAAGCAGGTAATGGAGGGATTCTTAACTTCCTCCTCATCCACATAGAAGCAGTTGATATCACTGTGTTGAGCCACAGAGGGCAACAGAGAAAAACATCAGCACAACTGGATGACAAAGAAATGCCTGGGTACATCTAAGCACAGCCCCCATCATTTTGACATAAATGCCTCAGCATAGGTATAGTCATGGGGTGCAGATGTTGGCTCATGAGGTAATGCTAGCTCTCAGACAGTGGTTCTCAATCTACCTAATGCTACAACCCTTTAATACAGTTCCTCATGTTGTGGTGACCCCCCCAACCATAAAATTATTGTCGTTGCTACTTCATAACTGTAATTTTGCTATGACGATGAATCATAATGTAAATATCTGTTTTCCAATGATCTTAAGTGACTCCTATGAAAAGGTCACTTGACCCCCAACGGGGTTCAACCTACATGTTAAGGACCTCTGCTCTAAGACATCTGTGACCTAGAGGCTCTCTCCCTCTCTTTGACAAGGCAGGGGACAGGGAGGGGAGAGAATGTCACTAATCTTACAAGTGAAAAAAAGTCAAGTCTACAAAGTCAGGAACTGGTCCCAAATGAAGCAAGACCGGGCAGGAAAAACTCCGAAGTCAGTGCAGAAGTCAGCATGCTAGATCTCTAAGAAAGGACACAAACAAGCATTTCTAAAAGTGAAACTGGTGGAAAGGAGCAGGAATATGTCTCCAAAGGGCAGGCTGCAAGATTGACACTTCCTGGGGCCCTCGGTGACCAGGAAGTTGAGGTTCAGTGCCTTACCTCGCTAGGGGCCCATGTGGAACATACTCCCAGGGCTAAGAGGCATGGAATTTGACATGTGTACCCATGGTGGCTGTGTTCCTACAGATGAGGCCCCCCTTCTATCACTCTCCACCCTGAACTGCGCACCCAGAAGCCCTCGGTTCTGTCTGAAACATGAGTTTGCAATGGTGAACTTTGTAAGTGCAAACAACCAGGAATGACAGCCACCAAATCCAGAAAGGGGGAGGGCATCCAGCTGCGTCTGAGTACAGCGGGTGCCTGAGATCCCAGGGTCCAGATGGGTGCAGTGGTGTGCCAAGAAAAGGAAGTTGCCTTTTCCCTCGCTAAGCGTCTTGGTCTACACCATAGCATGTTTCCAAACAGACCCACACATGACTGCCTAAGCTACTGCTATGGAATCTACAAAGAACTCAAAAAAAAAAAAAACCACAGGCCAAACATCCAGTTAGCAAGTGCACAAAGGAACTGAACAGACAGCTCTCGACAGAAGTATGAATGAGCAGTAAACACACGAGGAAGTGTTCAACATCCTTAGCCATCAAGGAAATGCAAGCCAGAATTGCGCTGCGATTCCATCTGACCCTAGGCAGATTGGCTATCATGGAGGAAGCAAACAAGGAATCCTGGTGAGGATGTGGGAAAAGAGGAAGCCTATTCACTGCTGGTGGGAATGTAAACTAAAGCAGTCTCTATGGAAAGCAGTACGGAGGATCTTCCAAACACCGAACAGAGAGCTATCACGTGACCCAGCTATAGCATGCCTGGAATATACCCGAAGGACTCCAGGTGAGCATGCCACAGAGACCCCTTCCCATGTTGATTGTGGTACTAGTTACAGTAGCCGAGTGCAGAATCAGCCTAGGTGCCCAGCAATAGACAAATGGATAAAGAAAATGTGATATAGATGTATATATAGCTATATATGCACATCTTCAGACATAAAGAATAAAATCATGTCATATTGCATACTTTTCAAATTTATTGAAACTTTATTATAAATAATTTGCTAATAAGAATATCATGCAGTGAAATTAACCATATCCAATATCTATACATCTCAGTGAACTTCTACACAGTTAGAAGAGCCATTCTGAAGCTGTGGAGCTTCCCGTTACAGTTTCATTAATGTGTGGAGAGAGAGAGAAAAAGAGAGAGATTTTATATATATATATATACACACACACACACATATTAAGACATGAAAGTTCAAAGAGGGCTACCTGGGAAGAGGAAAGGGACTATCAGGTGGTGGGGGGAGATCAAGAGAGGATAATAGGAGTAAGCATGTGCCAAGCACATTAGATGAAGGTATGAAATGAAAGTATATTAGTATGAAAACGTCATAACGAATGCTATGAGTTATGAACTGTGAACATCACTGGATAATACATGCTAATAATAAATGAATAAAATAGGACAAGTGTTGTTTGGCTTCGAATCTGAAATGTCCTCAAGGCCATGATCTTCAAATCACAGGTTCTCAAGTGATGGGCTCTTTAGGAGATGAGGCCTAATATGAGGAAGTGACAGCACTGGCTGCCCCAGAGTGCTCTCTCTCTCTCTCTCTCTCTCTCTCTCTCTCTCTCTCTCTCTCTCTCTCTCTCTCTCTCTGTCTCCAAGTGAAAGCAAGCTCCTTTGCCATGCACACTAGCACTATGCTACCACAGGCTTCATGAACTGAAACACTTGAAACCATGAGCCAAAGCCAAGGTTCCCACCTCCAAAGCGTCTCCCTCAGCATTTTGGCACAAACAGGGAAAGCTGACTAACACAAGCACTCCATAACCAATCATTTTGAGGAACAAACATTTCTCCAGATAAAAGCGCTTTGTCACATTATCGTGCCATGTGTCGGCCCTGTTTGGACCTGCCCGAACCTGGCTGAAACACACTTGCATGTAAGATAAAGCCCAAGATCTCCCCATGGATAGCTGGTCACAACCTCCAATAAATTCTATTTGTTTGATAAGAAAAGAGACAGAGGCATGAGAAGTTACGGGGCCACAGAGTAGCCATGGGGCCTACTCCTGGGAGGAAATAACTTCTACCAGGAGGCCTCCAGTTCTCAGCTGAGTTGCTGGTGTCTGGGAAGTCCTGCTGGTGCAGATCAGAGCTGAGCCTGCAGGCTGTAAAGTGTTCTTGGGGGCTCAAAACCCCCCATATCTGCAAGCAACTGCACATGAACTTTGGCTGAGTTCAGGGAAGGCAGCCCCAAGTAAACAGGGCCATTTGCCAAGTGGAGCTCCTGCCCTTTGTATATTTAGTCATGAGCAGAGGTTACGATTTCCGCTTTGACAGCATGGCAGATGCAGCCACAGCAACAGGCTGCTCTAGGAGACTGTCCCTAGAGAGAAAAGCTGATGCTAGAGCCACAACCGGACAGGGTCTGACCTCCCTGGAGTATCAGGACCCCAAGGCAGCCAGAGCACCGCTCTGCCACCCGTGAGGTCAGCACTGGGGGACCTGAGACTGCCAGAGCCTTGCTGATCAGAACACACAACCTGCTGAACCTGTTTTCTGAGCTTTTGCGCAGACAGCTGTTATCTGGGACAGGAAACAAGACCTACTGCCTTCGAAGAAGGCTAAGCACACAGCACTCTATGGCGCCTGTGCTGCAGCTGAGATGTATTGACCAACAAGGGCATCTCTGAGAGCAGACTCCAGTATTACGGAGTACCTCTGCTGGACTCCACACCCTAAGCCATGGGACAAAAAGTATAGATCTACTTGGTTTCATGGTAACATAGGGGTTCAAAGTCGAGTCTTCCTCGTTTAGTGCTCTCAACCTAAAAGACCTTGGTCTCAGGCCTTCCTCTATGGATATAACAGTCTACTGGACTAATTCTGACAAATTTATCTGTCAAGGGCAACCTTGAGAATGAGAAGGGTCACTCACTAAAGGACCGATGCTATAAACTTACAGAGACGCCACGGAAAGAAGTCCATGAGCCAAATCAGTATTCTTGGAAAGATTCTTAATTAGTGTTTATGCTATATGTTGTTTTTAAATGTCACTATTACCTACTTCTTTTTAAGACTTTTATTTTATTTTATTATTCTAATATGCTTGTCTGCAGGTATGTGCATGCACCATGTGTGTGCAGTGCCCGCAGTGGCCAGAAGAGAGAGAAATATCCTGTGGAACAGGAGTTACAGATGGCTCTGAACTGCCTCATGGTGCTTGGAGACGAACTCAGATCCTCTGAAAGAGCAGCAAAGCCCCCTCACTGCTGAGCCATCTCTCCACCCACCACCTATTTCTTTATTATCCCAGCATTTGCCAAGGGCTACCACAAGGTCCTATAAGTTCATAGTCAGAGCCAGAGCCCAGTGTGGAGGGCAACGTATTGGGTTAGCCCACTTTTCTCTAATTCAGATGATCTAGCTTCAAGTCTGTATGATAGTGAACAGTCCAGAAAACAGCAAAGTTACCTCATTTTCAAATCTAGGGTCCCTCGGATCTGCTCATTGAACCATGGTGTCTCATGACATCGGGGCTTATAGTTCCACCTCCTGCCACACAAACACTGGACACAGCCTTCCTTAACAGCGACATCTGCTCTGCTGCCTCTTCAGGGAGAAGGTCACGTGGACACTGCTGTGAGAGGAAGAGACAGTGTCTGTCAGAGGAAATGCATGTAAATACAACCAGGAGAGTGGGTGGGCTGTCAGTTCTGTCTGATCCTCTTCCCTTCTCGAAGCTTTAATGTGTTCATTTAATTGCTGGTTTGTTTTCTCAAGCCAGGGTCTCACTGTATAGCTCTGGTTATTTGTAAACTCACTATGTGACCCAGACTGGCCTCAACACACAGAGATCCACCTGCCTCTACCTCCCACGTGATGAGATTAAAGGTGTGCACCAACACACAGGGCTTTTGCTTATTCTCTTTTCTTCACTATTTTTCTTTATTCTCTCACATATTCCCACCACCATGTGGGATACAAAGGCACCTGACCCCCTCGCTGCTGAGGACAACACAGGAATTAAGAATGGCTGCCCAGGTTCTAGAGACCAGGGAAAGCAGGTCAGTGTTTATCCTGACTCCAGATCAGTGTTCCTGGAAAAAAATGGGATGTGAGGGTCACCAGAAGCCACAAGACAGCCCTAGTAGGCATGTCTTAAAAGCCTTTGGCTCCATTCCCTTTACTAAATAAAAAAGAGTTGCTATGTGGATAACTAGCTTCTGAAGCCCCAGCACAGCTGGGAGCCTTGGGTTTCTCCACATTGGAATAAGCATTGCCCCGATCCATTTCCCATCTCTGCCAACCAAGGCCCAGGTAGCCAACATGAAGAAATAATAGTGCTCCTCTGGCCTAAGCAGCAAAGCCAACACTATGTAGAAAAATGGTGTGATCATCTCCCTTTGCACCCTCATTGGTGAGGCTTTGGAATGATCACTGCAAATTCTTCAAGCACTTTACAAGAATCTTTAAACCTTTCCTGTACCTGCAGGGACAACGAGGAAAGGGGCTAGAATGTGAACGACTTGTAAGACCCTTCTCTGGAAAAACAAAGCCAAGGCACCTTCTAAGCCTAAATTCCAGGAAAGCTGCCCCACCCCTTTCCAATGCAGCCCAAGAAGTCTCTGTCTGCAGTCCACACATGGGAACAAAACCTGACTGAAGACAGAGAGCTTCCCACACTGCAGGAAGTCAGTGGTCAGCTACTAACGGCCAGCGTCTGCTCCTCTGCAAACATCTCTCCTGTAGATACCAACACAAGCCCTTCCTCTGTCTCCAAGACCATATGCCCCTGGTTACCAGCCAGACAGGGACCTCCATGGAGCTCAGAGACCCATGCTAGGACTCCAGGGAAAGGATCAAGTTCAAGGAAACTCAGGCCCAGCAGATAGAGACATAGGAGACAAGCCCAAGAGTCCCTGCCCTGGAGGACCACACACATCCATTGAAGTTCCTGTGGTAGAAGCTCTGCTCAGATGATTCGCCATCTACACTCGTCCTGATTGGCCACCGAGTTCCCTGGACCTCTATCCTGCAGCTCTCGGCTGAGAATAGGCATGGAAATGCCAGCCGGCACAATCTGGCTCACGCCTGTGTGCACACACAGTGATGATTAATTCCAAGCAGTAGGCGTGTGCTGTGCACAGATTAGTAGGGTTCTCTTACCTGCCTCAGAGATACCAATGCTGGAAAACACCCAGGCTCAGGCAGAAGACAGCAAACAATAGAAATTCCTCAGGGGCAAACACCCCAAAGTCTCAAGGAAATTAGGCCAAGGAAAACTGCCAAGCTAGAGTCCTTGTTCCTCTACCCAAGGTCTGTATTCTTCACCTGTACATGTCAATTCCCTCTCATGACTCACAAATCCTTCTTAAGCATGTGGCTGTGCCCATTCCTGAAGATCAGAGAACAAGATGGAGAACTTGGGGACACTGCAGGTTGAGTTCCCATGCAAGTGTCCCCACACATGGTTTTCACTGTAACTTTTATTATATATGACAATCTCAAGAATTATAGAAAGAACACAAACCACTTCTGAGGGAAGGGACCAAGACAGCTTCACCAGCCTTCACAGGATGCTGCACACTGAAAGGCTAGCTCTCCCAAGGGTAGCTCTGCAAATTGCCACCTGGTCCAAGGCCACCATCAAGGAGCAAGCGTCCTTATCCTTCCAGCAAGCATTTTTCCTGGCATCCCTTACACTGCCTCTCACTTTTGACCTAGCTCCTGAAAAGCCATCTAGAAACGGTCTCAAGAACCGAACTCAAGTCAGCATAGGAAACTGAATAGAAAGGTCTCAGCAGCATGATCCACCATAGTCAAAACTGCCACCAATACAAACTCAGTTGATCTTGATCAGGGGGTGAACGCAGATGGCCTGTCTGTGCGATGGGGCATCGCTCAGTTGCAGAAAGCGAAGCCACGGTGGTAGGTGTGCCTAGAGCATGCCACGCTACTTGGAAGGAAGCAAGCACAAGCCCACACAAGGTGCTGCCCCATTTGCGATTCATGAAGAGCGGGAAGTTGGGGTGGACAGAAGAGATCTGTGCTTTCCAGGGTCAGGGAGAAGAGTTCCAGCTAAAGTAATCTGCCAAGCACGGAGAGATAGTTCAGCAATGGGCTTGCCATGCAAGCATGAGGACCCGGAGCCCATGTTAAAAAGCCCTGGCGTGATGATATGTGCTTATAACCCCAGTGCTGTGGAGGCAAAGACAAGCAGGTCCCCGGGGCTTGCTGGCCAGCCAGCCTTGCCTAATCAGTGAACCTCAAGCCAATGGAAGACCATATTATCTCAAAACAGGAGTCGGGGGAGGGGTGTTGGAGGAAGAACAACACTCGAAATTTCTTCTCACCTCCACATACACACACCTGCGCACACACAAGTGCATGTCTACACAAAATGAATGGACACATATACACAAAAATAATTTCCTAAAGTTTCTAAATCTGTACTTATCTCCAAAGATGGTAAGCACCATTGAATTCTATACTTTAAATAAGAAATCATATTTTTAGTGAATTATATCTCAATGATAGATTTTTTTTTTCCCTTTGGGGAGTCAGAAAACTTGCAACTGACTCCAATCATGGACTTAGAGAAGCCAAGCTAGCACAATCCAGGTAAGGGAAGTAGGCTCCCCGCCACCCATCCTCCTAATGGTAGCCCCTCACCCCGGGAAGCACTCCTTCCACACACACACAGGGTCATCTTTCCTTGAAATCTGGTCCTCCCTACAGAACAAGCGCAGAACCCACTCTCCAACATCAGGATGCTGCTCCTGGGGCCCTTGTCTCCTGCCAGGCCTCCCTGGTAAGGGAAGAAGCCAGACTTTCTGAACACCAGCCGGGCGGTCCTGCCAGGGAAGCAGGTAACCGCACCTCCAGTCTCCTCCGTTAGCAGGCTCCGTTAGCAGCCTCAGGCCGTCTCAGGACGCCAGGAGGGACAGCCCACCAGCTGTCACCATGAAGCCCAGGGGCCACCACGTTCCCAGGACACTGCCAAAGAATTCTGCCCTGGGAACGTGGACTCTGGTTCCCAATTATCTTCCATGGGCAGCGAGTCAAAGAGGCCTCCAAAGGACAGAATCAGGGCTGCCACCAGGCTCCCAGGACTGACCAAAGTGCTAACATGCTGTAAGTCACTCTGGGGTCAAAAAAAGAAATAAAAAATACCATACAATTAGCAAAGATTGCAAATGCTCCAAGAACTTAAACAAATGCCTGGCCCGGTGGCACCCACCTGTTACCCCAGTGCTTGAGATGAAGCAGGAGAACCCCGAGATGAAGAGAAGACAAATCCTATTATCTGTGAGTTGGAAGTTTGCATAGAAACCATTGAGGACATTCTCCATGAACTTAGGCATTTTTAAAAGATTTTATTGTTATTATTTCATTGTTTTTTTAAGTTGTGTGTTGTGTGGATGTGTGAGCAGGTGCCCAAGAAGACCAGAGAAGTCAGTTCTCCTGGGAACCAGAATTACAGACAGTTGTGGGCCACCTTGTAAGGAGGCTGGGAATCAAACTTGGGTCCTCTGCAAGAGCAGTATGTGCTCTTAACCACCGAACAATCTCTCCAGCCCACAAAGATTTTATTATTTTTATTTTTTGTGTATGGATGCTTGTTTGGATGTATGTGTATGCATTATATATATGCAGTGCCCAGAGAGGCCAGAAGAGGAAGCTGAACCCCCAGAGAGTTGTTAGCTGCCATATGGGTGGACTTGGGGAAGTGCATTGCTTGGGAAACTGCATTTTGAAGTCTTCTGCAAGAATAGCAACCACTGAGCCATCTCCCTAGCACAGGCTTAGGGATGTTTAAGTTACTCCAGAGCAACCCCCCCCAAAAAAATAATTTCTTATTGATGGTTGGTGTTGGAGGGCCCAGCTCACTGTGTGTGATGTCACTGCTGGGCTGATGGTCCTGGATGCTATAACAAAGCAGACAAGCAAGCCACGGGGAGCAAGCCAATAAACAACACCTCTCCATGGCCTCTGTACCATTTCCTGCCTTCAAACTCCTGCCTTGAGTCCCTGCCCTGCCATTCTTAGATGATGAACTATAAATTGTAGCCTGATATTAATCTTTTCCTCTCCAAGTTGCTTGGTTTTATCACAGCAAAAGACGTTCTAACTATAAAAGTGAGCCCTGATGGGGACAGCGTATGACCTGCCGCCGATAGTTCCGGGCCAGCCCCTCCACCACTGGGCATTTCCCTGCCAGATATCTGAACCACTTAATGTGGAGACAGTGAGGCTTCCTTCCAGTGCCCCATCAGAAGCACCTAGAAAATGACTAATAAGCCCCACCCCAGAAAAATCAAAAATTTCCAGAAGTAAGGTTGGCAAAGGCAATTTTCTAGAATGTTCCAGATGCCTTTAATGTGTGACCAAAATGAAGAGCCCAGTGGCCTTGGATGAGCCCTTGATAACTTATAGATCTGACATTTTTGGTACTAATTTACCATTTTGGAAGATTCTCTACTCCAAGAGCAAGCAAACACAAACCCAGGACACTGTTGGCCCTCAGATGCTCAGTGCTCCACAGGGAAGTCAAAGACAGACTAACAGCTGGGTTACCATTCAGTGACTGGTAGCTCTAATCCTCAGCCAGGTATGTCCGATTAGCGGCCCAGCTGCACAGAGTACCAAGGTAGGAGCCTCACATGAGGAAGCGTTGCAGTGGGGAACATAGTAGGACAGAAGGCCTCAGGAAGAGTCAGACAGTGTTCCAGAGGGTTCTCGAAGACCCACTGTCACCTGAGTGGAGTGGTATTTGGCAACGACTCAGTTGAGACCAAACCTAATGTGGAGATCAACACCCCTCAATAGCCCAGCCATCATGCACCAATCCACTCCCATTGCCTGTAAAATGGAGGCTGAAAGCTCGCTGGGCGGTGGCGGCGCACGCCTTTAATCCCAGTACTTGGGAGGCAGAGCCAAGCAGATCTCTGTGAGTTCAAGGCCAGCCTGATCTACAAAGTTCCAAGACAGCTGGTACTGTCACATAAAGCAATTTTGGCTCGAAAAAATGAAAAAAAAATGGAGGCTGCAAAAGAAAGATTGTGACTCAGCCTCTGTGCCAGGCTCTGTGGCCCAGAACTTACTTCCCTGTACCCCTACCCAGCTCCTCTACCACCCGCTGCTCAGCCCAAGCCTCCCTCTGCAGGTCTCCTGGCTGTCCCAGAAATCACACTAAAGTCCTGCTCGCAACTTCCCATTTGTGATTGGCAAACAGGGCTTCACCAGCTCTGGCTTCCTCCTTAATCATCAATGCCACACATCAGGGCCAGCAGTCTAGGGCTAAGGGAACGCCAGCAACAAGTTATTCCAGGTCTGTTGACACCACAGGAGATGAAGCACTCAGATTCTCATCCCAGATACAGCCAGATATCCTGAGAAAAGGAGGGGCTGTGTCTAAACCCAGGCTGCTCCTGGCCACTTGCCCGCTGGTCACCTCACCGATGGACTGCATTCTCCATCTTCCTGTGATGCTCTCCCTGAGTGCTGAATCCCCAGAGGATGTGCCAGGAGCTGCTGCTGACCATGCATGGAGGTGCTCTTAAAGCACCATTCCCGGGGGGGGGGGGGCACAACTTAGGTCATGGGGGAAGGGGACAGGCAAGGAATGAGCAGGATGGTGATTCCAGCAATCAGCTCTTCTCGGAAAGAGTTACCTGCAGCTGTCCCCGGGGTATTCAGTCAGCAGGAGGCATACGAAGTGAGACAGCAAAAGAGAAAGAAGAATGCCCTCTCTCCTCAGGAAAGGATGGGCACGAGGGAAGAATGGCTGGGGCAAGCACCTTCCAAGAAGAGCTTACGGGGCCCTGGATGCCAAGCCTACAGATATCCTTTCTTGTTCCAGGTATGAACAGCAAATAAATTGACACGTTCGGCCATTCTGTATGATGTGCACATGCACCGAGGCCAGAGACCAGCATTGGATATCTTGTTCCCCCGTTGTTCTCCCCTTACTTTTGGAGGCAGAAACGTAGAGCTCACTGGGTCAGCTAGACTGGCTGGCCAGCAAGCTGCAGCTAGCTCCCATTTCCTCCCTCCCTGCCTGCCAGGAGCGAGAGTTCAACTTTGCCTGGCTTCTACATGGGAACTGGGGGTCCAAACTGGAGTCTTGGTGAGCAGGCAGCAAGCAGTCTCTTGGCTTGCTCACTCCTGTGAAATGGCTGCTGCAATGGCATCAATTCGTAGGTGCAGCCTCTCACCTGGTCACATTTCTGGTCTTGAGATCACTTCCTATCGACTCCCTGAGTCAGTTTTAAGCATGGAACACGACTCTTGACTATATAGACCCTGACATGTTATTAGGGCTGCAGTAACCTTTGTCCCCCTTTCTCCACCCAGCCCCTGGCAATCACCATTCTGTCCTCTGTTGCTGTGAATTCAGCTGGTTTTAGGTTTCACTTCTGTCTCCATTGTTTTTCTATTGCTGTGATAAAACACCATGACCAAAGCAACTTATAGAAGACAGGGTTTATTTGGGCTCGTGGTCCCCCATCATGGCAGGGAATTGCGGCAGGAGACAAGAGTCACAACAGTACGAAGAGCTGAGATCTCACCTCTCCCCAAGCAGGAAGCAGAGAGGGCTAATTAGAAATGGCTCTCAGAACCAGCCTCTAGTAACATACTTTCTCCAATGAGGCCACACCTCCGAAGCCTCCCCAAATAGTGCCACCAACTGGGGACTAAGTAGTCAAATGTCAGCCTCTGGGGGACAGTCTCATTCAAACCACTACATCTAAATGGGACCTCAGTGTCCTTCTGTATCTGGTCTTCTTCCCTTTGTATAGTTTCTTCTAGGCTTTTCTGTGTTCTTGAAAACATCAGAACTTTTCTCCTTTTTAAAGGTTGAGTAATATCTCACTTGCATATATACAAAATTTTATTCCTTCATTCTTTTATGAAATCCAGCTGCTTCTGAACCACATCTTAATGCTGCATACACAGTGCTAGGATAAGCCTGTCAGGACATATATCCCTTCAAGATACTGACTTCGTTTCCCAGTACTGGGGTTGCAGAGTCATTAAGGTGGTTCTCGTTTGGGTCTCTGGAAGCTTCCCTGCAGTTTCCATCATGGCTACATAACTGACATGCTCCTCAGGAAGCCCAAACACCCACGATACTGATGAAATGGGAAAATGCAACAGCCTGTTCTCTACCGTCACCTCCCAGGTAGCAAGTGCCCCTGGATCTTGGATAAGCACTCTGTCCAGAGAATAGACCAGATAGAGAGCTAATCACCATGACATGAGCTGGGACCACACACCCACGCTGCAAATATACTTGACAGTAGCTTATCATTGTCTGGAGGTCTGACACGGTTCTGGAAGAAAACCAAACCTCAGATGCCCCAAAATAAGATAGAACTTTCCATCAAACACGTAAAGAGGACCTTATCTGGATAGTGATATTCCTCCCAGCACAGGATGGGCCTTGAGTTTGCACCGAAGAGTGGCGCTGGCATAGCCTCGGCTCGCACCAGGAGTGCAGTGAACTAAATGGCTGTGTGAATAAGTGATGGCAGCTATACCTGTGAGCAAACAGGCTTCTTCTTGGGCACCCAGAAATGTGTCCCCGATCCACAAGGCTTTCTCCAAGCCCATGAGCTGGTTGAAAGGAGTCCACACAGGGCCAGAGTGGGGTCTCTGGTCTGGGTGGGTGAAGTCTTACTGGGCCTCACCTCCACCTCCTCCAGGCTCGGGCCAGGCAAACTGAGCAGCAGCCCACAGCAGACAACCCTGTTCCTCCTGATGTTCTCTGTAGGCACCAAACACACACCTTTTGCCTTTTGATGAGTCAGAAATGCCAAGGCTTCCTGGGCTGTCTGTGGCCATGCTGAGTTCCAGCCTGGATGGGCTCCTCTTAGAGCAGTCTCTGAGTTCTTTGTATCTGTTTGGGTTTCTCATCTTTGCTCTCCGAATGATGATTTATCTGGCTTTCAGAAGAGAACACTGAAAGGCCTAATAGAGCATGTGGCTTCAGGGGCTGTTTCAATTTATAAATATTTTAATAGGATTCTTATTCCTTCACAGCACATCTCCCACAAACCTTTGTTCCAGGAGCAAATGCCACACTTTCTTCTAATGAAACAATGGATTTTTTTCCTTCTCCATCTTAAGAGAGAGAGAATAAAAAAGAGGGGAAACTGTCACACTGTGAATACCCCTAAAAGCATGTGATAGTCACATCTGATTTAAGCCAGCTCCCTGATGCGCTGATGTCGGGAACCCTCCATCGGTTCCCGCAGATCCCTGTCCTTACCCAACCCTAAGGGAACAGTTAAGAACAGACATTCTTTATTTTAATTAAGCTGACTTTTCTTTTCTCTGCTCCTTGGGTTGAAACTACAACCACATGCATGCTAGGTGGGTGCTCTACCCCTAGGCTATAGCCCAGCTGTTGGTAGTATTTTTTGAAACAGAATCTTACTAAGTCGTCCATGCTGGCCTTGGACTTACTTTGTAGCTCAGGCTAGCCTTGAACTTGCCATCCTCCTACATCAACCTCCCCAGTAGCTGGATTAGAGGTGTGTAGCATAAGCCTCAAGCTAACTAAGGTTCTTAAGGAATGTCTTATTCAATGAATCAAATGACTGGACATTTAACCATCCGATTTGAGAACATATAAGGCCAAATTAGACAGCAACACCACAGTGAAGTCTAGACGACCCCAAGCCCACACCACAACAAGAGAAGGCACCGAGCTGTGCTGCAGGGTCAAGGCTGCAAGCCAGGGGCACAGGTAAGCGAGGCTCAGCACCACTTTTGCTAATTCCAGCCCCGTATCCACACCTGTTTGCACTGGCCCGCTTCCCTGTCCACGTGCCACTCACTCATGCACACAGGGTTAGGTCCACAAGCTCTTTGCATAGGAGCTGTGGTTTATCTTTGACCTAACACCTGCTTTCCTCCCTCAGTCCTTCCTCCTATTCAGTATCCAGCACCTTAGTGAAGAAAACAATTAAAAATTACATTAAAAAAGAAACTTGCCCGGGGAAATCTCTTCAACAATCCCAGGCTGTAGCTGTGAAAACTAAGAGCCATGGTCCATCCTCCCTAGGAGCTCGGATTCTAAAGATTCTGACTCTGACGTGCCTCTCTTTTCTGCGCGATGGAGACGGACTGGAAACGTGGAACTACACGGTGTATTAACCAGATGGTTAAGCAGAAGAATAAATGCAGTCTGCCTCGAGTACTATCATAGTAAAGTGTATTGCTGCCCTTGGAGTCATGATGCTGGGAGCCAAAAGATGACAGCAGAGTTGAACTGTTGCCCAGATGCAATTACTGATTAGAATTGATTATTTATACAAAGAAAGGCGACCGAAGGGTTGACCAACAGTTGTCACATTGCAGCAGATTTGGACAAAACTGCTGGAAGTGTTGGAGAGATCATCTACCTCCCAGAAACAGGAATGGAGGTGAGCCCCCAAAGACCCCACTGGTGCAGCCTCCGGAACTTGCTGTTGATGCGACCCTGCGTTCACCAGGGCCGTCTTTGGAAAGTCCTATCCTCATTCTCCCCTGCTGTTAGGTGTGGCCAGCCCTGCTCAGCACCCTGACGTGTGAAGAAGCAACCTTCAAAAGCCATGCTTCTGCAGTCGCCTCTCTTTTTAACCAGGCCATAAAACCACAGGCTCATTTAAGCACGCAGTAAACTAATGGGAAGCGACATGAGACTAAATATTTGAAAGCTGTTTCCGTGCCCTATTTGATTTGCCTAATTACGTGTTTTACTGCCTTCTTTATGGAACAGTTGCCTGAGGTATGTGAAGCCTTTATACCTGCTTCATTTGATTCATTAATAGCTGAATCAAAACACTGCGCGATCACGTTGGCATGCAGTTTTAAGACTGCTTCCAAGTCCCCTGCTTCCGTGGTCAAATTCTAAGACTCATAGATGGGCATTCACAACCAATCTAATACAAACGGTGTCCTGGCCACTCTGTCACCTCCCACACACATCTCTTCTCTACCGGGCCAAATAAAACAAAACAAAACTAGGGTATAAATATGTCAGGATGAGAAAGAAAAACATGTACGCAACATTCAAACACCGTCTGCCAATGTGAAGAAACAAGAGAATCCGAGACAATCGCATGCATACTTGGCCTGCTCCCATGGTCCAGTGAATGCCGGGGTTACCATGGTGGGAGGGAGCAGGGGAGCATCCCCGAGGGCAGGCTTTGTCTGGGTGCTACTCAAACAGAGAGCTGGATTCAGTCTGAGGGTCTGTGTACTTTGGGGCAAGCCACCTCACACTGAAAAGGCCAGGGGAGAAGTGTGGAGTTTGGCTGCCTCTCATACCTTTGGGTCTCTCTTGACATCCTGCCCTCCCCCAGCAAGACACCCTCCAGGCTTGTCCTCAGCCCTCCCATCTGTGGTACTGAAGACTCTCCAGGGAACAGGCCATCTCCTCTCTGTGGACAGGCTGCTGGGAGAAACAGCCAGCTCCCTCAGACGGTGCCAATTTCTGGTAGTCCTCATTGGGGAAGGAAGCAGCTGTGCCTGAGCACTGGACAGTGCCTGGACACTTGGATTTCCTGGACGTTCAAGACTTAGGCGTGAACAGTTAAGTTCAAAGTGAATAGACACAGCTCACTGAGGTCCTACCTTCCAAATCAGAGAAAGGGAATGAGCTGTGGATCTCACTGGACCCCTGTGGCAGAGACTAAGAATCCAGCCACATTCAATGTCCTGTCCCTTGGCTATCATGAGGACTGATATGTGCCCACCTGGCAGTATTACCTGGAGGGCCCAATGCCCTCTGGAAACAAGTAGCTATTAGTCATACTGCTCTTGAGTGGGACTGGGTCATCACAGGGGCTCCTTTGGATGAAGGGGTCACATGCACAGAGCCAAATTTAAAAAAAAAAAAGTAAGAGGAATTTGAGGTTAACCTGATCTACATAGTTCCAGGACAGTCAGGTCTACCTATTGAGACCCTGTCTCAGAAAAAAGGGTGGGGCGGAGGTAAGAGGCTGCTTTCTAAAGGGCAGCCTCTTCGTAAGGGTCAGCCTCACTAAGTCACGTGGTGACTTCCCAATGGCTTGTCCTATTTGCTACTCAACAAAATATGGGAAATACAGGAAATAGAGTTGTTGGGTTTTTTTTTTAAATAACTCAATTTGGTTGAATGTCCTTTTTATTCAAGCTAAAGAAAAGGCTTCATGAAAATCAACTGGCTGTGTTGAGTTGCCTTTGGCTTCACTCTTGTTTGCCCCAGGGAAGCCAATGCCAGTGGTGGTGCCTGAGGTTGCTATTATATACTGGTTTCCACACTTTATATTGGTTGGATTCCTGTCTAAACAGATACTACTGATGTGTCTTGCACTGATAAGAAACTTTCATCAAATGAT
Source organism: Microtus pennsylvanicus (assembly GCF_037038515.1). Classification (NCBI taxonomy): domain Eukaryota; kingdom Metazoa; phylum Chordata; class Mammalia; order Rodentia; family Cricetidae; genus Microtus; species Microtus pennsylvanicus. The sequence goes on from NC_134599.1 coordinate 2,779,989, forward strand.
CAATATTTATTGAACATAATCTTAGCTGGGGGACCTACAAAGAGGAATGAAACAAATACCCTAAAGACTCTTCTAGAAGTGAGTTGATGTGTTGATAACAGCCTAGAAGTCAGAATGCAAGTATCAACTCCCTGGCATAAAATATGGATATAAGAAACAACATAGGCTGTTGGTTAAATTTCTCACAGCACAATAAGCTAAAAGTTTGGGGATCACAGGTAAGGACGTTAGAGATGAACAGGCTTTGGGAGGGCTAAAGGCCACCTTCAGGGCAGCAGGCAGAAGTACATACATACTGCACCAGGAGTGATCCCCGCCCAAGGAATCTATGGCAAAGGCAGAGGGTTCTATAGGTGTATGCAGGGGTTCTGCCTTCACAGGTCAGGAATAGAGAGAGGAGGATACATCTAGAACCTTCCCTCTTGAAGTTACTCAAAAGCTTTGATCAAAGTTCTCAGCATCTCTGCCATATCAACCTGGAGCCAATCAGAAGCTCCCAGGTCTGATCCTGGTCCTCTAGTTGGGAATCTTCTGAAAATCACTCAACAACAGTTATGAAATAAACTTGGTTTCCCACCTTGCCCTATCCTAGGGGTTCTGGGGACTCAGTGAGATCCCAATAGGAAGGCACCCTGCAGACTGTGAAGTAGGGCCAAGGTTTCTGGTATTTCTTGGGGTTGAGTGTCATCCCAGCAACCAGAAGGAAGCTCAGGTACAGCTTAGTCCTTCAAAGTAAACAAATGCCACCAGAAAGCCACACACTTTAGCCCCTCCATGAGACCCTCGATTTAAGTTGCCCACTGTGCATAGCACATAGACCAAGCACACAGGCAGAGAGCGAGCACGTAGCCAGGCTAGCTGAGCATTCAGTGCCCAGCATGTAGGAGACCAGCTCCCAGACTCGCAGACAGAAGCAACTTGCCCTGAGGGAGGATGGTACAAAGACTCAGCCCTGAGCTGCCACAACATCCACTTGGACACACATGTCACTTGAACTTCATACACCAAGAATCTGAAAATAAAACAGGTTTTATTTCTACCAAAGCTGCAACATGCCGAGGGAGAAAGAAGAAGCACTTAGGCACAGGGACAGGCACAAGGTTCACTGTGTATCCTCTGTATTAGCAGGTATGTGGCATGTGGAAGCCTGGCCATGCCCCCTTCTAAGAGGTACCAGCCAAAGGCAGTGGGATCTGACACCCAGGGCCCTGATTAGAGGGCACCGAGGAGCCCTAAACAAGGGCCTATCCATGAGGCTGTGGCAGGAAGCTCTGACAGCGAAGGAGAACTAGAATCACACAGAGGATGAGCTGCCCACTGTTGGCGGGACCATTCCCTGGGCTTGGGTCCTGCACTGCATAAAAGGGAGAAAGTGACCCTTGCAGCAGCGTCTCTCTCTCTCTCTCTCTCTCTCTCTCTCTCTCTCTCTCCCTCTCCCTCTCCCTCTCCCTCTCCCTCTCTTTCTCCTTCTGATTGCAAATGTGGTGTGACCAGAGTCGCCTTGTGTTCCTGCCGTCAGGACTTGCCTGTCGTGAGGGGCAGTGCCTCAAACTGAATGAAAAAAAAAAACTCTGGTATTTTATCCCAACAACAGAAAAATGAATTAGAAGCCATGTCTAAAAGTATCTCTCCTTTGTAAACCATTGTGTCCATCTAGGCCGCCATAGAGAAGCTGGAGCCCCTGGAATAAGATGGCCTCTGTGGACAGCAGGAAGATGGCTCCATTCATGGTTGAAGAATCACAGAAACTCGACTTGTGCATGTCTACTCCTGAACTGGATGTCCACCCACTCTTGGCACTCAGTAATTTCCTTAGAAACACTTTTACATCAGACTGGGAAGGAAGGAAGCTGAGGGTCAGGGTCACACAGACCACTCATGCCTTCGAGCTTTGTGAGGTCGCCTGTCCCTTGGGAGGAGGCATGCCCCACCAGGACAAGTCTGAGGATGGAGGCTTGTCGGAAAATGGACAGTTCCTTCTCTCCCAGGGACTCCATGTGCCCAGGACCAAGAAGCAGAGGGAAACCACTCTCAGACACACGTCGTTCTCTCCTCGGAATCTCTGGGTCACTTTCTGCTTGCGCCCCAAGGCTCATACATCCCTCTGCAGCTTATCTTTGCAAGTATACATTCAAGCTTCCTCCTCTGCTCCTGGTACCCAGGACCGTCATTCTACCTGCTTCCTCTCTGATGATGCAGTCATAGACCCAACAGATCATAAGACCCACAGGCAGGCTCCGGGTCCAGGGGGCCATGCTTGCTGATGCTCCTGCCACAGATTCCCTGTGGGATCAGAGAGGATGTACAAACTCTGTGCCTCCGCTTCCTTGACAGGGTTCTTTGTGTTGGTGAACTGACATTCAATCCCAGTACAACTGAAAGGGATGTGCAACACTGAGCAAGGAAAGGCCACTAACCTGAGTTCTAAGTGACATGTGACTTCAGGCCTGGAAATCCTCTCCGGGTATGACTCAAAAATAAAGAGCCCAGCCCCCAAAGAAAGAAAATCCCATGTTTATTGAAGGAGGAGATTGTGAGTGAGAGACAAAGCGGGGAGGAGAAACCCTCTCCTTGGAGAAAACTTCTGCCCCTGATCTCAAGCTGGCTACTTCAGCATCCTTCCCACGGTCCACCCGCCAGGCTCCTGCTGTCCACTCTGACATGACTCCTAGAGTTGACACAGCACTCAGAATGACCACACAGCCCCTGATGAAAGTGGCTTTACCGGGAGCAAACACTTTCCGCCAGCAGGATCCTCTTCAAAACCACCGTGTCACGGGGGAAGAAGCGAGCCAGAGCAGCCCACCTGGTTTTCTAGCCTGCTATGTGTTAGGACGTGGGGACATTACGGGGTAAGAAGCCTACTGAGTGAGTCAGGGTCTCACAGCTTGGCTAACATCGGACAACTGAAGTGTTCGTTGAGCATCCTTGGTTTCCCTTTTTGTGCTGTTTCCCACTTCTTGACACACCCAGCTCCTTCCCCTCACCATCTCCCCTCCATACCCAGCTGGTTCCCTCCTTGTTGTGATCCAGCTGCCCTCACTCCCCCTGATTGACAGTGGACTGTAACTGACAAGAATGTTTGTGTTCTTTCTGGCCGGAGGTTTTCCACAGAAGTAGTAGAGGTATAAAAGGTTTTAGCTGAGGCAAAATAAAGGTTGCTGTTCTTCCACCTGAAAAGGAGCCTCTGTGTCTCAATCCCGGCGCGCGTGGGCACACGCGCACACGCACACACGCGCACACACACACACACCGCCAGTCTCCCAGTGCTAGTCTCTGCAGTCTAGGCCGGACTCCGGCAGTGCAGCACCCCCTGCCAGCCCTCTTTCTGCCTGTTTCCGTACCACAGCAGGCCTGAACCACCAGCCTCTCTTCCCTCTGGCTCTCAGCTTCACTGTGAAGAAGGAGAAAGGCCAGGTCTCTCTCAAGACAGCAAAAACAAAAGCTTGTCCTTCAAAGGCAGGAGAAAGGTTAATGCTCCTCCAGCTCCTGGACCTTTTGTTCCTGCCCTGGCCTCAAGCTGGACCCTGCAGCTGTAATACAGCCCTACTCAGGCCACAGGTGATATGGTCACTCCTGGACAGCAGTTGGTTCCAGTGTGGGGAGATCAGGCTGCTCAGGACACAGTCCGTGAGGGGTCAGAAGGTGCTGCATTATCCTCTGTGTCCAGAAGAGAAGGGATCGGGGCTTTGCTCTCAATCTCCTCGTCTAAACTTTGGCTGCGGCCTGGGCCAGCAGCTTCTTCTGCGGTTAGGATCACAACGAGGTGAGCTGAGTGGGCTGAGCACTGGAAGGGCTAACAGTAGGGAGCCCTCGGGTTCTGACCCTCTTTTTACAAGTGAGAACTCCAAGAGATGGAGTGCAGAGGACTAGCAGGAGCCCCTTCTTGTCACGCACAGACCCCAGTCTCTCTTTCCACAGCACAATGACAGAGAGCTCCAGGGAATCCCTTACCTAACCTGAGTTCCAAGACTTTCCAGAAAGACTAGCTTGCTTCTCTGCTGCTGTGATAAACCACCATGACCAAATCAACTTGAAGGAGGAAAGGGCTTATTTGGTTTACACTTCCACATGGCAGGGCCTCAGAGGTGAAGTCAAGGCAGGAACCTAAAGGCAGGAACTGGAGCAGAGGCCATGGAGGCGGGCTGCTTATTGGCTTGCTCCCCATGACTTGCTCAGCCTGTTTTTCTTGTACTACCCAGTACCACCAGCCCTGGGTTGGGATTGTCCACAATAGCGTGGGCTTTCCAGCATCAATCATCCATCAAGAAAACACACCACTGCCTTGTCCACAGGCCAATCTGACGGAGGCCAATCTTCAGTTGGGAGTCTCTTCTCTGGATATATCTAGGTTTGTGTCAAGTTGACAAAAATCCAACTTCATCAGGCGATGAAAGGAGACAGAGACAGAGACCCACATTGGAGCACCGGACAGAAATCTCAAGGTCCAAATCAGGAGCAGAAGGAGAGAGAGCATGAGCAAGGAACTCAGGACTACGAGGGGTGCACCCATACACTGAGACAATGGGGATGTTCTATTGGGAACTCAGCAAGGCCAGCTGGCCTGGGTCTGAAAAAGCATGGGATAAAACTGGACTCACTGAATATAGCGGACAATGAGGACTACTGAGAACTCAAGAACAATGGCAATGGGTTTTTGATCCTATTGCACGTACTGGCTTTGTGGGAGCCTAGGCAGTTTTGGATGCTCACCTTACTAGACCTGGATGGAGGTGGGTGGTCCTTGGACTTCCCACAGGGCAGGGAACCCTGATTGCTCTTTGGGCTGATGAGGGAGGGGGACTTGACTGGGGGAGGGGAGGAAAATGGGAGGCGGTGGCAGGGAGGAGGCAGAAATCTTTAATAAATAAATAAATAAATAAAGTTTTTTAAAAAATCCAACCAGCACACTAGGAATCTACATTCTAACTGATATAGATTCCAGACACAATAGGAGTCACAGGGACTCTGGGACCACTGTGAGAGCTTAACAAGATGAATGGCCACACAGAACAAGTTTCCACGACATGCCACAGCACCCACTGCCAGGCCTGATGAATCTGCGTGCCCCCTCCCACACACCTGGCGCAGCCTCTTCTTTCTGGACGGACGGCGCTCAGATGATACAATGCTCTACTGCTCACCCTGTCTGGCAGCTCTGGTCAGAGTCCGTCAAAGCAGGTAGTGAAGCTCCCCGGAATCAGAAAGAAGGGAAAAAAGGTCCGATTCTCCACTCCTCAATGTGGCAGCCAAAGACAGGGACCCTATTCCACGCCCCGCAGCGTTTTGAGCATCTCCGCCTGTGGTTACCCTGGACAGAGTGGCTTGTCACAGTTTCCTACCTTCTCCCCCCCCCCAGCCAGTTTTTGCTGTAGCACGTCAGATCTCCTGATCTCATGTATCCCCTCACCCACACACTGGCCCCTCACTACACCTCAACGCTGCTCTCTAGAAAAAAACAAGAAACTTCTTATGCTTACTGGAAGTCTCTTGCTCTGTCCAAGGAATCCATGTGTGTTGTTCCCCGCCAGGAGCAGCCATAGAAGAGGGTCTCTAGGGGACCCAGGAACATCCTCATGGGACTGGGGAACATCCCCAGTCCAGCTGAAACCTGCAGCCAGGTGGCTCCCCCTCCCCTGCCCCAGGTCTTGGGGATTCCCATCAAGAGAGTCAGCAAAGCAGAAACTCTGATTTGATTGTTTGGGAGCAAGGCCCCGTGGCTGTTGGCTGGCATACTTTTTTTTTTCAAATCTCCCCAGGTGATTTTAATGTACAGGCTTAATGTATTACCTTTCCCAAGGGCATCTGCGCTTCAGTAGCTCCGAGATTGGAGAAATGGCAGGGACATCGTGGAGTAGCAAAGCTGCTGTGGTAGAGAAATGCCCACACCAGGCTCAGAACTGGGTCCTACATCTCAAGCCATCCCTTGGTCCTCTGGGTTATGAGGCCACCTGAGCATGTTGAGTTTTTCTTCCCAAGTCACAAACATAGTTGGTGGACCTCTAGTAGATCAGAAACCGCTTAGAGACTATAAGGAGCCACAGAGCTGAGGCCTATTTGAACCCACAAGGAAACACCTTCAGCTTACACTGGGGTGTGGGGACTAGCAGGTGCCACTGAAGGACCAAGGGGGTATGGACATGGTGTCACTCAGCCATCTGACTCTGATCATTAAGTCAGAAGCTGCTTCCTTAGCCGCGGGGTTTTCCTCTCCCCTACCTGTCACCCTAGAGAACAAAACGGAGTGGCGGAAGCTCTATTTGCCAAAATTGAAAAAATTCAGGAAGAAAAATGGAACTGACTGGGTGATTGGATGGAACGAGATGGTGCAGAGCTGTCGGAAGAAAGAGATATCAACTGGGAGGGAAACCAGGAAGAAAAAAAAAGAGGCCAGCCCTGCCAAGGACTGGAAGTGCATGCTGAGGCGGCACTGGGATCCCTGTCTCAAACTAGGGGAAAGGGAAATAAGGGTCTGGAAGGAAAGACAGGTGGCAGAGTCAAGACGAGGGTGAACCAAAGAGCCTTGCCCTGCATCCAGGTCTTTCCAACTGGAGACTGCGGAATTTCCCAAACCTGGCAGGCCAAAGCTGAAGGCAGAGTGAGGACGCCATCTAGTGGCAGGGGCCGGAAGGGGGAAGGGGCCATGCCCAGAACTGCGCCTCCTGGGGGGGTGGGGCAGGCGTACAGGCTGGCCTGTCCTCCTCAGAGTGAAGAAAAGAAAGGTGGGTGGAAAGGAGGAAGAAGTGTGAGAAGGATGCAAATGCCCAGCAGGAAGAAGAGCTGAGCCTGGATGAATAAGTAGTAGCCCTGAGAGGTAAAGGGATGGCTGGCCCCGCCAGGCAGAGGCTGGGCTTTGAAACCTCTTGCAGGCACAGGGAGGGACCCCAATGGTCTGGAGGGGAAAGGCAAAGAGAGGGAGCCATCTGGTGTCTGGAGGTGGAAGGCAGCGGGTGTCTGGTGTCTGGGAAGTGGGGAGTGGGTAGGATGCACAGGGAAGAGGGCAGCAGTACTTATCCCCCCCGACGGTTGGGCTCACAACCTTGTTTTCAAGACAACAAATATAGACAGTGATTGCTTTTTATCCAAGCATTTCTGCAGTCTGGAGCAGGTAGCAAGCTGCCCATAGGTACAAGGTGAAAAACAACAGGGTTTATAATGAATCTTTGTTTTCTTATGAAGATCCTCCCTGTCTCCAGAAAGAGCAGCCCTAACCAGGCCTTCTCCTGAACTAGCATCCTGTTCCAAGAGATGGAGTGGGAAGGGCAATGGGCCAGCGCAGAACCAAGTCACTCTCCTTTCCCACAGCCAAGGGGGAGCTGGTCAGATCTGGGCACCCCAAAGCCAGTCTCGTGCATGTGGAACTCTGGCAGCTTGAGGATTTGTTTCCAGACCACATCCCCTCACCCCATAGGATTCTGAGGAGAGCCCTCTGCAGGTGCTGGAACAACTCACCGGTCTACACTCAAAGACATGGAGGAGAGGGTGCTGGCCAGCATGCATGGAGGGTAAGACAAGATTGAGGCAAGATGAGGTTCTGGGATGCTCTGCTCTTCTCTGGCCCAGTACCGCCCAGTGATATGACAGCCACATACCACGCAGGCCTACCCTCCTGGGACAAGAAGAGCAGCTTCCTTTTTTATCTACTTTTCCTGGGGGCATGCACACATAGGAGCCAGGCTGAGAACCTGTCTCTTCACTTGGCCTGCATGAAAACAGGACTACTTCCCACCAGGAATCTGCACTTGTTCTTCACAAATCTAAGGATAGAAAACCCAGGGCTGTGGGCAGAAGAGCTTGGGTCAACCCCGGCCTACCCTAGGATAGTGATGCTTTCTCCATGCTCCCTGCGGAGACTCTCGGTAGACAGTAACAAGCACCTTTCCCCTTCACCACCACCAGCCCCAGTGCAACCAAGCTTCTAAGCAAAAGGAAGTGCTGGAAGACCCCATTGTTTGAGGACTGAGCTTCTGGCTTGCTGGACCTCTCCCCTGCACTGGGACAGAATCAGAGAGAGAAGCCTGTCCCATAATGTGGTAATGTTGGAGGACTTAGTCCTCAAGCAGATGGGTGTTCCATTCCACATGAATAGCTCACCCCCATTGCCCATTCTAGAGGAACCATTGCCTGTGAGTAGGGTGGGGGAAGGGCCAAAGCAGAAGCCTATGATCCATTAAAAAGGGGGGGGGAAGGAACTTCCATATTTTATTTCTTTGGTTTAACTAAGACTATTCTTAAGATTTTTCTTTTTCTGAAAAAAAAAAGAGAGGGAGGGGATTGGACACTCAAACAATACTGGCCTTTAGACAGCCTGTCCTCTTCTCAGATACCTGTCTATGGCCAGAACACTGTCCCCTAGGTCCCGTACCAGCCTCAGTCTGCAGCCCCTACACCTGGCTAGCTTCTGTCCTTGAAGACTAGATTGCAAAACTCCAGCATAAGGCCAGAAGTGTTGAAGAACCTGAATTCCACATTCAGCTTAGCCCAGCCCTGCACTTTGCTGGGATCGATTGTGGGGGTGGTGCGTGTGTGCAGCCTTGCCCACTCTCAGTTGCCCCAGGCACAATGGCCTCCACGCACCAAGCCCACACCAGCCTGGCCTCCTCCCCTCACTAGGCTGAGGTGCAGCACCTAGACCCACTGGGCCTGTGCCCTGCGCCATCCTACAGCCCACAATGTACCTGCCCCTCAGCATCCATCTGCAGAGGTATGCCTGTGATGCCATTGAAAACACAATGCACAATGGAGGACAGTATTTTTAACTTTCCCTAGGGCACCTAAAACAGAAATGCTTGAGGTCATGTCACCTGTGATTGCCCTCTACCCTAAGATGCTAACTATTCAGGAGACACTTGGGGTGACATCTAGCATGCACACTCACATCTGGGGGCGGGAGTGTGAATAAGGTAAATAAAAGTGAGGCGGCTTTGCTCCCCAACAACTGAGAGAATGTTGATGGTTGAAGCTCGGAGTGGGGGCATCTGGACTGTCCTTTACAAACTTATGTTGGCTCTAACCAAAGCATCTACCATTCTAGAGGAAGTAAGGGGGAAGCAGCCATGCACACAAAGCAGGCAGTGCGGGCTATTATTCCAATAAACATGTCTCCTCCCTCCCGCCCACCTTTACCTTAGTAAAGCCCTTTTTTCTTTTTTTTAAACTGGAAGCCTTCAGGTGAAAATAAAGCCACAGCAGCAAGAGGGGGGGAAATGTAGTCTTTCTCAGGGTTAACATCAGAAGACAAGCTTGTACGGCTTGGCCAATCAGATGCGCCCCTGCCAGCTATAATATAGTGCGAAAGGCAGCCTGTCTCACAAGCTCTCCAGCCTTGCTACCATTTAAAATCAGGCTCTTTTTGTCTTTTAATTGCTGTCTCGAGACCCAACTCCGATGTGTTCCGTTACCAGCGACCGGCAGCCTGCCATCGCAGCCCCTGTCTGGGTGGCGATCGGAGACAAGTCCCCTGCAGCAGCGGCAGGCAAGGTTATATAGGAAGAGAAAGAGCCAGGCAGCGCCAGAGGGAACGAACGAGCCGAGCGAGGAAGGGAGAGCCGAGCGCAAGGAGGAGCGCACACGCACACACCCGCGCGTACCCGCTCGCGCACAGACCGCGCGGGGACAGCTCGCAAGTCCTCGGGTTCCGCGGACGAGATGCTGCTGCTAGCGAGATGTCTTCTGGTGGTCCTGGCTTCCTCGCTGCTGGTGTGCCCCGGGCTGGCGTGCGGGCCCGGTAGGGGGTTTGGAAAGAGGCGGCACCCCAAAAAGCTGACCCCTTTAGCCTACAAGCAGTTTATCCCCAACGTAGCCGAGAAGACCCTAGGGGCCAGCGGCAGATACGAAGGGAAGATCACAAGAAACTCCGAGCGATTTAAGGAACTCACCCCCAATTACAACCCCGACATCATATTTAAGGATGAGGAAAACACGGGAGCAGACCGGCTGATGACTCAGGTAGAGACCCATTGCGGGTGGGAAAAGGGCTCCTTCCCCTGGGGGGTTGCCTGTGACCAAGCAATCAGCCCTGCTCTGTTTGCTCTTTGGGCAGGTAGAAAGGCGGCTTGGCCCTCTTCTTCCCCACCCACCTGCCCACCTAGCACTCCTCTTCCGGGAGGAGAAAGGAGGTGAAGGGTCCAGCAGGAAGTTTAGGGTTTGGGTAGTGTGGGGGCACCAGAAGATGGGTTTTGCTATGTCCCTCACTTAGTTAGTCTCCCGGGATGGCCTCCTCTATCTGTCTCTATTCTAGCTTGTAACTTAGAGAGACCTTCACTCTTGGGGTGTCTGCCCTTTCCAAGCGGGGACAGAAAATGGAGGGTGCGGGGATGACCCTATATACTTCAAGGGGCCTCCAGGTCATTGCAAACCTAGCCTGGAGCATTTCAGCTCCTAGCTCCTACCTTTCCCTTTCTGTATTTCTCTCCCAAGACCACCCCCAACCCTTTACCCCGCCACCACCAAAGAACTCTTAACTGGGAAAGCCAGGGGGCAGTTCTGACAAAAGGCAGGAGCTCCAGAGGTGCTCGTCCTGTCCTCACTGTATCACGTAGCCTGACTGCGATCCCAGCGTCCCCAATTGTGCCGGTCAGAGGGGATGTATTGATATTTCTTTAAGGATGCTCCTCTGTTCTCCAGAGCCCGCGGTACCTTAGGGGAGGGACTTGGAACTTGCCGGCTTTGCAATCGCTTTAATTTTCAACCTGCTTGCATAAGAATTAGAAGCGAAGAAATATTAGTAGCAGTAGCGGCAAGGATGGATGGACAGACAGAGGGCAAAGGAAAACATGATCCTCTCTCCTACCCCACCTCCTTTGAGATTTCTAGGCTGCCAATCTCCCAGCCAAATCGAGACTTTCTGAAACTCCATGCACGTATGACTGAAGCTGGAAATGGGTTTCCTTGCAAATATAGGTCAGCATCCTTTTTACTGCCCTATTAAAATATTCAAGTCCTACCTTTAGGGCTAGGTGCGCCAAGCGGCTGGCGGAGCGGCGCTTGCGGGGCGCAAGAGCAGGGGGCGGGGGCTGGAGAGAGCGAGCGTGGAGCTGCCTGCGCGCAGCTAGCCACCGGGTACCTGCTGACTGAGGAACCTAGAAGACTAGTCTTAGGGCCAGAGATGGAGCAAAGAGGAATCTTGGAGGCTGAGGACAGGGCCACCCCACACACACATCTCCCTCATCTGCTCCCGACCACCTTAAATCTGGACCGCGAGTGTGGGCGCGCGCGGGAGCCGGGAAGCTGCGCGAGCCACAGTTAACTCTGCGCGGGCCGCAGGGCACTGGTGCAGCTAGCTGGAGCTAGTTCTCCCGCCAGCCGCAGGCGTTTATCCCCTGGTTACCCTGCCCCCCCGGGGGGGGTACGTCTCAGGGTGAGGAGGTCCTTGTGAACGCGTGTGAGGAGGGAGACAAGGCTAAAGCAAAGAGATCTGGCGAGGACACGCAAGGTTCCTCAGCCCTGGTGGGTCTGCGAGGGGCTCCCAGGCAAGCTCCCCTGCCCAGCTAGCCGGGCCTCTGCGTGCTGCAGAGCTGAGAGAGCTCCCAGCCGTGCGGCGCGGCAGACGCCTTTCAGCTCCACTTACTCCTGCGTTATCGATCCAGCGGCTAGGGTTTCAGCGCGCGCGGGGCTGGGCTCGGGCGGCTGGTCCCTGACTCTGCACGCGCGGAGCGCAGGACTCCTAGCGCGCCCATTCCCTTGGGCGCGCAGGCAGGGGTTGAGCTGGGAAGAGTCGCAAAGCCCGGAGCTCCACGGGCCTGACACGGAAGGCAACCCTTCTGCTGCCTTCTCTGCCCCTCGGGCCTCAGCGCCCTAAAGGCGACCCCCCAATTGTGTCCCTTCCTTCTCTTCGATCCTCCCGGCCGGACACCCAAGGCCCAGCAGCCCTACAGCCGGTCATTCTCGCTGCTGCCGCCACCGCCGTGTGCGCGCGCCACCAGCATTTGAACTTCTGACCTTCTGTCAAGTTCCTTCAAACGAAGGAAACAAAAACAAGTATTTTTTTTTCCCTTGGGCAGTGGCTCCTCTGATTCCCAACACAAAAAGAAAGGGTAGAGACAGCAAAAATGGGGGAGGGGGGAGCCAGGCCAGGACTTCTCACCCACCCCGTAAAGACCGCCCCCCTCCCCCATGAAGATGGTTGTAAAGGTGGCAGTCAGGAAGCGCCCCTTGATACAGTCTTCACCAGCTTCTTATTCCGGGTTGGCCGAGTTAAGAGGAAAGGAAGGAGCCGCCTAGACTAGAAGTGAAGGAATGAAGTCGGAGAATCTCGAGCTCAGGATTTGAGCATTCTCCTGGGAACCTGCCTTCGGCCAGTCCCTCTTTAACCAACCACCTGATTCAGTGACCCTCTCTTCAGTCTCTCTAAGGTGACTGAGCCCAAGTCCCTCAACCATGGCAGGATCGTCCCCAGTGGAACTTTCAGAGCAGTTCTGGACCGCAGGAGCTCCTGGTTAATATTAACTCCGGAGAGGGAAGCGCAGACAGACACTCTCCTTGCTCAGGCCAGGCCTCAGAGAGTGCCAGGCTGTTGTGCTAGTGGCCAGGGGGCTGGGGTGGGAGGCCGCCAGTGAGGGGCCTGATCTGCAGGCTCTGCAGGGTGAGGGGGGGTACCACCTGAGGAACCTGGTTGAATAGATTTCCTACGTGTTTAGGGGGTAGCCTGGAAAAGGAGCCCAGGTGTGGATTTGAAGAGGGTTTTCTGCTTTCAAGAGTGGGGTCTGTCCCCGCCCCAGTTAGGGGAAGAATGGAGTGAGGTGTGTTTAGAGAGTAGAGTTTCTTCAAGTGGGACATCACCTCCTTCACAATGTGGGAAGCCCACTCTTGGAGGCGACAGTCCCTGCCTGCTCTGCGCTCATGGACTGCGCCGGTGTGCAGATCCGGGAGGTGGGCCGGAGGCCCAGGAACAACTTGGCCTCCGCAGACACAAAGCCGGGCCCCAGTGACCCTGCCGGGCTTCACGGTGGCTGCACAGAGCCGGGCTTGATTAGCGGCACACGACCCAATGAATTAATAACCGGGCTAAGCTTGCCGGCTTTGCCTGCGACATTCCCTTCCAGCGCGGGCGGGGGAGTACCCTGCATCTGCCAGCAGAACCTCGCCGGGCCTGGTGCGGGGGAGGGTTCTGGGGCACCGGGTGCCAACTCAGGCGACAATCGGCCTTGGCCTGTCCCGGGCCGAGGCCCTATCTCAGCCCGGAGTTCTTTTCGTGGGGTTCTCTGTGTATGCCTTAGTGGCGCAGTTCAGGGTATCCGGCTCCGGAGCCCTCTCCAGCCTACCCTAGCTCGTCCCTGCTGCGGGATGGAAAGCTTGTTAGAGCCACAGAGCTAGCTTCCCACTCCGGAGAGAAGGGAGCGGGGTGGAGTGCAGGCTGGAATGAAGGAGGAGATAAGCAGCGCGTACCGTGATGTGCGCCTGCGCGCACTGACTTCAAATCTCAGTTCTAAACTGACCCTGGTTTACTTATTGATTTTCATGTTAAACGCGTTCAATCCCTAAGATGACCTCACTCCAACTCTGTCCTTTGGACTTTTCTCCTAAAGAAAACCGCTGGCAGGCCCAAAAACCTGCCAGAGCGGACCCGTTGTTACTACATCCCTCCTATTTGCTGTGTGTTGAACTCTACAATCGTATTCCTGGGCTTTATTGCTACCAGATATACATGATTTTTCCTTTGGGTCTGTTCCTGAAGCCTTTGCAAGAGTCCTGGCTACAGTTAGAGCCTGTCACCTAGGGTCATTCTCCCATCCCTATAACCTGCCTGAGATCCTCTCAGCCTGAGGGATCATGAGCTACTAGCTCTACCCTCTGCAGAAGTCAATTTGAAATTATTCCTGCCTCCACTGGGGTCCAATTCTCTGAGTAAGGTGCCCTTACCATTTTGTCTCTGCCACAGACTCCCAGTCAGCATGCCACCATCAGCAGCACAAACTTCCCAGCAGTGAGTTAGGGCTCCGCCACACAGGCTTGACCCAGCCCCCTCACTTTTACTACATCTTTTCCTTAATGTGGGCCAAGAGTGCCCCCACTATCCCAAATTCCACTTTGCCCTGCCAGGGAGGAGGTGGAGTAACAGAAATTTCACACTAGACCCCCTCTTGGACAGGGCTCAGAAGCCTTGGGCCTTTCTGGCTCCCCATCCCCCTACCTTTCCCACCCCACCCCCATCCACTTCTTAAGTTTGCTCTTCAAACTTGCCGGACACCATTCTGTGCAGGGCCAAGAAAACAAGAGGGGAGGAAGAGAACCCGGTCAAAGAAAACACGAATACAATCAGGCCCCAGACAAGCCTGGCAAAGAGGAGCTCCTTGTGGGAAAGAATGTGGCTGCCTGAACCAAGAATGTTTGTCCTCTGGCCCTGCCTATGCTGGACATCAGCGTTCACCTGTTTGCTCCTCCTGGGGCTGCTTCTCACCCCTCAGAGCTGCTGTGGGTTTCCTCAGGCCAGGCAGATAAAGGAAAGGCCCAGCCTCCACACGTAATGCAGGGCTTTCGATCCGTAAAGTGCATCTGTAGTTCTGTGTCACCAAAGAGATGTCAACTGGACTCTCACCCAAGAAGAAACTGTTCTCATTCCTCAGGTAGCTGCATCTAAGTTTCTGGGCTTAAGACAGGCCCTCAGCTGGTTCCCTGGAGAACCTGCCCCTCCAGCAGCTGCTATGCCCCCACCCACATCTCATTCATACAACCCCATGGGTCCTGGGCCTGTGGTTGGTAGAGAAACCACCAACTAAGATGCCTGTCACTTAGGGTTCCCCCTTCTCCCTACAGAGATGCAAAGACAAGCTGAATGCCTTGGCCATCTCTGTGATGAACCAGTGGCCGGGAGTAAAGCTGCGTGTGACTGAGGGCTGGGATGAGGATGGCCATCACTCCGAGGAGTCTCTGCACTATGAGGGCCGAGCAGTGGACATCACCACGTCGGACCGGGACCGAAGCAAGTATGGCATGCTGGCGCGCCTGGCTGTGGAAGCTGGCTTCGACTGGGTCTACTATGAATCCAAAGCACACATCCACTGCTCTGTGAAAGCGGGTAAGCTAGCCTCCCCATGGCCTTTCTCCTCTGCCCTCCATCTCCAACACTACCCATCAGAAGGTCTGGAAGGAAAGGAGGGTGGAGGATAAAAAGCCATGAAAAGAGGGGAATGCTCTTGATAATGAATAGATTTCTGTTGTGGGGAAATTTCCTATGACATCCCATCACTCCACCCCAGCCAGGTACCTCTGCAACCTTTTAGGCCACTGGCCAACATCTCTACATGCCTGGATTCCTAGGCTGTGTGGTTTTCAAAGCCCCTTGCTTCAGGTAGTAGAGACAGGGGTGTCTAGAACATTGTGGAAGGGGGTCCTAAGACTCTTCTGATGATTCCTGGTTTAGCCAGTGCTTGCCTTGATCTTCTTACTCATTTAGGGCTTAACCTACTGCCAGCTCCCCCTCCCATCTCCCCATCTCTCCCCCACACACACCAGGGGCAGAAGGGTCTGTCCAGGGCATAAGCCCAGGTACTGGCTTCTCCCCGCTGGGCTCCTGTGGATTCAAAACTAACTTAACTCACTTGCTAAGCCTGTGCGGGGAAAGGCCTGGTGGGAGGTAATAAACTCTGTACTTCCAACTTCAGGAGGCCGCAAGCCCAGAAGCATCCGTTCTTATTAGGAGCCCAGCTGGGTTACAGAAAGCCCCTGGCTAGACTGCGGAAAGCGATTCCAGCCCGGAGCAGTTGCCCCCAGCCGGTGTGAGGCGTAGTTCCCTGGGTCTGCAACGCCACACTCTGTTGCAGGAAGGAACAGCTAGGAAGGCAGGCAGCCTGCTCAGCCTCTAGGGATTGTGTACTCTGGCAAGGCAGCTTAACTTGCTACAGTGACTTTCCCTAGAGTTCTGGCGTCGCCCTCTCCCACCCCAACTTCCCAAGTTTCCTAAAGTGTATTTTAACTGCATATATTAGTAGGAAATTATTTAAACGTCAAGAAACACTGAGAAGGTAAGGGAAAGTGTGGATCTGGCAACAATAGCTGGCTAGGACGTGAAGGAGACTGGAAGGCCTGTGGCAAGGTGTCAGCCCCTGTAACCCACCACCACCCCCCCTCCCCCGCCTCCTCGTGCGGCCGCTCCTCTCAAGTCAGGATGAGAAACACAGGTGGCAGAATGGCCCAGGCTCTGAGTAAGCTCTCCCCTGGACCTCAAGTCTGCACTGGACACACAAGGCCTTCCAGTCACCCCGGTTCGCGGAGTCCCTCTGGCGGGAGTCCCTAGGGGATCTCCTCCCAAATGAGCAGCGGTAATCCGGCCCCGAGGGTCTCGCAGGCAGTGCAGACCCCGGCCGCGAAGGGCAGCTCATTGGCATTCTGCGCACGCGGGCTGGGACGCTGTGCCTTGTGTGTCAAGCGGGGTCGTGCGACTCGACGATTCCAGCTCGCTAGAATCCCGGGTCGCATTCTGGGGGGCTATGGAGTGCTTCCAACCGCCAGTCCCGCACTTCATGCCGGAGAAACCGATGAGAAGATTAAAAGCCTTCTGTAATTCCAGCAGGAAGATTCTTTCTGGCAATCTCTATTTGCCAAAAGCATGATCCTGGAGATTGGAATGCAAAGAAGACTGGGACCTCCCCACTCCTCCTCCCGGGCCCCCTGCGCTCCGCCCCATCCTCAATTATTGTCCTCTCGGACAGTGAGCCTCCAAGAGCTACAGAGGGCTGGGTAAAGCGGGTAGTCAAGGGGCCTTGAGAACCCGCGCTTCCAGCGCTCTGAGCAGGCCTGGCCATTTAAAATTCAAATATACATCTCGAGTGCTTGGAAGAGAGGCCGGGCTGTGCAAATAGTGCCTTGTGAGGCCCGGGCTTCTGGAGAGTCCCTGTGTGTGAACTGCACGAGGGGGAGGAAGGTTGCACCTGAGCAAATAGGGAGGGGGCGGCCAGCGAGCTGGAGAGTGAGCTGAGAATGGGGAGGAGGGAGAAATGGAAGTGTCCCCTTTTCCCATTTATCCCACAAATCACAATGACAATACCAGGCCCTTTATTGGATTTTAATTAGAAAATCCACACAAGTCTTGGGCTTTCACACCTCGGGCAAACCTCTGGAATGTTTGTCCAGTTGCTACAACGACTACAGCTATTTTTCGCTCCCCACCCCCTGGCCATCCACTGGCCAACGCCAAGGCCTTCACTGGTGAAGCGGGAGGCGGGGGGGGGGGGGTGGTCTGGGTTCCCCGGGCGCAGCCTCCTCACACCGCACACTGGGAGGCAGGCGCCGCGCCCTACTGTCCGGGCGCGAGAGAGGAGGGTGCGCCCGGCGCCCGCGCGGGCTCAAGGAGGCTTCCTGAGGAATCCAAGTGGAGAGTAAATATCCTTCTGGGTTCGCGGCGAGGCTGGGTGCGAGAGAGGGGGATGGGACCAGAGGCAGGAGGAAGGTTGGGAGTGTCCCCCGCCTCCTGCAGGAGATGCCAGCTAACTTTTCTTGGTGCGGGTGCAATCTTGAAGGGTCGTTTAGGAATGTGCCTGCCTCTGAATTTACTTACTGGGGCGCTGGCGCAGGGCGGTCTGAGCTAGACCAGTCTGGATCGGCAACAATCACCCTCCACCACAGTCTCACCACCAACCTCTCGCCCCTGGTCCGACCCAGTGGGGCCCGAACGTGAACCGTCAGGCACGTACGCACGCACGTGAACACTCCGGGCGTACCTGTCTCCTTTGGCACTCAACACCCCGTCTCTCTTCTCTCTTCCCGGCAGAGAACTCCGTGGCTGCCAAATCTGGGGGCTGCTTCCCGGGATCCGCCACAGTGCACCTGGAGCAGGGTGGCACCAAGCTGGTGAAGGACCTGCGTCCAGGAGACCGCGTGTTGGCGGCTGACGACCAGGGCCGGCTGCTGTACAGCGACTTCCTCACCTTCCTGGACCGCGACGAAGGCGCCAAGAAGGTCTTCTACGTTATCGAGACGCGGGAGCCGCGCGAACGCCTGCTGCTCACCGCCGCGCACCTGCTCTTCGTGGCACCGCACAACGACTCGGGAGCCGCGGAGCCCGCACCGGGATCGGGACCGAGCGCGCTCTTCGCCAGCCGCGTGCGCCCCGGCCAGCGTGTGTACGTGGTGGCCGAACGCAACGGGGACCGCCGGCTGCTGCCAGCCGCGGTGCACAGCGTGACGCTGCGTGAGGAGGCCGCGGGCGCGTACGCACCGCTCACGGCGCACGGCACCATCCTCATCAACCGGGTGCTAGCCTCGTGCTACGCCGTCATCGAGGAGCACGGCTGGGCGCACCGGGCCTTCGCGCCCTTTCGCTTGGCACACGCGCTCCTGGCCGCGTTGGCACCCACCCGCACGGACGCCGGGGGTGGGGGCAGCGTCCCGGCACCCCAACCCGCAGCGGAGGCGAGGGGCTCAGGGCCGGCCTCGGGCATCCACTGGTACTCGCAGCTGCTCTACCAAATTGGCACCTGGCTGTTGGACAGCGAGACCTTGCATCCCTTGGGAATGGCGGTCAAATCCAGCTGAAGTCGGAGGGGACTGGGTAGGGGGTGTGGGGGCGGGCGGGGCGGGGAGCGACTGCGAGATAAGCAACCGACGCGGGAAAGCGCACGGAAGGAGACTTTTAATTATAAGAATAATTAATAATAATAATAATAAGTAGGACAGTCCAAAGTAGGCTATAAGAAAGCAAAGACCCCGGGAAGTTCTGTTGTTGTGTTTAGTTTATATATATTTTTGAATTTTTTTCGTTATTGTCTTATTTGGGTTATTTTTTTCTCCTCTCCTGGCTATTTATTTGTTTGCTATGAATAGATGTTTTAAATAATATGAACGGACCTTCAAGAGCCTTAACTAGTTTGTGTCTTGGATAATTTATTATCGTGTGAACTGTTCTCACAGGGGGGGAAAGATTATTTTGTGAGGCCAAGCAACCTGCTGAGAGTCTATTTTTCTACACTCCCTCGCCCTGCGCATCAGAAGGCAAAACTCCGCATCCCTCGTCTGCTAGGCTCCTGCTTTGCGGCTAGCGTAAACTAAAACATGCTCCATGGGGGTCCACAAATTATATTTTTATACACAGAATTGTAAATTAGATTTTTGAGAGATCAATACTTAACTGAATGACATTTCATTTTTTGAAATAGTGTAAAATATGAAAATATATTATTTTAATTTAACTATTTTCCAATGTAACAGCTGTCTTCTGTACTGCCTTCATGGTTTGTATTTGCTTTGTATCCGCCACTTTGGTCACGTTCTTGGAAACCAAGACTGTTAACGCACACACACACACTTTTTTTTTTTGACAAACTGGAAGAACTCTGTTATTTTTAACTTCAAAGAATTTATTAGAAAATAATATTTTTTAAAAGCGCACATAGCGGTCAGCCCATGAGGATGGAGCCTGTAGTTTGTACAGAGAAAAAAAGGATGTTTTTGCATTAATAAACTGAGAAATAACTGCTGTAAATTTACTAAAATGTATTTTTGAATATTTTGTAATAGTTTTATAGAAATAAAGTGTGCCACGCACCCAGTGGTTAGTAGATATTTCCTGAGAATTCCTGTTGCCGCCCTTTTTGTTTTCTTTTTTGGCTTCATTTTCTGGGAAATCTGGAGCCCCAGTATTCTGTGGAATTGTAATGCTTCTACTATGAATTCAAACCCTCTGGCTTGGGAAACCAAAGTCAACAGAACAAATCCACTGTCTGCCCCCTTCCATGGAGATACCTCAGTCCTGTACTTGCTATGCAAAGCTCTGTCCACACTCCCCAGAGCTGGTGGTGTTTGGGGGACAGTCTTACCCCAACCCCATCTCTTCACCAGCAAAGCCTTCTTTGTAGGCAGAGAGGAGATGCCCAGCATCCACATACTCCTTTGCGTGGTAACCGGGAGCCTTTCTCTGGCCTGTGGTCTCCCATCTACATGTAGGGAACAGGCTTAAGATGCTGTGTCCTTTCCAGGCAGGGTCCCACAGGAGCTTAGCTCTTTCAGCCCTCCTAGCATGGCCCATCTGGGCCTGGTAAGCTACCTGCTAGAGGGTGGATGTTGCCAGGGACCTCGGGCCTCTTTAGTATGGCGGGTCCATGTCTATCTGTAACAATGGCAAAGCCTGTAGTTTATTCTCAGGGCTCAGTGTTAGCTAGGTCTGATGGGAGGATCCCTTCCCGTTTACTGAAGCCCAGCCTTGTGTTCAAGAGGACTCTGCCCTTAACCAGGGCAAGGTCCAGGCCTAGGATCACTCCTGGTTCTTTAGTTTACCAAAATAAGTCCTACTGTGTGACTTGGAGGGGACTATCTGAAAAAGCTTTGACCAGATGGAGAGGTCTCTGGGCAGATGGAACCAGAGCAGGAGCTGGCCCTGGTTTAAGAAACTGTACTCAGTGAAGCTTCTAAGCGCCTGGCCAGCCTGACTCCCTGAGGAGAGGCCTTCATTGGTGCCTACAGCCCTGAGGAGCTTCTTGATGAGAGCCTAACCTCAGAGGTTTGCCCTGGAGACTGTGCCCACTATGGTAGCCTGGGGCCAGGGGTTTGTCCTCTGCCTGCATTCACAAGACCAACCAACCCCCTGGGCAGCAGCAGGCCTTGGTTTCGCTCCACAGAAGATTTTTCTTTGGTCTCATAGGTGGTAAACAGTTTCAAGGCTGGTGTTCACAGTGCCTCTTGGACTTGGCTGTTGCTCTTCTTTTGTCCTTTCTGATTAGTCCATCAAAGGCAAACCAGAATGATTGTGCCCACCAACCACCCTGACTCTGCCGAGCAACCTGACCAAACTACCCAGGTAGCAATCAGTCAGAGGCAGGAGCTGGACATCCACCCAGCCCAACAAGTTGCCATGACCTAAGAGGAATTCTGCAAACACGGGCACCATGGACTATTAAACTCCCATCAGTGCCCACGCCTGGAGGGTCCAGGTGGCACAGTCCTGCTGCCCACCTCCCAAGTTCCCTCAGTCCTGAACCTGAAAGATCTTTCTATAGGCATGAAAGAAAGACATCACACAGGGGTGACAAGTTGAGGCCCTGAAGAAAGTACAGGCCACCCCACCCTGGCCGTGCACCATGACTCTCTCCAGGATTGGTGGTGGCAAGAATTTGTGCAAAATGCATGTGGCGCTCATTGCCGTCCCCTCACGCAAGCGCGCATCTGTTCTTACAGAAAAACGACATCAGGGTGTTCTCAGAACTGGCATCTTTGTGCTATACGGTTTGAATAATTGGAGAAATCATAGAGACTTCCTCGCACTGTTGTTATGTGTCGGAATCCCTGTCCCATGCTGTCAGTCACATTCTTCACGTCCCTCCACGGGAGCAGGCTGCAAATGTGAGAGAAAACTCCCATGGAGAAGGTGGGTGTCACTCTCTCAATGGGTGGATTGAGTCAAGCTGCGGGGATTTCTCCTGCGCAGGAAGGCGTGTGAATGAGCTACTGGTAGAGGGGGACAGAGTGGTCCTCCCCAATGGGAAATGCTGGGCACACGTGCCAAGAATGCCGGTTAGCTGCAGGGTTTGGCCAGAAAGCCCAAAGTACCTGCCAGGGACTCAAGCTGACACAAGGAAGCTGACCTGTACTCAGCCTTCTGGGCTTCCTAAGACCCAGGAAAGCTAGGCCACCCTTCCCTGTGGTTGTCCAGGGATGTGGCCGGCACATGAGTCCGTAGGAACAAATCACAAGCTGCTTCTCAGGTCTTGGCTTGGTTCAAGCACTCTGCTGGGAATACATTCAAAGACAGAGGTAGCAAGCTGTGGCTCTGAGACAGATCTAGTCCAAGGCCTACTTCTGCATAATTCATGAGCTTAAATTGTTTTTAGCACCTTGAAATGCCTGAAACAGAGACTCTAAAGGATGATATTTCATGGCGCCTGAAAACTACATGAAACTCAGCCCATCAGTACAGTTTCACTGGGACACACCAGGCATGCGCACAGCACACTGCCCAGGGCCTCCTCCCTGCCTGTGTGACAGAGCTTCTGGATACAGCAGAGATCATGATGCCAGTGGAGCCCTGGGTATGTACTGCTCCAGACAAGGCTGTTCCTAGTTCTCTTTGTGGGTTCCACACAGGGCTGAGACTGTGGTTTGGTCAGTGAAGTGCTTATGGGACAAACTTGAGGAACCAAGGCACAACTCTTTCCTGTGATTGCAGCCCTGGTGGAATGAAGACAGGAGAATCCAGGGGTTTGCCGTCCAGCTAACATGGCCAAAGGGTGAGCTTCAGCTTTAACTGAAAAAAAAAAAATTGGGACTGGAGAGATGGCTCAGTCATTAAGAGCAGTGGTTGCCCTTCCAGAGAACCTGAGTTCAATTCCCAGCACCCACATGGTGGCTCACAACTGTCTGTAACTCCAGTTCCAGGGAATCCCACACCTTCACACTAATGCACATAAAATAAACTAAAATAAAATCTTTTTTAAAAATTTGGCTTGGGGCCTAGGGACCAGGCTGCAGAGGCCTGCTGTCATCAGAAGTAGGGGTATCTTTCACTAGAATCCACGGGATACATGATACCTTCCTCCCTGGGAGCAAGAGAGGACCTCAGAGGGTGTGTGTGGGTCCAGGGCAGTGAGCAGCCACCCCACCTGGTGGTGAAACAGCAAAACTGAATGCCAACCAAAGATGGGCTTGGTCAGAGAGAACAGCCCAGGCCCAGAGGCACCACTCCCCAAAAGAAACCTCCCAAATCACCCCAAAACAGGAGCCTGGTATTAGGAAGGAAATACCTGTTTTTCCTAGAGCTTGATTCTCAAGTTAAGAAAATGTATTACCAACACACATTTTTACCACACTAAAAGTGCTGGGCCTATTGGAAGGAGGCGTGTCTCCGACATGGAGTTCGCCGTCATTGTCCACTCTGGTGTTCAGCAGGGCAGCCATGCCTCCAGATGGGAAGCTGGATTGACCTTAGCAGGCCAAGAAGTCCATAGAGGGAGAACCGATAACACAACATAAATTACAGAAAAAAACCTGCCCCACCCAAAACTGATTCCTTAATGGAGTCTTGTGTGCAAGGTGAGGACCGGTGTGTGGCTTCTCCAGAGAAGTGACACTCTTTCCCCTGACTCAGCCCCATTCCAGCCAGAATTGCTTCCAGCTAGCCCAGTAGTTCAAGGACTGGCTTTTAGGTCCCCGTGGCCTAAAAGGCTAACCCACATCCTTGAGAGGAGCGTCAGGGCCCAGACCCATGTTGATGTCTGCCTACCAAGTCCATGGGGCTCCAGCTGACAACTCCTGCGGCCACCCATCTCTGACTAAGAGGGCAGATGAGGCAGTGGGGCAAGGGAATGGGACCCAGGAGATTGACAGCAACCATCTGAGCTGTTCACATCACTAGAACAAATAGACTCAGAGGTTCCTAAAAGACATGGATGGAGAATAAACAGGATGATATCTGGTGTACCATTTCCCATACACACACACACACACACACACACACACACACACATACACACAC
The DNA here is from genome assembly GCF_037038515.1 of Microtus pennsylvanicus. Lineage (NCBI taxonomy): Eukaryota > Metazoa > Chordata > Mammalia > Rodentia > Cricetidae > Microtus > Microtus pennsylvanicus. The sequence continues at coordinate 2,803,387 of NC_134599.1, forward strand.
ACACATACACACACACACACACATACACACACACACACACACATACACACACACACACACACATACACACACACATACACACACACACACACATACACACATACACACATACACACACACACACACACACACACACATACACACACACACACACACATACACACACATACACACACACACACACATACACACACACACACACACATACACACACACACACACATACACACACATACACACACACACACACACATACACACACACACACATACACACACACACACACATACACACACACACACACACACACACATACACACACACACACACATACACACACACACACACACACACACATACACACACACACACACATACACACACATACACACACACACACACACATACACACACACACACATACACACACACACACACACACACACACACACACACACACACACACAAATGACTGTCCACTGCTCTGGACCAAAACCCCTTTGAGGTCCTTTCTTGTTCTGCGGGAGGAAGGCATTGCATGCAGCCCTGTGAATTCAAGTAAAAGATACTCCTACTTCTGATGGTAGCCGGCCCCTGAAGTCCAGGCCCCGTCTCCAGCTCCCAAAGCCAATTTTTGCTTTTAGTGAATTGACTAATCTATTTATTTTGCGTATGTGGCAAATGTGTATCTATATGTTTGTTTCTGTGTTCACTGTGTATGGGGGGGGGTGTGCATGTGAAGGCCAAGGTCAATATCAGGTATCTTGCTCTGTCTGTTCTTCTTCTGCCTTCTAGGAATCTCCAAGTCTGCCAGGTCAAACTGCACGGTCAGCTGCAAGGACCCCTACTAGTACCACCAACGCCTGCGGAGACAGGCTGTCCAAAGGCAGCCGTGGAGGGGATTGCAGGTGGTTCCGTTTCTCCTTGGAAGTTCACAAAGCTGACTTTCTGGGCGCTCCGGCCACTCTCCTTCAGATGTAAGTGTAGAAGATGCTCGTTGCAGAAGAATTGGCTCTGGGTCTTTTGCTCACATATATCTAGATCGTCTTCCTTCTCTGACTCTCATTTGTCCCAGGAGCATAAAGCATGGGTGAGGGTGTGCTCTTCATTTTCTAGGTGCTGTGAATTCCCTGCTGTCCAGCCTTGCCTATAGCTAGGAGACCCAAACTAAGACAGTACTTTCCTGCGTGGAGGCCGCGCGCCCTCTGCTGGCCAAGTTAGGAGAAAGTCTTATGGACAACGGCATGGCCAGGCACTGCGCAGATACATACTTAGTTACACATAAGAAAAAAAATGTAAAAAAAAAAAAAGCCAAATTAGGAGCACTGTACTGACCCTTCTCTGTGACAGTGGACATGCGGGTCCTTGTCTGTCCAGCCATATGGGTTCAGCGTTGGCTGAGATAAGCTGGGCTGCCAATGACTTCAGACCAGGTAGGGGAGAGTAAGGTACCACTTCTGCACGGGACTCGAAAGTCTTGAAGGGACCCGCACTGTTTCAGTTTCTATTCGGAAGCTCTGACCAAAAGCAACTCGGGAGAAATGGGTTTATTTCAACTCACAGCTTACGGCCCATCATCGAGGGAAGTCAGAGCAGAAACTTGAAGCAAAACCCACAGAGAATGCTGTTGCTGGCTTTCTCATTGGCTCATGCTTTTCTAGCTTCTACATGCAGCCCAAAACTATGTCCCCAAGAACAGTGTTGCCCACACTGGACTGGGCCCCTGAGGAAGGAATATGGAAAGGTCCAAGGTCATGCTAGCCATGAAGACAAGCAAGGAGGAAAGGTGCAATCTAGACATGGAAGCCACCTGCTGACCAAGGGTGGAGGGCAGAGATGCCCACACAGCTGTAACATATAGAGGCATTCACGGAGGGCAGAGGTGCCCACACAGCTGTAACAGAGCAGAAGGAGAGAGAGCACGAGCAAGGAACTCAGGACAGCGAGGGGTGCACCCACACACTGAGACAATGGGGAGGTTCTATCGGGAACCCACTAAGGCCAGCTGGCCTGGGTCTGAAAAAGCATGGGATAAAACCGGACTCGCTGAACATAGCGGACAATGAGGACTACTAAGAACTCAAGAACAATGGCAATGGGTTTTTGATCCTACTGCACGTACTGGCTTTGGGGGAGCCTAGGCAGTTTGGATGCTCACCTTACTAGACCTGGATGGAGGTGGGTGGTCCTTGGACTCCCCACAGGTCAGGGAACCCTGATTGCTCTTCGAGCTGATGAGGGAGGGGAACTTGATCGGGGGAGGGGGAGGGAAATGGGAGGCGGTGGCAGGGAGGAGGCAGAAATCCTTAATAAATAAATAAATAAATTTCTAAAAAAAAATGAACATTTATTGAAGGGAGACAATAGAACAGGGCATTGGTGCCCCCTTTCTGCTAGAATCTGACACAAGTGTTGCCACCAAGCCTCATGCAGTTCCATCCTTCCGGGCTGGCACCTGTACACATGACCCAAGACCAAGCATGTGTATGCCCAGCTCCCCTGGCTCTGGCTTTCTCTCAGCTCTCTCCCTTGGGTGACAGACTTCAGGACCTGCCCGTGGACTGTGGGAACTGCCTTCTTTACACTTTTTATTTTGAAACAGAATTTCAGTTATCTCCTTTGGCCTTGAGTTTACTCTGTAAGGCAGGTAGGCCTTGAACCTGGCAATGTTCCTGCTGCAGCCACTTCAGCTGGGTTTACGGGCCTGTACTGCCAGGCCCTGTTCCTCAAGTCCTATTAGACGTGTAGTGCCTTATGTAGTCAGACACACACACACACACACACACACACGATGGCTGCTGACTGATCAGGGTGGTGGCTGTGGAAGGCTGGGGTGGACAACGTGACTTTTTATCTTATTGAGATAGTGGCGTGTACCACGTCTGTTCACGCCTCCCACCAAGGCACTCCCTGCAGATTGTGACACATGTCTCTCAATACTAGAGCGGTCCTCTCCAACCCTGTTGCCACTTTTTAACTAAGTTATGGGATACTGTGACTCATCTTTTGTCACTTTGTCACAGGGGTGGATTTCTTCTCAAGAAGCCTCCTTCCTGGAGGCTAAGGAGGTTACTCCTCAGTAAGTCAGTTGCCACAAAAGTGGGAAGACCCCAAGTCTGGATTCCCAGAAACCATGTGAAGAGTCAAACTTGGGCTGGGGAGACGGTTCAGTGGATAAAACATTTGCCCTGAAAGTGTGACAATGAGGATTCAAATGCCCAGCACTTAGATAAAAAAACAGACGCGGGCAGCAACTACCTATAAGTCTAGCACTCAGGAGGCAGAGATAGTATATTTCCCGGGCACACTAACTACACTGGCCCAACAAGCTCCAGGTTCAGCAGGAGTTCCTGCCTCAATAAAAAGTGGGGAATGCTGGAGAAAGACACCTGATATCAACATTTAGCCTCCGTGTGTGTGTGTGTATGCACATACACACACACACACATGAACACCAATAAACCCACACACACATGGAAAAAATGAGCTTGCGTGATGGAGTGCCCTTGACCCCAATGATGGCATGCTATGAGACAAAAACAAGTAGATGCCTGCAGTAAATGATCAGCCAATCAACTCAGCATTCTGGAGGGTGGAGGCAGGGGCCCTGGCCATTGAGAGACCCTGTCTCAAACAAAAGAGAAAGAGACTCCGAGGAATGATGTCTGAGGTTGTCCTCTGACCTCAATATGCATATGGACATGCAATTGCTTTCTGTTTTAGCTTGCTTTCTATTGCTATTATAAAACATTATTACCAAAAAAGCAACTTGGGGAGAAAAGGGTTCATTCGGTTTATACTTCTACATCACAGTCCAACACTGAAGGAAGTCAGTACAGGAACTCCAGGCAGGAAGCTGGAGACAGGAACTGATGCAGAGGGCATGGAGGAGCGCTTACTGGCTTGCTCTCTACCTGCCCAACATGGCACCACCCATAGTGGGTTCGATCCTCCCACAGCAATACTAGTCGAGAAGGTGCCCCCCAGATGTGCCTACAGGTCAGTCTGAAGGAGGCGGTTCCTCCCTTGTGGTTCCTTGTTCCCCGGTGACTCTCGCGGGTCAAGCTGACACATGAACGGAACAACTAACACTCACACAGAAAGAAACTACTTCCTTGTTGACAAGGGCCAGCAAGAGGAGGTTTAAAAAAGGTAGTGGGGCAGGGTTTCTTCTTACAAATGACGTGAGTGTATGAAAATCTCATAAGGAAACCCATTATTTTGAATACTAACTGGAAAATTAATTACAAAAATAAAGTACAGGAGCTGCAGAGCTGGCTCAGCAGTTAAGAGTACTTGAGTCCTCTTCCTCTGGACTCAAGCTCAATCCCCAGCACCTTTATCAGGCAACTTCCAACCATCTGTAACTCCAGCTCCAGGAGACCCGAAACCTCCATTCTCTATGGACACCTGCATTCTTGTGCACATAACCACATACAGACACACATTCTTTTCAAACGTGCATAAGGCTCTTGCAAGAACCTGAATTCAGTTCCCAGAACCCATGTTCAGCAACTCACACTCCCCTATAACTATAGCTCCAGGGGGTGTCTGACGCCACTCATGAAGTCATAAGGAAACCCAGTGAGCACACACACACACATACACACAAAGACACACATCTGTGTACATACATAAATGTGCACACATAATTTTTTTAAAAAGTCTTTTAAGAAGTAAAGTACATACAGGATTTATATAATTTTTTAAATTTTTAAAAGAAAGAAGTGCCCTCCTGTGGTCAGCCCTAAGCCCAGCTCCTCAGCTATCTACAGGCAATCCAGACTTTGGCCCCAGGTCAAGTCAAGCCTGCCTGCTGTTCCAAGAACTGTAGCCTCCTCCTCCCCTGTGGGCTACAACTGCCTTCCAAATGTCTGCCAGTGCAGAGACTCTGTCCTTCCAGGAATCGGAAACATTCTAAATGGTGTCTAGAAGGGCAGGTTCCTTTCAGAAGGCTGTCGACTCCCTTTGCTCAGATCTGTCAAGGGAGCCTCTGCCCACCAGAGCGACATCCCTGCAAATGGGCTTCTCATCAGACCAGAGTCGCGATTCTTCCCTATTCTGTGGGCTGCACTGTGACCACACACATGGAAACACGACCTGTGTGCCTCTACCTAGGATAGTGTCAGTATTTTATTATTCATAAATATTATTCATATTCTGTTTTTCCATCATAAATACACACAACATGGGTAGATAATCTCGGAGTGAGACGTATTTGTCTTTCTGTGGCTGACTTAATTCACTCATGTGATAGTCTCCGGTTGTGTCCATTCTCCTGCAGATAACATACCTTCATTCTTCTTTGTGAAAAAAATACCCATTGTGTATGACATTCTTTTTGTACATTTTAAATTTTATTTATTCTTAATTTAGTTTTGTTTTGGGCGGCACATGCTTGTCCAGGGTGCATGTGAGAATCAGAGGTCACATGTGGGAGTTGGTTCTCTCCTTCCACCATGTGGGTGGGTTCCAGGGATTGGCTTGGCTACAGAGCCATTTAGCTGGTCCTCATAGTAACACATTCCCATTCCTCTGTTGCTGATGTAGGAGTGTCTTCTATCTATCTGTTGCTTTCGTTGGTTAATTAATAAAGAAAACTGCTTGGCCTGATAGGTCAGAACATAGGTAGGCGGGGAAGACAAAACAGAATGCTGAAAGAAGGCAATGAGGCTGATGCCATAGCTCTCCTCTCCGAGATGGACGCAAGTTAGAATCTTCCCGGTAAGCCACCACCTCATGGTGCTACACAGATTATTAGAAATGGGTTAATCAAAATGTGAGAGTTAGCCAATAAGAAGCTAGAACTAACAGGCCAGGCAGTGTTTAAATGAATACAGTTTCCGTGTAATTATTTCAGGTAAAGCTAGCCGGGAGCCGGGCCACAGCTCGCCGCTCCTATCACTACATGTTGTTGGACACTTTACTCTACTGCTTAGCTATTGAGAGTGGTGTGGAAATCTCAATGTGCCAAGGGGAGCCTTTTGTCTGAGCAGTAGTCATATTAGTCACATGGTTAGCAGAGGTGGGCGTGGTCCTCCTGGCTTTGCTGTTATTCTGCTGTTCTCTCCTGTTCTATCAGAGAACAGGCCGTCCATCCATGATTCCTAAAAACCATGGCAGCTCCTGTCAAGTGTTTGTCTCTCCTTCTCCAGGCACTGGCTTCTCTCCAGCCATGAATGTCCTCAGGAGAAGCTTTATCCAACAAAAGATGGTTTACTTTACACTGGCAGCATGTCATTGAATGTCACCTCTTCAGCTACTCTCCGTGAGCCTCTGCAGCTTCACCACATCTCTGACCTAGACCAAGAGCATCGGAACGCTCTCCGGGTCATGCAGTGACCGGAGGGAAAGCCGAGGCTGGATTGGCCTCTCCATTGTGACTCCTCATCGGCAACATGGCTGCTCCACTTTCTTATCACTAGTGTGCTCAATGGAGCTGCACTTCAATTGCCTTCCAGGTTTCCTCAGCACTAAGAACTTGGCTATCCACTCGGTGCAAGAGGCCTTGCTTTAGGCTGACCTTAGCCCTCTTGGCTAAGCCCAATCATCTCAACTTTTTATTTAACCTGAAAGCCTCATGCTTGCACTTGGATATTTAGATGCTAATAATCACACAGTGATTAACTGGTCTTATTTCAATATTATTATCTCAGAAAACAGCAAGGTGAAGATCAGAGAGATGCCTTTGACAGGTAAGCCAGATGACCTGAATTCAACTACCAGAAACCACATGGGAGGAGAAAATAGCCTCCTCTCCCCAAGTTGTCCTCTGACCTCCTCAGGCATGCCATGGTATGGACAGTCAAACACACACACACACACACACACACACACACACACACACACGTTCGATTTTAAAAGATTTAAATACAGGAATAACAAAGGCTGTTATACAGACCACCATAATAGACAGAATAACGAAAGAGCAGTGGCAATGGACTCCTGCGTGCAGGATGTCACACACCCTACAGACAGCCCAGCACCTGTAAGGCACACTTTGAGGTGGAGGGTGGAGAGGACTCTGCTCTTTCTGCCCCGTCCTCCTGGCTTCAAGCAAGGAGTTCCTTGGGACAAAAAGAATAGACTTACTTTGGTCTGGGGAGGTGGCTCAGTCAGCAAAGTGCTTTCTATGCAAACATAAGGACCTGAGTTCAATCCCTGATACCCCCATGAAAGTGGTATGTACCAGAAATCCCAGTCCTGGGTTGCTGGGCCTCACTGACCAGTTAGCTTAGCTGAATCAGCGATCTTCAGGCCACTGAAAGACTTTGTCTCAAAAAACAAGGTGGAGAACGATTGAGAAAGACACCCAGCCTCCACACATGTATATATCTACACACACACACACACACACACACACACACACACACACAAAAGAAAGGAAAGGAACTACTTCAAAGTGTACAGAGTTCAGCACCCAAGCCATCCCACATTGTGGTAGCTCTGGGTCCTGCCCACACCTCATTTTGAAATCCCCAGACTCCTTGCAAGTCCCTGCACTGTGAAGTGTGTCTTGGATACACCTCTGGGCTTGCTCAAAAGAATGTAAAACCCAGAACCATCTCACTCTGTCCAGTTCTGGAGTTCAAGGCAGGGTGGCTCTGGTTTGTCAGGCTGCAGCAGCATTGGCATCATGCCCTCCATCTTCATTCTAAGATATTTATAGACAATCGTCCCTAGTCAGTCTTCCAAGACAAAGTATTCCATCAAAACATCCTTTTTAGGTCAGGGAAATGAGTTTTAAAGTGCTTTGGCCTGTCTACAATGTGTTAGATGGGGGGGGATGGGGAGACTTTCTGTCACTTCCCTACCACAGAGCTTCCACTAACTGGCCACTGTTGTCACAAACACCACAACTGCTACATTCTGGGGCAGAGTCCCCAGAAGTCTTCCGGCACCTCTTGTGGTCTGTGACCTCTACACTCATGAAGGCCAGGAAGCCCTTGACCTTAGAGGCTCTCCAGCGGTGACTTCGGCTAGGCTGTTTTCTCCCTATTACAGAGAACGTGGGCTTGCTGGTGACCACACGGGCTTTGGCTGATGTGAGAGGGAGCTGTGTAAGTATGTTCTTACTTATCACCTGGTGTGCAAAAGTGCTTGCACATGGATGTGTGTAGAGAAGTGGGACCGTGTTTGTATGTGCCTTTGAATATGTGCTATTTGCATGTGGGTCTCTTAATGTGCTACATGCCATGGTGAGCTCATGTGCAAATACTAGATAGAGGTGGGGCAAGGTGTGAGCGTGCCAACAGAGGCCATCACTCACAACCAAATCCTCCCTGGGGAGTGATTCTGAGTGGTGCTGGCCATGGAGGGCTCCTGTCTGGGGCAGCCCTGTGGCAACAGAGGGTGTGGAACCTAGCAGTTGGGGGCAGGGGTTAATAACAGCTGGGACCAGATGCAGTGAGCATCCCCTCCCCCCATTGCTGGGAGGGCCCTTTGGGTGTTCACACTCTCCCCTCCAGCTTCTTTTTAAAATTTTTTTCCAAGATTTGTTTACTTATTTTATGTATACAAGCACTCTATCTGCATGTATGCCTGCACACCAGAAGAGGGCACCAGATCTCATTACAGATGGTTGTGAGCCACCATGTGGTTGCTGGAAATTGAACTCAGGACCTCTGGAAGAGCAGCCAGTGCTCTTAACTTCTGAGCCATCTCTCCAGCCCCCTCTCCAACTTCTTAATGTTTCCCAGGCAGCCACACGGTGAGCAGGAAAGAGGCCATGTCTGTTTTGGACCTTTCACCCCGATCACTAGAGAAAAGCCTTGTGTCAGCTGCTGGCACTACAGGCAGCCACCAGAGCCTCGGGCCAGAGCAACCCAGATAGTGGCCATAGGTGAAAGGAGCCTAGATGGGAACATTCTAGAGCAGTGGTTCCCAACCCTTGGGGTCGCATACCCCTTGGCGGTTGAATGAGTCTTTCACAGAGGTCACATATCAGATATTTACATTATGATATATACCAGTAGCAAATTACAGTTATGAAGTAGTAATGAAAGTAATTTTATTATTGGGGAACAATATGAGGAACTGTATTAAAGTGCTGTAGCATTAGGAAGACAACGGCTCTAGAGTGTCATGATCTGGATACAGTGTCCCCTCAAAACGTTGAAGGCTTGGTGGTCGGGGCTTGATGCTGTGAAGAGGTCGGATCTGAGGCCTTTGGTAAGTAATTGCTCTCTGGAGGGAGTTGCCCTCCACGGTGAATTATCCTATTCTGATAGCATTGTTGGGGAGTGGTAGAAATGAGGATGTTGGGCCTTGATGAAGGGAGGAGGTTACTGGGTGCTGTCCTTGGAGCCACATATTTTCCAGTGCTCCTCGTTGCCTTGGCTTCCTGCCTGTCACAAGGGAGGTGACTTTTCCCTGACCACAGCCTTCAGCCATGATGCTCTGCCGCACAGGCTGCCAGCCAGGGTCTAAAACCCTACGATCGTGAGCTCAAATCCTGCCTCTGTCACAGTGGAAGGGACAGCCTAGCCAAGAGCGCTGACTTTGTTAATGAGTTACCCCAATAATGAATTAATACTGAGCAGGAGGTGGGACCTGATTTCAGGAAACAATCATTAGGGAAATGCCTCTGAAGGGTGTTTCCCATCCCAGCTAGCCCGGTCTCCTCTTGCTCCCTCACTCCCCACGTATAATAAGGATGACTGAGACTCAGACCGGCTGAGCTCCCTGGAAGAAGCGGAGACCAGCTGAGCTGACTGGAAGAGGCTCAGACCAACTGAGTCACCTGGAAGGGACACCCGCCAACCTGTTGAGCTATCTGCAGGCTGTGCAGTGAACCCGAGGTTCCCACCCATGCTGGGGAGGGGGCTTCTGGTGATGCAACTGTCTTTGAGTCATTTCTGGCCCTGTATGTAACCCCTCACCCACCCATATTCCTGTAAGTAACCCAATAAAACTCATTGCTTTATCAACTGGACTTCAATAGTGTCTTAGCTTGCTTTCTATTGCTTTGCTAAAATTCCACAATCAAAAGCAACTTGAGAAGAAAGGGTTTACTTGGCTTGCAGGTTACAGTCCATCATCAGGGGGCGCCAGGACAGGAACCTAGAGGCAGGAATTGAAGCGGAGACCATGGAAGAGCACTGCTAACCAGCTTGCTCAGCTGGCTTGCTTATACAATCCAGGACCACCAGCCCAGGGGTGGCACGACCCGGTGGCTGGGCTCTCCGTCATCAACCATTAATCAACAAAACATCCCACAGACTTGCCTGTAGGCAATCTGAGGCAGGCATTTTCTCCCTTGAGGTTCCTCTTCCCAGATAACACCAGCTTGTGTTGGGCTGATAAAAACAACAGATCCCTAGGTAGGACAGGTGGGATCTGTATTTTGGTCTGTTTCCAGTAACCTATCGGATGGTCAGATGTTTATTGTCTCCCTGGAACATTGCCACACAACACCCTCTCTCATCATGCTAAGATACCTTGATCTCAGATGTCCAGCCTTCAGGATTAGGAGACAGTTTCTGATGAAGCCCCAGGCTACAGTGGGGCCCCAGGCTTCTTCTTAGCAGTTCTAGGATGCTGCGGTGACTGGTGTGCACTGTCAGCTTGACTGGACTGAGACATATCCAGTCATGTCTGTGAGAATGTCTCCAGACAAGCTTAACTGAGGAGGGAAGACCCACCCTGAAGGTGGGCAGCACTGTCCCTGGGCACCAACCCCAAACAGTAAGGACAGAAGCCTTCTCTCTGCTTCTCGAAGGCATTGGGAGGTAACTAGCAAGTGGCCCCATGTTGTGGGAGCTCTGTTTACCCAATGACATCTGGGGGTGACTTTGCCATGGGTGTGATTTTCTCTGGATAAGGGTCATGCATCCTCTTGTGGGTGGTCGGAGCCAGAGCAAGCCTTGTGGTTGGTCCTCATCTCCCCTGGGAGAGCAACGGGACAGCAGCAGCTAGACCAGAAGCGTCTTTCTTGTTCTGTATTCATGAGTTTGCTTTTCATTGCACCCCTTAATAAATTGTTAAATGGATTTTTGTGTCTCACTTCAGCCCCATGGTCCCATTGCCCAGCTAGCTCAGCTCTTGCCAGCATGGTCCTCCTCATGGACCACACTCTCAAACTGGGAGCCTCTTCTTACCTTAAGTCACTTTTATCAGATATTGTGCCACAGCAATTAGAAAAATGACACAAGGAGCACAGCTTGCCCCCCCCCCCCACTACCCACGCAGTTGATGCTCTTCCCTAGTGGGCCCCATGTGCATGCACTGCCCTTCTCTCTGGGCTGTGGCTACAGCTGTCATGGCATCGCTACCATGAGGACATTCTGTGACTGCAGTGTACCCTTCCTCCATGAGTAAGAAGCTATAGGAGAAATCTAAGTGGCTTTGGGAGCCACAAAGGACACTCTGCGAGCTTTATCACCAGCACTCACATGCCCACGAGAACCATGGGGTTTCCAAATGTGTTCCATGAGGATCTTTGTTTTCCAAATGTGTTCAGTTTCCCCAGCGTGAGCAACAAACTTCCTATCATTTGTTTCCTGCAGTGAGTTACTCTCTCTGACACATGGGTTGGCGACTAGGCCCAGGGATCAGAAAGCCTGCTCTGCAGGCCTCCACACACGGCTGGGTCTGCTCCCAGGCATTCCAGTTTGTCTGCCAGAGGCTTCAACTAGTTTCCAGGGGAAGGCTTCACAGTCCAGGCAATGGGGGCCAATGCATGAAACCGTGAGGCTGTGATGCTCAATCCAGACTGCTCGAAGATTCCAGGACTCTGTAAAAATCTGCTTTGAAAAGCAGACTCACCTATCTTTACCTCCCCCACCACTGGGATTACAGATGTATGCCTTCACAGTCAGCTTTTTATGTCTATGCTGGGGACCCAAACGCAGGTCCTCATGCTTGAACAAAAAGTACTTAGTCATCTCTCCCAGTCCAGTATCGTACTTCTCAATGTAGTATTTGGTCTCGGGTACTTTCTTTAGGGTTTCTGTTGCACTGATAACCAGAATAGTGATGGGTTGATTTGTGTGGACACGGCTGCATCTCCATTATGACGAGCTCATCATGTTGCTGCTCCCCCAGAGAACAGTTCAAGCTAGATGTCCACTCTTAATAAACTGGAAAATGTCTGTATCATCCATATTTTTATTTGCACAGATCTGCAAAGCTGGCTTTGATGACTTTATTCCTAACACAAACGGCCATGAGCACAAAAGGGTATTCAGCTTCATCAGAATGCAAATCGAAACTACCAACATCACTGCCTACCTGACAGGACCAGCTGTCTGTAAAACATGCTGGCGAGAAGCGGGTGGGAGCGCCAGACGCCACTGATGAGGCCGTACGATGATGAAGCCTCTACAGAGATCAAGACAGTGGCGCCTCAAAACTTAAAACAGAGTTACCGTGTGATCCACCATTCATTGCTGGATGCACAGCCAAAACTACTGAATACAGGATTTACAGACATCTAAATGCTCATGTTCATGTCTTCACAGTAACAAAGTATAAGCTACCCGGAAGCAAGGTGTGGCTAACTAGCGACTACAAAGGAATTCCTAAAATGATCTGCATGAATAGACCTTGAGGACAAAAATGTCACAAAAGAAAAAAATTCTGCATGATTCCTTAGCCATGAAATCCTTACAGCGCAGAATAGTAACAGCTGGGAGTCAGGTGTTGAGTGGGGACAGAACCAAGTTGACCAAGGATGAAAAGGGTTCTGCACCATGGCAGGGCCGCAGAGGTGTGAAGCGATACCTCCGAGGACAGCACACTCGATCACAACCACACACAAACCTAAGGATACTCTCTACTGCGTCATCGGTAACCTGTCATGCTTCCTCTTTTTTTTCTTAGCATACTTTGACTTTTTGAGAAACAGGGTTTTATTTTTACTTTATTAAAATGTTTTCTTCTTGACCAAGTCCAAGGGTTTCTGCACTTGTTAGTAAAAGAAAATGCAGCCAAATCAAACTACCATTCTCAGCAATGACTAGAAGCTGAGAACACCCAGGCTCTCTGCAGAACACGGTGGATCTCCACTCCAAGTGCTTCCTTTGAGTCGTCTGCCCTGTGGGCAAAGGGAACATTTTTGCAGCTGGCTCACCGGCATGACTAGAATGGGCACACTTCAGAAACATGTTTGGAATGGGTCTCTGGTCCTGTCCTCCGGCTGATGCTTGGATATATAGCCCTTTATGAACCCCGGGCTATTTTGCTAGCCAAAATTTAAAAAAATGACCCACAACTCGGCTATGTGGGATGTAAGGCTGGACAGGGTTTTCTTCCTGCTTAGATAACTGGAGCTTGGCCCCAAGTCCCCTCCTATTGACTGCCAACACATAGCCTCGGCCTGACAGACAAGGCATGGCTGCATGTGTACCGCCTGTCTTATCCTCACTCACAGGCACTGGCCGATGAAGGTCTGTCTGGCTCAGGTGCAACGTGTACTCCTTCTCAAGAAAGTCAAGGAGCAGGTATGAGTACTTCTGTGCACAAGAGTAGCTAGTCCAGACAAGGGGAGAGCTACACAGGGTAACGGGAGAAGGGAGATGGCCTGGGCCAGGATGAAGCCTAGCCCCATGGCACAGCACTGTCTGACTACTCTTTGAATCCATACCCAGGAGCAGTGTAGCTTTATAAGGCTTCATTCTCAAAACAGATTGGGAATACAAGATCTGCATGGAACAAAGCTAGCAGCTGCAAGGTGGGACAACGTGGTGTTGTGGCTCATGTCTCCATGTCTCGGCTCTTGAGAGCACTGCGACAAAATATGCATTTCTTGCAAGCTGTACAATTACATATGAATGTATTACTAGATCTAAGGAGAGATGAACTCCCCAACTTGCCCAGCAAGGTCCTGTCATCGTTTGGTCAGTTCCAAGTCCTGCAAAACAGGACAGTGGAGAGCGGTTACCTGATTTCATGGTTCCACTAAGGAAACACCTATGATGCAGCTTTGGGCTGTGCTGAGAGGCACCTCTCCCCAATCCCACCCACCCAGGACTAGTCAGTGCCCAGAACATGGTGTGGGGCCCGACAGACGCAAGAGGAAGTAAATTCTTCAGTCAGGAGAACCTCTTAATATTTTATTGACAGACTTTTTGGTTACAGTACAGTTCAAACATTGTTTGCTATGAAACCACACAAATGATACACAAACAATACATTTTCTTTTCACCTATGTCACTACTATTGTTCACATATACAGCCTGCAAGAGTTCCCAAGTGGTTAATGCCAAGGAAAACTGAAGTAAAGCACAGCAGTGTCACTCATATGGGAAGAGCACGTGACTGGCAGAAACAGTGAGGCCAGAAGAAAGCAAGGCGGTGTCTCGTGGTTTCTAAGCAGCCAGCGCACTTCCAGCAACATAGCCCGCACTCCAAGCTGCCTGCACAGCAGGGAGGCGCACACACATTACACGACGAGGAGGGCCATATCAGCAAGGGCAGTGTAACGGCCACACGGCCACCACTTCCAAGCGAATGAGAGCACGCTACCACTAACACTGACCCACGCCCTGGGTCCTGCAAAGGTAGAGGAGTAAAAACAGAGAGGGCTGGTTAATAACATGCAGACCACAGCTGAGAGGCACTGGCATCTTTAGGCCCAGAGTCAAACTGCAAAATAACAAGCAAAAGTCAGGCTCTCCAATTCAGGTTCTGGAGGAGCAAATCCCAAGGAAAGACCTGTTGAGGCAAAAGGGTTAGAGAAACTGGAGATGTGGCCCTGGTGCAGACATCCACAATGTTCCCTCCTGCCAGAGGGAACCTGACTCAATTATCAGTGGCCACTGCAAGCGTGGAAACCATGGAAGTGGAGGGAGAGAGCATGCAAACAGGAGAATCGCTGGGAGGGGAAACAGTGACAATACCTCAGGTGTGAAGAGGGAAGAAAGCAGAAGGTGAGGAGGGAGCCAGAGCCCTTGCCAGGGCAGGGGAGTAGAGCCAAGAGTGGAGAAGAGAACACAACATCAGACACTCTTATAGCAAAAGGAAACCACTCTCCATCACTGCTGCACCTGCAAATTAAACAGCAAAATTAAAGCCTAGGAGGGAAGTCCTCACAGAGGACACAGCTCTGGATCCCACACCTGTGAAATGTAAAGAACGAGTGGTTATGTGCTCCTCAGGGGCCAGTCAGTGTGGTCTGGGTGCAACATGCTGTCTACAGTGTGTGTGTTCTAAGACAACAGTGCAGAATGCAAAAGGTGTTAGTCCCCCAACCAGCCTCCGCTGCACGTGTCCTTAAAATAAAAAGCAGTTTAGCAGGAAGTCATGTAAGAAGGTCAAGAGGTCTACTGTCTAGAGCACACTAAACTTCCAAACACAGAACACAATAACATGCACCTGCCCATCCCACCTGTGGGACTTGTGAGACAAAAATTATACAGGTTTTCTCTAAATCGCCTGCCTTTCCCCACAAACCTTTTCAAATCAGTAAACTGAACCAGGGAGAACACTTAGAACCTCTCCCTACGGTAGGTCTAAGGGACAAGGAAAGAGCTGCTCAGTGAAAATGCCTGTCCTTTCAACTGTCCTACCATCACACAACAGAAAGAGTAGATGATCAGCAGTCTCTAGGGAAGTCAGGTGAGGTGCATTAACAAGTGCCCCTTCCTGACACTTGATACCAACAGAAGGTATACCTGGGATCCAATATGAATCAGTGGATTACTCTGGTTCCAGTACACAAAGCCATGGGTTTGTGTACCTAAGAAGTTAGGCATTTCAAATGACAAAACTAAATAGGTTGCAAAAAACCTTACAGAAAATCCTTAGGATTTAATAAGTCAAGGCTAACTGCCTTTCAAAGTTTATACTTAAGAATATAAAAATAACACTTGACAAATTTTAAAATTCCTAAACCATCATGGCAGTATTATTAAACATGGTAAAGTATCTAAAGACTCTCCCATAACTGAGCTAAGCTTCTAATGGCTTCCCCTGTGGGGAGGGGTCTTGTTCTTGCCCACCCTGTGCCCCATTAGTTAGTTCCTTTGCAGAGTGCCTCAAGATACAGTCTCAGATGGCCAACACCTTCCCCACTAGCTCTCCCAGGCCTTTTCTTCCTTTCTGAGAAACAAAAATAAGTGGGCAGGAGATTAAGGATGCAAAGTCAAAGCTGGGTCCAACAAGTAAGAGGCAGGAATTAAAGCTGATTCCCAGGAAGGGAAACAGCAAGCAACGGAGCCGCCCTTTGTGGCCCAAAGCCTGGCACAGGGATGTGCTTACTGACTCGTTCATTTTGTCTTGGGTCAGAGGACACGGAGAAAAGAGCCTCGGAGCACCCAATAATGACCAAGAACAATACTTAGCTACTGCATAGACCTCTTGGGCTAGTGCCTTTACATCACTAGGACCTATCTTCGACTAGCATCGAAGCCAATGGTCTACATCAAGCTTACCTTCCCAATATTGCCACAAGGAGATAAAAGACAAACAAAACAAAAACCAAAAGACAGAAGACAGGTATAGTCTTTAAGCCTAGTCCTCCAAGAAAGACCCTTCAACTGGCCTATGTCACTCCAAAAATTCCCTCACTTGCTCATCTGTGGGGCTCTTCGCCTTACTGAAGGACCAAGCTTGGGGTCCCATTGGAGGTGTACATCACTGACATTCCCATCCTTAAGACTCGATCCTCGCCCACCGGACCATTGTCCAGTCCTCCCTCCCATGCCTTTTAGGTTCCCTGACAGCTTCCGTGAGCAGCAAAATCTTCTTCTACCTGCTTCAGGCAGAATGTTGCGGGGGGGGGGGGGGGGGGGCGCACCCCTGGGTGCAGGACCTAAGCTCCATCCTGATTCAGACAACCATCCCGGACCTTTGCACATCACATGAGAGCTATCCAGATGAAAATGGTCATGGAAAACCCACCTCCCACCCCATCCACCACACTCCTCCACGGCAAGGTATGGGCACAGGACCTGCATAAGAAGCTGCCTATTTGGATTGTGGGGGGGGGCAGGGTGGAAGTTTACCTCAGAATCTCTTTTGAAAAAGAAAAGGTAAGATTTTCCCCCTCAAAAAGAGTTTCAAAATAAGGATTTAACAAATGTGGCCAAGCCAAGGGCAACACAAGGTTATGTTGAGGTAAGCAGCTAAGTGAACTCACAATCATTACAGCACAAAATAAACAAGGCAAAGAGGGAAAGTTATTCGTCCCCTCCCCCTACTCTCCACCTAAGGACAGATGCGAGATCATTCCTTCAACCTTCTGGAACTTGTGAACAAATAATACACAGATGAGGGTTAATGTATTGACTTACTACCATCTTTATGAAAATCGAATGTACACAACAACAGTTATGAAAGTGTCTCCATTAAACTTTGATAAGACAACAAAAAAGAGAACTAACAAATAGCTAAGATGTTGCTGTTTGAGTTGAAAGCATCTCCAATAACACTTTAATCTTACAGGTCCATATTTACACAGAATGCTAATGCTTTTCCTTCTCATTTTAAATGCATGATAAAGAAAGAACAGAGATAATGGTTGCAGCAGATCTTCCACGGGTTGAGTTCGGGTGGTGGTTTGACTTCACTGTGAGAAGTGCGCTGCAGGTGGGGAACGTTCTTTCTAATTCTGCTTCTTTCACTTCCTGTGGTTTCCTTCACAGAAGTTTAAGCCTTTAAGGCTGGCCCTCCTGGTCTGACAGTCCACACCTGGTGGATGTGTACCAAGGCCAGAGTGAGCAGCTGTTCTAAGCAGTACTTGGAGCTGGTCTCTCAGGACACTGCAATATAGAGAAAGCTAGTTCATGTGTGTAGACAGTTAAGGGACACACATGCTCCTGGATACCTCATCGCACACAAAGTGGCCCTGGGGCCTGAGGTGAAGAGTGCTGCTGATGAGGTTGTTTCCTTAAATGACTTCAATGCGTCAGTGCCTATGTTTCAGACAAATAAAAAAAAATGTAGATTTGGGTTTTAAAGGCCCAGCACTCAAAACTATTTCAGAAAGAAGCAAACATCTTAAACTTCTTTTTCTGTGTCCTAATCCTCAATCTCCTACATGGCCTCTATCTTGTCCAAATAGAGCTAACATATTATCAAACTCACCAATTTAGTGAAATATCTTAATGACCCCTGTGTCTAAGAGAAATGAGTGGGAGAGACAGTGGGGTGACCAGATAGCACTTGGATGGACTGGGCAAGCTTGGTAAAGGCCCAGTGGGGCTGGCCCTCAATGCACCTGCCAGGGCTGAGGCAGAGGCATTGTGGTCAGAGGTGGCACCATAGCCACAAGGTCTTCTAGGACATCTTATAAATGCCTCACCTCAATTGCCTGGAACCCAAGTAACTACTATATTGCCCCCAGTGCTCCTTGCTAGCATATAATATCATCTCACAATTGGCCCTATGAAGTTTCACAGGGCCTGGAATACCATTCTCCGGTTCTTAACACTGGCAACTTAATTGAGAACGTAATGTAAAACTTCAGCTGTGGAAGCCAGCGACTTCACATCCTACACCTACTCCTCATTACCCAGCGACAGTAAATGACAACAGACCTCTACTTCCCTCAGTCCTATTAAGATATGAAAGATAAAATCACAGGTATAAAATACAACTAAAAGTCCTGAGTGTGTCCTAGTGTCATTGCCCAGTTTAGAGCATGTCCCAAACACTGAGCGTTCATGGGGAAACATAATAAGGCACTGTATTCAGTGTCTGCCCAGCATGGACTTCCATGGGATGTTTTTTTAGAAAGTGAGTCTCGCCTGGTAGAACTGACCAAAATGACTAATGTGGACAGACCCACTTATCTTGGGCAGCATCCAGCCCTGCTGAGAAATCCATCCCTCCGCATGTGATAGAAGGGCAACCCAAAGGAAACTCAGAGCCCTGGAGGACAGTGAGGTAATCAAAGCAATGACAGCACACACTACAGAGCTAGGGCATTTAAAGAGCAGAGGGCCAAGTAGGTCTGACCACCTTTCAAGCTGTGCCTCAACCTGTGCCAAGAAACTAGGCCAAGAGGGCTGCCTGTGAGGTGACAGAGCCACTGGACCTGGAACTCCCTGCGCTGCTTAGCTAGCACTGTGCCCACCTCAGAGTTTCTGCTGAGACAGGCAGCACTGTGGAGGTATTTACAAGAAGCAGAATTGCCACTTCCATGGCACCATTCCCAGCCACCCATCTCACACCCTGGCTTTCCAGGGCAGCTGAGTGCAATCATAATCACTCGAATTTTTACCTTTGTTTTACCAGAGCCTGTGAGGGCTTTCTGAGATCACTCCAGTTAAGCCTGGTTGAGAACTCTTTTCTAGCCTGTACTGAAGATAAGTGCAACCATTATCAAATATTCTTTACTGTGGAAAAATCCTTGGAATTTGAGCTGGTAACATTCTTTCCTGAATCTAATACTGTGACCAATCACATAGTAGGATCATGAAGAACAAGGTCTACATGCATTGTAAGCACTTGGAAACAAGAGAACATGAGGACAGAGTTCTGTGGACGACAGAATTCAAAGCGATCTAACACCAGACTCCAATCCCATGTCCACCAGTTTAACTCGCTTCTGGAATCACCCTGTGGCTGGTTGGCGTGCAGACAAGATGGCAAACTGCAGACTGGAGAGACCTACACTTCTGGAGATCCTGTGCCAACCTATAGCTTCCTTGAAGAAATTCCACAGTGTGTGCAGCATGAGGTCAGGTTTTCCCATTCAAGATCACTCCACTATCAGGGCCACATTTATGTGGGACAGATCAATCATGTGCCTGTGGAAATTTGAAAAAACAGTTAACACAAACTCTTGATGGCAGCAATTCACCAACGTGCACAGAAGTGAAGTAGAACCTAATGAGAAAAACCCAAGGTATATGAAAGCAGAATGGGCCTTCTCCAGACAACAAAAGTAGATTACAGGAAAGATATGTAGCCATGGTCTGCACCTCTATACAGTACAGCACTCCCTCATCCCATCGCCCCCCCCCCCCTGCAGTTACCAACTACAGAGCACAGAGGCTACCTGTGGAATTTCTGCTGAAATGCTAGTGCGTGGGCTGGCTCCTTGAACTTGGCTATGGCTTTCCGCTGCTGAGGAAGCATCTGTAAACTCTATGGGAAGAAAACAAAGACAATTAATGCCAATTGTGACATAGAATATGAGCAATTACATATTTTAAGTTTCTATACAAAGCAGCAGGCGAGGTTGTCACCTGAAACATGAAAACAAGCTACCTGTCCTTCGTTGCCTCCCTGGGCACCTGTGCAAAGCAATGCTGCTGATTAGCTGGGGAGTAGCACTCTACCCTATAGTATGATATTCAGATCCCTCTCCACTCTGAGACTGACACAGGTACCCATGGGTAAAAACTCTTTCCCTATGCCTTTTGATGGTGTCCTCATCTGTCTAAAGAATGACTCTTATCCCTGGTTTACCACAGAGTAAATGGGTTATGGCCACACGGCACTGGATACATAACATATTCACCGAGTGTCCACTCTGGGTGAGGGACTCTATGCATGGATGGCACATTGTACCCCAGAGCTTTGGATTTTTCTCAGCTCTACATTTCTACAGATGTAGCAAACCTGGCTTGCAAGTGAGAATGCTGACAAAAGCTGCACACTGAGAAATGGCAAAACGGGATCTTAAGTCATGCAGGCCCCAGAGCCTGTTATCTCACTGCTTTGGCTAGCTACCTTTCCAATAGTCAATATGGCAGTGAGAAACAAACTCACAAGGCTGGGCATTTCAATCTAGTCCACAGAACTACTAGAACAAACAAACAAAATGCTAACACAAAAAATGAAAATCTGGCCAGAGGCAGGAATCAGTTATCACTACATTATGGCTCAAACCCAGTACTTGCCTTGAAGTCATTGTCACTGAGCCACATGGGAAGGAGTGACTTTTTGTTCTCAGATACCTCAGGTTCATGGGGTAAAAACTTAATTTTCTTCTTAAAACAATTTCAGGCAAAACCTGGCAAACAGATTTCTTCAAGCAGAGGGGCCTTGAAATTACAGTGAACTTATTTTCTTGGCTCTAAGCTTTAACCTGGCTCTGCTCTCAGAACAGAGTGACTTCTGACTCACAGGTCTCAACTAACTGCACCCTCTCCATCTGAAACTTAAACATCAGGAGCCTTACACCTCATCTATCTCTTGCTCAACCTTTCACCAGTCTCCTTTGGTCTAGAAGAGCTGAGAGAGTGTTCGGCAGTAGCATGCTAATGGAGATCAGAAGTTTCTATGGAATCACTGCCTGACCAAACACAATTCTCAATTCTGACAGGTACTCAAGTATGGTTTACCATCACTCTCTCAAGTAAAAGGCTTGAAAGAACAGGTGTCCTCTTGGCCAACACCAGTACTAAGAAAGTGAGCACTAGGTGGTGCCATACCCAAAGCACATCGACCCTACATTTCATTTTGAAATATAATTCCCCAAAGAGAAAAAACACACTGCTTCTTCTCAAAGAAAGACAACAGTGCTGGATGGAGATCTAATTCTACCACTTAACACCATTTCTTTGATATCTGTATTTAAACCTGTCAAAGCAATCAAGCACTCTTGAAATCACATTTCTATCACTTAAAAAAATTATTAAAAGTTGAGTGTGTGTGTATGTGCCCAAGAAAGTCAGATGTATCAAATGTTTACCTATGAGTTACCTAATGTGGGTGCTGGGAATTGAATTCTAGTCCTCTTTAAGAACAATATAAACTCTTAACTGCTGAGCCATTAAAAGTGCTCAGTCACTTCTTTACCCATTAAATACTACGAGACCTTGTTTTGCTTGGTTGCTATACGCCTTTAATCCAGAACTTGGGAGGCAGAGGCAGTTGGATCTCTGGGTTCAAGACCAGGCTGGTGTATAGAGTGAGTTCTAAGACAACCAGGGTCACACAGAGAAACCCTGTCCTGAAAAGCCAAACAAAAGAAGAAAGGGAAGAGAGGGGAGGGGAGGGGAGGGGGAGGAAGGAGAAGGGAGGAAGAAGAGGAGGAGGAGGAAGAGGAGAAGGAGGAGGAGGAGGAGGAAGAAGAAGAAGAAAAGAAGTAATTTACAGATGCTGAGAAAATCCACACAATCCTACTCAAAACCATCCCACTGACCTAAGACCAGAAGGAGTCAAACTGCTCTGCTTCCAGGGTGAATAGGCCTTGGCCCATCAGTTCCTCAGGGACTCCCAGGGTTTAACACAGCACTGAAGCTTCTAACTCATCTAAAGGGTAGGCATGGGTGGTGTAACCTAGAAAACTCTCCATTGGCTCTCAGGCCTTCCTCTCTAACACATGCCATTTATCAACAGCAGCATCTCTTATGCTTGGGACTGGGGAGGGCCACAATCAACTTCATTTAAAACACAATTATTGCCGGGTGGTGGTGGCGCACGCCTTTAATCCCAGCACTCGGGAGGCAGAGGCAGGCGGATCTCTGTGAGTTCGAGGCCAGCCTGGTCTACAAGAGCTAGTTCCAGGACAGGAACCAAAAGCTACAGAGAAACCCTGTCTTGAAAAATCAAAAAAAAAAAAACAAAACCACAATTATTCTGATTGTTTTCAGAACACACACACACACACAAAGTGGCACACAATTATTCTGATTGTTTTCAGAACACACACATACACAAAGTGGCAAATAAAAGGAGGAGAAAGCCACTTAAGAGGTTTATATTAATCAAAGTACAAAACTTATTGTATGAGACAAGTAAGACAGAGGTCACATTGTTTCAACTATTTATCTCCAGGCAGCCTGTGAGTCCCACTGGACCATCTGCTGGGGATAACCAGAGTAAAGAGAATACCCAGGATTGCTTACGGTGAAGCCAGGGCACATGGCAACAGTGCTACAGCTGCCCTCACACTTAGGGCATAAATTCTGGAAAGTGAGAATAAACACAAGACCCATTTAGCAAGCCTTCATTTAGCAAGCATCTGAAGCCATGGTGCAGGCTCTAGTGTTGGAATCTGGGCTATTATGTGAACCAGAATTTTCAATTATTATTTTGTCTGACATGTTAATACATCTACAATTCTCTATTATTAATTCTGTTTCTACAAATAAACCATGCTACAATCAACTACTCAGAAAGCATCTATCCCCTTTTAGACAGTCTCAACATGTACCCCAGATGGCCTCAAACTTGTGCTCCTTCTGTGTGAGTTTCTCAGTGCTGAGATTCCAGGTGTGCACCACTACAGCGGCTAAAACCACCTATCCTTAAAGACAAAGCGTTACCAACACCTGCTACACGTGGGAGCCAAAGTCTGAAGGTTAACTTCTCAATAATAAATATTAAATTAAATTTAACAGCCTCTCAAGAATCCCATAATGAAGATGGCTATCATTAAACTCAAATACCTAAACACTAGGCTCAGTTTTAGAAGGCTTTCTCTGAGAAATCTATTCACTTTAAGACCTCTTAATAGTAAACAGGAAACATATCTGTTTGAGACAGGATCTTTCTTGCTATATAATCCTAGCCCAGAACCTGTTATGTAGAATAGGCTGGGCTCAAACTCACAGAAGTCCTCCTGCCTCTGCCTCCCAAATGCTGGGATTAAAGGCCTGAACCACTACACCTATATGTAAATGGAGGTCGGAAACACCTTAGTCAAGAACTAAAGTAAAAGTAGGCCCTTCATTCTGCTCAGAAATGTAACATTCTCTGGGTAACTTGCATTTTTCACTGGCCAGGCATGACTCTGAAGACTACCTGCAGAAGAGAATGCAGGGTAAACTTGCCTATAGCAGACATGGGATGATGTCTGTCTCCATCCTTCACACCACTGGTAATAAGCTCAGACCTGAAGCATCAGACTCTGTCATTTGAAAGGACATGACAACAAAGTACAAGTAACTGCTGCATGTGTCCTGTAGATACTAAAATGAGCATCAGAATTGTGACTATGTGAGAGAGCTTCAGAAAAATAAGACAAAGTAGCTAATTATTTGAAATTCTAAGAAATTATCACAAGTAAAATGTGATTTGAGAAAAAGGATAGGTATGTGTACACATGTGAACTTCAGAGGCAGATTTCAAAGGATAATATGTTCTACTAGAGCACTACTTCTTTCTTCTCCAGTACCATCTTAATACAATGTAACCCACAAGGGCCCACAGTGCTCACGTATGACATAGCGGTTTTATCTGGAGAGATGACTCACTGGCATCGTCACCACCTGCAGGAAACCCACCTGGATTGGCCCCACAGACATCAGCAGGCTCTTCAGCTGGGCATCAGTAGTGGATGAGGAGAGTCCTTCCACGGACACCACACAGGGCTGTGGTTTGCATTCCACCACTCGAAGGTTCTGCTTATTTGGCATTAGGCGCCCTCGGCCCATGGGACCTGCTACTCCTCGGCCTCGTCCATGCATGATGGCCTGGTAATGACAAAGAAGATGTATTCTGATACCCGAGTGGATTCTTCCTGTAGTAGCTAATAAAGTACAAAGCAAGCATGTGCCCAGGGTTCATGAGGACATGCTATGAGTCACAGAATCTTCTCTGTGTTAATCAAACCTTAGAGGGTGGCCTAATAGCTAACTGAAGCAACACCAGCAAGTACAATGAGGCTAAGATGGAAGCCCAGCAGAGTTCTGCAGCTATAATTGGGAGGGATTCTGGTGTTACTTTCATTCATGATACAAACACTGTAAGGATACAGGCACTGGCTGCCATTAGCACACGGGGGAGGGGTGTGTGTGTGTGGCAGAACCCATCTTAACTGCCCTAAGCACACAACTCTTCCCACCATGGCAAAGGCTAATGGACACATGGTATACACAGTGCTAGCTCGCTAACATCAATAATGTGTCACACACGACAAGTTATATTCACTCTTTGAAACAGGACTTCACCTGGTCTTCTGTGACAATCACCTCCAGAGCTCTTACATAATCATATACCAAAAAGGGGTAAAAGAACCTCAAAAGCATCATTTTTCAAAGCCACCCAAGTGTCGGAACTACAATGAAGAGCCTTTAAAAAGGAATATCTGGCATTTCCAGTATTTTCAACTAGTACAACAATTAAAAAGAGATGACCTAATTCTGCAGTTATCTAACTAGGAATGCAGAGACAGTGGAACTGAAGCACACTGGACCTCACCCATGTCCTACCCTAATTCTGTACCAGCGTTTGGTTAAAAGGAACAATTCAACAAATGCTGCCACCTCCTAAGAAAAGGTAGAAAGCCATAGCTGATGCCTAGGATATGCAATGCTACCACAAGTATGGATCTCTAGAGGAATACAACTAGAGGTTCATCTACAGAAGGCCACCACTACTGCTGTGAGACAAGCTGTGGGGAAGTGGAGACTGTTCCAGGACTCACACAGGAGACAACGCAAAAGTGAATAAACCAGCCTTCTGCTTTCATTACAGGAAGTCACAAATTTCAACCAGATAGTAGGTTTTGCCATAATTATCTTATAAATGCCTCACAATAGCTCTAACAAGTGAGAAACACCACTGGCCTCTTAAAGGAGAGCTAAGAGGGCTGAGGGTGGGTGAAGCATCTCTAGTATACCCACATGAAATTTTCTAAAGCTATGTTCTAATGCAGCCAGGGGTTAGGTCTGAAATGCAGCCTGGAACAGGCTGTGAGATCAACCATTTTATTGCTGGATTTATCACTAATACGTGCACATCTGGCCTGCTGTAGCAGCAGAGTCATCTACTGACAGGACACACAGGTGAAATGGAACACTGCATGAGCAGACCCCACATCTGAAGAGGGGCAGCGCCAGCACCAGGCTCCCTCTGCCTGGCCTCACCTGTTCCTTAGACATGGATGACTCTGTATCCATCTGCTTTGGAAAAGTAGAAGGTTGCCTTTCCCCCAGAAACTGAGGAAGAGTACACTGTCACTTCGCTGCCTGCAACATGACTAGACTGGCCTCCTCAAGAAGGGTAAGGAGTCCACAGATAGGCTGGGCCCGGAGGAAATGACCTTCATTCACCTTCATGACTCCACATCTCCACAGGACTTTGTCTCTATTCTTTTTCTTTCTTTCTTTCTTTTTTTTTTGGTTTTTTGAGGCAGGGTTTCTCTATGGCTTTGGAGCCTGTCCTGGAACTAGCTCTGTAGACCAGGCTGGTCTCAAACTCACAGAGATCCGCCTGCCTCTGCCTCCCGAGTGCTGGGATTAAATGTCTCTATTCTTTCAAAGATTTATTTATTATTATGTATACAACATTCCTTCCATGTATGCTTGCATGCCAGAAGAGGGCACCAGATCTCATTATAGTTGCTGGGAATTGAACTCAGGACCTCTGGAAGAGCAGTCAGTGCTCTTAACCTCTGAGTCATCTCTCCAGTCCCCTTTGTCTGTACTCTTGAGCTGATGGGTAATTGCAGGCAGGAAGGGCACAGTCCTAGTTCTCCATTAGGGACATCTCTGGGGTCAAGTGGGTAGAAGGAACACAGGAGCCCAGTACTGTCTGTACAGTACAGGACTAAGAAAACAATGGCTCATTTACCAATGTGAACATTAGCAAATGCCAGAAAAACCACCTAACTCCAATTTCTTTCAGCCAGTGACCAGGAAACTTATAAGAGGCAGGACCCTTCCACTTCAGTACCTTCTTGGCTGGGTGAATCCCTTGGATGCTTTTGATCCCTGGAGAAATAGCCGGGTACATGTGGGGCCCCACAGGCAGGTGCTGGGGCTGCTGAGGACTCCCCTTGGTCAGCGTCACCTTGCGAGCAGGCTGCTGTCTCATGTCCGGAGGCTGGGGAAGCCGCTGGGGCTGGCTCTCTGTGTGAGAAAAGCCATCGCTCTCTCCTCCCTGCTGAAATCAACAAGGTAGCAGGAGGATCAGTGTCTGCTCACCATTCTGGCCATGCACTGGCGCCCACTGCGATTGCTGACCGAAACAGAACCTTTCAGACATAAATAATACCAAAGCTGTGTTTTCCCTGGAGCCAGTAGGGAAACTTCTCATTGGGCAGTGGTTAAGGTTTTAAATGCAGTATTTTTAAAATTTAAAACGTTAAGTTTTCTATTAACGAATATATCTATTTAAATGAGCTGCAATGAACACAGGTACTACCTAATTTGTACTGGTTAAATTGTAAAACTACTTCATTTTTTATTACCAAGAACACTTTTGTTGAAAACTGATAGTGTGTACAGGTAGTGGTCTTAAAACTTTGTAGGTGCTGCTCAAACCCACCACAATAGGGAAGCTGCCTGACCCCAGTGTCTGTTGCAGGAGACTCCCATTTGAGGATATATACCACCAGCAGGTTTCATAGTGGGTGAATGTCAGAGAAGTAGCATAAGTGCTGGGCTAAGAGCTTTGGAAACATTTACAACCTGTTTTCTGTTCCTACTACTCCCAATCTCAATTGCTCCTGACTATAAAGACCATGAGGAATGTCTGTGAGGCATGCCCACATCAAGCTGGCATCTGAGTCTACTGTACTACCAAGCAGCCTGTGGGCGAGACCTATGGGCAATCTGCAGTTTTCAGCAAGTTTCAAAGAATGACTGGTGGGCAGGACAGAAAGAATAGATGAAAAGAATTCTGCCCTGTTACAATGCAATCTTATTAGAAATGAATGCTGGGCCTTGAGAAGCGGCACTAAACTTGTACTCCTCCTGACCTGAAGAGGCATATATCAGCTAGTGGTTGATAACCTTTCCACACAGGTTGCACAGTCATGAAAGTAACGGGTGGTGACTTAGCAAATGATTTCAAAAGAAGTACATGTCTATATACATCTCCAATTCCCACTCTGCTGTAGGTGGATTGTAGTTTATCCCCACCAAAACCATGCTGAAGTTTAATTGTCGGTGCAGGCCTCACTCAAAGGGGTTTTGGTCAAAGGGGCTGCACCCTTATGAACTGATTAATGTGATTCTGTGAGAATGGATTAGATATGCCACTAGCTATCAAAAAGCACCTGGCTTCTTATATCCTCCTCTCTTCTGCAAGCACCTGTCTGACTTTCCTCCATGAGGCCCTCATCAGAATTTGGATCCTGGTACCATGCTCTGAAATTTCCCAACCCGGAGAATCAAGAATCAAATTTAACCTCTTTTCTATATCCAGCATCTGGTATTTTATTATAACCAAGACTTAGAAAACCTCCAAATTTATCTTTTAGAAACAAGCTAATGGACAAACGGGCTTTCAAGGAAAAGCAACTAATGTGGTGTTGAAAGTCCTTCTGCCTATGTGTTGCATTTATTGGTTAATTTATAAAGAGAAGCTGCTTCGGCCTGTGATAGGGCAAAATACAACTAGGCGGAGAAAACTAAACTGAATGCTGGGAGAAAGAAGGCGGAGTCAAGTGAAACACCGTGTAGCCACCCGAAGGGAAAGACAGGAGCTGTCAGCCGGAACCTTGCCAGTAGGCAACAAACCTCATGGCAAATATAAATAATGGAATGGGTTAATTCTAGATGTTAAGAGCTAGCTAGCAATACGTTTAAGTGACTGGCCAAGCAGTGATTTAAATAATATAGTTTCTATGTGATTATTTCTGGAGTCTGGGCAGCCAGGAAACAAACAAGCGGCCTCCTACTACACCAATGTAATTATAACCCAAGAAAAAAAATAAGCTTTAAACTGTTACAAGGAGACAGAGCTTTGGCTCACTGCAGCATGCAGAAACTGCCAAGTCTGGTCTCTCCAAAACTTCACAGATTTGCTAAACAATCATTTGGGGGCAATGGAATCAACACTGAAACAGGTGACAGAGTGCTGCTTTCCAGGACTGCATATGTGTGCGCTGCCGCCGCCTTTCTTTCCTCGACCCATGGACCCACAAGCTTCTAGGGCTGTGGTCCTGTCTGAAGGCTGAAAAAGTCAGATTCCAGGCACTTTCCTCAGCATGCCTGTAGGCTGGGGGAGAAAGTTGATCTGAAGGGCTGTGCTAAGCTAAAAAGTACCCGTCTAGCACTAAGGAAGTCATGCTAAGAACCAATAATTAAAAAGAAAACATGTAAAGCAGATATATATAATACATCAAAATTCAGGGATTCAAATACTACAGTTATAACAAAAAGAAGGGGAAAAGACCTAAGATCAAGTTGAAACTTTAAGAGAAACCAGTCCCACTTCCAAACAAAGCAGGAAGAAAGAGACAATGAAGCTCATACTCAAGAGTGGGAACAGAGAAGCCTCTTCTCCATCAGTACCAAAGGCTGCTCTGAGAACAAACTCCACACTCCTTTGATTATCCTGAACAAGAAAAATGGGCAAAAGACAAATATTCCAAACTGGAAAATAGAGGGACCATAACGATGCCCCCACGTAGTGGAAGGAATATTTGAACACGATGCCATCGTATCAATCAACTTACATGAAATGCGCCAACCGTACAAAACACATATAGACCCAAATTGAGTCAGCAAACAGTGATGATAGAGCACCAAAGAGCAAGGATGTGCAGCTAATGAAAAGACACTTCTTACAAAGAAAGACTCCCCTTCCTCCCAGGGGATTTTACCACAGAGCTAAAGTAAAATTGTTAGCTACTTCAGTCTCCTTCAGGTAAAAAGGGAGGATGGAAGGCCCATGTTCTGGTTCATTCTCCAAGTCAGTTAACATACGGAACACAAAGCCACCGACATCACAAAGAAAAGATACCAAGACCCCTATTAAAGAACATCTCTCAGAAACATACACATGAACAAACAAAGCACCTTCAAGATATTAGCTGTCAGAAAAAGCACCTCAAACTATGGCCGAGTATAATTTAAGTCTTTAATAACTAGTGAACCATAACATGATCCACCTGAGGACAGCTAGGCCCACCTGAGGGGCACTACAGTCTACTCCTTCCCCCCAGAGAGGACAGGCAGGTCATTTAAAACATTTTACCATGGAAATTCTTCAGTATGTATAAAAAGAGATAGTCCAATCACTTCTTAAATATTATAGAATGTAAGCATCTCCTTCTATGGCTCAGGCTGGCCTGAAACCTTGTGGTGATCCTCCTATGTCAGCCTTCCACTGCTAAGCTTATATACCTCTCAACTAGACTGTTCTAATTAAGTCATCATAATGCTGTACTTTAACTTTTTATGAAACTCATTCTAAGCACTCAAGGCTTAAATAGAAACAATCTATTTCCTTTTTTTAAAAGATTTATTTATTTATTTATTATGTATACAACATTCTGTCTCAATGTATGCCCGCACGCCAGAGGAGGGCGCCAGATCTCAGTACAGATGGTTGTCAGCCACCATGTGGTTGCTGGGAATTGAACTCAGGACCTTCGGAAGAGCAGCCAGTTCTCTTAACCTCTGAGCCATCTCTCCAGCCCCCTATTTCCTTTTGAAAAAAAGAAAAGAAGCCGGGTGGTGGTGGCGCATGCCTTTAATCCCAGCACTCGGGAGGCAGAGGCAGGCGGATCTCTGGGAGTTCAAGGCCAGCCTGGTCTACAAGAGCTAGTTCCAGGAAAGGCTCCAAAGCTACAGAGAAACCCTGTCTCGAAAAACCAAAAAAATAAATAAATAAAAATAAAAATAAAAAAAAGAAAAGAAAAAAAACTTAAAGAAACATTTTTTTTTCCCAATTGAGAGAACAAATACTATATTTGTCCAAAGAAAAGCTGATTTTTTTTTTTTTACTCTGGATTACCACTAGAAAATGATCACTGGGTATGCTAATAGACCATGTTCAGGAACACATTTCTATATCCATAGTAATGCAGAGAGACAAGTCAAACTAAATCGACCCTACATTGGCCTGTACAATCAGTTCCAGCACTGAAAAGAGAACTGTAATTATTAGTCTGAAGTTACACACGGTTTAAAATACTTCAAATATTTTGAAGGTACTGCTTCAAATAGGCATCTCAGAAATCTGCTGCTGAGATGTAAGCAAGCCAGTGTCCTCGAGTGATGGCAGATTACATTCCAATGCAGAAGCAAGTCTTCAGGACGAGCAGTCTCCTAGGCATCATGGGGCATGCTGTGACTTCTGGCACAACAGTTTCTCTAAAGCAGATAAGGGGAAGAAGGTGTGCCCATGTAGAAACATACTGCTGAATTGCTCTAAAATGATTGCCTTTTAATGAATACAATAAAAATGTCTCTTTAGACTAGTATTTGGTTTTTAAAATACCCATCTGAATTAAGTAAGCCCAGGGAATACTTTTTATCAGCTTAATCTTACCAAAAAATGAGGTTTGTGGCCATCAACATTAGCAGGACAAATTTATTTATAACAAATGGCTTAAATGTACAGATAAAAATGCTTACTGATACTGTCAGAGCTTCTTGCAATTTGACAGATCAAATCTTATTTTTATTCTTCAAAGCCCATGAAGAGGCGGTATCGCTGAGTTGCATTCACTAGCAGGCAAATTGATTAATCCCTCTCCATAGAACCTCAGCCCTTGATTATACCTATCAGGCATTAAGCAGCATTATTCTGGAGTGACAACACTTGACAAATTCCCCAATCATTTTCCTCAGCCTTTGTGGCCCTGCTAGCTTGTATTAACCCTGATGAAAAATTAATTTTCCTTATCTTCTTCTAAACCCCAAAATCCAAATCCACCAAACTGGCAACTCTTTCTGTAAAGGTATTATAAAAACCTCTAAAAGATTAATTGCATGTCTTCAGGTGACATTAAATTAATTTCTGTCCTCATGACAGACATTTGATACTCAGCACTGAAAGGACAGATAACATTGTCAGGACACACAGAAGGACAGTGGCGTGGTGTCCCAGGGCAGCCTCTTATGAATTCTCCTCCTGATAAGGCCACACTTCACTGTCACCAGCAATGTAGATGATGATGCAGCCACAGCCCTGTCACACAGGTTTCTATTAAGGACAACAATACAAGCCTATCCCAGCAATCTCTGGGAGGCTTGTTCAGAACAGCACAATAAATGATATGCAAGCTATGTGAAGTTTCCAAGCACAAATATGTGTAGAATTCTATTTTCTCTCTATAGACTGCTGGACTACAGGAGAGACAGGGCAGAAACAAGCCAACCCTAACCTCCTTGCCCCAGGTGCTGTGTGGGGTGTTAGAACATCTTACATTTGCAGTCTGTCCCACCCCCTCCCAGCCCTCCCACCCCCCCCCACCCCCGTCTTCAGGCATGCTTACAAACCAGCAAGCAAGCACACTGGGGACAGAAATCTGGAATATTTCTTCAGGTAATGGGTCCAGAGGGCAACTACAAACCAAATCTGAAAGGCCAAAGCCACTTGACTAGCCACATCTAACTACTGAACTTCACTTCGTGAGGGGCGTGAATGTGTCCCACTCTACCATATGAGAGCCTGGCAGTTATTTGTAAGTGCTTACCCATGTAATAATCTTCCATTCTGAGACTAGGTATGTATGAAGAAAGCTTTAAAGAGAAGAATTAGCTTGTCTTTAAAGGAAATCAAAACCAAAAAACACCACCAAAGCCTTGAACTTCTGAGGAGAAACAAGGTCCAGGGGCAGCTGGCACAAACTTAGCAGGTGAAAATGAAAATGTACCAGAAGTAAGGCTCTGCTCTGTACAATACCGAGGCTGCTCAGGCAGTGGGGCTGTAAGCTGGTTTTTTCAGAGGTGAGGCTGCAGGGGCCTTCCCAGTACAACCCTGTTACCTGCTGCCCACCCATGTCAACAACCATCTCCCCGGAACTCTATCCATGGTCCTGTCCTTTATACCTGCAAAGACTACGGTCCCAGTCAATTCTACCTCGACCTTTACCTCCCTCCACCTGAGCCACCTATACTGCCATACTGCCTACAAAGCTAGCTTCTCCAGAACCAGACAGGGCAGAGCCGTGTCCCCAAAATAACAATTTCAAACTAGCAAATGTGACAGATTGACTACTTCAAAGTTCCAAACAGAAGGCTGACAAGATGGTTCTGTGGGTAGGGGTGTATGATGCCAAGCCTGATGACCTAAATTCTATGCCTGAGAACCACATGATGGAAAGAGCCAACTCCCACAAGTCTTCTGACCTTCACATGTAAACCGTGGCACAACCTATCACCAGAATAAATAATTACGAGCATTTTTAAAGCTCAAAAGTAGCAAACAGACCTTACAATGCAATCCTATTCTGCAAACCAAATGAAAAAGGGATTTGGGGGGAAAAGCAGAAGGTGGCTGAAAGGATTAACAGTAAAGATCAATGTTATCCTGGACCCTGCCCGTTTTGCTCATTTCCTGGTATTACCGACAAGGCTAGGGAACAACTGCCCTGCTCATTCTCAGACACCGGAGAGATACTGTGTCCACTTCACTTCTGCTCTGAAACAAGAAATCCAACTATGCAGAAAGTTTTAGTTTCATATTAAGTTTCTTAAGTATTTTTAATATCCTTTATACTGGCTGGTTTTATGTGTCAACTTAACACAAGTTAGAGCCTCAGCTGAGGAAATGGAGCTCTCCTTGAGATCCAGCAATAAAGCATTTTCTCATTTAGTGATCAATGTGGTACCATCTTGGGATGGTGGTCCTAGATTCTATAAAAAGGTAGACTAAGCAAGCAAGCCAGTAAGCAGGACCCCTCCATGGCCTCTGCATCAGCTATGGCTTCCGGGATCCTGCCCTATTTGAGTTCCTGTCCTGACTTCCTCCAGTGATGAACAGCAACGCTGAAGTTTTCCTCCCCAACTTGACTTTCGGTCGTGGTGTTTCGTTGTAGCAATGGAAACCTTACTTAAGACACCCTTGAAACTGTCCTTGGTTCTAGTGACAAATATGGAACAGAAGGCAGACAGCCCTTCAAGAAGGAGCAGTGGTCAGGGGCTGGAGCTAGAGCTCTAAAGGATGGGAAGCTCTGGGTGGCAGGCAGGGCAGAGCACATGGAGCAGCATCGGCAGAACCCACAACAGCAAGTCCTGAGCAATATAGAGGCTTGAGACATGGCGTCTCTAGACAACAAGAAAGGGTGTGGCAAATTCTACATCAGCCTTTGGCCATGGAGAGGTGTTTAACTCTCTGTCAGACTGGTACTTCCCAAAGTGACAAAGATTTGAGGGATAAAATGAACATTTCTGTTCATCTCAACCCTAATACTCAGGTGATTAGTTATGTCTTATATCGTCTTGTATATAATGTTTAAAATAGAACTCAACCCCAAATCTGCCAGTTTTATATTTTTCTAGTTTTTTCCCCCTAAGCCAGCAAAACAGAGTGAGAACATCAGCTCACCAGAACTTTCAAGTGGCTCTCACTGCTCTATAAATTAAGACCCAAACAGCTTATGCAAGGCCCATCTCCAAACTCACTCACTCTCTGTACTCAACCCAGTGTCCTTCCTTCAGCTAGAAACTGCCACAGTTACACATACCCCACCCTCCCCACACATACCTAGAAGACTCACTCCTTTACCCTGCTTTCTTCTCCACTCAGAAGCCATTTCTTCGGGTCTCCCTGTTATGTTACTCATCCCACTTCCCCACTTCACTTCTGCTTATGATGTGGGATTCTCCTCTGTATGCTGTTAATATGTTTTACAACCATTGGTTAATAAAAGAATCTGCTTTGTCCTATAGCAGGGCAGAATATAGTCAGGCTGGAAGAGATATAACGAGAAAGTAGATGGAGTCAGACAGACACCAAACAGAACCTTACAGGTAGGCCACAACCATGTGACAATACACAAATTAATAGGAAAGGGTTAATTTAAGATGTAAGAGCTAGCCAGAAATATGCATAAGCTAATAGGCCAAACAGTATTACAACTACTACAGTTTTCAGTGTAATTATTTTGAGTCTGGGTGGCCAGGAAACGAACAAGCAGCCTCCGATAACATGCTTATACCTACTGTTACACACAGGGTCCACAGAGTGCTCAGCTCACTGTAAAGCTCCACAAAGGCAGGCCTAGTGCTGTGACAACAGAGACCACAGCTGCTCTGCTGACACCATTACCACATACTTCCTCCCTGAGTAACTGGGGAAGCCAGAAGGCCTCACCAATACACACAAACACCAGAATCCAATAACCTTCCCACAAAAGGTAAGTCCCAAACAGCCTTTCCTACCATCAGGTGTCCTGTCTCCTGGCTAGTACACAGGGGCATGTCTTGGCGAGTCCCTTGAGGTACTGAATTTAAACATGCTAAGTGAGAGAGGTGTGAACTTTTAATCCTGACACTTGGAAGGCAGAGGCAGGTGGATCTGAGTTTGAGGGAAGCCTGGTCTACAAAGTGAGTTCCAGGACAGCCAGGACTACACAGAGAAACCCTGTCTTGAAAAACCAAAACAAACAAACCTTAAATATATTCAATTTCTCTTTTGAATACAAAACAACCATAACAAAATGTAGTAAAAAAATATACATGCATATCTATACATTGCCTGCTAATACTCTTTCAAGAAATATGCACCCTCAGCAAAACCCAGCAGGTACAGCAGTGCCTAGTTCTCTTTGCAACCCCCAGAGGAAGGCACAGATATGCATTAAGGGCAATGATGTACTAATCCCTGAAGGTCATGATCTTACATGACCTCCAAAGGCCATGGTTAAAGGTATGCTTTGTTCCCAATCTGTGGTGTTTCTGGAAAGTGCCCTAGTTATATGGTACTTCTCTCTCCAAACATAATGAGGCTATCTTGGGTGTAGAGAATACTGTGGCATAGTAGGAAGAACCACTAAAAGCAAAGCAACACAGCGGTAGCCAGGTCAATACGATGGTAATGGAGGAGGTGGTCATAAGAGTCTTTTCTGACATTCCTGTCTTGACTACTTCCTGCTCTCCGACAGCTGCAAGTCATCTTGGGAATGCTAGAGATACAAAACATAGAAGGTTCCACAAAGTGGAACCCATGATGCATCTTCCATCTATCATTGTCTATGATAGAGTGGGACTTAGTAGTGATACAACTATTCGGGGGTCACTCATATCACTGTAAGTTCCTTTCCCCCTATGCTCTGTAAACTCACTGGTTCATCAAGCTGAACTTTGATCTGCCATTGGGATCCATGGGACAAATATGTCTCCCCAGGAAATTAATGCAGTATTAATGCAAGAGCTCATGAGATTTTAGGGACCTCTGCTCTTTTCTTTGTCTGCCTCTCTATCCAGCTGCTGGGAGACAGCCAGGCCTTCTCTGCCATGATGTGTCAAACAGCCTTGAAGAGGTGGAGCTTGGAGAAACTGTGGACCAAAACCTCTGACCTGGTGAGACAAGATAAACATCTTCCTCCTTCAAACCTCACCTTATCACAGCAATGGAAAGCTGATGATCACAGTAGCCTCTGGCACCTGTGCTCCAAGGAACTGAAGCCTTATAAAGATAGGACCTACCCCAGAGCCATACAGAAAAAGGCCAAGACACGTCAGACAAGCTTGAGTACAGCAAGTAGGCATATGTTTAGAGAACAATGGAGAGTTCTCAATGGACACAGAAGCCAGCAGAAAGAGGCTCTTTCTGGCCAATCAGGACTAGATCTAGCATCAAAGTAATAACAGCAGTGACAGTTCATTGAAAAAAATCAAAGCCCACACCTTATTTGATGTTAGATTTAAAAAAAAGTAAATGAGGGTGAAGACAAGGCTTAGAGTATGACAGCTGAGAAATAAACAAGGCATGCTGGAATCGGCCACAGCACTGCTGGCTGGTGGGGAGAAGCCAGAAGTGGAGCTCCTTCCCAACTACAACTTACAGAAACAACCAGGGGAGGCCAGCTACAGGAAAGACTTGGGAAACATTAGCTGACCCAAGTCACCAAAGCTAAGCTCAGCAATATAGGCTAAGTCTGCACAGTTACACCAAGGATAGGCTACTTTCTGTAAGCAGCCCACCAAACATAAACAACCTCAAACTTATCAGGAGGAAGCATAAGCCACAAAATCACTGGTTTTGCCCTTTAAAATGCCAACAACAAGGAACACAAGGGTCAAGGGACTGCTTAAGATTAAAAGACCAGAAACCAAACATGTGATTCTGGGTGAAAACCCAGGTGAGGCTGATGTACGATAGTATGCAGCTGTAGTCTCTAGTATCTCTGGCCCAAGTCAACACACTCTGCCTCCAACCTTCTCATAAACCATCTGAGGAAGACAAAGTGATCAATGATGAATGGACATTAAAAGACAACTTATGCTGGAGAGGTTGTGGAGTAAAGGGAACACTCCTGCAATGCTGGTGGGAGTGCAAGCTGGTACAGCCCCTTTGGATGTCAGTATGGTGATTTCTCAGAAAATTAGGAAAACAACCTTCATCAAGACCCAATCATACCACTTTTGGGTATATACCCAAAGGATGCTCAATCGTGCCACAAGGACCGG
This sequence comes from Microtus pennsylvanicus, assembly GCF_037038515.1. Taxonomy (NCBI): domain Eukaryota; kingdom Metazoa; phylum Chordata; class Mammalia; order Rodentia; family Cricetidae; genus Microtus; species Microtus pennsylvanicus. The sequence goes on from NC_134599.1 coordinate 2,840,544, forward strand.
TGCTCAACTATGTTCATAACAGCTTTGTTTGTCATAGCCAGAACCTGGAAACAACCTAAATACCCCTCGACCGAAGAATGGATAAGGAAAATGTGGTACATTTATACAATGAAGTACTACACAGCAGAAAAAATTGACACCTTAAATTTTGCAGGCAAATAGATGGAGCTAGAAAACATCATTTTGAGTGAGGTAACCCAGACACAGAAAGACAATTATCACATGTACTCACTCATAGGTGGTTTTTAAACATAAAGCAAAGAAAAACCAGTCCATAAATCACAATCCCAGAGAACCTAGACAGTAATGAGGACCCTAAAACATACATAAATCTAACCTACATAGGAAGAAGAAAAAGACAAGATCTCCTGTGTAAATTGGGAGCATGGGGACCTTGGGAGAGGGTTGAAGGGGAGGGGAAAGGCAGGGAGGGTAGCAGAGAAAAATGTAGAGCTCAGTTAAAAAAAAAAGACAAAGAGGCAGAGTGGGGTGAGGTGGGGGAGCAAACGTAGTGAGATATAAGCACTTGGTGAAAGCAGTAAAGAGGCAAGGCCTCAGAACTTCTTTCACTGAAAGTGTAACAAAACAAAGTTCTTCCATGGCCCACAAAGAGAGGGACCCATGCACTGCCTCTCTACTTCTAAAGGAAGCCTAGTAATGACAATAAGGATGGGGAAAGAGATGGACAAATTCACCCAATTTTCCAACGCAAGCACCCACAGGACAACTGGGACCTTCCAAAAGAAGTATTCTGACATCCTTTAAACATAATACAAAAGAGCCATAGCCAAACAGCAGGCTGTCCTGCTGGGGTCCTGCATTTCTCCCATTTCTCTATGTGCCCATAGAACCAACAACTGTTTTCTTTATTTACTGCCAAATTTCTAAAATTTTCATAAACTGGGTCAGGATAAAATCTGCCTGCTTTCCTGATACTAAACAGTTCTTTCTTTCTTCAACTAAAGGATGGTGTTGCAATGTTTACTGAGCAATGACCATAGCCTAAAGAATGCACTTCATTCTCGTCCAACCTCTCATTTAATGATAGGCAAAGTAGGTCAATTAATCCAAGTCACTGAGGTCACTCAGAGATGAACTGGATGCCATCTCCCACGAACCAGATGAGGCTGTGGGGCTTTTCCCCAAACATACACTTATTTTAATTGTTTGTTTCTGTGCTTAATAAGAAAGAACGATTGATGACTCCAGCAGTTCATAGTATATAAACTTTTTATATTTTCTACCTTAGCTTTAATAATTAAACAGGCCAAGACTCAGAATTAAAAACAGCTTATGTCTGGACCTACTGCTTTGTTGTGTGGCACCAGGTGGGTCACATAATCTCCCTGAGACTCAGTTTACTTCCCTGTGAAATGAGAATGCCACTCTGCCTGCCTCATGGACTGTGGGCATGCTCAACCCTGGACAAACAGTAGACACTACAAATGCCAGCAAGAAGCACAGACCTCTTCAGGGCCTCGTGAACCATCTCCATCTGCCAGCACTTTTCTTTTAGAACTCCTCCCAGCATCCAGATTAAGCCCATTCATAGGTAGGAAATTCAGATTAAGAAGGAAAAAAAAAAAGATTGTTTTGTGTGACAGAAGCAGTCGAGATAGGCAACTACCCAAACATGGATTTTCTGCACACAAAGCTGGAAAACTTCTATGTGTCACAGTGTCACACAAGAAAGTTAGCTTGACCCTAGAGAAGGAGCGCTTCAAGCTCTGTGCCATGATGTAAGTTTCAGAGCAGCCAATGCCAGATACAATGCCAACGACAAGCCCTGTACAAAATGGACCATTTTCCTTCAACCATCAAAAACTACACAAGAAACAGTATCAAAAAATCATTCTTATAAAATCTTTAGGAATGTTTCCTGCCACCACAATGCAATAGTTTTAATAAAGAAGACCCAAATAGTTTCAATAAAGATGACTGACGTACAACAACTAGAAACTGCCTTAGGATAAATGGAAACAGGTTTTAAAGGTAACGTAATTAAAGAAAAGACAGGCCTAGAACTTACTGTCTTAAGCCCAGGTCTCCATCTTTAACAAAATACAGTTTAAAAAAAAATCCTAAGAAAGCCAGGTATGGTGGCTTTAATTTGAGCATCTGGTGGCACAGGCAAGAATATCATGAAAGATACATCTGTATCTATACATGTATAATATATGTGTGTGTGTGTGAATATATGTACAGATGTATGTGTATTTCAGTATATATATTTCATTGTTGAAGATTAACATACTTATATCATTTCCCCCTTCCCTTTGCTGCTTCCAAACCCTCCCTTGTAGTACCCCTAACTCGCTGTATTTCAAATTCATGGTCTCTTTTTCTTTAGTTCAGTGTTTCTCGATCTTCCCAGTGTTGCGACCCTTTAGTATAGTTCCTCATGTTGTGATGACTCCCAACCATAAAATTATTTTTGTTGCTTCTTCATAACCATAATTTTGCTACTGTTATGAATCGTAATGTATCTGTCTGTGTTTTCTTTTAGTCTTAGGCTACCCCTATGAAAACGTTGGGACCCACAGGTCGAGAACCTACTGTTTTAGTTTTTGTGTGTTTTCCTAAATAAATAACTGCAATTTGCTCAGCCTGTATAATGTTACTTATATTTTTTAGGGATGGCCATTGGAGAACATTTTTTTTTATTTTATGTCAGAAATGAGCACAGGCTTCCTTAGAGCTACCTCTTTTATTGTTGTTCAACCTAGAATTTATGTAATTAAATCTAAAGTGTCTAGTAGTGTCTCCTTTCTGGTGCCATTCTCTAGCCAGGGTATGGGCTCCATGATCAGAACTGCTCAATATTGTCTCTGCTTGCCTGTGCTTATGCTCCGCCTCTAAGAATCTTGTTAGGAGTCTGCACAGAGCCAGGTGTAACAATTGGGCTACCTGGGAGTGTGGGGAAGACAAGCTTGTAACGTGGCACCTGTCTTAGTTAAGTTTTCTATAGCTGTGAAGAGACACTGTGACCACAGGAAGGCACTTATTGTGGTGACTCACTTACTGTTCTGGTTTAGTCTGTTATCCTCATGGTGGGAAGCAAGGCAGCATTCAGGTAGACATAGTGCTAGAGAAGGAGCCGGGTTTTTTTAAATTATTATTATTATTCCCCTTTTGGTTTTTCGAGACAGGATTTCTCTGTAGCTTTGGAGCCTGTCCTGGAACTCACTCTGTAGACCAGGCTGTCCTTGAACTCAGAGATCCTCCTGCCTCTGCCTCCCCAGTGCTGGGATTAAAAGCGTGTGCTACAGCATATATGAGACCTCAGAGCGTGCCCCCACAGTAACATGTTTCCTTTGACAAGGCCTTGCCTTCTCCATCAACGCCACACCTCCTCATAGCACCACTTCCTTTGGGTGATTGCAGGCATGCACCACATATCCTGCTTGAAATGACATGGTAAGGTGACATGTTTTCAAAGTAGGATTTCTCTTCAAAATATAACAGGGAAAAGGGTCTTGAGCACAGGTTTAATAATAGTCCATGCTGTTTGAAAGTGGATGCCTTCCCCTCTGACCACACACGCTCAGTGACCCCAAAGCTATAAACAACTATCATGTGTATAGGAAATTTTACTTCTATGACAAACTTGAAGTTCAAGTTTGTTGGATTATGAGAAATCTGTTTAGTACACTGTTATTTACAAAAGAAACTAAAACTCAGAAAGGTGTAGCTGCAGGACATCACAATGGCTGTTCACTATGCTCAAGACAGCTGAGATAACAGACCCAGACAGAGGCAGATTTTGCATGACATACCAACCTTGAGGTTTGGCTAATCTACATGACTCTACCAAAGGCCAAACTCAATTCTTTTGTGGAGACTAAAACTCTCTAAGGCAAACAAATTTACAGTGAAATGCATAAAATTTTGTCAACTTACCCCTCCAGACAACTTAATCACCCTGACCTTGGAGCTGACATGTGGCCCATCTCCACCACCTCCACTGTTGGCCCTGTGCATGACAGTCCTCTTCACCCCTGGCTTGGTGTCCTGAGGCCGGCCCTGGAGGGACGTCACTCTGGCTGCCTGTGGGGAGTGGGGGGCCTCCTCCATGTCCATAGGCTTGACTTGGAGGACTTTGTGTGGCAGCTGTCGAAGATGTTTCAGTGGTCTCACATGCTGTCCTTGATGCTGCATGTTAGCACCAGGCGGGACAAAGTTTACTGCCTTGGGCTGAACATTAGCAATGGTAGCATCTTGGTTTTTAACAAGAAGTCTGGTTTTCACATTCTGCCTGCACTGTGTCCCTGGAAAAGGCAACAGTGGGTTACCATTTGTGGGTGATGGCGTAGCTGCCAGCTCCTCTTGCTCTGCAGGGTTCTGTGGACCATAGATCTGTTGTTGTTGCTGCTGCTGCTGCTGTTGCTGCTGCTGCTGCTGCTGCTGCTGCTGTGCAAGTCTTTCCAGTAACTCCTTCTTTCTGGCACCAGCCTGCTGCTGCCTTCGTAACTCCTTCTGTTTCAGGATTTCTTCTCTCAGGCGTTTCTGCTCCTCTATCTTTAAACGATATAGCCTTGTCTCCTCATCTTCATCAGGGAACTGAAATGGAAAACAAGGTTCACTTTGCTTTATAGGGCAGGATGGCCATTTCAAACAAATGAATTTCCCCTAAACCTTTCAATTCATTATTTGAAAGAAGACATTCAAAAATCAGCTTAACAAGATATATAACTCCTCTAGGGAGGGGAAAAATTATACAGCTAAACCTAATTTGGAAAGATCTTATCAGAATATTAAAAATGAAATAATGTAAATTTCCACTCATTTACAAGTTTGAAACCAATTAAACTATTCATTTAAGATATCAAAATATATTTCAAATGGGAATGGCAATAGCCATGAGTCCCCACTGTCACAGGGGTTTTATCTGGCTCTTCCCTGACAAACCAACAAAAGGTGGGGTGTAAATGACCTGAAAGGCCCTGATTAGAACTATTGATTTTTCGTACAGAATTTTCAGCCTGATCTCAAACTCATTTGTCACAGAATAATTGGTTATAATGAACAGCACAAGTCAATCTTTCTGACCTTGAACTCACACACCCTCCTCAGAATCAAAATGCTGCCAATTGCAGTATTGGAATATTAATGGTAAGTGAATCCCCTGAATATCCCAGACCCAAATTACACTAAAAGTCAATACAGAGAATTCCTTTCAAAAGTCCAGTAAATTTTTTTACTAAAAAATCCAATGAAGAAAGTTTATAGCTTAAAAATAATGTGTTTTTTTTTTTATGATCACCTCTCCATAGTCTTTACAGAAAAATGAGATTCAACCTATCTGGGATTCACCTAATTACAAATCTTGCCTATCTTGTGTAAATCTCAAGAATTAGAAATGTAAAACAAGCACAGAGCTGGAGAGTTGAGTAGGTACTCCATGGACTTCAGGGCGTGGGCTGACCTGCTTCTTGTCCTAGGACAAAGTCATGGGCACATTTCAAACAAAACTAAAGGTAGGTGAGTGAGAGATTGTTACTCAGCAGGCCTGAGTAAGAAACCTGCAGTCCAACAGCAAACGATGCAGGAGCAGGATCCAGATGCACTATTTCCTAACACAGCAGTAATTTGTCAACATTTGTTTTACAAGGGGTCAAAAAAGAGTTAAAGCAGGTTCAGAGATATAGATAAAAATACTTAAGATTTATTCCTTTCTAAGCCAATACCAACTAAATGAATCAGAGTCATTAAGCTACCCATAGCTAAGCAAAATAAATGTATTTCTCTAGAAGAAGAAAATACAAGCCTGATTCCACTTATGTGTACAAAAAACTAAACTAAAATAAATTAAGGCATTCAACCTATACCAATGCAACCTCTCAACTTTCTATTTTACCTTTATAAATTATCTAACTTTACAGAAGAATTTGTGGTTAAGTCTAAAATGAAATAAAAACCAAGGCTGATTCTTCCTTTCCTTGTGCTATTTAGCCATTGCTATCATGCAAGAAATGTGTATGTGAACCAGACTGAACACATATACAAGTTCTAAGCTAGCTATATAAACAAACCAAAGGCACTATCAAATTTTTAGCAAAGAACCACTTTTTATTATTTGGAGTGTGTCTAATAATACCTCTTTATTACCCCCCCCCTTTAAAAAAAAAGTTTGAGAAGGATCTAAGTTGTCCAGACTGGCCTTGAACTAGTGATTTTCCTGCCTCAGCCTTCAGAGTAGCTAAGATTATAAGACTGCAACCCAAGACCTAGCTCACAAAGAATTTTTTACAAACCACTCCGTTCCAGTCAGTAGTTTCATAGTTTTCTTTCATACACTGATTATGAAACCCACAATCTTCCTTTTAATGACAGTTTATTAAAAGACATCCAAACATCTGACTTCATAATTTTTCTGTGATACAATTAAAACCATCATAGTAATTTATCAGAAGACTTAAATGACAAAAACCTAATTAAAAGATTAAAACAGTATAAGCTGGTTTTTAGAAAGAATGAATGAATTCCTTAAATTCTTACTTAAGGAAATGCTCCATGCTATCATCACACTGAACACTGTAATAATCAGCTAACTGGTTAACTGCTTTGTTACATTCAGCATGAATTTCACCGGTGCTCACATAACTCCCTGCACTTGTCTGTGCCCAGCTCCCAGGTATACCCTATTTTGTTTCATCCTCATTCAACAGGTAAGAAAGTTGAGGCTTGTGAGAAACTAAGGACTTTAAAATACACATAAAATACTGATCCACAAAAAGTCTACACCTATTTTAAATTACCAAATATAAGTAAGGCCACAGAACCAGCTGGTTTTGTGAGTAGAGTTTGTTGGTACAGACCACATCTGTGCCTGTAAGAACTATTTATAAACCGCCTTGATCCACAATGGCAGAGCTGAATGATTATGCTGATCTAAAACATTTATAAAATCTGGGATCCTTTAAAGAAAATATCTGCTAAACCTGGGTATATATTGATTTTATATAAGATAATAATTATACAAATAGACCAGTGAGAATGTCAGAGTACTCACGCATACACCAAGGACTGAAAATACAAGCTGCTTAAGGTGCTCTGTCACTGAGCTACATCCCACAGCAATAAGAGTATTTTTTATGAACATGTCTTTTAGGTTAAAAGAAGTATCTACTTGGGGGGAATAAGTGGACAGAGTTTCTGGATAAGCCAACTAAGCAGAACATACTGACAGTCAGGCTCCCTATTTCAGAACAAACAAGTCCCAGGAAAGAGGTCTTACCTCTGGTTCTGCTTTTGTTTCTTCCTTAGGTTGAGCCCCAGGGCTAAGCGGCTTGACTTTTGCATCAGATTTTCCCTGGGAGCTCCTAGAAGCCACCACAGCCCTGGAGGGTGGAGATGTGTTGACAATGGGCTTCACCTGAGCTGCAGGTGTGGAGGAAGAGCGATTACCACTCATTTCTAAAACGTGTGAAGGCGCTATGGGGAGTTCACGCAGATTACTGTTTCTGGGAGCGGTGGGTTGCATCTGCTGCATGGGCCGTTTGCTTATACTCTGAGATGCTGCATTCTGTCACAAAAAGAAACACAAGCTTATTAGTGAGTAAAAACACGAGGGATCGCTGTCATCAACAGCTGCCTTGTCTTGTGAGGGGTAGATCCCTTACTCTGGCAAATACAAATGTTGCTGTGTGCCCTGATGCTTAGGACTTGGTTCCATAAAGATATAGTTTTCATTTGTAAAGGTCAAACCCAGTCATTTTTTCAGTATATAAACCAACATTTTTAACAGAAGTATGGGCTAAAATAACAACAAAAAAAACCCATCAAGGACCCGAATATAATCAATGTTATTCCTATTTCACCTAAGTTTAAAATTGAGCAGGAGAACCTGACGCCATGTTTCAATATTATAAAAAGCTTTCTGGAGGAGAAAGGTGCAGCAAGGTTCTATCACAAGGAAAGTCTTGGTTATCTTCCCCCTGAACATGCCTGGGAAAGAACCCATAAATCAAGAGATAGAGGTGATTGAGTCAGGCCATTACCTTAAAAGGGAAATCTAGTCTCACATGCCTTTCCTCTACCTAGAAATCCCCTTGATGTTTTCATCTAAGTCATATTAAGATATTGCCGGTGGAGATGCACGCCTTTAATCCCAGCACTCGGGAGGCAGAGACAGGTGGATCTCTGGGAGCTAGAGGCCAGCCTGGTCTACAGAGCTATTTTCAGGACAGGAACCAAAGCTACAGAGAAATCCTGTCTCGAAAAACCAACCAATCAAATAAAAAAAGCAAAACAAACAAACACACATGTGCATACACACGCACACAAAGAGGCAGGGTTAGGAAAATAGATTCAAAGCAGTTTGGTGACCTGCTCAAACTATGAGGATAAAAGCACAGAACTAAAAAGAAGACTTATAGACAGGAACAGTAAGCAATATTCCGTTTTGTCCTGAAAGAGACAGTAATGTCAGTTACTAATGGACAAGGCAATGGCAGCTACATTTTACTGTCACAGCAACCTGTCACCTTCCAGTTCCTTTCGATGCATGACAAGAGCCACATTTGCTGACAGTATGTACAATGTACCACCACAAACGCAAGTTAACTTCCCACAACTGAATGTAAGCTCTAATTCCGAACCCCCAGAGGCGGATAACCTAGAAAGGCTAAGCGGCTTGCACTGGTGGAATGACTACCACCCAACAGTACTGTCTAATCACTACAGAAAACCCAAATACAAGAACTAAGTAAATATTAACATAGCCTTTAAGGCTCAAAAGGATAACTTAGTATCTATAGTTTAAAATCTTCCCCAAAGTGCTATTAAAAAATTACAGTTTCACTTTGGAAAATATATGGCAAATTTATTAATTAAGAAAACAGCTGGAAAATGATCTACCACAGGAATTTTAAGTTGAGCCACATGTAGTACTCACATGCCGTAGGCCCTGACGCGAGGTGCACTGCATCCGACTGCTGTTGGGCTGAGGCTGAGCAGTCTGCACATGTGGTCTGAACTGCGGCTGAGACATGGGCATCAGAGGAGGCGGAGGAGCGGAAAGGTGGTGGTGATGCTGGTGCTGCTGTGGCTGATGCTGAGGGGGAGGCTGATGCTGTGGAGGAGGCTGATGTGGAGGCTGGAGGGGAGGCTGAAGAGGTGGCTGGTGCTGGTGATGCTGGGGCTGCTGCTGGGGCTGCTGAGGCTGGGGCTGTGGTTGATGAGGTGGCGGCAACGGAGGATGCAAGGGTCCCTTCCATTCCAAAAGAAAGAGAAACAACAGCTTACAAACAGTGCTAGGCAGATTTCATTCCACTGTTTTCCTTATAAATCTCGGCACAAGAAGATGCATGGTGAGAACAGCGTCATAAATGCAGCTATCAGCTGGTGGCATTACCTTTGTATGCCTAAAACATATGCACCATCATAAAAGGCAACTTTCTACAGCAAGTTTAGATGGTACACCAAAGGCAGTCCACTAGACGAGAAAGACCACAGTGACTAAATTACCTAAAGATAAAAGTACATAGACAAGGACACACTGCTTTCCTACCAAAAAAAAAAAAAAAAGACACACCCACATGGTCATGGCAAGAGCTGCTCGGTAATGGGATGATATAATTGCTTTAAACTCACCTATATTCTAATGTTTCTATAACAGAGGTTCCATTTTTTAGATAAAATTCAAAATATTTAATAACCTCTTTGAACACTGAAAATAGTTATTTTCTCTTTTCAGCTTTAATATTTTTTTAATTTCCTTTACTTATTGCTCTACTGGCTGTGTGTATATGTGAGTATATGTGCACCAACACAAACATGTGCCACAATATACACATGGAGGCCAGGGGACAACTTGCTAGAGTCAGTTCTAATCCTTCCACCTAGGGGTCAAACTGGGGTGCTCAGATTTGTTAACAGGTGCTTTCACCTACTAAGTTATCTCTGCATCCCTAGATATACTATTTAATAACTGATTTATGTGTACGGTTATTTTAGGTGAATGAATGTTTATGCACCATGGACACGTCTGGTGCCTACCGCAGCCAAAGGAAGGCTGGGATCGTGTGGGACTGGAATTATAGATGGTTGTGAGTCACCATGTGGGTGCTGGGGATTGAATCCCATCCTCTAGAAAAGCAGCAATGGCTCTTTATGACTTAAAGATCTCTCCAGCCCCTAGGTACACACTCTTATATATTTTCTATGTATCTAAACAGTTGAGTCAAGTGTACTATTACACCAACTCTCTCTCCCCCTTCTTTGGGTAGACAACATCTCCCAAATGCTGGGATTAAGGAATGCCACCGCACCTTGCTCAATCTCTATGCATCTTGTAGGTTAAAAAAATGAAGAAAATATACCAGGTAGGGAAAATGTCTCAAACACGTGTACTGGCCAGTAAATACCAACCAGCAGAGGGCGCACAAGCCTGTCACATACAGAGTGAGAAGCTGTAGTGTTCTTCCCCACCAAGGCCTTTCCCTTCCTAGCAGAAAGGTGTGGTGGGAAAATACTACCCCAGATGAGCAAACACAGCATCAGGGCATACTGTAACATTAGGTTCAGTAGTCTAATGGTAAAGTCACTCTTTAAAATTCCAAGGATGACAAAGCTCAGCTCCAAGAAAATGAGAACCACTTTTTTCATATTCCCTAGTACTTAAGAAATACTGTTATGAAGGCTGGCTGTAAAAAAACAGTATACTTAAGACTAGTACTCATACCCTTTACATAATGTTAAGTTGGCAGAAACAACCAAAACCTGAAACTTTCCTTTCAGGAATCACAAAGGATCAGCACCACACAGATAGTTTACCTCAAGGCTGGCTCATGTGCATACCTGGAGGTTAGGCTGTGCATGTGTAGGCAGGAATGGCTGTCCTGGGCTGGGTAGGAACGGCTGTCTAGGAGGAATGAAAGGCCTGGCGGTTGCTGACCCTGGCTGGCTAAAGTGCAGGATCCCCACTGGGCCTGGGGGCTGTAAGGCTGGTCTTACAGGCCTCTCTCTAGGGAAAACTGGCTGCTGTCCTTGCTGATTAAACGCTGGTCCAGGCTGAGTGAATGGTAAGGGACTCTGAGTGGGGACAGGATGGCTGCTGTTCAGGAGCGTGGGAGGGGGAGGCGGTGGAGGACTTCGCTGTTCCAAGAAAAGATGGCTGGGGAACCTTGGTTCACCTGAAACTGAACAGTAACACAACATTATTAGAAAGACAATCATTTTCAGGAACTACCTTACCATTCCCAAATGTTAGGAGCATATTTTATAAAGAATTCTAGATTTTAGCTATCTTGGAATGGTTTTGTGGGTCGTTTTCTATAAACATTTCCTTCTTTGTATAAGAGTATCATATTTCAGATTCAATTACTGTCAAATTTTAGCCACTGAAAAGATTGGCAGAATCATTATGACACATTTTCTAGTGGAAGATAAATTCTGTTTTAGCAGGAACCATTCAATGTAGCTTCTGTCACTCCACCTTGGGTGGATCATACCCCTTCAAGTACCTCCCAAGAAGAAAGGGTCTCGTTCCTGAGGTGGTGGTGGGGCTCTCCACTGGTCCTGGAGAGGAAGTCGTGGTGGTTGGTTAAAACTGTTAGGAACAGGTCCGGGTGTGTGCTGTGGAAATTCTGGAGGGCCCTAAAGAACAATGAAACAAGAAAAAAAAATCATGTAGTTTTCAGAATATACATACAATCCTAAGCTTAACAATATCATAACTCATTTCTTATGGTCAGCCTACTTCTTTCTATTGTCTCTACGCATGAACATAAATGAATATAAATACCTATGTGCAAAATCTAAATGAATTTACATAAAAGTGATTTTTGCCATAATAAAACAGTCCAGAAACAGTCAAAACTCAAAATGCAACATCAAAAACTTAATTCAGAATTTTAACATTACTATAAAGCTGTCGTGGAATATTACCTCAATTGTGTAAAGGTGTGTTACATTGTTTCACCTTGCCTGCCTAAGGCACCTGATTGGTCTAATAAAAAGTTGAATGGCCAGTAGCTAGGAAGGAAAGAGATAGGTAGGGTTGGCAGGCACAGAGAATATGTAAGAGGAGAAATCTAGGCAAGAAAAAGGGCAGGCGGGGGTGGTGGTGAGATGAGAACAAGGGAGAAAGAGAGGGCCACACCTGGGGTCAGAAGCCAGGCAGCAGCCAGCCAGAAACAAGCAGCAGGAAAGTAGGAAAGAAAGGTAAAAAGCCCGAGGCAAAACAAAGATAAAGAGAAACAGTTAGAAGAGCTAGTGGGACAAACAAAATAAGGCTGAGCATTTCATAATAAAAGGTCTCTGTGTCCTGATTTGGGAGCTGGTGTGCTTCACTGAGATAGTTAAACTACAATGCCAGTATCTAAGGAAATGCTACCCATTTTGTAATATCAGAAATACTTTTTCTGTTGCCTTTAAAAGTTTGTTCTGGGGACAGCAAAATGACACAGTAAGTGAAAAATGTTTCACACGAAACCTGATGAGATGAGTTTGATTCCCAGAAGCTACATCGTGGAGGAAAAAACTAACTCCTGCAAATTGTCCTCTGACCTCCACGCGTGCACCCATACATACAAGCACATAGAAATAATAAACCAATGTAAAAGTCTACTTTGGAGCTGGGAAGATGTCTCAGTGATATTTGTATAAGCATCAAGACCTGAGTTCTGATCCTCTGCACTCAAATAAACACAGGATGTGGCAGCACAGACCTCAAAGTCCAGCATTGGGGAAAAGAAACAGTATTCCTAGAGCTTACTGGCTAGCCAGTCTAGCTAAAATAGCTCCAGATTTAATGGCAAACTATCAAAAGTAAGGTGGAAAACTAACTGAGGAAGACATCTACCAACAATTTCTAGCCTCTACATGTGTAACCATACACAAGACACATACACACATACCCCACATAAACACACCCAGACACAGAGTGAAAAAGACAGAAGAGAGAAGAGGGGAGAGAAAGGAAGAGAGGGAGAGAGGGAGGGACGGAGGGAGGGGGAGAGAGAGAAAGGGAGGGAGGGACGGTGGGGGGGGGGAGAGAGAGAGAGAGAGAGAGAGAGAGAGAGAGAGAGAGAGAGAGAGAGAGAGAGAGAGAACCTCAGAGCACAGTAAAATACTGACAGCCAGGCAAGGGTGGTGCACACCTTTAATCCCAGCACTAACGAGGCAGTGGCAGGCGGATCAAGGCCAGCACGGTCTACAGAGCAAGTTCCAAGACAGCAAGAGCTACACAGAGAAACCCTACCTTAAAAAACAAAACAAAACTGCCAAAGAAATGTTCCCATTTACCACAAAATTGTAAGCCAGTTAGCTAAAATGCCAATAAAATGAGGTTTGAAATGCAAAGATTACATCTTTCTAAAAAAACAAAACATTGTGATTTCTTGAAAAAGACAGAAATCCCAAAGCTTACATTCTTTTTAGCTGTTACTTGCTACTTCAAGTGAGACTGAGGCAACCCTCACCATAATGAAGTCTAAAGAGCACTGCTTCTTGCTACCACATCGAGCGAGATACCTCACCCTCAAAGCACAGCCAACAATGAGAAACTTGAGAATACATATCATACCTGTCCATCCTCAGAAAGACTTTCTCTTTAACTGAACAAGCACAAAATGGTGCTAGCTAGAGATATCACAACCCTGATGCTTTGAGAGTATTCTTTAACATCTTCACTTTGATAACATGCAGAAAAGCCTTTTCTATCAAAACAGTTAGCAAGTTTATACTTAATAAATCTACAAGAGGAGTTTTAATGGGCATGCCTATTCTGCTATGAAGTCAATGAAACATCACGTGCATTGTACCTCATATTCTTTATGTGTAAAAGCACACTGTGAGCACTCCAGCTTCAGCTTCACATATCAGCATATTCTGGCATATACAACTTCAGCATCCTTACTATGAAAAACCGGTAACTCTCTAAGTCACTCACACTCAAAAGTTTCACACTGCAGATTTCAATTTTGGCTTAAGGGTACTCAATGGGCAAAATCCAGGATATGCATCCCCAAAACTAGAAAACTCTGAAATCTGAAATACTCTGGTCCTGACCATTTCAGAACTTACGTTTCAAAACTCCCTGAATGATAAATTAGCAAACATACTTATGCAGCAACTGATAAGGGGGAGAGAAGGGAGGAAAAAGTAATGAATGAATGAATGAATGAATGAATGAATGAATGGGAACCAATTTACATACCTCTGGTATGTGAAGAGATCTAACTTATCATGTGGCTTCTAATAAAGGGTTTCTATTATTGTGATAAAACACCATGAAAATTAAACTTGGGGGAGGAATGGCCTTATTTCATCTCTACCTGCTTTCTTATGCCATCCAGGACTGTATCAGCCCAGGGTAGCACCACCCCACAATGTGCTGGGCCCCCCACATCAATCATCAATCAGAAAATGCCCTGAAGGCTTATCCACAGGCATGGTAGTAACATTTTTCTCAGGGCTCACTCTTCCAAAATGACTCTAGCTTGTGCCAAGCTGACATAAAACTTGCCTGCACACCAAGCAAATCAGCAATTCTGATCTTTTCCAATTAGACAGTTGTCCTCAAAAGATGTGTAGAATTGCCACCTGAGGAGCAGTCTAAAATGGAAAATCAGAAACAGTGGGCCACGTGGATACACTGTTGGTTGTCTGGTTATACAGTTAGTCTTAAGGTCAGGGGAGTTGGGAGAATGGGTCTGAATGAAAGATCATACTCTCTACCTTACAGTGATTCTCACAGAATTTTAATAACTACCATAAGAATCCAACAAGAACCAGTCAGAATTTAGGCTTTATAATCATCTATTTCATGCTCATTTGCTGAGGACCAGAGATGCTCTGATCAAAGACAGTGCCATCACCATTGGCAGGACAGGCTCCAAAACTACTGCGAAAAAACAAAACAAAAAACAAACTTCTACACTGCATCTAATTCTCTGGAAACTTTCATGTTTTTGTTTTAGACAAAAATACAAAATCCCCCTGGGAACAACTTCTCTGGTAGAAATGGAACTCTCTGCCTTCCTTCCTCATTCCAGACAGGCCCTGACTAACTCTAACTCTACTCTTTGAGATTTGTTTCAGAGACCCACCCTGGAGCAGACCATGGATGATGACCTACACTCTCACTTCCCGCCTACTGATGTGAAGGCCCATTAGAGCAGATTAGAATCACCAAGTGTGTATTTAATTTTAAATGGTCCATAATGACTGGGCAGTCTTTCTCCTATTCCTAGTCAGCTCCTTTTCCCCCTGCCCGGGTCACTTTCCAACTGATCATCTTTTGGTTCTGATCTGCAACACAGCTGCTCCCATGTCTGCAACAGTCTGGGCAGCCTCACTGCATCCAAATATCGTCTACAGTCACTAGTAACAAATGTGCTAATTTTTAGCAGCAGCCAATTTAAGATAATCTAAGTTTTCATTTTATTACTGCATTTAGTCATTTTTTCATAAAAACAAACAGTATACTAAATTACAACAAGCACTGAAAGCATAAATTTTTAGCTATGTTAACAAGCTGACAAAAAGCAGATGTAGGAAGAAATGAAGAGAGAATGTATCACTTAACACCTACACAACACTAGTACTGATAGCTGGAAATGAGCAACACTCAGCGTACAAACTCTTATCAACTTACAGCTGTCACCAATTTTGATGAAGAGTGCAACAAGCCTAATTTATTTACCATTCATCATCACACGCTGCAACTGCAGCTGCCGCCGCCACCAGTGCACTGCTGCTTTCCCCACCCGACTCAACCCCACTATCTCCGTTTTAGAACCAGAGTGACTACATTACAGAGTGCACCTGGCTGAATGCGCCTATCTCCTTCCAGAAACAGAGTGACTTGCTGCAGGATGCACTTGGCTTTCTAGATACGACCCTCTGCAGTTGCCCTTTCTGTTCAGATCTCAGGGAGAAGCAAGCTCCAGTTTCCCTTTATTCTCATTTCCTCATACAGACTTTACATCTGAGTGTAATTAAGCCCAGCATTCTTGTCTGTTTCTGTTACTGGACACACAGACCTAGAAAGTGTGTTGCTTCCCATGTGAAATCTGCAGTCACACGCGCACTGAGTCTGGGCACAGGGCTTTTTATAACTTTTTGTTTTCCCTCTCTCCAAACAGTTTTGAGTCATCCATGGAAAGGTTTTCTTATAGGTAAGGCCAATGGAACTGGAAGAGCAGACTGGCTTCCACACTGCCAGAGTGAAGGTATGATGAGTTCTACTGTCACAGAGAGATCAGAGCATTGCTCTCTTCTTAACCCATATCCCTGTCCCAACTAGTGGTCAGTCAGGACACCAAGGAGGCCAGCACACAGTTTCCAACAAGAACTTCAAGCTATGGCAAACTAGATATACTGCTTCTCGGTGATCATGCATGTGTGTGAAGGTGTATATGGTCACTGGAGTCCAACTGCAGCTCTCACTCCCCTTGTCAGGTAGTATACACCCATTTTCTGAGGCAGGTCTCTGGCCAAGTAAGCCAGGCTGGTTGCTCAGCAAATCCCAAGGATCCTCCTGTCTGCTTCACCAGAGTTGTGATTTCAAACAAACTCAGCTTTGCTAAGTGTGCTTGGTACTGAATTGAGATCTTCATCCTTGCATGGCAAGAACTTTGCCAACTGAGCTATGCCCCTGTCCCCAGGAATCTCTATCCAGACTCCACAGAATATTTTAAATCTTTAGAACTTCTAAAGACGCCTTTTATATTAACTGAAATTATTCTGGAATTTCAAATTTTGCCTCCCCAGAATGTTAATGCTGTTTTCTTTTCTTTTCTAAGTACCCATATGCGGCTTGGATGAATATTTACAAGCATTAGAATGTGTGGGGTATGCAGCAAAGCCTCCAGATTCTCACACGATAGTTCTCTGGTTTAGCAGAACATAAATGCTTTTTAAGATTCATAGTAAAGCAAAGTATTCTGGCTTCAGGATGAACCTATAAGGGCCCAGTTGAAAACAGAGGTTCACAATCACAATAATTGTAGCACTTGCTCCAATGAAGAGTAGAAGAACCCAGTGCTAACCGACAGTCGCCTCAACCCTGCCTTCTCCCCAGTCACTTCCCAGCTGCCACCCAGAGCAGGTGACCACAGATTTAAGGACAAAAGAAAATTAAGAAAAGCACACAAGATTTTCTGAGATAAGCATAGAATCTGTCTCCTCAATTCTTAGAGACATCTTTTCTGTGAAGAGTCAGTTATTTGAACAGTCTGGTCTCCCAAGACTCCTGCCAGCCTCCCTTGCTCTGCTACAGATTGAACTGAGACTTAAACACCTCTAAGACACACAAAGTCCTGCCATAATCATTTACCATACACACATTAGCAAGTATTTTTCAGGGTTAGACCCAAATATAAAAGCAGATCAATAAATTAGAAACACCCTCCTTAAGGCAGAAGTTTATCAAAAAATAAGAAGATAACAGGAAGAGTCTGCTCCATGGCAGACTTATTCATCCATTACAGTGTTTATGCAAGTAATTTCCTGAATTTGTCCGAGTGCTAGACAACAATTTTGTCCGTGGATGGCAGTTAACAGAAAAAATAAAAAATATCCTGTTGCTAATAAAATACCAGTATACACCAGTGCCATCTGCTTTACACAAATCTGAGTCTCAGTACTCTAAAGACAGCTAGCTGCTAGAGTTCCCCAAGTGTGTCTGTCATCTTTTGGAAACCAGCAAGGTTCAGATATGGAGCCTTTCCTAAAGGCCATGTGGTCAGAGAACATATACAATGAATAAAATCTCTAACATAAAAAGCTAAACTTCCCATAAATTATTTTTGTTCTTTTCCCAGATGCCTGCAAATGTAGAGGGCTCACCACGATCAGATATACAAACCAAGAGGTAAGCACACCTGTAGTTCCATCTGTGAAGTCAGCCCGCTCCAATGTGTGCTCCTGTAAAGGGCACTTTGAAGTCATCTAGGTATCAAAACCACATCTGCAGATGTCTCAAACACCACCCAGGCTCACTGCTTTTCTGAAGCTGGCCTAACAGCAAGAGGGAGAGCCCTTACCCATACATGCTGATTACAGCTGGGAGTCAAGATCCTGAATTAAGTAACAGGTTGGGGCTCAGGACTCTTAGCTGGAACCACAACCCAGCCTTGTTTCATATCCGTTTTGTCCTGCTTTCCTCTGCCCAGGCAGGCTGTGCTTCTGTTACCCTCAGATTCAGCCCCCATGGCCATCACTCCAATCCAGGATCCCAGAAGACCACAGCAACAATGCTATCTATTTCCTTTAATCCCAGGGTGCTTCAGCTAGCATGCAGCATCAACCCAGCCTTAGTCTGGAAAGTAGGCACACATATTCAGGTAGCAATTGAGCAGAAAAGTAATTAAAATCCCCAAAACATCATTGAACTGTCATTAACCCAAACTTTCACTTTCTTACTCTTTAAAATTACCAACTGAGATCTGCTGTATTGCTCACACCCTGGCCAACACACATCAGGTACAATATTCACCTAGCATACAGACAATCCAGAGAATCGGTGCAAGAAGCAACTACTCCTTAATAGTATGGGAAGACTACCATAGATGAATGGCAGCTCAGAACAAAACCCCACACATGAGATTCTTTCTATCTACCTCAGCTCAATGCTTAAGCCACAGAAGACACAATTCTGAGTTCTGACTCACCAAGTCATTCCTGTGGTGACTCCTACCACTGCAGGGTATAAAGGTTAACAGATTACTAGTTCCCGCCACCAAATGTAGAATTCTTTTACAACTGTGCTGTTATGGAACTTTGAGTGTTAAAGCACTTCTACCATTGGAAAGAAAAGACTAGTCTAATCCATTCAAACTGCTGTTTTGCTTTTCTTTATATCCCTTTAAAAATCCAAGATAAGAGATTATCATCCTCTCATAATTCCTATACAGACTGTGCTTTCATTTTTTTTGCATCTCTTGTTAATTACATGACATTATATTAATCCTATTCAGAAAGAACTGATAACTTCAGTTACAAAAAGAAAAGATGGAAACTTTGCATAAATTGCTTAGCAAAAACTTAATCGTATAAAGGCAAGAATAAAACGGCTTCAACTGCTATTATGCCACTTATCAGCTTCTCTAAAAGGGTCAGTTGGTATGTTTTAATAAGACTAATTAAATACTTTAACAATGGTACTGAAATTTCGTGGCTCTTTCAATAAATTTCAACCTTCCTGTATAACATGTTTTCATTTATTAATCTCACTTAAAATGCAAAGAACTGTATAAGAAACCAATTGACACTTAAGAACACCTCTTGGTTAATTCTGATTAAGTGGGTTAAAAGCAAAGAATAAAGACCACCAGTGACCTCTGACATAATTAAAATTACAACCTTCTATCACAATGTGTTAATCCTCTTATCTGAGCATTTTCCATGGTTTTTTTTAACATGTGACTTGTTTAAATATATTGATTTTCCTAGAAGGTATTTTTATATTTATAGATACAAGTTGAACATTCCAAAGAAAGAAGTGTAAATTTTATGTTCAGGAACACTGAGTGAATTTATGCAAGGCACTTTTGGTTCAAGTAGTAAACTAGAACAGTGACTGTTAGCTTAAAACTTCTGTCTAAAATACTACTTTTGAAGAAAACAAACAAAAAAACCCTGCATTCTGTCACAAAATAAGGCAATGCACGAGTCCTGCACTCGCTTTTGTCACAGCCATGCGAACCAGCAAGGTCCCTCTAGCAAATCCTCTATGAGCATACCAAGGACTGTTACAGTCCTGCAGAACTGGTTCAGGTTCTTGGGTTTCAAGCTCTTTCTTAAAAGGCAAAGTTTATTACAGTACATGTTGAGAGCTAGTGTGACAGGTGAGTGGGTAAGGGTCACTTGTGCTGCCAAGCCTCACAGCCTGAGTTTGAGTCCCTGAATTCACATGGTAGAAAGAGAGAACTGAGCCTCATAAGCTGTCCCCTGAACTCCACACATGTACAAGCACATACACATACAATAATAAAATCAATGCATGTTGATATATAAGGACAAGTCAGCATAAACATGAAAAGAAGGATGCTGGGCATGGACTACCCTTGATTCAAATGCTACATCTGCACTGCTATGTAAGCTTAAGCAATTAATTCTCCCAATTCTCAGCCTCCCAGTTTGTAAAACAGAGAAAATAGTAACATCTCTGCTTCCTAAGGTTGCTGGACATAAGCTATGAGAAAAATCTAAAATGTAGTAATCTACCAGTAACATTTTAGCTCATGTTTCATCTTTAACAATAACACTGTTAAGACTTTTTTTTTTTTAAAGAAAAAAGAAGCAATTAAAAAGTAAAGACATAGCTACATGATGGTGGCATACACCCTTAAACACAGGACTTGGGAGTAATGCCAGTCTGGTCTATAGAGCGAGAACAGCCAGTACTAAGGACACTGCTCCAGGACAGCCAGGGTTAACCAAAAAAAAAAAAAAAAAAAAAAGGCCTCAAAAACAAACAACAAAAAAACCAACCCCAAAGTCATGGTCCAGCTACATGGAGGAAAAATGTAGAGCCCATAAATTCCCATCTGTGACCACATTTCTGACAAGCTAAAGATAAGGACATGCTTCCAGCAACACTGTAGTGAATAAACTAACTCCAGCACTGGAATACTACATAGCAATGAGTTACCAGCTGGTGCAACAAAGCCAGTGAATCTCAGGTGCCTTATGCCCCAGGAAAGGAGCCAGACTCCAAACAGACACATTTAAGAGCTGGCAGGGACAACACAGACCCTGTTTGATGGCACTAATAAAGAGCTCACAGACTATTATAACAAAAATACTATTTTAAGTGGGAGAAAAAATTCTAATCACTGGGAAGAAATGCATTTCAATGTGTATTAGGACATCTTTCCAAGTTTATCTTTAAAATGTATCAAGGATTGGCAGAATGGCTCAGGGGAAAAAATGTTGCACAAGCCTGTCAATCTGAGTTCCATCCCCAGAACCCATGATAGAAGAAAATCAACTCATACTACTTGTCTTCTGACCTCTGCACATACGTTGTGGCACTTGTGCCCTACCCCTCACAATGATGATAAAATTTCTTTTAAAAAATGTACCTGAACTTATTTAGGAGTGTCTTAAAAACTCCTGGGGAAATAAATGCTAAGGACTAGGAAGATGGGTCAGTTGGAAAGTGCCTGCTAGGTAAGTCTGAGGACCTGAGTTTGGTCCTGGGTACCCAGGAAAAAAGTCAGGTATGGTGGCATACATGCAATCCTAGTCCTGGGGAAGTAAATACAGGAATGGATCCAATGGCTCACTAGGCAGCCATCCTAGCATAAAAAACCCACAAACCCCAGATTCCAGTGATTAATCCTGCTACAAAATAAATAAAACGATCCTGAAGAATAATCGCTAATAACCTAGGTATGTGCATGTGTACTCTCTCAAACATAATAAAACAAAATAATTGGAGAGCACACTACGATTAAAGATAAAACATGAAGAGATTTTCTTAGTGTAGAGGGCAATTCCATGGTTTTAACTTTCTATCACTGTCCAACATGTATGGCTGCATACTAAACTGCAACACTGATGACTGCATGACTAAACTGCAACATTGGTGGGCTACATTACTATATTGTAGATGGAAAAATTAGACTCAGGAGTTAGGTCGAGGGATAGGAAAGTGGCTCACTGGGTAAAAGGCTTTTGCTGCCAAGCCTGAATACCTGAGAACCCTCATGGTAGAAGGAGAGTACCAACTCTAAAAAGCTGTTCTCTGAACTATGTAAGAATGCCAAGGCATGCATAGGTGTACACATGAAAGCATGCGTGTGCGCACACACATGCACCTCAAATGTAAAAAAGATACAAGTCCACTTGTATGGCACTGCACAATTCAGGATGATGTGCTATTGCCAATTTAATACTTTTACCCAAAGCAGACAAATAGTTTATTTTATAATGTAGTTTTTACAGAATATTGCAATGATTCTGATTACTGCACAAAAAAAAAAAATCAGTAAGAAACAATTTCAATGGCTATTTCCTAGCCTTTGGGTTATTAGTGTGGCCTTTAACCCAGTCCTACCTCTAGTCCTGTGTATAAGGCATGCCAACACTGCAGAGTCAAGCTAATGGGTTATTGAATCTGATAAACCATCTCTCCCTTTAATGGCTGTTTCCACTGTGTTTAGCTGCTCTTGTTACTGCTGCAGATGGGCATTCATTGATATGATTAAATTTGATGGTATGATAATGTATGGTAATCATGATTAATCAGAAACCCAGAAGCAAGTGGAGGATGCTGGGTATTATGTCACCTGCATTTTAAACTGCATTCTCTGCTTGCAAGCCTGACAATATCTGACAGCTGGAAGGATCTCCTACCACATTCTCCTGCTACTACTCAAAGATCTGATAAGAGGAAATGTCCATCATCCCTTCCCTATCTTAAGTGGTAATAATTATAAGGCAATGCAGCCATGTTGTAAAAACTGTAAGCACTCAAAAGCAAGACTTTCCTTCCTGGAGAGCATAGTCTTGATTCTCATCGGTGAGGCTATAATCAGAAAAGAAATGGGATTTGCTGCAGCAGTCTCTCAGACATGATTTGCATGAAATAGCACTCAGGACCCAGCCAGCAAGCCCCGATCATCAGCACCTGATACCACGAACCACAGTATGCCCAGAGCCCTGCTGCATATCAGCCTCATTTGCCAGGTCAGGCCAAGCAATACAGCCACTACTAAAGACTAGTTCCAACTTAAAAGTACACACATTTCCATCCTGAATTTAAACAAAGAACAAGAAATCATTCGACACCGGCATGAAGAAAGGAAAGTAGACACAAAGTCCCACCCCTAACCAAGAAGCTATTTGCAAGTGATACCTGCTGGGAGAGGAAAAATCAATTTTCTTCAATGAAGTGTAACTGGGTATATCAACCACACTCCAGGTCAAGCCGCTTACCCAGGAGACGCTATGGTTTTGTGGCGTGTGTGTGTGTGTGTGTGTGTGTGTGTCTGTCTCTTACTGAGTTTTTGTTTGACATCTGGTTTTACTGTTTTGTGTGTGTGCTTTAATAGAGAGAACATGAAGTTGGGTGAGTAGGAAGATGGGAAGGATCTAGGGAAGGGGAAAGAATATAAAAATATACTGTACGAAAAAAATTTAATAAAGAAAAATTTCCACAGCCTACCCGTATGTTGTTGGTCACCAGAAACATCATCAGCCTAATACATCAGTGCAAATTCGAAGGACTGAAACAGCTTTATTATTCTGTAAGGATATCAGTGCTTCCCAACCTTCCTAAAGCTGTGACCCTTTAATTCAGCTCCTCATATTGTGGTGACCCCAACCATAAAATTATTTTTGTTGCTACTTTATAACTGTAGTTTTGCTACTGTTATGAATCATAATGTAAATAACTGTGTTTTCTGATGGTCTTAGACAATCCTGGTGAAAGGGTCAGTTGATCCTCCCAAGGGGTTGAGATCCAAAGGCTGAGAACAACTGCTTTAAATGGAGATTTATATATAAAACAGCAATGGGACTCAAAATGAAAGTTATCAAAGTAAGATTTACTACAATTGACATTTTAGCATTGCTGTGAGCAAGCAATGTCTTTTCTAGAACAAACAACTAAAAAACTATACTTAAAAGACTCACAACCAACCATGGTAATGGCATACAAAATAGGGCATGCTGTCTCTGTGTAGTGAAACCAGAAAGATTTTTAACATGAAAACAGAAACACACGTTTAAAGTAGAATTCAAACAGAAACAAAGATAGAAAAAAAGACAGGACCTGTATATAAGGTAAACTAGTTCTTCCTCTTATAAAAACAAGACACAAATGTGCTGTGAATTGACACTG
Organism: Microtus pennsylvanicus; assembly: GCF_037038515.1. NCBI lineage: Eukaryota > Metazoa > Chordata > Mammalia > Rodentia > Cricetidae > Microtus > Microtus pennsylvanicus. The sequence continues at coordinate 2,864,344 of NC_134599.1, forward strand.
ACAAGCTCTGGTCCACGCAGTGAGCACTGTCTGCAGTGGTGGTTACTAACAGGCACAATGGAGACCCTATGATCCCTGCCTTTGATGCTACTTGTTCTTCTACTAGGGCCTGTGGGCATCTATTACTTAAATAAAAGGTGTACATTATATTCAAAAGACTAACAGTGACTCAAGATAAAGGAGAAACATAGCTGTTCTTTGATCAGTAACAACTGAGATATAATTTATATTTGTAAGACATTCTTAAGTCTGATCTGGAAATTAAAAAAGGAAATCCAGTGCATAGACCTAATTTTTAGCCTGAAGTTTAAATCACAAAGTACTAAGGAATACTGTACATGTGTGGATGGGGTTAGAAACCATATCCATGTGTGAAGACAAACATGACGAATAAACCATGACCCAAGTGCCTTTATAGCAGTTCTCAAAACTAAGTACTTAAAACAGGACCTGCTTAGAGCATTTCTCACCTCGACAACTAAGAGTTTGTTCTAATTACCTAATAGTCACTGTCAATCTTACACCAACCGCCTACAATACATTAAGAGTGAATATCTAAAATAATGCTAAGTCATTGCATGCAAACGGACTGTTAGGCTGATTGGCAGGCTGTGCATCTATGTAATGGAGGCAAGGCTGAGAGAGTAATCTGGGTTCAAGCCCCAGCACCACTCAAAACACAACAACAAAAACCGTATTACACCAGCAAATCTAGAGGAAACTGTCACTAAGAAAATTTTCCATCTACTAGTTTGTTTTTACCCAAATCTCCATCATTTGATTTTACCAATAAAGACTGGAACTAGATGCTGGAATGAAAGCCTGCTAGCTCAGGGAGGAAGAGAAAACACATAGCTGACCTTCCTCCTCTGCCCTTGTTCCAGAAGCCTCTCTTCTCCTACCATAACAAACAAGTCTCTTCAAACCCAATGTCCCTCCCTTCTACTTACTGTGTGTCTATCTGTCCTCCTGACTCCCTTTTACTTTCTATGGTTTTTTCTTTTTCATTTTTTCAAGATTTATTTATTAATTATGTATACAGTGTTCTGTCCGCATGTCTGCTGCAGGACAGAAGAGGGCACCAGATCTCATTACAGATGGCTGTGAGCCACCATGTGGTTGCTGGAAGTTGAACTCAGGATCTCTGGAAGAGCAGTCAGTGCTTTGTATCTCTGAGCCATCTCTCCAGCCTCTATGGTTTTTTCTTAAAAATTTTATATTCACCTCTTGTCAACATGGTTATCTGCCCTGCCTCTTGACCTATGACTGATTTTATTTAATCCTGTTTACAATATTCAAGTAGAACATTCTTGGATTAAAGGTGTGTGCCAGGGCTGAGCTATACCACAATGAGAAACAGGTTCTTCCAGTAAATAACGCAATCTGGGGGTTCACAGTGTGATCAAACATCCTGCAATACGCTAGTTCATAGTCATTTCTGAAGTCTTCATAAAATAGCCGGTAAAAATGGCCTTTTAAGCTAGTGCTGTTACCTCTAGTGGGGAAGAGAAAACTTGCTCAGGCTGAGTGGTAAATGCATGCATGCACCACCGTCCTTTCCAGACCTGGAGCTGGGGCCACCCTTACCCATGTCTGTCCTGTCTGCTTCCCCAGTGAGTGAGGAAAAGAGAAGAATTGTTTTTAGTTCAGTATGTACCTCCTAATCCTCTGATACAAGTTCAATGTATCACTGAAGTTTACAAAGCAAGAAATATAAAAACTTAAACATCCTTTCTTCTCTACACTACTCACTTTCACAAGTACCAGTAAACTCTCAACTCAAATGTTGTGTAAGTTTCCTCAAGTTGAAACATTCCATTGTGCAGGAAGCTCCTTAAATCAAAGGGAAGCAACTCAAAATAGCTTCACAAAGTTTCTGAAACTGACCAGATTCAGTAGGCCCATCCCTGCCAGAGTAAGCAATAAATACTGAGAGTCCCCTCACAAGGAACTGAGCTTCAAGGAAGACTCAGGAGAAAAGCTGCAAGAAGACTCTGAGACCAGACCAGCTGCCTGGAAGAAGCAGAAAGCAGCAGAGCTACCTGGAAGAGGTTTAGACTAACTGAGGCATCTGAAAAAGGAACTCTCCAATTTGTTGAGCCACCTGCAGGCTGTGCAGTGTGCTCCAGGCTCCCAGATTTTTGTGAGATGGCATACATAATGGGGTGGACTTTAGTCAAGCGGCCATCTTTGATTCATTTCTGCTCCAGTAAGTGATCCCTGACCCATATCTTTTTTTAAAGATATTATTTATTTATTATGTATACAACATTCTGCCTCCATGTATGCCTGCAGGCCAGAAGAGGGCACCAGATCTCATTATAGATGGTTGTGAGCCACCATGTGGTTGCTGGGAATTAAACTCAGAACCTCTGGAAGAGCAGCCAGTGCTCTTAACCACTGAGCCATCTCTCCAGCCCCTGACCCATATTTTTTAAGTAACCCCAATAAACTCACTGTTTCATCAAAGCTGAAATTAATGGTATCCACACCTTGGTCTGTGTGGAATTCATATTTGGGGTGAGTAGACATATGTATTCCATCTCCCCAGGAAACATTTTGTCACACAACTCCACTAACTAACAGAAGAAGCAGCTATGCATTGTGTGTGCAGCATTGCCCAAGATAACATCTATCCTCAGGGAGACGAGAATGCATATATAGAAGAGATCCACTTGGGAAAGATGAACAAAATAAATTTGACTTTAGTTAAGTTCTAATTCTATTTAAACTGGTACAAAGACTTCCAAATTCAAACCTAATTTTACGTACCACGGGAAAAAAGTGAATCCACTACACCTAGAAAGTCTAAATTTGGGTTCTTAACTAAATAGTTTATCATTTCTGTGTAGTCTTTGTGCACATGTGTATGTGACTTGATGCTAAAGACAGAACTCAAAACTTTGAACAGCATTCTACTACTGAGCTATAATCTCCAGCCCCTCCTCCTTTTTTTTTTTTAAAGCACTAGCACCTACCTCAGGATTCTCTTACCTCAGTCTCCCAAGTGCTAGGATTATAGGCATGTGCCACTGTAAAGAGATTATGGGTCATTTTATAAAGCAAGAGTCTGTGTAATAAACACTGTCTCTCAATTTTTAAGGAAGGCTGGATTTGATCTGCAGTGCATATGGCCAGCAGAAATAAATGGTCAAAGGCTTAATTAGGCCACAATATTGTTTTTGTTGTTTTTAATCATTGTACTCAGGTATTAAGGAAAGATCCAACTTGGGCTTCATTTAATTCTTCTTGGTCCGTAATAGTTGTGAACTGCCATAAAACAGATCCTTGTCTAATATTTATAATATCAAGTTTATATTCATGTCAATCAAGCTTAAAATAGTGGTAGAAGGGGGGGGGGAAAAACCTTTTTGGTTGTTGTTTTAAAGTTCCAGTTTAAATAAATGTCAGAAGACAGCCCTGAGTTTATCTCCCTTCCAAACATGTTCTGAAGGATTTAAAAAAAAAAAAAAAACCATGGTATCTCTGCTATACTTGAAAAACAAATCCCATATTGATTTCTCTGAAAGACTAAAAGAGTAGCTGAAGCCCTGCATATTTTCAATTAGCTCACCATGACTTAGCTTTTTTATCTAGTCGCTAGGCCATGTCACATAAAGTAGACATTTATTAAGACGGTGACCAACAAAGACCTGCAGGGTTTCTTTAGTTATACACACAGCCAACATCTAGCCCAACTACTTTCCAGTACAGGCTGCTACCTTCTCAAATGGAAGGAAGGTTCAGAAATCTTAATGCCACCTTCAGAGTAGTCTTTAGATCTTAAAAAAAATAAAGTGTGTGTGTGTGTGTGTGTGTGTGTGTGTGTGTGTGTGTGTGTAAAGGTGGTTCAGGAGTTAAGAGCACTAATGTCTCTTCCAAGGGACCTGAGTTTAATTCCCAACACCCATATGGCAGCTCACAACTGTCTGTAACTCCAGAATCAACACACTCAACAGACATATATACAGACAGACAAAACACCAATTTAAAAAAAAATACAAAAGAGCAAATGCTTAACACTATTAAATGAATAAATTTAGAGATCAGGGAGAAGGCTCAGAGGATATGGTGATTTAAATGAGAATTAATCCCATAGGCATATATATTTGAATGCTCAGTCACCTGTGAGTGAAACTGTTTGAAAAGGATTAGGAGGTGTCAGCCTTGTTGGTGGAAGTGTTTCTTTTGGGTGAGCTTTGAGATTTCAAAAGCCCACCCCACCACAGGCCAGGTCAAGTCTCCACCTATCTCTCTCATCAGGTTGTAAAGCTCTCAGCTACTGCTCCAGTACCATGCCTGAATACTTCCCACAATGATGATCAGGGACTTACCCTGTAGGCAAGCCCCCAATTAAATATTTTCTTTTCTAAGTTTTCTTGGTCATGGTGTCTCTTCACAGCAACAGAACAGTGACTAAGGCAGAGAGTAAAGATGCTGGCCACTAAGTCTTACAACTGGAGTTCCAACCTAGAACCGACATGGTAGGAGGAGAGAACCAATTTTTCTTCAAGCTGTCCTCTTACCTCTAAGTGCTAAGCTTTCATTTACTCTAGTAATATCCTTAAAACATGAGGTTCCCCGCTTCTAATATCATATAAAAATCTATTTGTACAATTGAAAAATAAAAGTGAAAATTGTAAATTACTAATTTCATATTGATAAGCACATTGTTTCATAAAAATATTAAAATACATGCATTTCTGAAAACCAGAATTGCATTTTTACATCAAATTCTAGCACCATGATGTGAATTAAACATGAAAACAGGACCAATAGCAAATTTCACACAGGCCTGAGGAAAAGGAAGCAAGATTTCCTTAGAAGTACATGGAATGATACCATGGCAGCCTGGAGGACACAGTCATTCACAAATATGTTCTGAATAGGGATTGGTAACCAAAAACAACTAATCAAAAACTAAATTTATACAATGTAAACAGCAATCTAAGAAAAAAACTTAGCTAAATATGAGAACAAGGCCAGAAAGAACCAGTTTCAGATGGTACCACAAATAATAGCCAGAAAGCAAGAGTGTCTAAAAATTACTCCAAACCGTAGGCAGGCTCTCCATCTAACCTGTCTGGGGCTACCAGACATCCATTTACTGCTCATCATCAATAGGCCACACACACACATACTCACTTCCCTTTTCCTATCCAAATGACATTAGAATTTCATTGTCTGAACTAATTCCTCACGGTTCTTAAGAAGAACAATATTCAGGGTTTTAATAAACGAAGAATTCAAAGAAAGTAAAATACATTTATTTACCCAAATAATGGACATTTTTCTTTTAGTTACAGATAAATGACAAGAAGCACGTAAGTGTGTACTTTGGTTCATATCTAAATTTTTTATTTAAGAACAAGAAACCTGTTGCTCAGGAGTACTCCCAGCTCTTTTAATAACTAAGCACATCATTCTTATTTCCTGGAATCTGACATAAACTCACAGATGTCCCATGCCTGTAAGATGTGCCCTCAACACAACCGTGACAAAATCAGAATTCATATTCTTTAAGATGAGAGAATTTCTGCTGCGAGTCTTGATTCAGCAATTGTATAGTTAACACTAATTTCACTCTCAAACATCCACTGACCTTAAGGTTTTAAAACATATTTTCCACTGCAGAGACTGCAGTCAACATTCACCAATGCCCACACTGTATCTGGCTGGGCAAGTGCAGTACCAGTATCTCTCAGTCAGCATGTGCTTCCCCCCTGCCAGAAAGAAGAACAGCTGCTACTCACTGGGAATCTTTGGGGTCCCACGGCAGGCCTCGGCTGGCTTGGAACTGGCAGCAAGGGCACTGTAAGAAAACAGCTTGCATTACAATCACTTAGCATCAGACTGGATGGGAGAAGACAACACATGAAATCTCACACAAAACATATACTGCATACACTGGGCACACAGTAACATTAAGTTTAGACTAGACCTACACACACTTGGTACTTTTGATAATTTCATAAGAGGAGAGGGGAGGGTATTTTTGGCCCCAGAATAAAACAGCCCAATATGAAGCTTAAGTTCTAACAGAGAATTACTTTAGAATTAAAATATTTTTACAACAAAAGAAGATAATCTTTTTTTGAAATTAAAAGACCTAGTTTCAGTGAGATGTGCCATGGTAGGGTACTCTTATAACCCTACCATTCATGAAGTCTGAAGAAGGAAGACTGTTACAAGTTTGAGGCCAGTCTGGGTTACACAGTGAGCATTAGACCAGTCTGGCTTACATAGTAAGCCCTGCCCAGTTATACAAATTGAAATGTGAATCCTACAGAATCAGAAGAGAGGGAGAAAGAGGAAGAAGAAGAGGCAGGAAGAGGAAGGGTGAAATGATGCTTGTGTACCCTTACAGAGAATGACGGGGAAGTAAATTACCATGCTGAAACTTGCAGGTTGGTTTTATTTTCCAAGTGGTCAAATTCTCGACAGTCTACTAGATCAAGAAGTCCAATTGTTTTCAGAGGATATATCATGGTAGCAAAAGACAAGGGCTAAGTCCTTAGGACAAAAAACAAGGGCAAAGTCCTTAGGACACAAGCATGTCTGCCCTCTTTGGAATGTGCTGCACATTATGCTGATCTCACTGACAGGATTTGGAAGAACTCATCACTGGTGTGGTATAGGAGCTTACAGTCAAACATGGTGCTAGATGCACCCAGAAACCTCTCATATGATCACCTAAAATGTGATACATCTGGAGAGGTCTTTAAAGAGGTCAGAATGATGAGCACTAATCCAACCTAACTAGCATCCTAGAGAAAAGGAGAAATGCAAACACATGCTCACAGAGACACCATGTGAGAACATGGGGAAGTCATCTGCAACCCAAGAATTGAGCCCAGGGGAATCAGCCTGCCCATGCCTACACCTCTTGGTAGTGCTTGTTACAGCAGCCTCAGTAAACTATTAATTAAAGTTTTAATACAGCACAACTTTAATAAGAGGACTCTGGGAAATGAGAAATACTGGCACAAAAATGCACCTGAAGAATAAGCCCAATCACTTTAAAATAGTGACACACCAAACTTTTATTTTCTACAGTTACAAAATGAATCCCATACATTGAACTGTATCAAGAATAGTATAATTAACATCACACTTTACAGGCTCAATGTTAACTGATTGTGTGGGCCATCTCACTATCTGATCAAAGCAAATGTAACTGAAACTTCCTCTTACAGAATGTCAAACTAGCAGAAGTCCAAACCTCCCTGAGAGTCTATTCCAACACAAGACTTACTGTAAGAAGACACATAGAAGTTAGGCATCAAAAGGGAAAGAACATGCTATTGAATAAGGAAAAAAAAGAGTATTCTCATCTCAGAAGATAATGAAGGTGAAGAAAAGAATGACACATTTAACAACAGACAGACAATATTTTTAAATCAAGCACCACATACAAAACACCGAGCTCCACTACCAAACCATTTATAGGAACTAAACAACTCCAACACAGCCCAGTAAGAAATCAGGAGACGAGAGCTGATTCTAATGAATGGGTTTATTAACATGACCTCTGAGGAGCTGGCAACACTGACAAAGTCTCTGCCCTCTTTCTTCAAGAAATAAATAGTATACAGAACTCACAGAGGAAGAGCAGGGCATGGAAGCAGGTGTTTCAGCCCAATCCAGAGAGCAATAGGATCAAGACCTAACCCCTCGCCAGGTACCACATGGAACAGAAGGAAACTTAAAACTTCTGATGTTTACACCGGTCTAGCTAAACCTTGTACCTAAAAATTTGGTATTTATTATTTATGAAGCATCTTATGTATATAACAGGAGACATTTTCAGTTTATTACAATTGTAAGAATGGATATCAGAAGAACAACTTAAGTGTCCATCAAACTGGTTTAATTATATTACAATGGAGCAGTCTTTTACCCTCAGAAAGAAAACAGACTGATTTATAAAAGACATGCAAGGGCTGGGGAGCCTATCTTAGTGGAAAAGCACTTATCTAGCACCCAGCATTGGGTAGGCTCTGACTTCCAGCACCACGTATATACACACATGCAAACATATTCATATAACTACTCAGCTTATATGCTAATAATGAAAAGATTTTCAGCGAGAATGTAGAGATAATTCAGTGGTTAAGAGTGCATGCTGCTCTTGCAGAGAACTCATCCTATTCATAGCCCCATATTGGACAGCTCACAACCACCTGTAATTCCAGCTCAAGCCATCCAATACCTCTGGGCCTTCATGGACAATGCATACACATGCACACACCTCTACACAGATACATATATACAAATAATTAAAAATAAATTTATCTAGGCATAGGGATACACGCCTTTAGTTCTAGCACCCATAAATCAGAGGCAGGCAGCTCTCTGTAAATTTGAGGCCAGCCTGGCCTGATACAGTTTGTTCCAGGCCAACCAAGGCTACATACTGAGACCCTGGATTGATGATGGATGGATGGAAATATTCTTTTTTATTGTTTGTCTTGAGACAGGGTCTTACTATGTACCTCTAGCTGTCCTGAAACGATATAGAATAGGCTGGCCCCAAACTCACAGAGATCCACCTGCCTCTGCCTCCCAATTGCTGAGATTAAAGCCGTACGCTTTAAAAAGTTTTTAAGTGTACTTAGCTATTAACACAGAGAAGTGCTAGTTTAATCTGTACTTTGCATGTAAAGGCACTCAGCCTCTCCCATGAATTGGGGCTTCAATTTAAGCTAATTTACAAAGTACTAAATCAAATATTGCTAGGACCTCATATGTGCCCAGCAAGAATAAGGTTTTCTTCTCTCCAGCATCAGGTACATGAAACACAAGGATCAAGTAGCATCAAAGCTCCTGGATTCATGGTGACCTTAAATAGCTTCAAATGGACTCACCATTTACTGAGTCCATCAAGCTCCTTGATGAGGGATCTGCATTTATTACTTTCCAGCCTAATAACTTCTAGCAAGTGACACCATTTAGTCTACAGAACATTCCAGAACCTTTTTACAGCTTTATTATATTCCAATACTATCGTACTTCTAATAGGCTGAAAATCTATGCATCTTACCAGCCATCAGTTTTCCACTGAAATTTACAAGGAACTATCTAAGTAACTGATGCTGGTACAGGGCAACTATTGAGTTCAATTTAGGAAACAGAGAAGACATGGTGGGGGCTGAAGGGACATCTCAGAAGTCAAAGTATGGAAACTAAAGTTTAGATCCCTAGCACCTGCAGATGTTACATGGATATATAACCTACCTGCAATCCCAGCATTGGGAAGGCAAAGATGGAGAATGTCCAGAAAAAGTTAGCAACTTGACTAGCCAAACTGGTGAGCTCTTGGTTTGGCAAGGGACCCTGTGCTTTCTCTCTCAACTTATGAAATTCCTTTACCTCCTGAGCTCACCAGAAAGAATCAGCAACACTGTTCCTTCCTCAGGAGCCCCTAAGTGACGACGATTCCTCCCATTCTTCAGGACAGGTGGTCTCCTTTCCAATCCCACTGCAGTCCCAAACCCAGACCTCAGGGCACCTAAAGCTCTTCCTTTACTTTGTAAAATCAGTTCCTGAGTCGTTGCCACCATCTTCCTAGCTCTCTACCCCAAGCTCACTGTCACTGCATGAAGACGCCACCCTTTCCATGCAGCTCTCAGCACTCTACCTCCGTCTTCCTCCAGGACCAGTTTCAATAATTACCTCCTCCTCTGGGGTTTTCTCTTCACAGGACTCATCAATTTCAGGACTAGCGTATCCACTATTCTGTGGACACAGCTGTTCATAACACACCCAGAATAACAAGCACAGCCAGTGACACACAATATTGTGCCAATTCTCGCCTCCAGTCATTCCTTCCAAATGTGGGGCTCCCAGAACATGGCTTCAAGACTTCTCTCTTCAGACGTTCCCACATATTCTACCCCCAATTTGCTCACTAAGAAAACTTCTGCCATCATAAGAACTTATCTAAGATTCTGCATCTACCACCATGCACACAAGGCCACCTTCTGCACTCACACTGCTGTCCCTGGCCCCAAGCCTGTAAATTCCCCATGCCTACTCCTGGCACACAGGCTCCTGCCAGGATAAGCCTTCCGTCTCACCTAGATCAGTGATGTTCCCCCCTGTGCAGCTAGCCCTTCCCTAAGTGTGGGGATGTGACTCTCCCTGCTTGAACCTTTCTCAAGCCTTCTTCCCCTTCCCCAACAACAAACATAGTGTTTTAGAGAACACAATGGAAAGAAAGTCTGTCAGCACACATCAGAACCTTCCCATTCTGAGGACAATTTAGTCAGGCTCCTTCCTACCACTTTCATTTCACAAGCCACTAGCAGAACTGAGGTCTTCCTACAGTCCAGGGCAATCAACAGCCTGCCCAGCAATGCTTCTTCAGCTCCCGAATCTGCCCCCAGCAGCTCTGCCAGATTCTCCTGCTCTGATTCATACCTCTTCTCTATATCCCTGCACCTCTACTAGAGTTCTAGACCAGTGGATCTCAACCTCCTAATGCTGAAACCCTATAATATGCTCCTGTTGTGGTGACCCCCCCACCATAAAAATTATTTTTGTTGTTACTTCATAACTGTAATTTTGCTACTGTTATGAATCTTAATACAAATATCTGGTAACAGGCAACCCCTGTGAAAGGGCTGTTTGACTACTCTCCATAGGAGTCGGGATTCAAACTGAGAACCACTATTCTAGACCCTCTATACACTAGCAATGCCCAATTTGAATCATTAGCCCAGGTCATTTGAAATGGCTGTTGCTCATTAGTCACCAGCACCCTCCCAGATTCTCAGCCTCCCTCCCCTAGTCATCCAATCCACCTGTATCACATGTAGCCTCTCACTGCCTCTTCTGCACTCTCCTATGACCCCCAGCAAGCTGGACACACACTTCTCCCTTGGTGTCCCACAGTCTTCCCTTAAACACCATATTGGTGCAAAAGGCCCTGTAGATCCTGAAAAAGAATTTTAAGTCATCATAAATAAGCTCACATGCATCCTTAGTAATCAAAATTGGGACTACCATTATCAACACATTTTTTTTGCAATAAAAAGTGTGTATATTCCCATATAGCACGTCTCTATCCATGCTTCAGGAACACTTTCTACAGCTTGCAGATTATAGAAAAAAAAAATTCCTGCAAAAAGTCACTGAGATGCTCAAAGAGTATCAGTCAGTTGGGGTGAAGTCAGGAGAACATGGCAGATAACTCAAAACATCATAGGTTAATTTATTCAACGTTGGAAGCACAGGTTGTGCAGTGTAAAATCATTATGGTAAAGAACTGGGCTTTCCCACTGGACAGTGCAGCCGTAAGCACTGCATTTTGTTTTGATTGTTCTCTGTCTAGCCCTGGCTGTTCTGGAACTCACTCTGTAGACCAGGCTAACCTTGAACTCACAGAGAGATTCACCTGCCTCTGCCTCCCAGGTGCTGGGATTATAGGTGTGCACCACCACTGCCTGGCAGGCATTGACTGTCAGTGCATCTTCTCATTTGCTGGCACATGTCTCAGGTAAAATGGCTACACTGAGGCTCACAAGTTATAAAGGAGCAGATGGCCGCAGACAGAGAGCAAACAATGATTATAACCTTTTTGCTGGAGAGTACTCTACTGCACCCTCCCGGTCCAACCACTGAGCTCATTTTCATGCACCATCATGGACTATGCACCTTTCACCACATCATAATCTAATCAAGAAATAGTTTGTTGTTGTTGTTGAATAGAATTGAGACAAAATGAAGTTTGTTTGTTTGGTTTTTTTTCCAGTCAGCTCATGAGGAACCCACCTATGGAGCCTTTATACCTTTCCAGTTTGCTCAAATGCTAAGTGACTATTGAGCAGCACACTGAGCTCTAAGAGTACCCGTTTCAACAACTGCTCTGTCATCACTGTAACTTCTGATGTCTTATGCCGTGCTCTTTCTTGATCCACCACTATACTGCACAGTCACTAGACTAGTGGCTTTGGGGCCAAATGTGTTGTTGATGTTTCCAGTTGTCTCCACAGTGGCCCATTTCTTACTCAGGCAAGAGAATCACTACAGGTTTTTTATGGCCTAACATCTTTTCCATAGTATAAGGATCAAATAAGTAGTAAGAAATCATTAGTAAAAAAAGAGCAAAAAAAAAAAAAGCATTAGAATGATGCATAAACAGAAGCACAGAAAAATGCATTCTACTGGCAAAGGGCCAGTTTCAGCTACGTGAGAACCACAATTCTTTTTTACTCCAGCTTCACATACTATAACCCAGGCACTCCTCCCAGTAAAAAATAAGTCCTTACAGTGGTCCAGACAAGCAGGACCCTATGCACTTCCCTCCTTTTGTCACCCCACAAAGTGTTGATCGTGTCTCTCTTAATTACTTCAAATGCAAGGCTTGTGCTCACTACCAACAACAGCCAGTCCTAGTAGTGTGTACCTCTCCAAGACGTGTGACCATCTTCCCTCATCTGTATCCACTCCCCTCCTGAACTCTGCTCTATTCTTCCTCTTCATCTGGATCTAGATGCCCCACAAGCCCTATTTACCAACCCTGGGTGCTGATGGACTGCCTCTGCCCACAAAGAAGCAAGAACATGGACAGAACTCTTGTCTGCTCTGTTCTCCAACAAAGCCAAGGTGCCTGGAACAGGTGGGACAGACACAGAGGCAACTGTTTCAGAGAAGCTGCTCCCAGCTCCAGTACCTTTTCTGTCATAGCAATACAGTTAACAAATGGAAGCTAGGCTGGTCTTTTCCAGATAACATAAACTAATGAGACACACCGAGGACCTAAGAAGAATACTCATCACTTCCAACATTCTTGCCACGAGACATATAAAGTAAGCATTTAGACCCTTTAACAACTACCTCCAGGTGGGCCTCACACTGACAATGGCACAGTATTTCCATCCAATCACAAAGTAAGAGACAGACATTCTGAAGAAAGGCAATTATAAGCCAAGCTAAATTGTTTCTATGCATCCTTATAGACCTGATTGTGAATCTGCTGCTACTGTGGTGGCTTTGTAAATCTGCTACCAAAGTCCTTCAACACATACCAGGAAAGAACACGCACCTTGAACAGGGGTCACCACTGTCCCCTTGAAGTGTGGATTGATATGGATGTTCTTGGGCTGCTGAGGAGTCACTGGGGGAGGTGTCAGCATCATCCTTGGAGTCTCAATCTGGGGGGGCATGTGCACTCCCTGAGGTGGGGAGGGGTGATGGGGGTGCTGTAAGGGGAGTAGAGGCTGCAGCTGCTGCTGCTGGAAAAGGCTTCTGATTGGCTGCTGCTGAGGTGGTGGCGGTGGTGGAGGAGGCTGTGGCTGTGGAGGAGGGATTAATCTTGGAGAGTGAGCCTGAAAAATCACCAAAAAAGAAAAAGTAACAAATCAACATTTAGAAGAAAACTGAAGTAATGCTGATGTGTTACCACGCTTATACCCATTAACTTCTTAGAAATAAGCTTACATTAACAACCTATACATAAATTGTGTACACAGAATAAACTGTGCAGCACAGTCCTTGGCGAGGAGAGAAAAAAAAATGACAGCCCAAAGCACACAGCATAAATTCTGAAAAATAAAATTCAGCCCAGAAACGCCCGGCTAGCTCAGTCAGTTGAGCATGAGACTCTTAAAATTCAGCCCAGAAAACAAAACTGCCCCTAACAAGCAAAGCTACCCATAGTTTCTAAGCACAGCTAGCCCTGCCTTTCCTTGAGGATACAGGGGACAGATAGGAGAGAACTCCAAAAGCCTGTCTTTAAGAAAGGGTCAGGGCTACAGAAAGCTATTCCAAGAAGCGGCTTTGAGCAAGTGTTATGTGGGCCAAGCCTCCATTGCAGAAAGGAATGTATTGTACAGAGAGAACAACAAACAAACCACAAATGGAGAAAACCAGGAGAAAGGCCGTCCTATTTGGTCAAAAAGCAGGAGAGAGGGGTATAGAATGTAAAAGCAGATGCTAAGAGGACTGGAACCAAAAATAAACAAATAAATGAAAGCATAAAAGTGGCTCCAACCTGCTACAGCCCCTATCTCAAGTCTCCACTGGAAGCCTGGACAGGAAGTAGCAGTCTACTCCTGACAATGCCAGAAAGTTGGATTCAGACGATCTGACTTCAAGAGTTTTACTTCTATCCACAAATCAAATCAGCTATGCTGCCAATTAGTAGTCAAAATTGTGTTCCAAATGAAAACTACAACACACATGGCGAGGAAGCTCCAATGAAGCCTTCTCTAATAAAGTGAATGCTCATCATGGCAGATGAAAAAGATCAACACAGGTCCTGGCAAAAGGCAAATAGCAGAAACAGCCCCAGTCTGATGAAGGACAAGGAGAGACTTCAGTGGAAAAAGAAGATTATAAAGTTAAATTGTATATGCTCATTGGTGGGCTGTCTTTCCTCAGAAAGGATGTTCCTCAAGATACAGGAACCAATAAACCTGAACTCTCCTATTCTCAGAATCGAGGACACACCTTTCTGCCTTTATGTACACAAGTGTGTAGTGCACAAAATTGGGAAATTGTTGTGTTGCTGAGCTCACTGAGAGGCTGCCACTGAAACTGGAGGGTGCCTCTTCCCCATTTCAGATCCTAGTATGTTTGTTGCCCTCTAACTTTTTGACAAAGAGGAAAGAGAACAGCAAACTGCCCAAGACTAAAAACATCATGTTACTGAGATATATAATAGCTAGCAGGTAAACCATTTCTAACAGATCTTACCATTGTTATCCTATGATATAAAATATAAAATAGCTAAAATATCCACAGTGTAAAGGACAGATAGGAATTTTAGACGTGGGGCGCGTATCAATCAAGAAAGAGTTAAATTGGAAACGCTACATAATTTCCTTGGCTAGTTTCTGCTGGATGCTGTGAGCCCAATTTAAATGCACAGCTGCTGGTCAGACTCAGTCTAGCGGCTGTTTGGTGGCCATGCAACCCACCAGGTGGTCAGTCACACCAGGAGCCTAAGGCACAGCTATTGTATCAGGATGCGGGTTACCTTTGCTTTCTGACTGCCTGTCAATATTACCTCCAACCCTCCCTCCACTCACCTCCCTCACCTGTAAATTGAAAAAAGAGTTCTGTAGCACTTGTGATGATACAAAACCAGGCTGGATAACTTATTTACCCTGATGGAAAACCGACCAACTGTGTGCAAAAGAGCTATGTACTGATGTCACAAAACTTTCAAGTGCTATCATTTTCTTCCCTTGAGGTACATTAAAACTAGATTCATACAAGACCAACAATCACCCTTTCTACTGCATCATCTCAACAATTGATGGTACCCGAAGCATTGTTAACAAAGGCCAAGTGTAGGCAGCAAGCCTCAGAAGGGTATGTGGTATACACTAGGGACACATCTTGCATTATGTTTCTTCCTAACACTGACTTCCAAAGGAGAAAGCCATGAAGTTTACCTCTAGCTGACAAAAGGACAACAAACACTATGACTCCTATCTTTGCTTCTGAGACATCCCAGAAGACATTTATCCAAGTTTAACTACATAATTCAGTCTCAGGTCATGAACAGCTTTATAAGATACAATAATTAAGAAAATCTGATACTAAAGGGAAAATCTATATATATATAAAAAAACCACTTTATGAGTATGGCCTAGAGTCTATCTGTATTAACATCAGCATATCAAAAACTTGCGAGGGTGTCACTGATATAAAGGAGAACAGCAGGGTTCCACTGCAGCCACACAAGCCACCAATGCAAGTTCAATGAAAGCACTGAGGTGAATTTTTTCTAATTTATTTTTATTTCATGTTCATTGGTGTTTTGCCTACCTGTATGTCTGTGTGAGGGTATCAGGCCCCCTGGAACTAGAGTTACAAACAGGTGAGAGCTGCCATGGGGGTGCTGGAAATTGAATCCAGGTCCTCTGGAAGTGCAGCAAGGGCTCTTAACCACTGAGCCATCTCTCCAGCCCTGAGGTGGATTTTTTAACTACCCAATAATAGAAGGAGTAAATCTTTAAATTACAAATCATACCATAAACCAAAACCCAGAACTTCAACCACTGCTTCTACTGCTTCAGTGTCATTTCAGAAAAGGTGAGTGTGAATTGTGTGACTCACAGGAGTGTTTTTATTGCTCCAAAACTGTTAAATACAGCAATAAAACCCCATACTTACCACAACAGGAGGCTGTGTAGGAAGTAGGGCGGGCCTGTGCTCCTTCATCCTTCCCCTCTCAGTGTTCTCTCGCCTCTGGTCTCCCATTCCACGGCACATCAGAGAGCCTCCTCGCCTTCCTCCCCGCCGGGAACCATAACGTCCCTGCTTATGCTGTCGCTCTCTTTCTTCAAATTCAAGCAATGCAGCTTTGGCTTCTGCTGAAAGCTCTATGTAAGAAGATGAACAGGTGTTAAATGAAGCCCATACTACATATATCTATTGAAAGAGAACAGTAAGAACCAAGTAGCAATCTCTCGAAACATAAATCATCTATCAATCTTAAAATGCTTTCACTTTCACAGTGTGCCAAGTGAATATAAAAAGCAGCCAATATTTACAGAGCAGTACAGTTGGAAACTCTCCTCCTCTACTACTGGGATACAATTAGACCAGTAAGAAAATGCCACTAGCCAGGCATGGGAGAACATACCTTTCTTTAGTCCCAGCACCTGGGAGGCAAAGGTAGGCAGATCTACATTGAATTCGAGGCCAGCCTGGTCTACAGAGTGAGCTCCAGGGCAGTCAGGGCAACCCAGTCTACAAAAATAACAACAACAACGGAAGGAAGGAAGGAAGGAAGGAAGGAAGGAAGGAAGGAAGGAAGGAAGGAAGGAAGGAAGGAAGGAAGGAAGGAAGGAAACAGAAAAGAAAATGCTACTAATGAGCAATGGCACAGAATCAGGAAAAAATACTCTGAGTGTTCTGATGTAAATCAAAGCCACTACTGACCTTCTAAAGCAAAATTATTAAAGATAATTCCTAAAGAATGAACATTGCATTCACTTTAAACTTTTATATTCATTAGTATATATGTCAGGCTATAAAAAGACCATTGTGTGTCTACACAATCAGATATGGATACCATGTCAAAAGAGAAGAAAAGCCATGCAAAGAAAAGCTGGCTACTTTAAACACTGCAGGAACCTTCACATAGCCACTTGTGTCTCTCCCATGCTTCAGGGAACAATAAACACGACCCTAAGAACCTTCCAATAGCACATTATTCTAAGCCCCTAAGGGGGAAGAGCCCTTTCATCCAAACAGGGTCCCTTTCTTTTACAGTAGTGTCTAAATGTGGCAATACATGTTTTAATAGTAAATGTGTATTTTGTCAAAACATCACTAAACACTACTGGAAGCCTTTCTTCTCTACTGGGGAGAGATTTTAATAATCTGTAAGTTATGATTTATTTTCTTGAAAATGTTGATATGGTATCCCATCTCTTTCAAATGAATATGAACCTACTAGAAAGAAAACGTAATAATCTCGCTGTAACTAGCAGAGATTTTTATTTTAATCTTGACTACATGATTGTTTCACACACACATTTTACGCAGTGAATCAGCAATTATTTTTCTAGTGGTTCTGAGTGTCAAGATTAATTTTACTATCCTCAGTAATAAAATGGTTTCAAATGACATCTTTAATCAGCAAGGAAAAATGCTCTCCTCCAATTGAGACAAGCTGTCACAAAAGGTCACCAAAATATGACAGGACAGAAATTACATTTGTAACTTCAACTGAAATGTTAATTTCCCCATAAGTGTTTTCTGAACTATGTCCAGATCCTAGAGTAAAGAGATATATTATAAAGTAACTATAATTATACTACCCTATCCTTTTTTTAACTAGTAACATATTTGCTTCCAAATACTAGAGTAGCTAGAAATGGATAGATACTTATGGAATACAGTTTGGCAAATCAAAATGGCAAATCTCAAAAGATAACTGAACCCCCCAAAACTTTTAAAATCAACAAAAAACAAGGACTATAGTATTAACAGGTGAGTATGTGGCTACTAGCATTAACAACTCCCACTGCCACTAGATCAAAGGTTCTTCCCAAAGGTCTTTGGTCATCAATGAAGGCAGCCAGGGTGTTAGTTCAACAGAACTAGAAGTAAGGATTGCCAAGCAGTTCTTTAAGCTAAAGCAATAAAAAGTAATTTAACATGATGCATGTGGCCAGTGAGGCTGAACAAAAAAAAAAAAAAAAAATCAGAGTGAACAAAAAGCTTAGCTTCAAAAAATAAAAAGCACTTTCCCTCCCAGCCCACACTACTTTTAAAGACCGTCCAAGTCCACGTCTGCTTTCTTGAGCACAAGAGAAGCCACTGCTCTTTACTTCCAGGTTCAGCCTAGAGAAAAAATGGTCAAAGTGTCCATGTGTAGAGCACACCCTGGCATTTTCATACACAATGAACAAACCCTTCACACACTTGGTCTACAATCTTGCTCAACTGGGCTCTACCACCGACACCAGTGACATCATCTGCACAGAATAATTTATGTTCTGAATTCACAGTTGGCGTCATCCTTGGCAAAACAGAAAAAAGTATTTTTTAACCAGTTTTCTGTAAGGTTAACTTATAGAATCCTGACTGAGAAAAAGGATAATCAATTAAGTAATACTAACTTAAATGAAAGCCCCAAAGTATACTTTTAACCCAGCCGGAAGCAAATACCCCAATCAAAACCTGACATACAGCTCTTTAAGAGTGGAGAGAGTCATGTGTGTGAATTAGTGCTCTTCACACGAGGGTACATTGTGTTTGAAAGTGACCAAACTCCCTTCTAGATCTCAAAAAGAACTCATCACTCACTTCACACACGTGCTTTCAGAGTCAGAAATGGGCGGTACCATGGCAGCATCTGATTATTCTTTAAAGAACAAAAGATTCTCAACATTAATAAAGGCTATCTATCACTAAGGTAGTAAGCTGTTATTTGTGGGCTGCAGAGATGATCAGGAGTTAAGAACACTCACTGGCTGCTCTTCAAGAGCACTGGGGTTCAATCCCAGCAACCACTTGGTGGCTTATCATCATCTCCAACTCCAATTCCAGAGGACCTGGGTTCAATTCCCAGCGCCCACATGGCCACTCATAAGCACCCCAATTCCAGTGGATCCTGCCCCCTTTTCTAAGCTCCCGAAGCACTAACAAAATATGATACACGTACACACATTCAGGCAAACACTCAAAACACAAAAAATAAATCTAATTTTTAAAAGTTTTTATTTGTAAACAAAATGACAAAAATAAATAAATCAACTGTCCAAAAACTATATATCACCAGAGAATACAGGGTCTCTAGTAGAAACACACTTTTATCTCAGTATAAAAGCAGGCAAACTGCTTTACAATTCAATAAACTCCATATTGGGCTAGGGACACAAGCTAACAGGTCCAGCTCTCTTTCTCATCAAGTTATGTATACACCTACTCTATCTGGGAAAGTGCGAGCCCTAACAGGAAGCTCTTTCAGGAAACCAGTCTTCTGATGGGTGGTGATATCTCTGCATATTGAGAATGACCCCAACTTTGAAGTTATTGGTAAACAGGGTCTCATTGTGTTAGGCCTGGATGTCCTGGAACTCACTATGAAGACCAAGTTGGCCTCGAACTCACAAAAATCTGTCTGTCTCTACCTTCAAAGTGCTAGTATTAAATGCATTTTCCACCACCACTCAGTGAAACAAAACTTTTCTTTGTCTAATTACCTAGCCAAATTACCACATTCTACAAAAATACTCCTAGTCCTTTTTAGAAGGACGGTAAACAATCCAATTATTTACCCTTATAGCACTGTTTGTAAGGGTTCCAAGCCCTCTTTTCCCAAGAGTTCCAAGGGTGTAACTTGTCTACAACAAAACAACACCCCAAGCCTTTGTCTCTAAAGACAACTAGTTAACAGGTGTCAGGTAACTTGAAAAGAAAGCAGACTTGATAGATTTCTGAATAAAGAAAAGTATAAATAACTCAGAAAAGAAAGGAAGAAGGCAAAGATGCTGAAAAAGGGATGTACGAAACAAAAGTACAAATACAGACAAATGGAATGTTTCAGGACAACCATACTCACATCCTCGGAAGGAAATAAAATGAATACTAACAACTATGACAATGAATTGGAACTATATTAGTGAATGAGGGCAGCTTAGTGTTCACCCAGAGAATTTGTATGTGCCCCTGAAACATGCTGCTTGCTCCCATTTAGTGGCAAAAAACAACCATGTTGTGTTTTGAATGAAAATGGCCCTTATAGGTTAAGTAGTGGGGGAAGCCCCAAGTGAATCAATTCCTGAGAGAGTTGAGATGCACATGACCATTTCAAGGACTCCAGGGCCAACTGACCAGGGAAAGTTGGCAAAAATCATTACACCCATGTGGGTTTGGCTCAAGAGAAGTGGCAAAACTTTCCTTTGAGTCAGAGTCCAAGTATGAACAACTGATCTGTGTAGGCAAAGGCTATCAGCTTCCTCCTCCCAGATATTTATTTATAGCCTGAGGCTGCTCCCCTACACAGATTTCCTACCAAGACTAGCTAGCCCCTTCCCCTGTGTTCAACATAACGAAAAAGTTGAGGTTCCAAGTAGCTGGAGGTATCTCAAGGTAATGTTAGAACCTCACCTGATCCCAGCTTCACTGTATGTGTGTCTGTCTTTTCTTCATTTCCTAACTGTTCCTAGCTTTGAACGACAAGGTACATAAGCTCAGATATTTGAATGCTTGATCCCAGTTGGTGGAACTGTTTGGGAAGGATTAGGAGATGTGGCCTTGTTGGACAGGTGTGTCACTAGGGGTAGAATCTGAGGTGTCAGATGACTCACACCATACTAATGTCTGTGCTGCTCTCTCTGGCTCCTATCTGTGGATCAGGACTTGAGCTCTTAGCTGTTCCTGCCACCATGTCTTTGCTTTGCCATCATGAGCTCAAACCCTCTAAAACTGTAAGTCCAACAACATTTTTTTTAAGTTGCTCTGACCATAGAATTGTCACAGCAATAGAAAATAACTATTACAAACCAATACACACACACACATACATATACAGAAAGGCAAAGACAGAGACAGACAGACAGACAGTCAAGACACAGACATATATCATCAAGGTAATGATGAGGCCTTGATCTTGATTTTTACTCTGACCTAAATAGGAAGGCAGGTAGACCCTGCTGTCCTGTGAGCCTTGCCTTCCTCCTTAGAAAGTCAAACCCTGGTACTCCTGTTCTTAAAAAGTCCAAGCAGCACACTGAAAATGCAATCTTCCTAGGCACTGCCTGGGTCTAAAGACTCAAAATGGCTACTTTCAAAAACCTAAATGTCTATAAGACAAATGCTTCTACCACTAAGCAACATTTCCAGGCCATGGGGTGACTGTGGCACTCCAATCAAATCCAATGATCAAGTGGAAAATGACACAAACTGTAGGTGGGGTAGGGTCACTGCTGTCACCCAGCAACAGTCTGAGGAAGGGCTTCAACAGCAGACTCTTAACATCCAGTTAATGATCTCCATAAGTTAATCACTGAACACTCAGGAACAAGAGACAAAGAGAACCCAAAAAGATGACTACAAGGATTTTACAAATGCAAAATAAAACCAATTTAGCACTGGCTACCTGAGGGACAGCCTAGTAGATAATAGCCAGCATCCCTGCCAAGGATAAGGATCCCCATGCCACACCTCAGTACACCCAGGAACACAGGGCATGAAGGAGAGTAGCTTTAGGTCATATACTCCCAAAGAAAACTACTAAAAAAATACTTTTAAATATTTCATTCAAACACTCATAACACAGAAGTGGTTGTGTGGCAGAATGACGAACACAGCACATCTGAGCACCAGCCTCCCATATATCACACACCCTCAACAACAATCACAGGAAGATATAGAGGTATCTGCAGTAGAAACGAAGATGGGGGAAACAGGCCAGAAAAAAAGGAGCAAGGGGGAGAAAAGAAAAAAATTACCCACAGGTCAAAACCAAAAATTACCCAAAGTTTCTGGAATGTTCCTTCTTTCTCTAGTTACATCAGAGAGCCTAATAATTGTTCCTTCTTTCCTTTCAGTTTTGAAACGCAATCTTCCAGATTCTTCATCGTCGTCATCTTCTTCATCTGACTCTTCTTTTATGTCTTTCTGGAGTTCTAAGGTTTCCATTCCTCCCTAGAAGCACACAGGAAAAACAGGGAGAGGTAAGTCCATAGCCACATAAAATGTAAGTATACTTCAAAGATCCTAGAAAAAGGCTACGTGAAACATGAAGCCAACTCCAGTGGGAGGAAAACTTCAAATATTAAAAGAAATTTACTTTTAGAAAACCCTCAAATTCCTGCCTGTGATCTCCGCACTGCTGCTACTCGTACTTGCCAGAACAGACACTGGTTAAATATCCCTGCTGCCTGACATCTAGTCCAGACCACAGCAGAATTCCCACAAGCTAACATCTGTAACACTAGAGTTAGCAGCACAGAATCCATCTTATAGCTGCAATGGCTACTTTCAGCCATGTAAGCTGAACAGTTTACAGTCCCTAACCACATACTTTGACCTTTTGTCAGCTGTCCCTGTCAGTTTTGGAGTTTGTGGCTGCTTGCTCCTGTTCTAGCCTTCACAACACTTCTTCATCACGAACCCTCCCCAACCCTCCCCCTTCCTATTTACTTCATGCTTGTTGTTTAGTGTTAACTTACCACACACTTAGTGCTGAGACCAGTAAAAGACAAAATCATTTCTTCTCCACTTCTCTATACTAAATAAAACCAAGTTCTATTTTAGCAGAGTCCCTTACAAAAATTCCCTCCAGTGCCAACCTAAACTAAAGCACATTTTTCATACAATTTTTCCTTCTGAGCTCCTGAGCACTATCACCTCCCTCTTAGGTCAGTCTCAGTAGCACACTGGCAGATGAAGACAAGCATGCACCGAGTACAGGGTTCATTTAAACACTCTCTACCAGTGTAATAAAAAAAAAAAAACACAGCTTGCTTTTTCATTGTCATGAATGAATGATTCTTTATTCTTAAAAGAAACAAAGACACACTATTAGAAAATACATAAGAAGTTAAACCTACAGACAATCACTGTAAATTTCCTTTCCCAGACATTCTCAACGTGAAAAGCTAACTATAAAAATAGTACCATTGGTTCTAGGAATACAAATGCCACTTTCAGTATGACTATGACTTTTCAGTGCTGTGAGGAACAACATGCTGGAAAATTCTGCAGCCCCAGAATTTCACATTCTTGTTAGTGTAACACTACCTTTCCTGCATCACTGTATAAAATCTGAAAATAGAGTAAGTCAGATCTATGATGAGTCCTCAAGGCACCAAGGCCACAATGTCCCTGTTGTACCTCTGCTTAGGCAGGACTGCTCTCTGTTAGCATGTACCCCAGTGACTGGAAATCCCGTTCAAAAGCAGATTCAGACCTGGGAGGTCCAGAGCGGGACCTGAGAGTCCACATTCCTCACAAGCTCCCAGGGAGGCCAACTCTTGGATACACAGACCACATTCAGTAATATGCCACAGCAAAGAAATCATATCCACCAAAGCAAAGACTTTATTGTGGCAATTATATTAACCATATGATTACAATAGACATAAAGAAGGGATTACTAAAATTTGGTATTAATTAGAAGATCACCACCAAACTAGAATCAAAAAGAACATCTTCAATCTGAGAACAAAACTTAAGCTAGCACTTAGTGTCTTGGCTCCCAGCACTATATATACAGCAGGAAAGTCTGCTTTGAAGCTAGTCTTCTGCTGTAAGTAGCACTTGCACCGAGTCAGTAAGGTAGAGTAAATAAAAGGATTCTAATTACAGTGAAAGAAGTAAAATGTTTTTATTAACAGGTAAAATTATTAAAAATAAAATAACCTACGGGCTGAAGAGACATCTCAGTGTTTAAAAGTACATACTGTTCTATCAAAGGAACTAAACTGAGTTTTCAGCACCCACATCAGGTGACTTACAAACACCAGTAACTCCAGCACGGGCAGACCATATACACTCTTCTGGTATCCCTTGGGCACATGCGCTCATGTACATAACCAAACACACACACACACACACACACACACACACACACACACACACACACACACACACGGGCGCGCGCGCGCACACATGGAGCAGTATAAAAATAAAGCCTTTAAAAATTAAAATAAACTTAAAATAATGAACCTGTTTATTTTGATCTAACGACACATGGCCATCTCTATGAAAACCCTAGCAGGACTTCTAGCAGATACTGACAAATACAATACACAAAAGAATCTTAGAAAAGAATAAAGTTGGTGGGTTTGCACTACCTGGTTTCATGTTCCATTATTCCAACCTGCTGTACTGTTAACATACAGACTTTATAAAAACAAATTAATGGAGTAGAAGCGCCTGAGGGTAAAAAGTCGGTTGACAACACAAAGACTACATTGGATGGGAAGGAAGCCTTCATACCAGGGGAAGAACTGGAAAAACCTTTTTTATTTAAAAACAATGGATTGCTCTCATACTTCAAATGCTATTAGACAAGGCAGTCTCTAGCTCTAAACTAACAGTAGCTAATGACACAAAGCTTCCACAAGAAAAGAGCAAGCCAATTTTATAGTCTTGGGTAGTCAAAATTTTCTTAGGGAAAAAAAAACCCACTTAATCATCATTTAACTTATTTTCTACTTAAAAAAAATAAATTTGAATACTGGGGAGATGACTCAACAGAAGACCCGGGAGGTCTGATGTCCTCTCTTTTGACCTCCAAAGGCATTGCACACACATGGCACACCAGCATGTATTATAGACAAAACTCCCATATAATAAAGACATTTTTAAAAACTTAAATTTGTTTACAGCCACATCACCCTGAATACACCTTATCTTATTTAAAAAACTTAAAATTAAGAAAATTAAACATAATTTGGAGGTTCAGAAAAAAATTTTCACAGTCTGCCAATGGACTTGATATCTAGAATATATACACACTATCTGTTAATGTATTATCTCAATTATAGACACTAAGAAAATAAACACAAATTATATTGTCTATGTAGAGTACAAATATATAAGCAATCTATTTTGAAGACCTTATACAGTTTGTAGCTTATATAAATAAGAGATAACCTACTTTAAAGAAAAGGCAGCTAAAACCAAACCAATGGACTATATAAAGTCGAAAAGAATATATGAACAGTACTCAATATCATTAGCCATCAAAGAAATGCAAACAAAACCCACAATGATGCAGTCATTGAAGGGTGAAGGAAAAAACTGATACCAAATAAGAAGGAACAATGAGAACTCTCACCAGATGAAGGGTATAAAATGGCACAATCGCTTCTGGAAAACAATTTGGTAATTACCTTAAAATAGATAAGGATGGATGGATGGATGGATGGATGGATGGATAGATAGATAGATAGATAGATAGATAGATAGATAGATAGATAGATAGATAGATAGATAGATAGGCACCATGCTAGTCAGATAGATAGATAGATAGATAGATAGATAGATAGATAGATAGATAGATAGATAGATAGACAGACAGACAGACAAGCACCATGCTAGTCTAGCTCAGTAATTCTACCAATACCTAACAAAACAAAAATGTATATCCACAAAATGTGAGCATTCATCCATAACACACACAAAAAAAAACTAGAAACAATCCAAATATCTAACAAGAGGAAAAGAAACAATAAGGCATATCAATAAACAGAATAATTATTGCTACATGTAAGTATTTGAATTAATTCAAAACTATGTTAAGCAAAAACAGCTACGTGAGGTTATGGGTGTAGCTCAGTGGCATAGCCCTTGTTTAACATGCTTGAGATTCTATGTTCAATCCCAATATCACAAAAACAAAGGGGGGGGGGGGAGCAGGTAAACACTAAGGTGAACTTCTAGTATAATTAGATCAAGTAGGGTGGAGAAGTATTAGCCTCTGTAAAGCCAAGACTTTAAGAAAAAAGCCCAGTGTTTCCTAGCTTAAGACATTTATTTGCATTGGGTGCCAATATCAGGGCTTTAAAAGACTCCTCTCACCTTACCTCTGAGCCCTTCCTTAGGTTGAATATGACTTTTTGTACTTTGTGTCTCACTATCACTCTTTGAAATAAATTAAAACTTAGGGGGAAAAAATGAGATCAGTGTAAGACTCTTCACCCCAACTGTGCAGTTATTGAAGAATGTGTCTTACTGGGTGCTAATATCAGGGCTCTAAAGGACTACTCAGATCTTTTTCTTTTTGAGTTTGTCCGTGTTCCTTCCCCAGATATTTTATGAGAATCTCCTAATAAACACCACTATTAACTTTAGTTTACAATGAAAACATTCTAACTCAATTAGAAATTCCTATGACCTCATTAACTGAAATCCTATCAAAGCACTTCAGGAAGCTCCCTACAATCTTATTTAAACTTCTCAGCATCCTGAAATATCCTCCTGTGTCTTTACAGATACAGGCCTCTTATAAAGACATGTAATACAGTGTGACTAATGCTAGAAGGGGTTCCTATCTTTTCCCTAGAAGTCTTTCTTTTAATTCCAAGCAATCTGTCTGTCTCTATGAATACCAACTCTGCTTCATACTTGTTTGTCCTGAAATTCTTTCTTGTGGTGAAGTCAAGAATCCCAGTTTCACCTAACTAGAAGGAAGTCTCAGAAAAGAAATTAGGCTGCTGTAGGTGGTTGTGCAGAGCTGTGTTCCTGACTTGCACCCCACCGCTGCTGACAAGATGGTAAGATGGGTATATGCATGAATAAAAACTTATAATCAGTTGATATCTATATGACTGACTCACTGAATATAAACTATTACTCTGCATGCGTGTGTGGGAGTGGGTGGCATGCACACACACACACATATGCCAGAGGAGGTCTCTGGGTGTCTTCTATCAATCTCTCCCTTAACCCCATAGACAGGGTCTTCTATCTTACTAGAGAACTCTGAGGATCCACTTTTCTATTTAACACTCCAATAATGGCATAACAGAAAGCTCTGGTCATGACTAAACAATCCCATAGTCTAAAAGCAAACACTATGGTTACTTTATCTTCAGACTTTTGACTATTTGTTTTTAGAATTACAAGAAATTTAGATACAGAAGAGTATGGCAAAGCTGAGAGCAAAACATATTGCCTAGCACTTTTTACTTAATTAGACGTATATTCCCATGCTGGACAGCAAAAGGAAGATATGAGTTCCTCTCTTACGGGGCCACTAAGGTAACTTAATGGAATGCTTACACTGCCAACACAAACATGTACTAGGGCTTTGAATCCATCTTAGATTATCCCTTTAAATAAATTCATTAAAGTAGAAGTGTTGAGTCAAAGGACAACATACTTCTGGGTTGTTGAGTCTGTCAAGGACAGTGAGGGTGTTGAAAACTAGCAAAGTGGTCTAACAGAGACTCGTGGAAGACATGGAAAGACCAAGACTTGGTGGAACTGGGCTGAATCATGAGTCACCTCCCCAGCAACAGCACTTCCCTGAGGCCCTGCTGCAGGGCCCTGTGATCACATCCAGAGGGATCAATGCTTAAGGATGAACTCAACGTGGGACCTCTATTCTGACCTAAACAGACCTGCCCTGGAAGAAGATCCTTTCTTTCAAGGTCACTGGGTACAGGAACACACCTGGACAGAGATTGATTCTACAACAAAGACCAAGTAGTTACCTGTTCACAAATATGCAGATTTCAGAGAAATGCGTTTATGACATTTCTAGCACACATTTCCCAACAAAGACTACATCTCCCAATAATCTCAGGTTCTGCCAATATTAAAATATTAATTAAATATTTTATTATTAAAATTTATTATTTTATTATTAAAATTTAAAATATTAAAATTAAAATAGATTTAATCCTTACCTTACTAAATATATTTTCATGTGCTTATAGCTCATTTGTTTATCCTGCAGAGACACGTGTGTCATATGCACCAAACTTCTCCTTTCTAAACTTTGACCACCCAAAGACTTCCTTGGCAGCTTTTCAGCTGCTCTGAAACCTGTCAGATCTTGATTTCTATCTCAAGTATTCCTGTAGGCCTGAGCAAACTGGGTAAACAGTGTGCTGGGGAGAAAGATACTGAAAGCTATGAGGCAACCAGGCTGCTTGTCCTGTGTCTCCAATTTTGCCATGGGACCGTGGATTAGAAACCTTTTTCTGTAACTACACAATCAGGGTGAAGAGTCTCTTCCATTAGTCTCAGTTTGTTCTCTATGTTTTAATTTATTTCTAAGAGTGAGAATAAGATACAAAGTACAAAAGAAAAAGTCCAAATTCTGCTTAAGGGAAAGGTTCCTGTTTTATACCTAGCACTCACGAGGTAAGGTTGGGAGGAGTCTTTTAAAGCCCTAATATTAACACCCAATGCAAATAAAATGGCTTAAGCCAGGAAACACTGGCTTTTGCTTATCTTTTCTCTGGCAGGCAAGAAAAAACATTAAGGAAATTATTGGAGGAAACAAATGTTAACTTCTAAGAAAGTTCCCAGGGCTAAGATTTCATAACCTGTTACAGACCTAACCACAGTGCCTACCAGTTCTCAGAAGAGAACAGCTCAGACCAACCAGAGACCCACTGTTCTTTCAAGAGTACTTCAGGGGTCATTTCTTCAATTCAGCCTCAGCCATAGACCCTCCTCAACAAGCCCCTTCCATACTCCTGGGATCTGTCACTTTTTGCTGTACATAATGGTAATTTTTAACAACTTCTTCCTATGGGGGGTAGAAACCCAGGATTGTCACTGTTTCTTCAACACCTAAGACAGAAGCTAAAACAGAAAACCTTGCATTGTTTCTTGAATAATGGTCCAAATAAGCTAATATAAACTAATTAAAATAATTACAGCACTGATTTCAAGGCACTGATAACAAAAGTCAGCCCTAAAACTCACTTTCAACACTACCACTTGGGCCAGCTGCTATACTCAGCAGGAGAAGCACTTGTTGTAAAGGCCTGACCCTTCAAAACCCAAAAAATGGTAAAAGGAGAGAAGAGACTCCACAAGCTGTCCTCTGACTGTCTGACCACATGTGTGCCATGAAGAGACACTTACAGGCAAACACACACACACACACACACACACACAATAAACACACAATAAAAACAAGCATTTAAAAAGACAAGCATTGCTGATCCAGGATACATACTTCTCACAGGCACCAGGCACCACAACTCACCTCTCTAGGTACAGACTTGGGTTTCTACTACAATGCACAGTTCACACATGCATCACCTTTGCACTAATACTTAAGAAAAAAATTCTTGTTTTAAATCTGGAAGGAAAGAAACTCAGGAAACTGTAGAAGTTGAACAAGTACCTCGTGGGTCTCAGAAGCAACCTGGGAATCAGTAATCTCATCTAAGTCATCTTCAGCCTCACAGTCTTCCCGCACTTGCAGCCCTTGTTGCCCACCATAAGCCTGCAAGTATTCTTCATCCTAACGGCCATTAAAGAGAAGAAACATTTTTCTCACAAAGCTTTTGGGTGTTTTCAACCACTTTTCATGTACGATTCATGTGGAGTTATTCTAACACACTCTACTGTGGTGATGGCCTGACCGAGCATACAGCATAGGAGCTTCTTCTGCAAGGTCATGCAAACCAAGCGTACATGGTGGTCCAGAAATGAGGAGAATAACAATGGCTCAGCTTCATAACCAAGCCCCTGCTGCACCCAAATGAGAAAAGCCTTACAAAAACCAGGCTTGTGTGCTCACTGAGAAGCTTGGAAGCAGCAGGTGGTCACCTATGTTCCTCGACAACTTAAGGTCAACAGAAACATTAGGAGCAGGGCAATTTGACAGAGCAAAGTGCTTTTCAGGCATCACACTACAGTGGACTATTCATCAGGCCTTTCTTCCCTTGGGTGAAAGGATGATTCCATGTTTTTCATGAAATGGAAAGGGCTTATCAGTAGGCAAGTTTGTCCCTTTTGGGCTGAGGCAATGTAAGCAGGCAAGGTGACTGGAGATCACCACACTGGCAAGAAAGCAGACTGCTGCTGGCATTACCAACAAGTAATGAGGTAGAGAAAACTGACCCACCTGCTTCTCAAGACGATCCTAACACTGCAATCCACTTTGCACAAAAACTATTAGCATCCCATCAAAAAGAAGTGGAGATGCTAATCAACATTTCAGTCAAATAACACAATGGAATAGTCAGCTACTCTCTACACAAATAGTAAATTTAAACTCGATTTTACAAAACAATGTTTTATGAAATCTCATTTGGTGCTGACGTCACAGTGAATACACCCTCATGTCACCAACAAATACTATTCTGTTGGCTACTGAACAATACAGTTCTTGCTGTATTGCTACCAGAGTACAAATTGTAAGATGAAATTATGTTCATCAACAATAATGCCTGCAAAATTCACTTAACACAACAGAACAGCTATGCTGACCAGTCTTTCAACATCTCTGGGATCTCCCTTTCTTCAAAGGTGACACAATCCCTTCTAGTTACAAAGTCTGTGGTCTTAAGGATTTAACAAATGCATGGTTTTACAGGTGGGCTCTCACAAGAAAGCACATGCTTGTGAGGGTCACATTTCAGAGTTAAGTCTGGCTTTAGAGAAGAGGCTGACAAATTCTGACTAGGACAAGGAACCAGTTTAAACCACTCGACAAACTCCATACCCCTAGGGTAAATGGGGACACGATCTATAGCATCTTTACTGATAAAATGACAATACGCACCTCAGAGACGGTCTGAGACAAGACCTGGCTGTTGGACAAGAGCAAAGCATTCCACAGCTTAATTCTGATCTCTTCCCACCCAGGGCAGTCACTTCAGACACTACCACTGTGGTATCCATGAATTAAAAAAATGATAGCTGTGGCTCTAATACCAAATAGTAAGGTAGGCTGCCACTGTTCACTGAACACTCAGCTGTGAAATACTAGCAAACTCAGAATTTCTAAATGATATATTAAAGTTTTTGAGTTTTTAAATTTTGAAAAATTCATTTTAATGCAAAGGAGTTTTTTAAATGTTTGAATTGGAATATTTTATTCTTTTCAATACCTGAATCTTGGACCACAGGATGCTGAATTACATAGGTAGATTTTGTATTATTCTTGGGACTTTATGTGGTCCTAAATTGGACAACAAAATATTTAAGAAGAAAATTTTTCACTGATTATAAGTTTACAAGACAACAAGCACCACAAAAGTGGCTGAGCAAACTCCCCTGCACACACTTTCCATACTTTTTATGGTTAGTAAAGATGTGCTGACTATTTAAAGAGTAAAAGACCCAAGAAATGAACAGCTAATGTCACAAATGAATAGCAAACAGTCAAATACAAGAAAACAGCAACATTTTCAAAAGACCTTGGTTAATTCAACAAGCATGTTAAACTGCAGTGTCTCACATAAGCAAGCACACCAGTATCAGAAGACACTGTCCATCTATTGAAAGACGGATTACTAAATTACATCATTATAGGACCACAGACAGCAGGCTCCATGATACTGTTTCATGACTCTACTGACCACAAACTACATATACTTTCTGAAGAATAAGCCTCTACCTCCTGAGACATCAAAGCACAGTCATGAATGAACCAAATATTTGCAGGCTCTTTATCATCAACCACTTGTAAAGCAGACCGCTATACACATAGAAGACCACAATTCATTAACTGTTGGCTGCAGTCCTCAAACGCAAGCACATGCTAAACGAAGACTCCAAATGTGAGAGCACTACTCCTACCAACAAGAGTTCTTTCTATAGGTCCTGATCCTACACCTCTCGAACGCATCTCAGCAGCCTCATCTCTACTCTGCCTTCATAGGACCCCAGTGAAAGGAAACCCTTAGGCATCACACAATGCAGCAATAACATCTTTCCAGCATGAATGTCATTAGGTGATTTTTTAAAAACACAAACATCTTCTGGTAATGTACCATTATGATACATGGCCAATCTTATACCAGTACCTCTTCCTTTCCTGGTGTTTAATAAAAATAAACACTACCTACCAAAGCCATCATTCTGAAATAAAGACCAGCACCACCTTACCTTGCTGATTACAGATAACAAATTATGTGTGACATTTTCTAAACTAACCTCAACCTCTTTATTCAGGTTTAGACAGTTCTTAGTAAGAAAGGGATGAATGAAAACAGGACATCAATCATTGTGGAATATTAGCACCTTAAAGATGTCTTTAGCAGGTCAATAATCTTTTCACCTTAGAAGGACTTTATCAGATCTTGTCTAAAGCCTGGATAAAAGCTCTGCATTAAGTACTTCTAACATTGACAGTGTGCTTCTACCACACAAAGCTGTTTTCTTCCTTAGGGTGCAATCCTCAAGGTCACAATTCTTTGCAGCCTTCCAGAATGACAAAGGAGCATTAATGCTGGCCAAACAAGCTGTCAACACAAACTTTGTTATAGCTCTGATAAAGAAACTGGCAGACAGTGATAATAAGGTCTAATTTCTCTCCTTCCCATGGGAGGTAAATAGATTTCAAATCAGTCTAGAAACCTATGTGCAGGAAGCCATGTTATCTTTGGCCATTCAAAAGAGAAAAGACTCACTGTAAATTCATCTAAAGGCTCATTGATTTCAATGTCCAGCACTTCATCATTGTAGAGCTGCTCCTCCTCTGGCTCATCCCCATATTCTATTTGGTCTTCTGTCAACTCAGGATCATGGCCTTCATATTGTCCTTCCTCTGGGTACTCTTGAGTATATAGTTCTTGTTCTTCGGGTTTATGGTAGGCTAGCTCATCTTCTCCTTGTTCATACTCAGATTCCTGCTCCCCGGATTGGTCGTTGGTATTGTCAGGCATTTCAAATGATGTAACTATGCCAGAGGTGGTCTTCAGACTGATGGTGACACCCTGAGAACTAGAAGACAAACACAGTGAAAGAAATATTGGAAAAAAAAAAAAGACATATAGAGAGGAAGCACAAAGCTGAATCATTACATAATTGAGTTGTGATGCTCAAACAACCACTGGTTACAAGTAATCCCAATGGGTGAGTACACTCTTAACAATCCATGAAAATACAGCTGCACTAGATTCGAAATGGCCCAGGGCCACTGCCCCACAATGCAGACAGTATCTCCATTTGTCAGCTCTGCTTTCTGACCAAAAGAATGAAGTCAGCCTGATGAAGAAGCTGGTCTAGTTGTCAAACATCCAAGACAAGAGCCTAAACATTTTGAACCTTTGTCTACATTTAATTTTTCTTCTTCTTCTTCTTCTTTTTTTTTTTTTTTTTGAGACAGGGTTTCCTTATGTAGCTCTGGCTGCCCAGGAACTCTGACTCTGCAGACTAGGTTGGCCTCAAACTCAGCAATCTGTGCCTCTGCCATTTGAATGCTGGTAATTAAAGGTATCTACTATGAAACAGATGAAACCTGGATGGTATGACTGTCAACAGAAAACATGAGTACTACTCAATGATCAGAAAATCATAGGATTATTCTTAAGGCTTATTTAAATTTCTTTATTGTATGATTGCCTGCATGTAGTATTTGCACTGCATGTAGCCTGGTGCCCACAGATCACAAGAGAGTATAGGATCCCCTGGAATTATAGGGGATTGCAGGTAGCCTGATTTAGGAGCTGGAAACAAATCCAGATTCCTCTGCAGGAGCAGTAAGTATTCTTAACTGCTGAGTCGTTTCTCCAGCACCCACCATTAGAATGTTGAGAAAAATTTAGTTTCCTTTTAAAAAGATTATGCAAATTGTAAGGTCTTCTCTAATAAAACCAAAACATAAAACTCAGTATCAAAGTACATCTCAACATTCAAATAAATGTATACTAATCACAACTGTATTAAAAAATAAATAAATAAATAAATGATACACCACCAGCTGTAGTGGCACATGTCTATTACCCCAGCACTCAGAAGGCTGAGGAAGAAGGACTGGCCTGAGTTACAGAACACTACCATATGATCCTTGTCTCAAAAACTAAACCAAACAAATCAGCAATTTCTTCATAAGACAGGAAAAGGTCTTAAAGCCACGAAACCCACTAACTCCTAAAGGGCAAACATTTCAAGATAAGAGTACAAATGCAGGAGCTGCAGATATGGCTCAGCTGTTAAGAACACTGGCTTGTTCTTCCAGAGGACTCAGTCTCTATTCCCAGCATCCACATGGTGGCTCACAAGCATTGGTACTTCCATTTTCAGAGGATCTGATGCCCTCTTCTGACTTCAGAGGGCAGACAAGTAGTAAAAAGACATGCATTCAGGCAAAATTTTTTTAATTAAACAAAAATATTAAAAAAAAAAAAGGCAGCCTATACAGCAACACAGAGCATACCATAGACTTCAAGCTTCTGGCCAAACTCCAAAGATACATTTTAAGGCTAACTTCATTCAAAAGATCAAAATATAGTTCATGATATCAAAGAAGAGAATTGGCAAATGCATCTCACTGGTAAAATAATTTAAAACTATACTTTTAGCCACAAACTATGTGAGAAAACAAGTTTCAAATCTATGGCCTTTTTCATATGTTTTGCAATCATATTTATAACCCAAAAAGGTGTGTGTATTTTTCTCATGTTTCTTCCTACAACTTGGAAATTTTTCTGAGTATTTCCAAGTACCTTTCCAGAATGGCATCAATAAAAACTGTCTGAAAGGAAAATAAAGAGAGCAACATCAAACTGCAGTCGCCTGCATGAAGTGAGAGACCACTACACTCCATGCACATAAAGCACTGAGCCTTCACAAACTGCTCTAACATAAGTAACTTTAAGCCACTGACCTATTTATGGAAACAATCTACATATGATTTCCATATCAGAATACACCAATATCTCACTCAGAATGTAATGTATGTTAGAAGTCCAATACCACATTATTCAATTACTCATTATAGTTATAAAGTTTATAAACACGTCAATCAATTTACTTAAATATGGCCCAGTTTTCATGAATTAATATTGAGCACCTGAAATTTTCTTCCTCTTCATTATCACTCTGTAGAAGATCATCGTTCAGCTCTTCATCTGACAAATCCGACTGATTCTAATTAAAACAAGAAATCTAATTAATGTGTGTCACTTCCATAAAAAGACCTGTTACCAAGCACAAGCTTACCATGAGAGGGTTGTTTCTAATCTCTTGCTGCTTGACCTCTTGACACCCAGAAGGTTTGTATTGTCTGGCATTGCCATAGAGAATCCAAAGAGCCCATATACAGACTACTTGCTAATCCCTGAGCAATTTTTAAATGCCACAGACAAGTAAGTATCAAGGAGTAAGTATAATGGTCAAATTTATTCTAATTCTAACATAAAAGAAAAAGATTAAGTAATACATACCTAGAAGGGTATCTGCTAAACAATTTTCCCACCAAAACACCCAGAAGAATGGCCATAAAATGACTAACAATGACAGAAATAAAATTCTGAAGTTTTCAAATAATGCAAGAGATACAATTCCTATAAAAGCTGCTTTTAAGGACTGGAAATTAAACCAATTAAAAAATATCTTTGGCTTCCCTATATAGATGACATGAAAATACAAGTAACAGCTCAGCAATTTCAATTCAATGTTGTCACACACCTAATTAATATGCAAAGACAGTAAAGTGATTTGCTAGAGTTCTAAATTCCAGCCTGGGTTAAATATGTCTCAATATTAGACTGGGGAGTGGGTCAACTTCCATCCTCTACTAAAAGCATTCCTAAGTCTAAATGGGGCATACCCTTCCAAAGGGTAGTCAAGTAATATCTATCTCTCTCTGTCTCTCTCTGTGTCTCTCTCTCTCTCTGTCTCTCTCTGTGTCTCTCTCTCTCTCTCTCTCTCTCTCTCTCTCTCTCTCTCTCTCTCTCTCTCTTTCAGGAGGGGAAAGGAGAAGAAACTGACTTGATTTTCTGCTCCTTAACTGAACAATCAGTCTGGCATCTACATCTTGCAGAATAAGTTAAACTTGACTGTGTATTTTTTATTACAGTACTTTTGATAGTCAAAAATAATTCTAAGAAAATTTATTAGTTCAAAAGGCCTCATCTACTTCTGAAGTTAAATAAGCTACCCAAAGCCATGCTTCCAACACAGCAGGATGGATTTGTATAAGAAAACACAGTAACTCACAGATCCAAAAGAAATTTGCTGTTTGTTAGTGACACAACCAGCCATCCAAAAGGGCCAGTTCTGAGAGTGAAGCAGATACTACACAGTAATCATGCCTGCTATGAACAAACCTAAGTTTACTCTCCATCTCAGCAAATAAAACCTTAGGAAATGCTTAAAAATTAATAATCCAGTGAACTTCAAGAAAGGCTGCTTCAGTGTGTGTCAAACATTTGTATGTTTGCCTGTGTGTATGCTGTATGTTTAAACTGCAGGAGTCATTTCTGGGTATATGCGAGTGTGTGTGTGTGTGCGCACTCGTGCAAAGGAACACATGTATTTAAACTTCAAGGAAATTCTTTGTGTGTATGCATTTGTGTTTAAACTCCTAACTACCAGTTTCAAAATCATTCAAGTAGTAATTATCAAACAAGCAAACAAATAGGTAAAAAAATGAAATGAAATATATATTATGATAGGTCCCAGTAGTTGTCAAACCTCAGTTCTGAGGATTGAGCTTTTCTGTCCACTTCCCTGGAAAAGCTTTAATCCTCAAAGGGAAACACTAAAGCAGCAACTCAGAGATGGCTTTCAGCAAATCCCACTGAACTGGAGTGAACTATTTTTCAGGCAAGCAGAAAGGTTAAGAGAATTCTGCTCAAAATGTCAAGAAGAAAACAATACTTGCAGGTATAAAGAAGGACAAAGAATGGCAGTGAGTGCTTGTGAAATCCTTTGCCTCACCTTCCCAAGAAGATAGAAAAACGTTCCCTCCAAAACTCCCAAGAATGAGGACTTTCCACGGGGTATCAGGGGTTTAAAGATGGGTACAAAATGGTCTTAAAACATTCTCCAACATTGGCACTTATGACAGAGACTCCTGTCTGGATATGAAGGTGACGCCAGAGTAAAACAGAAGAAAGGATTTACAAACTAGCACCCTAGCTCCATCTCAGTCATCCTATCCTCTTTCTCAGTTTGCAGCCTTGCCTTTTCAACACAATTAAAACCCAGCCCTAGACACTCTCCACTGTCACGAGGGCCTACATATAACTACAAAGACATACCTTTTCCCACCTGTTCCAATGGAAAGCAGATTACAGGCACCCAGTGTCACCACAAACAAGAGCAATAAACTTGCAAAACAAATACATTGAGAAAGGTCCAATCTTTACTAGAAATCAAATAATTATGAATTAAACAACAAGCAATCATTAAGATCAGTCACACTGACAAAGATTCTTTCTTAAAAGCAGTATCAGACCTGTGCAAAAGCAAGGTGGTAGATACCAAGACACACTGTTATTAGGAACAAAAGCTAATCAAACATTTCCAGGAAGCAACTTGGCAAGATAGTCTTGAAATGCCAAACCCGGAGACCAGAACTACCACAACAGACTGCCAAAGAAGATCCTTAAGCACATTGAGAGTTATACATTAAAACAACATATCTGAAGTACTCTTCAAATTAAGTCAGGAAGGAGTAAACGAGTAACTTTGAAGCAAGACCACCTCTCGCTAAAATCTGATGACGCTGGGTAAAGCCCCACCAGAATCAACTATACCATTCTCTCTTCTTCCTTGAGTTTCCACTCAAGTTTAATGTGAGTACATATCCTGGAGGAGCCAGAGAAACCAGCAAAGAAAAAGGGATCAGATGAGGGGACAGTGCTAGAGAGGGGGATAGTAGACACAAGTGCTATGGAGGGGAAGATGGGAATGGGGGACAACTTTATCTACAAAGGGAGAAAAAGAGGACAATATTGAAAAAGGAGGAAAGAGGGAGAATAAAAAAGCCAGAGAGAAACACATTATTTTATGCTTACCTAAAAGCACACATGTATTGCTGGGTATGTTGGAAACAGACAGGCTCTTTGAGTTAGAAGCCAGCCTAGTCTACATAGTAAGTTCCACAACAAACAGTCAGGACCTATATAGAGAGACTCTGTCTCCAAAAAAACCCATACAAACAAAAACAAAAAAAACATCCATATATAGCAAGTAAACATATACATATATAAATAATTTGAATGAAATTACTCCACTAGGGGTAATAATGCTCCTCCAAGAGCCATGAAATCTAATATTGCCAGTCATGAGAAACCTGGGGATCCAAAGAGACTCGCCAAACAATATATGCTGCTGTTATCACCCTTGGTTGCCTCTCAAAACTTAATGATAAGATCCCATTGCTGAAAACATTACTTCCAAGAGAAAACTTGAAGGAATCAAGCTAGGACTGACCTTGGAAAACCCCTCCCTGAGGAATAATTCTTCCAGTATCTAATAGGTGCTATATAAACTGCCAATGGAGAAAAGTAATTAAAAATTCTACCCAGTTAGCCTACAAATTACAATAATGACTAGCACAGCAAGATAAACCCAGGGGCACAAAAATGGCACTTATACCTCAAAAGTAACCAACAACCACTTAATTAGACTTAAGGCCTACTCAACAAGAGGAAACACACAGGTGAAAACTGTGCACTTAGACAACTAATCTGCAGCTGGTGAGGTCATGGACCTAGAAGGACCTACTACTGCCAAAACCAGTGTGTCTTAGCTAGGGTTACTATTGCTGTGATGAAACACCACAGCCAAAAAGCAAGTTGGGGAAGAAAGGGTTCATTTGGTTTTACACTTTCACATGATAGTTCACCATTAAATACAATCAAGGGCCATGGAGGAGAGCTGCTTACTGGTTTGCTCCCCATGGCTTGCTCAGCCTGCTTTCTTATAGAGCCCAGGGCCACTAATCCAGGGATGGCACCAACCACCATGGGCTGGGCACTCTCCCATCAATCACTAACTAAGAAAATAAAATGTCTTACAACTGGATCTTATGGACGTATTGGAGGTTCCATTTTTTTTCTGATAACTCTAGTTTGTATTAAGTTAACACAAGACCACACAACACACGGTATAAATCTCAACTTCATTCCAAAAACCTATTTTTATATTCACAAGCAAATGCAACTCTCATCTCAGAAAGAATGATTCTTTTAGCAGCTTAAAAAGACCATTACAGAAATCTACAACTGGTCAAAATGCAGAAAACTGAAATTGTTGTTTTCTGAAAGACTGTGGAATGCCCTTCTCCAATTGATACATCTACAACACAATGACTAGACAGACTGAAGGTTCAAGGAACAACTGGGAAGAGAAGGGTAAAAAGACTGTAAGAGCCAGAGAACCAGGAAATCAGCAATCAGACAGCACCTTCCTTATATGTCAGGAAGCTGCACCTATAAATTCTTAACAATATGGTCATCTAAATAAGACCCACACAATGATAACCAGCTGGCATCCCAACATGGATGAGGGATATCTCACAAGGCCCCATCCTAGAAAAACAAATAAGGGCAATGCCTGCTGAAGAGAGAGAATCACAGGACAAGCTCTCCTGATAGGTTATTTAATCCCAAGTGGTCAGCCTTAAACATATATACATATTTAAGCTATATAAACTCAGCAGGTCATATATATGTGTGTTTGTATTTATCAATACTTAAAAGAAAGGATCTCATTAAGGGAAATACCAGAGAAGTTGGAAAGGGTGGAGTAGGAATTATATATATATAGTTAGTACTCATGTATTAAAAAAAAAAATTTAAAAGAACACTTGTTGGTGTTTATAAAGCTGCTATGATTTAGACACAGCTTAACTATTTCCCAGGATTCATGTGTTGAAATGGAGAAGACTGCTATCAAAACCAGGGGACACATAGGCTAATGATCAATAGAAGCAGAACACAGTGGGGAAATCTGACTGAGGAAGAACCCTAAGTCACATTCAGTTACTAGAGAAACTGCTGATGAGGCCTAAGAGTTAACAGTTAGAGAGACAGCAGGACAGGGATAGATTCCCCAGTCCAAGTCTACTATACTGTCTGAAATAGTCTTAACTGCAAATGTAGTAAGTTTCAGCTTAGTTCTTGAGAACGTGAGTCCTAACAATTTTAAGACTCGAAAATGAAGTATAAAGAATTATGTTGAGGACCTGGGGAGAAGGCTCAAAGTGCTCTCCACACAAGCATAAAGACCCGAGTTTAGTTCCCAGCACTACGTGAAAGTCAGGTGTAGAAGCAGCATGAACCCACATTCCACCACTAGAGAGGTCAAGAGAGATGATCCCTTGGGCTCCCTAACTAGCCAGCCAGTCTAGCTAAAATGGTAATCTCCAGGTTCAGTGAGAAAACCTGCCTCAAAAAATAAGGTGAAAAGCAATTGCACAAGACATGCAGCAGCAATCTTTGGCCTCCGCATGCATACATGTACATAAGTACATACAAGTATATGTATAACCTCTTTCTCACACACAAACATTGTACACGTTCATAAACACCATTTTCAAATAATTATGTGAATATTAAGCGAAAACAAAATGTTCTGAAACTATTTAGTGAATCAAAAACTGTTCATTTACTTTAGGGTATCTTGGGAGGCACTTCAGCAATTGCCAATCAAGTGCAAGGGTTGTAGTTCAGAACCCCAGAACACAAGCAAAAACTGCGTGTGCACAATGGTCCACCTATAACCCAACAGCTTGGCAGATGGGGAAAGCTGACTAGCTAGACTAGCTGAATCAGCTAGTTTAAGACTCAGCAAGAGACCTAGCTTCATTAAAAAGAAGAGTAACTAAGAGATGAAGAGTGTCAACTTCTGACCCCCCCAGATACACGTATATACAAGTATTCCCAACCATGTAAGCCCCCACACACATACACAAAAATAAATCTCTCACTTTCAGCCCTTGTTTCCCATTTCTACTTTTCACATGATATATGAAACAGATTAGAAGTATATGTTAGGCAGATACACACATATTAAAGATAATGCTTCAAAGTATTTCGTCAAAAAGGTCTAGAAAAGGGGGGGGGATAAAAAAAAGGTCTAGAAAAGTTTCCATGAGAACTTCTAGCAGTATTTACATGCAGATCTGTTATATAGTTTGACAAATTTACCTTTAAGCTATTAGTGAATACTCCCAAGAAGTGCAGTCTAGAACCACAATCACACTTATAACTGTTACATTCCTTTAGGCACATCTTTTATGCTACTGTTATCCCAATTCTGATACCTGCTAGAGTGCACTGGACACAGCAGGAACTAAAATGCCTGCTCCTCATGGTAATATCCACAGCACCTACTAATGAGCAGCCATTCTGCTGAGCTGGAGGAGTAACTCCAGGACAGAATGCATGCTGAGCACCTGTGAGGTGCTAAGGCAATTTTGATAGAGCAACAAAACAATCACTCCATTTACAAACTTCTGGTCCATGCTCAGGTTTCTAGAAATTCATCCCATGTACAAGTGATGGTGTTTACAATAAACAATTCTTTTAAGCGACCTTAATTCTTACCTTTTTGCCAGAGAGTAAGTCTTCTCCAAGCAAATCATCTTCTAGTTCACTGGGGAAAGAGAAATGCAAAGTGTCATTCCTAACAGCATAGAAAAGGAGAAGCCACTCAGAAATCCAGTAACTGTTCCAGGGTGTTTGAACTTTCAGGTTGCTACACTACACTTCCTTTTCTCTACAGGATGAATAAAGACATTCTTCAAGGACACAAAAACAAGTCTTTTCACCTAAGGCCAGGTTCAACACAGAAGGTGGCTTACTAGACTTCAGCTGAAGCTTAGCAGCATAGTAGAGTATTTTAATCCCTCTGTACCTACTTAATAATCTGCAAAATATGAAATATATACAAAGGAAGACCTAATTTTTCTCCTAATCTTTAAAAACTTATGATATAAAGGAAAAAGTGTTCAATATCATTAGTCAGGAAAAAAACGCACACAAGAAATCATCCGATAAACCGGGCGATGGTGGCGCACGCCTTTAATCCCAGCACTCGGGAGGCAGAGGCAGGCGGATCTCTGTGAGTTCGAGACCAGCCTGGTCTACAGAGCTAGTTCCAGGACAGGCTCCAAAGCCACAGAGAAACCGTCTCGAAAAACCAAAAAAAAAAAGAAAAAAGAAATCATCCAATACTCATCAAACTAGCAGAAACCAAAAGCAATTTAAAACAATTGAGTTGAAGCAGTAGCTCAGCAGTTCATAGCACTTCCTGATTTTGCAGAGTTGTGTCAGACAGTTCACAATCACTTTC
Organism: Microtus pennsylvanicus; assembly: GCF_037038515.1. Taxonomy (NCBI): domain Eukaryota; kingdom Metazoa; phylum Chordata; class Mammalia; order Rodentia; family Cricetidae; genus Microtus; species Microtus pennsylvanicus. The sequence continues at coordinate 2,906,497 of NC_134599.1, forward strand.
ACTTCCAGCTCTAGGAGATCAAACACTCCCTTTTGGCCTCCAATGGCACTACACTCTCATGGCACACACACATAAAAATTTTAAGTCTTTTAAAGAAATAAATTTTAAATTATGTTATAAAATTATAAGCAGTATCTAAGGAGTGTGATATGGAAATCACAGTGGTCATCTGCCAAGTTTCCCACCATGCTCTTGTGCTGAAGTGACTAGGCCCAGGTTTTCCTCAGGCCTCAGAGGATGCCTTTACCATATCAAGACGCTTAAAATACCTTCTATTGCATTTTTTAAATGTTTTTTTTATTATTCAGGGTTTATATAGAGCCATTTTCATTCAGGTATATAATGTATTCCCATTTCCATTTGTACTCTTTGTTTCCAAAGCAGTTCTGTTTCTACATTCTAAGCACCAGTACATATTGTGATAGTATGTATATATAGCATCTAGGCCCCAAAGCAGTGAAAAAATGTCAAAACAATATTTTTGAGATTAACACCAGCACTAATTTACTATTTTAGCGTATTGAACAACACTGGGAGCTCTAAGGATTCAGAGATGGAGCTGTAAGAGAAAAGGCCTTTCAGAACTAGAAACACCAAGGCAAACCATTCAGTTCACATGCTAGGCTCTGAGTTACTGTAAGTTACCCTGTAGTTAGTCTCATACCCTCACTTCACAAACAGAAATATGGACAAGACCTTAAATAACCTGCCAAAGGTCACATAAAAGAGAGGCAGGGAGTTAAAAATCCACCTTTCTGGCTGGATGGGGTGGCACACACCTTTAATCCCAGCACTGCGAAGCAGTGGCAGGTGGACCTCTAAACTCAAGGCCAGCCTGATCTACAAAGAGAGTTCCAGGATATCCAGGACTACACAAAGAAACACTGTCTTGAAAACAAACTAACAAACAAACAAAATCCACCTTTCTGACTTCTTCACAGGTTCTTCCAACATTTTAAAGCCAGTAACATCTAGGATTTGATTATTTTCTATATTCCATTCCTCCTATGAAGGCAGGAAGAAAGGCTGCCAGTCAATGCCCTAAATGAGAACCTGATTCTACATGACCAAAATACAAAAGTACCTCTTTGAAAATGAATATTCCTCCATACCATAGCTTGTAATGGAAAATAGAAGGTGATACCATGTTCCCAGGTCACACTAATTGGGACGGTAATAAGAGGTGTTCAAAATTACATAAAAAAAAAATTACAAAGAATATGCAACTTTTGCTAACATGTATAAGAATTTGAAAATTAGAAACCAATTTTTTTTATTGTTTTTATTGAGGTACATATTTTTCTCTGCTCCCCTCCCTTCCTCTCCCCACCTCTTCTACCCTCCCCCAATTTACTCAGATCTTGCCTTCTACATCTCATATACATTAGATCCATGTATGTCTCTCTTCGGGTCCTCTGGGATTGTAAATTGTAGGCTGGTTTTTATGTCTAAAAGCCACTTTTATGAGTGAGTACATATGATAATTGTCTTTCTGGATCTGGGGTACCTCATTCAATATATTTTCTAGATCTATCTACTTGCCTGCAAATTTCAAGGTGTCATTAATTTTTTCTGCTGTATAGTATTCCACTGTATAAATGTATCACATTTTCCTTATCCATTCTTCAGTCGAGAGACATTTAGGTTGTTTCCAGGTTCTGGTTATAATAAACAATGCTGTTATGAGCATAGTTGAGCATATGTTCTTGTGGTACGATTGAGCATCCTTTGGGTATATACCAATAGTGGTATTTCCGGGTCTTGAGGAAGGTTGTTTCCTAATTTTCTGAGAAACCACCATACTGATATCCAAAGGAATATCATTTCATTCCCACCAGCAATAGAGGAGTGTTCCCTTTACCTCACATCCTCTCCAGCCTAAGTTGTTATCAGTGTTTTTGATCTTGGCCATTCTTATAGGTGTAAGATGGAATCTCAGCGTTGAAGAAACCAAATCTTAATGACTGTATATTTATTTAGTTGTCAGTCACCTGGCTACATATGACAGTATGGCCACTGCTTGAAAACCTAGTCTCCTGCCCTCCTGGCTCCTGCCCACATTCTAGACTTAGACTATATCCTCCAGGAATGGTTCACAAAAGCTGTCCCCACTTCTGGCTTCTAAATTCATTCAAACTAATGGAAAGGACCTAGGGAAATGTCATCAATCGTAAGATAGAAATCAGCTCCCCTCCAACACTACCAATCCAAGGGAGTATAAGGAAAGCCCCCCAACACCAGTACAGCTTTCCTGGCTGCTCAGACGTACCTTTCCCTGGGGCCTGGGTAGGAGCTACTTATGATATGGGTGTCCTCCTCATTCTCTAAGCCTGCTCCCCAAATAAACATTCATTAAATTTTCAGTTAAGACCTTCTCAGTGTGCTCCTGTCTTGCTTGAACTTAGATGCTGAGCCAGCATCACAGTATCCTCTTACACATCTCCACTGATACTTGAGAGCAGGCTTTCATAATAATCACTCTTCCAAACTTCTTCTGCATTATGCAAGCAAACAGAAGGTGTTTTATGCTTGAACAGTTATCAAAAACAGGTATAACACAGAACCTTGAATATTCAAACATCCTACTGCAGACCACGTGGGAACAGAAGCTGGTTCACAGAGACAACTGCTGTGGGAGCTCCTTCCGCTCCTTCAGCCAATAGCCGCTGAGATACCAGCCCACTGGGACGTGGTCTCTCTTTTTAAAAAAGCAGTGGCAGCCCTCTTTTCTCTCTCTCTCTTGCTTCTGGCTCCACTTCAGGCTACTAGACTCCTTTCCTGATTGCGAAGAGGGCTCTTGTCTGGGATGGTGATCTGTAAGTTTTTTTCCCTTTAAATAAATAACCATTCTATTAATCATAATTCCAAACTGGTGTGGGATTGTTTGTGACTTACACCTTCAGACAACTGCTACCCATACTGACAAGAGTAATAAAACCAGGCTGCCTCACACCATGACAAACCAGCACAATAGGAAGGAAGGAAACTGCCAAAAACTACAAATCCTAACATCAGACAAACTCAGGAGCCAACCAGGATAAATTGTGACTGAGGGAATATTAGGACAATGTGACCACCACTAAGAGAATAACTACGGCAGATAAAACACAACTGACCTAAGAGTCTATGACTTAAAGTATTCTAAAACAATGCTCAGGGAAATCTCCTGTCTAATCTGTGCCTTGGAAAAACTTCCTAGTTAATAGACACATTACAGGAAAAAAACCACTGTGACTACTTTAAATCCTCCAGAAGTGTGGGTACATAACAGACTCAAGAGACATCCACACACCTTTACTCTCTATACTAAGACTTCAATGGGAACAAATATGCATTTACATAAAACACAAGGGGTTAGGCCATCTAAAAATAAGCCGTCAAGCAGAAATCCTAGAAAATATATCATTCTGTCTCTCACAAAGAACTAAAGGCTTCAGTTTTGATATATGGTCTCCAAAGGCCATGACTCAGTTAAAGACATGGTCTCCAGGGTGGTGCTGTGGAGACTCAGGAGACAGTGCCTAGTGTGAGGTCCCAGGAAGGTTCACAGAGGATGGTGGGATATGGGTATGATCCTGGCTCATAATATGAATAGTTTTTCTTGGCATGTGCCGCTTCCTTATCAGAGGCCCAAAGCTAATGGGCCTGAACTGGAGCCCCCAAAACTATGAGCCAAAACACAAAACTTACTATGTTAACTGTCCAAGCACTTCACTATAGTAACAGAACACACAAACGGAAAAAACCTACACTTTAAAATACAGACCTTTATCTGGATATAAATTCAAACCATAGAAAAGTCATGTACCTGCACTGTATTAAAATACACTGACACAGGCACAAATGCAAACATAAAAGGTAATGGGAAATATGAACATTAGCTAGGCATGTATAGTCAGGGATTTCTCTTGGACTCAGTATGTCTGTATGTGTAAACACTATGTATTTTAAGAAATAATTCAAGTGCTTCCAGGTGAAACTACTGATTTGATGGGTTAGCAGACTGTACAGATTAAAAACTGATAATCTCTCAAGTTGGGTGTCAGTACACTGGGTTCAATGTACTATATATTATACTTTCACGTGTGCCTGTAAGTCTGAATAAGTTAAATATCAACTGATGTAATCAATTTCAGGCAACTGTATTGTTAAAAACTTAACTTTGTCAGAACCATACAATACATACATACCCACCCCCATCAACCTCATAAATAAGATACATCTCTTTCACACCCTAACAGTCCTTTCTTTAGAATCCAGGCTGATGCACTGAATGAGTCAGGAAAGGCTAGCCAACCTTATGTTGATCATGAAAGACTCCACTGTAAACCATTCTGTAAACTTCTATAGGTACGTGCTCTTAAACAAAATTAGTACATAACCCTAGTATATTTTTTGTTCACTGGCCTCAGGACCCAACACAGCCAGCCTGTGCATCTCCTGCACTCCTCCTCTAAAAGTAGAGATTCCCCCCCCAGGGAGTCGCCACAATGAGCTGACACCAACTGTTTGCAAATGTGTGTGCAAGAGTGGACTACTAAGCAACTACATTCACCGACACTATTAGTAGAAAAACAAAATTAAAAATCAATACATTTTGAAATGGCAAAAAATTTAAAGTCACTAACTACTGGATAGGATATACAGCATAAGGTACTGAGACATCCAAATGGTTGTGGTGTTGTCCTATAAACAGAGAGGAAAGCAAGTTCATGCTCCTCAGTTACCTACAACACAAGCTTGGACCAGGCACTTGTGAGGCCTGAAGAGAACTCCCATCAGCCCAGAAGGCACAAGACAAGGCATGAAAGGACCAGCACACTATCTTTGGTAAAGATCTCTGTATCCTCATATGATCACAGGCATCACAATGACACCCTAGGGCAGTCCAAGTGTGCACACACCTGTCCCAGTCCTCATCTGCAGCTCTTCTTCTCCAGGACCGTTCTGCACCAGGCTTGTCAAACTGGTCAAAGTCATCATCTGTGAAAAAGAGTCCACTCAAATCAGTTTTGTTAAATCAAGACAATCAATTAAGATACTAGCTTCCTTAGGAATCAGCTTAACTCTCCAGATATGAAGTTCTATATATAGCAATTATAAATCCTCAGCCATGCTGAAGCATTAGTTTTTTTTAAATAAAATAAAAACAATCCAAAAATTTGTTGAATACTAGGTATGAAAATTTGGTGAAAACAGCAATTTTTAAATTATAACTTTTACTTCACAAAAGGAATAAATGATTTATTAAAAAATTAAACTCCTATAATAATTTCTCAGCCTTCACATTTTTCTAAATAACAGAAGTAGAATACAAACTATGTAAAAAGTTTTCTATTTATTAGCCACATTTTATAAAAAGTAAAAACTGTCAAACCATAAGGGGCAAAATTTTAATTGTATTGTTTTTTACTGGTATATCCAAAGTTTGACTGCTAAGGCATGGACTCACAACAGAAGGCAGCAGTGGGTGTTTTGCTTCATATGAAGTCCTAAGTGCAAATTTTACACACAGAGCACAGCTCACATCTCTACATGGCAAGAGGCCACCAGATAGCTCAGAAGAACAACAGAAATAGAGTCCTTCTTTTTTCTTTTCTTGTAAAAAACAAACAAAACAACAACCTATTCTTTACCTCACAAATTTGCTGCAAGTTTAAATTTGACAATATATTTTTATAATAGGAGAGGCACTTGGTAGTTATTTTTATTGTTAGGAAACACTAAGAACTGAAATTTAAGTTGGGGACAGGGTGCAAAGAAAGAGGCAGCAGTTGGTTTGTTCGTAGTCCATCCAAGTCCAGAACACTTGGATAGGTGACACAAATTCCTATTGCCTACAGCATTTCTCTGGTTCAGACTGGAAAATCAACTACTAAGGTTCTAACAAAACCATCAATCATATCAACCATCACCTGACTGGACTCCTGAGAGAACCTGATTAAAAACTGTTTTTAGCTGGTGTAGTGGTACACACTTTTAATCCCAGAATTTGGGAGGCAAAGGCAGGTGGATCTTTATGAAGTCAGCCTGGTCTACAAAGTGTGAATTCCACAATAGGCAAGGCTATATAGTGAGACCATGTCTCAAAAAAAAAAAAAAAAAAAAACAAAACCTGTTATAAATATGACTATGCGCCAGGTGGTGGGGGCACATGCCTTTAATCCCAGCACTCAAGAGGCAGAGACAGGTGGATCTCTGTGAGTTTGAGGGCAGCCTGGTCTACAGAGCAAGTTCCAGGACAGACTCCAAAGACTATGTAAAATCTCTGAGATGATTCTAAGAACAACTACCTATGAAAGACGTATTACAGAAATTCACTACATGTTTGGTCATAGTTATGGCAGACTCACTGTTCCTCCAAAATCAGAGCTTCTTGTTCCTGGTTCTCTCACTGGGGAATAGAACTTCTGGTATCTTTCATCCCACCCCAATCTACCTGCTGCTGAGGGGAATACCAGTGAGGAAGGAACCTTTCTCCCACACTAAGCCCCACCTGTGGGACACTCAACCCAGATATCCCTGCTGAAGAGGGAAATAGAAGCTTTCAACAACTGGTAGGTGATAGGCAGTCAGCAAAGGAATCGACAAGCAAAGAACAGTAAGAAACCCAGAGAGACGGAGTAGGGAAACCAGCACCCACAGTCACTCCAAGGTATTATCTCAAATGTCAAATATCCATCATCAGCGGGGGGGGGGGGGGGGGGGGGAATCACACGACACAAGACATTGTTGCATAGCAGTTTCCTCAAGATTGAAATGAAATAGTTCATCCTGTAGAAAAATCCTTAAGCCAAAGCTAAGTAATTCAAAATAGCTTCAGAAAGTCCCTAAAACTAACCAGATTCACCAGGCCCCTCCCTCCTAAGAGTAAACAATAAACTGCTGAAAGTCACTCAGACAATCAGACTAGCCAAGCTGAAAAGACCAGACCAGCTACACAGAAAAGGTTTAGACCAACTGAGTCACTTGGAAAAGACACTTTCCAACACACAATAAGCTGCCTGCAAACTGTGCAGTGAGCTCCAGGCTCTTCAGTTTTGGGGAACTGTCACCCACGCTGGGGTGGGCTTTAGTGATACAGCTGTCTTTGAGTCATTTTCTGCTTCTATAAGAAACCTCTCACCCACATTCCTTTAAGTAACCCCTATAAAACTCAGTGGTTCACCAAGCTAGACTTTGGTGGTGGTGTAGGCAAGTAGTTTGCGGTGTGTGTGTGTGTGTGTGTGTGTGTGTGTGTGTGTGTGTGTTCCTTCTCCCCAGGAAAAGTCTTATGACACAGCAGACATCAAAAAAACAAAAAGGTATAACCCTTCATGTATGGGATGGGAGGAAGCAGGCAACAAAAACTACTTGTGAGAGGTTTATAAAAACATTTAAGTAGCCATCACATATATTTCTTCATTGAACTAAATGAAACCAGAAGAAAAAAAAAAGTAAGGTAGCAATGGCATAGCAAAGGACAAATAAAGAAGCAAACCAGCACAAGACCAAATAAATCTTGAAATTAAAAATAATAATGAGGGCTGGCAAGGTGGCTCAGCAAGGGTAAAGGTGCTTGTCACTGGGCCGCAGAAGAAGACACATAAAGGTGAAGGTAAAGAACCAACTCTCGCAAATTATTCTCTGGCCTGTGGGTACATATGTGAGCATATATGTACATGCGCGCACACGTGCACGCATGCGCGTAACCAGTAACCAAGCATGGTAGCACATATGTAATACTAGTACTGACTTGAGAAACTGAGGTAGATAAATTGCCATAAATTTGAGGCTACCCAAAAATATGAAGTTCTAGGACAGCCAGGATTACACTGTAAGACTCTGCCTCAAAAAAAAAAAAAATCATTTACAGGGATCATAAAAAAAGATTCAAGCTGGCAAAATAGAAAATAACATCAAATAACCACTACTGAAGAAAATTTGGATCATCACTATCCAATGAATAGACACACAAAAGAAATACCAGAAAGAGGGTACAAAGGAGCAGGAAAAATATCTAAATATATAATTTAAATTTACCAAATTTAATTTTTTAAAAAAAATCAGTTTTCATATCTAGAAAAGCACAACAAATTTACCACACAATCAAAAGAGATACACATACCAGTTAAAATGTCCCAAAGCCAAAAGCAATGAGAAAATCTGGAAAGCAGAAGAGGCCTCATCATTGTAAGGTAACCACGAATATGAGGCTTGTCATCACAACTAGGAGCTGGGGTTGCAGTGGGATAACAGAACTGGGAGTGCCTATGTTCTGTAAAGCTATCCTCCACAGAGATGAGAATAACATGCACAGAAAACCACAAGCTCTGTAGCTAGCAGATCCACAGTAATTGAATTATGTGCTACAAAAAGGTGTGTGAAAATGACTCCCTGTCACTGTTTTTTGAAACAAGATGGAAATGATTTCAAGTGAAGATAATACCGGACATTATAAGAGAATGCTAAATCAATGGCTGGTGTCCTTGTTAAGAGATTTATAGATAAGACATAAACAAGAGAAAGGACGTGTAAGGCCAAGTAAGGCTTCTAAACAAGTACTGTGGAAAACTGTTGGAAAACTATTAAGGGTATGATATCCAGATTCCCTAGGGACCTTCTAGTCTCCTGACTATAAATCAGTTCCCACCAAGCTACCCAACTTTGTGCTATTTAGATATGCAGATTTATATCTTCCATCTGAATCTGGGAGGTACTTAGCCTTTGACTGCCATTCCCTAAGCTCTCCTGGGTGTGTGCAGGTGTTCAGGCATGTACACTTCATGATATCCCACAGATCCTCCAGGCTTTTCCCCCTTCACCATTAACTGGATATTCTCACAGACTTCCACATTTGCTCATTCTCCTACTGAACTACCTAAAGATTATTTCAGAGATTACACTTTTCAGCTCTATAACTGTCCCTTGCTTTCTCTTTGTAATTTATCTTTATTGCTCTGTCCCATTTCTGAGCACACTGTTCTCCAAATTCTTTTAGTGCATGCTTGTTCATTTGTTCTGGTTTCTGCTTTTGTGGCCTAGGGTTTCTTAAAGAGATCTGAGTGTTTAAGACACTCAAAATGTTTCTGGGCCTTCTAGTGGGTGGTTCCTGTTTCCTTTCCTCCTGTATGTCATACTTTCCTGGGTTCTTTGTACAAACTGATTTTCTTTTTTTCATTTAAAACTAAGTGTCTTAAATACTGCAGCAGAATAACAATTCATCTCTCCCATTACTCATGAAAGCTGTCGTCCATTAAATGACTTCCAAACCATTTCTGCAAAGACTATTTATTCTATCCCTTCTTTAATGTGGGTACTGAAATCCCTACTCCCAGTGACCCAACAAAGTTATCTTTAAATACCTCAATACAAGGGAAGACTCACCAACAATGCATGGCCATGATAAAAATTAAACAAAGTGAATCTGAATAAATACTCTGCAAAAGCAGGAAAAGAAAATCTTTGTTCTTGTGCTAGGCAAAGATTTGTTTATGTAACAGCAAAACCAAAACCAATGGAAGATCTGACAAACTGGACATCATCAGAACCTGCAGCATCTACTCCTCCAAAGTCACAATCCAGCGAATGAAAAGAAGCCCGACAGAGCTCTTTCCCTGTGAACCATTCCACTAAACTGACAACCTGAGTCTGCCGGAGCATCACAGTGGATACCCTGGACTCATTTACCATCTTCAGCAGGAGCAGTACTGTGTGTGGAATGGAGTCCTAACTCTGGGGTTGTCAAAATTAAAGGGAAGTAGTGATGTTACAAAGTGACTGTTTAAATTATAACAATTTACAAGTCAAGCTATCTTTTAATTTTACAAAGACAACTGAGTGAGGAGTTAGTTAGTGAAGAGCCAGAGTATGCCACCCTCCCATTCACTGATGTGTCCACCATAAGGGCATGACTGGGATTGCATTCCTGGGAGGTTAGGAGATGAAGCTGAAAGTCCTAACTCCTTAAACACACATGGTTAGTTTTGCAAACAACCAACTCCCATTTCCACAGCTATAAAACCCCTCTCCACTCACTTCATTAGCATAAAAAGATAAAAAAAATTCCAAGATTTTTAAGAATTTCATGAATAGGAACCAGAAACAATGTCTAAGATTTCCTTCTGTCATACAACAATTAGTGCCCATCAAAAAATCTTCATCACTAGGACCTCAGAATGCTAGGGGATTGGATGGGGCATAGACGGGGAAATCCCTTGAGCTCTAGCTAGCTCAGTCAAGTGGATGAGTTCCATGTTCAGTGAGATTCTGTCTCAAAAAAGGTGGCGAGTGATGCATGAAACACTGTCCTTCACACACATGCACACAAGTATACACTCACATGAATACATATATAACACACATGGGGGAGTGACAAACACACCTTATAGTCACTGTAAAATTCTTCTAACTTGCTAAAGACAGTGCTGAACCTGTCTGGCCAATGATGCAACATTAAACTGACAAAAACTACAAACTGCCAGAATCAACCTTCCTTGAACCTTGGAATCTTATTTTAAAAATAAAATAAAATAAAAAACTTGCAAAAACTTGGGAGCTTAAAAAAAGAAAACAGCTGCTAAGCTGCAGCACAGAGTGCTGTGAATTCCCTCACCAGAACAGCAAACCCATTCCCCAGTCCAGCAGCAACAGGGTACACAATGTCCCAAGGGCTTCCTAAGGCTAAGAGTGCCTGGTTCACACCCTCAAAGCATCTGACTATGCACTGAGACCTGCCCATTGGATCTCTGGGGTAAACGGAGAGGCTGCCTTTGTTTTACCCTCTTGGAGCTCAGAGCTAAAGTAGCAATCTAGGCAGTAGTGGTCCAAAGCAACTGTGACCAACTGTAGACAAAAGAAACAGTGCACACACCAAAACACCTGGAAAACAGGAGGTGGAGGGTAAGGAAAAGGTTTCAAAGAGCACCTCATGTGTGTCCAGGTCCAGATACACTCTCAGATAACACCTGAGAAAATCCAGATTTACATCTCTCGCTGCTGACTGGGCTCTGGGTAAGCAGGAGGTAGAGTAAGGCAGAGTCCTAGATGGCCTAATGAACACTGAATTATTTCAGCCAATTTAAAAAACCAGGGTGGGCTTTTTATTATTTTAGTTTCCAGGAATATAAGAAAATATGTCAGTTCGCTGGCTGAGCACTAAGATGACAGGTGGAGACTTAAGTAACTACATAGAAAGAACAGTCTCTGTGAAATCAGTTTGGAAAAGTTATTTAAAAACCAGACAAATCACAAGTAATAAGCAGCCAGGGGAACAGATACATTCTAAAATTCCCCAGACTACTACATTATAACATTCAATATGACCTGTTTTCAGTCCCAAAACTGAGTCATAAAAAAGTACTAAAATTATAGTCTAAAGGAAAAATAATTTTTAAAATAAAACTTAAGAAAGACTAAGAGAACCTAAAAACACCATCCAGAGTATCCGAACATGCACTAAAGAATGACAGAGAAGACAAAGTAAAAAAGATCTGAAGAAATGGCCCCAAATTTCCAAATTTGATGAAAGATATGAGCCTACACACCCTAGGAACTCAGTGAACTCCAGCAGTAACTTAAGAGATCCATACCAACAATCATATACATAAGACCAAACTCTCTCAAAACCAAAGCCAAAGAAGGATCTGAAATCCTCATGAAATGACTCCTCACATACAATTGATCCTTGATTATATTTGTCTATTTCTAATCAGAAACCAAAGCCCAGAATGCAGTAAGATGAAATACTTAACATGCAGGAAAAAAAAAGAGGAAAGACTTCAAAGCAGAAATTCTGCATCTGATAAACTATCCTTCAAAAGCTAATTAGGCTGGAGGGGCTGAAGAGATGGTTTAGCAGTTAAGAGTTCATTGCTCAGGCAGAGGAGTGGAATTTGATTCTCACTACCCACACTGGGCAGCCTGCAATCACCTGTAATTTGTGCTCCAGGGGGATCCAAAACCTCTGGCCTTCATTGACACCTACAGTTCCATGCATACGCGCACACACAAGTGTGCACACACATACAAACACAATTAAAAAGCAATCTTAAAAATAACTGGGCATGATGACACACATGCCTTTAATGCCAGCACCTGGAAGGCAGAGGCAGGCAGACCTCTGAATTCAAGAGGCCAGGCAGAGCTACACAATATACTGTCTCATAAATAAATAAAATTTAAAATTTCCAAAGTTTATATCAGAGAAACAAACCTGAAGATCCTTTTCCACTAGCAGGCCTACACAACAAGAACACTAGAGTCCTATCCACTCCCCAATTTTTGATGAAACATTTTAAAGGGAGCTAAAGAGATGACTCAGCAATTAAGGGCTGCTCTTCTAGAAAATCCAGGTTCAGTTGATAGCACTTACATGGTGGCTCACATAAATCTGTCCATAACTGCAGTTCTAGGGAGTCTGATGCCCTAGGGCTTCAAGACTCCTACCCAAAGGGAGCATGGTCAGAAACTATGAATTCTCAGCATCTCTCAGGCTAATACTGTCAATACTGCTTTCTGAGCACATTTACAGTTAGCTAGGCTGTTTCAGAAGTTAGATGCTTAAATTCACTTCTTAAGTTTACTTCTTTATTGTGGGTGCATGACACCACACACATGAGGAAGTCACAGAACAACTTGGGAGTCAGTTCTCTCCTTCCACCAGGTGAGTTCCGGGAGTGGAACTCATATTGTTAGAGTTGGCATCAAGTGCCTTTGCCCAGTGAACCATCTTGACAACCCATTAAATTCAATTTTGAGCCATATTTGGTACTGGGACATATGTAAGTCATAGATCGAGCACTTAAAGGCAGAGGCAGAGATCTCTGTTGAGTTCAAGGTGAGTATGCTCTATATAATGAGGACACATATAGAGGACAGCCAGGGCTATACAGAAAGACTGCCAAAAAACAATAAAAAAAAAAGTAAGTTCTGTTGAGTCAAAGAACATCAAAATGTTGATGCTGGGCTCATTATTCTACTACTAGTAGTTATGTCTGAAAATTCCTAATTTAATCCTTTTCTTCAGTAAGATCAACCCAAGAAAAAAAATTTACAAGAATACTGTCACATTGTGAGACAAGACACTGATTCTAACGTTCATGAACTGTTTTATGAACTGTTAGGTCTTAACATACAAATCAGCTGGAAGGAATGTTGCTAAAATTTATGTTCCAACTTTTCATTTTAATTTTGTATTTTACACTACAAAGTAAGCACTAGATCTTGAAATGTATTATTTGTTCTACAATATGTGCCCTTAAAGCCTACTTCTGCATTCATGCTAACCTCCAATGTCCAATATTCTCTTTACCAGTAAGGTATATTGTCTTTACCAGCAAGGCCCTCATGCTTATCCCACCCTTACTTGCAACAGCAAATATCTTTACAGAAGTACTAAAGTTAAGAGCATTCTGTATACCTATAAGCACCCAAGTTTCACACCGACATAACTTCACTTCTGTCATTATCTATTTTGGCCACCTAGAGATTCTATTAGTTTCTGGCTCCATTATAAACACTGAAAATATCACCATCACCACTCTCACCAACTGGCCCCCAAAAACATCAACTACTTACAATACACAAAATGATTTTTAACTGACAATTCTGGAATATTTAATGGATTTAGTTTAATAACGAAGTCAGATTACGCTACAACCAGATTTTGTTGAGGGAGAGGGCAAAGAAAGAGTCTCACTATGCAATCCAGGCTGGACTCAAACTCACATCTCCACCTCGATTTTCCATGTGTTGGGATTAAAAGCCCAAACCAGGTACACAACCTTTTAATGTAATGAAACAGAAACTGAGAGCTTGGCACATAGTGCCCACTAGAACTAGCCATCAAGTTTGTACAAGTACTATATCACGATGTCAATGGCAATGTGAGCTGTAACTAGAAAAAGCCAGAAAGCCACTAGGCCGGGTAATATGCTAATTTAGAGGTAGATATAAAGATACTATCTACAATGCAAATATTCCCAGTGTAATGGTTTTGTTGGTTACACAGCAAACATGGGTCTGATGGACAAAAGTAAGGGCACAGAATTTTTTCCAGATTTACTAAGGAAACATTTCAATCTCTAATTCATTTGTCAGGTATTTGTTGAACACATGCTATGGGCCAGGAACCTGGGGTGCCTGCAATGCAGGCAGACATGTTTCTCACAGGTCTTATAAGTTATTCAAAAGGGGGAAAATTGAAAATTACAGATTAATATAAATGTTCAAGGGAAAACACAAGTACTATTAGATGGAAAGGGAGGCTCAGAGATGGGAAAAAAATATAAGTCAGGGATTTCTCCAGTAAGGCCTTCTCCCTTAGGAGCCTGAACCTGCTGAATCAGGACACAGCCCTATAAGCAGAGCACATGGGAGTGAGGAGCACAGGTAGTTCCAGGACTGCAGGGCTGGTGAGTACCAGGGACCAACTCATACACAACTGCTTGGGTCTAAGCAATGCGAACGCTAGCTCAATTAAAAAAAAAAAATGAAAGAAAAATCCCAAACTTCCGGAACACCTACCTAGCCCTCTCAAATTACAACCCTTAAAGTTTCTGGCCTAAAACGTAATATATAGCCCCAAAATCTTGTTTATATGGCTATTGACCCGTATTTACTATCTTAAAATTTCTTAATGAGAAACTTAAAAGAACATACAAGCACACAGTCCCTAAATATCATCAGTGTCATGTCTTTATATTCCACAAAGCCTCTGGAAGATCTCAATGCACATTAGTTAAAAGCAAATGGAAAATTAAATTCACTAAAAACAGCTTTGACCTAAGGGCTTCCATAACACTGCGACTCACATATAAAACTTTTAATTTTTACCTTCTCTGATCAAGTAAGACAGATAAAATGTATTTAACCATTTAAATAGAAAGCCTCAGATCCACATGATTAAAAAAAAAAGAATTATCCATGTAAGCTGACAATGACATAGACCGCCCAACATCCTCCCCACAAACGACATTCTGGCATGTAGCCTCTGCCGTTTTATTTTTGCGTTTATCTTACAAATACCTTGGTATTTGGGCCAGAATCCCTAAGCAGGGTTGGTTTAATATGCCCGCCCACCTGGAAGCATCACAAAACGCCTCTGGAATATGCAGAATAGTTCAAGTATCCAAGGGTCTCCTTTAATCCAAGTCCTGAAACGTCATTTTAAAGTACTGTTCACATTATTCTAAAACACTCTCATTCGACAAAATGTGGCTTTACTTAAAACTCGTTAGTCTTTCCATACCGTTTACGATTGCAAAACGTTTACTCAAGAAACTGGTTCCATAACTAAACCTCTGTACCCCTGTATTAATCCCTTTCAAGCACACAGCCAAGCACTCATGGGTTTTCCTCAGATGATAATGGGTTTATTTAAAGCACTCTAATAAGCCGCGGAATGTCTCCTGCATTCTGACTGGGCTGCTTGCCGCTGCTCAGGGAGAATCTTGCACGAAGACTGGAAATGGCCAGGGCCGCCCGACCCCCGACCCCGTCCCGGGCCTGCCGCCGACCTCACGGCGCCGCCGCGGGCCTAACGCTCTGAGCTCCAGGCCCGATCGGCACAGGCAGGCCCAGGACGGCTCCGGCTGGGACGGGGAGACCCGAAGGCCCTAAACAAAGGCTGCCCGGCCCACGGCGCCAGCCGCGGCCCACGTACCTCCAGCGCCTGCTCCTCCGCCCGCGCCCAAGGCGGCCGCCATGGTGGTCCCCGGGCCCGGCCTTCAGCCGTCCCCCGAGCCTCTGGCGGGCCGACGGCGCTGGTGCGGGCCGGGGAGGCGGGGGAGCGGCGAGGGCCGGCGCCCGCGAGGGAGCAGAGGCGAGGCCCGCGCGTCTCGGTTCGCAGCGGCCCCTCGCCTCCGCAGAAAGAAAACAACACTACGGCAACATGGCCGCGCCGCGGTGCACGCCGGGAGGAAGGCGGGCGGAAGAGCCGGCTGGCGGCGGGCGGCCGCCCAGGTCCCGGCAGCCCGGCCTCCCGGGAGAGTGCGGCGGCGCGCGCTAAGAGAGACAGCTTCCGCCGGGCGAGAAACGCAAGGATCTCAGCGGGAGGAATGGGGACGGCCGCACGCCGTAAGTCAAACCGGAGGCTGACTTAAGTCTCCTTGCAGCAGTCGGCACGGCGGCGCTTTACGACGGCCGGGCCGCCGTCGCAAGTGGAGCCAAAGCGCGGCCCCCGGCAGTAACGGACGAGCCTGGCTTTCGCGCGATCAGGGATGGGGCGCGGGAACGCCGGCGGCGCGCACGCGCACTCACGTTAACGCGAGCCTGCTGAGACGGTGAACGTGTGGAGCGTAGGGAAAGGGGCTGAGGTGTGTTGCGGTGTGGGGACCTGGGGCGCCACTAGCTAGGTATCATAGCCTCCCATCCCAGGAAGCGCCCAGGCCCGACGCCTTAGAAGAGGAGGTTTCGGGGCAGACGGTAGCCAGCAAGGCCGAGGGGCAGCTTAGGTGCCCCCCTGGAGAGGCCGGGATGGAGGCCTCTTGAGCATTGCAGACCCGGAGAGGCAAGTGTCACTCGAAGTCATGGGGCTGAAAGAACGTGTCCTATAAAATTCAACTTAAGTTTTTCCTCATAAAATATTGGAGATGATAAATAAATTTATAAGCAGTCGATAAATGATGTTCATTTAAGAAACAAGATCAGGGTGGTGACGGCACACGCCTTTAATCCCAGCACTCAAGAGACAGAGGCAGGCGGACCTCTGTGAGTTTGAGACCAGGCTGGTCTACAAGAGCTAGTTCCAGGACAGGCTCCATAGCTACAGAGAAACCTTGTCTCGAAAAACAAACAAACAAACAAAAAGCCCCAGAAGAAAACAATTTTTAAAAAAACACCTTAATTTAACCTCATGAAGTCTTTGCCCAATAAAAGTAAGCCTAACCAGTCGCATCATTGAATAACTAGGTTTCTGTCAGAAAGCACGTTAATAAATTCATATCTAAACAGCTTGAACCCCTTGTTACCTGTCACTAATTGCACTGTGCAAGATGGGATGCTCAACTCGGGTTTTTTCAAGATGGTTTCAGTGGCGATCTTGAGAAAGACGTTTTTAAAAAGATTCACAATAGCGGGGGGGGGGGGGGGGGGGGGGGGGGGGCAGAGTAATGGCCCACTCCTTTAATCCCAGCACTTAGACAGAGTTTACAATTGGGAAAAAGTGCCATTCCCTTGATCCAAGAGAGTCTAGGTTTCAAAGCAACTAAGTAACTGAGTGTCTTGGGTTAGAGACACCTGTGTAAGCAGAAACTATTTGTTCCTTTCCCACCCAGACCCGAAATAATTACACAGAAACTATATTAATTACAGCACTTCTTGGCCAGTAGCTTAGGCTTCTTATTTACTAACTCCTACATCTTAAATTAACCCATAATACTTGTCTGTGTTAGCCACATGCCTTGGTACCTTTTATCAGTGAGGCATTCTCATCTTGCTTCCTTTCCATTTGGGTGACAGCTGTAGACTGAGCCTAAGCCTTACCTCTTCCCAGAATTCTCCTGTTCTGGTTGCCCCGCCTATACTTCCTGCCTGGCTACTGACCAATCAGCATTTTATTAACCAATACAAGTGACAAATCTTTACAGGGTACAAGAAAACTGTCCCACAGTACTTCCCCTTTCTTTTCAAAACTAGAACTCTAAATCTAATCTCCTTTGTTTAGCTTTTTTTCTGATCATTATGCATAAAAACTTGTAACCAACACTCTAAAAAAAAACATCCATAATGCAGTTTTTGGGAATGTTGGCATAGTTTTCTAGGATACCTCCTGCTGATTGGGAGCACTGATAATATTATGGGGACCTAAAGAAAATTTAGGATTATTGTCAGTTCCCTACTGGAATATTCTGTGAGGCCTGATCATCTAAGCCAATATATTTTGGGTTGGGGGTGGGGGGTGGGGCTGGAAACAAACAAACAGTCTCCATCTACAAATCTCACCAACACGGGCAACTACATCCACATAAAACCTGAGAGAACTTGGGAAGTAATTCTAGACACAAAAGAACAGAGTTAAACATGATTTCTTGGTAGCAGCATTTTCTCGGGTGGGCTCTGTTTGCTAAAGGAAAGCATGTTTCATTTAAGAGACTCAGCTTTAGCTGCAAAAACCTTGCAGCTCGTTTAAGAGGCCCTGCCACAAAACACTTATATGGTGTTGATAAATAGCAGACATCATGCTTCTTAGTGGTGGCAGGGCCTTGAAACTCCATAGAATTATGACAGTATCCATGGCTCCTGGCAGTACCTCTGCCATGAAGCTAGACTCTCACAAAACTAAAGAATCCTAGCCCTATTGCTTAGCAAATTAAAGACTCATGTGATCAGAAAAAAGAAAGATATACAGTAAAGATAGATTCAGACAAAAAAAAACCTCTAAATGGTTTACAGTGTGTTTAAAAATATATGTAGGCTTGAAAGAGAAAAGAAAAAGGAAAGAGAGAGAGAGAGAGAGAGAGAAGTTGGGTGTGGTGGCACACACCTTTAATCCCAGCACTTGGGAGGCAGAGGCAGGCAGATCTCCCTGAGTTCAAGGACTGCCTGGTTGGTCTACAGAGTGAGTGTCAGGATAGCCAAAGATACACAAAGAAAACCCTGTCTCAAAAAACCAAAAATTGAAAATAAAAATAAATAGAGTTTAAAATAAAGTCACGTAAAGATACACAGAGAATCTGAGTACTGTATGTTATTGTGATTGCGTTGTCTTTAAATTGCTTGATGGCTGAGGAAAGAGCAATAGCTGCTTGTGGATTAATCCAACATCTCTATTTTGAAAATTCCATGACTTCAAAATTTAAGTCAAAAGATATGTTACTTTGGAGAACAGGTTTTGCTTTTGTTTCCACAGGAAATGGGGGGCTGTAGATTCATTCTGAGCTAATAAAAATTAGGTTTGATTAAGGAAGACCCCCTAAAAAATCTCTGATAGGAGTGGATAGCCCAGATGATCCAACATTTCAGAGGACCTCTGTTGGAGTTTCCTCTGAGTTCTACATGGAGAACAGCCTCAAGACTGCTGCCTGAGATGATCAAGCCTGGCCATCACCAGTGGACTTCCCCTCTCCCCTCTTCCTCCATGGAAATTACAAATGTCAAGTGGTAAAGGGCTGGGGGTATGACTCAGTGATAAAGCACTGGTCTAGCATGTGTGAGGCTGTGGCTTCATCCCTACGACCAAAAGAAGACAGATGATTTTTAAATAAGTGTCAAAGACTGGGCATGTGGGCAGGGTGACACACACCTATAATACCAGCCCTTGAAAGGCAGAGGCAGAAGATTGTCAAGTGAATGGCCAGCCTGGTCTATATAGCAAGTTCCAGGCCAGCTAGGAATTTACAGTTAAACCTTGCCTCAAGAAAATAGAAAATTAGAAGGAAAAGCCTAGTGCAAGTAACTGATGAATTCAGGTGGAAGTCATGAGAGGCTGATTCTGTCAAGAATGCAGCAGGAAGCCGGGCGGTGGTGGCGCACGCCTTTAATCCCAGCACTCAGGAGGCAGAGGCAGGCGGATCTCTGTGAGTTCGAGGCCAGCCTGGTCTACAAGAGCTAGTTCCAGGACAGGCTCCAAAGCCACAGAGAAACCCTGTCTCGAAAAACCAAAAAAAACAAAAATGCAGCAGGAAGAAAAGCCAAAACCCAGGTAAAGAGTGGACAAAGGAAATAACTACCAGCAAACCAAAGCACATATCTCATAAGCGTTACCACTAGAGAAATTGGGAACCATCTCTGCACAGAAACCAGTACCATAATTTGCATGTGAAGTGTGCCCCATGTGTTTAAACACTTGATCCCATCTGAAGGTGCTATTTCAAGGATGTGGAACCTTTAAAGTTGAAGCCTAGCTGGCAGAAGTAGGACAGTAGGGGTAGGCCTTTGAAGGTCATAGCCCACCCTCATTCAGACCAATCTCTAATTTCTAATCAGCCAAGGTATGAGTAAGTTAGGTAGCAAGCTTCCACTGAATCACTCCTGCCATGATGCCCCTGCAACCAGGTTGACCGTACCCACCCCCACAAAGCTGAACCCAAAATAAAGGCTCCTTAAAGTTGCTAATGAATGTAAAAAAATTTATGCAGCTACTTTAGGAAAGCCTGGCAGTTTCTTTAAAAAGTAAAAGTACATTTATCTGACCAGTGAGATGCCCCAGCAAGTAAACGCACTAAACCTGACAACCTGAGTTTAATTCCCAGAACTCACATAGTAGAAAGAAAGAACTGACTTCCACAGCTTATTCTCTGGCCTCCATGCACTGCCAGAGCATACAGACAGCAGATATTTTAAAGTACACTTATTATACAATTCAGAATGCCTCTCCTATATATTTACCCAAGAAAACTAAAGACTTGTGCTCACAGAAAAACCTGTGTGGGTGTTTATAACTTGCATGTGAGTGCTTGTACCAGGCTTATCTGTATCAGAAATAATAATAATCTTCCATCAGTAGGTGACTAGATGAATTGATACGTTCATGTAATGGACTACAACTCCAGAATGATGAATGAACTGTTGATTCACACAGCAACGCGGATGGATTTTAAATGCATTTTGCTACACCTTCAGAAGGCTGAGCACTTCATAGTTCATATGTGTTCTGGAAAAGTAAGACTGTAGAAGTGGAAAACCAGTCAGTGGTTGTCAGGTGGTGAGGTGATAAGAAACAGATTATAAAGAACTAGCTCTGTGGCCTCCTATACATGACTGCATTTCTCAGAGCCTGCAACTGTACAAAGGTTGAGGGCTTAGCTAGTCAGTAGATCGCTTAATTAGAACATGTAAGACCTGGGTTCAGTCCTCAGTATCAGTGCAAAAAAAAATGTAGCTTTAATCTCATCTATTGATGGTTTAAAATGACTGCATATCCATCCTGAAAAGCCCCACCCCAACCCTCTTGATAACCCCACAAGAATCAACAGCCTGTGTATTATATTCCTTTATATGAACCCTGGTGTGGCAATAGTCTTGAACAGCGTTTCTCAACCTGTGGGTCATGACCTCTTTTGGGAGCTCAAACAACCTTTTCACAGGGGTTGTCTAAGACCAAAGAAAGCACAGATATTTACATAATGATTCACAACAACAAAATTGCAGTTATGAAGTAGCAACAAAAATAATTTTATGGTTGGGAGTCACCAAAACATGAAGAACTGCATTAAAGGGTTGCAGCATTAGGAAGGTTGAGAACTAGTGTTCTAGGAGAAAAATCTTCATGGCATTTGGCTTGACTAAATTTTTTTTCTTTTTTTTATTATTTAATTATTAAAAATTTCCACCTCCTCCCACTCCCCCCACTCTCACTCCCCCTCCCTCTCCAGTCCTAAGAGAAGTCAGGGTACCCTGTCCTGTGGGAAGTCCAAGGCCCTCCCCCCTCCATCCAGGTCTAGGAAGGTGTGTATCCAAACAAACTTGTCCCCCAAAAAGCCAGTACATGCAGTAGAATCAAAACCCAGTGCCATTAGCATTGGCTTCTCAGTCAGCTCTCATTGTCAGCCACATTCAGAGAGTCCGGTTTGATCACATGCTCATTCAGTCCCAGTCCAGCTGGCCTTGGTGAGCTCCCATCAGATCATTCACACCGTCTCAGTGGGTGGACGCACCCCTCGCTTGACTAAAATGTTTTAATGGAATAAAAAGAAAGTAAACTGTAGAAGAAAATTGAAAAGTAGGTTTTCTAAAAACTTAAAACTTCTGCTCTAAAAAGACCGCTATTAATTAAAAAAGATATCTAACCAAGCAAAGGAAGAACTATGTGTGTCACCTAACTAAGAGCCTGCCTCAAAGCACAGAAATAAAGACAAGAAATCGAGCTAAGAAGCTGAAGAGAAGCTTAAACAGTTTTGAGCAGGTATTGCTCTTGCAGATGACTCGTTTGGTAACCACAACCCATGTTGGTGGCTTACAACTGCCTGGAACTCCAGTTTCAGGATATTGGACACCCTCTTCTGGCCTCTGCAGGCATCTCTACTCATCCACATACACAGAAATATACGCACATACACATTTTTAAAATCTTTTTACAAGAACAGGAGGAGGAGGAAGAAGAAAGTACATTACAAGAACACAAACAATGCACTCTTTTCAAATGGAAAAAGATAAACAGATCTGGGCATGATGGTGGATATCACTCATTCCAGCACTCAGGAATTAAGGCAGGCTAATCTCTAAGTTTAAGACCAGCCTGTTCTACATAGAGAAGAAAAAAAAAGATAAACAGGCACCTCATAGAAGAAGGTATATGGCCAATAAGCACATGAAAATGTATCATTAGTCAATGTGATCAATTAATATCACATTTAAATTCTAATATGCATTCACAAGGATGTTTAAAACTAGGAAGACAAAATAGGCTTTTAGAGTGTAGCCAACTGCAACACATGCACTGACAGCAGATATTAAAGTAGTACAGCTCCTTTGTGAAAAAGTTTAGCCTTTTTCTAAAGTAAAAATAGACTTGCTAGAGATCCATAGCTCAGTTGTAGAGCAGTTGCTTAGCATGTGTGTGACATTAGGGTCTATTTCCAGTAAGGTGGTGAGTGCCCTTAACTTGTAATTTACCAATTCTTTTCTTTATCCAAGAGAAATGAAAACATGCACATGAAATATTTTTGACAACACTGCCATGTGCAATGGCTTCTATCCAGTGTATTGGCAATCAGTGATTTGTACATATATTGGAGCATCACTTAGCAGTCATTGGACCAAACCACTAATGCACACAGCATAGGTAGAGGTCACAGCTACCATAGCCAAATATCAAAAGAGTACATATTACACATCCATTTATTTAAGTCATCCATGGTGACAGGAAGCAGATCTTGTTTGCTAGGGTCACAAGTGAGGAAGGTTGTTGCAAAGGAATAAAGGGGGAGATGTCATCATGAAACATATTATTGTCATCAGTCACAAGTACCTATAAAACTGCCAAGCTCATCCAATCATGATTACATGGAAATGTTCAGCCAGATGTGGTAGTGCATGACTGTAACCTCACACTTAGGAGCTAAGGAAGGAGCATTTCAAGTTCAAGGCTAGCTTGAGCTACGTAGTGAAACCCTTATCACAAACACAAAAATGCACATTTCATTCTATACGAATTGTTCCTCAATAGATTTAAGTATAAGAAATTTGTAGTAGTTAGGGAGAACAATCTGGTCATCTCCTTGTGAAGATAAGCTAAGAAAAGACCTTTTCAGTCACAAAAATAGAAGCCAGAACAGAAAGAGAATCTTTAGAGCTCTTGATGAAAACTGAAAACCCCTTAGTGCTGTCTTCAATCACGTGGACACAATAAAGACATACTTGGAGGAACAAAAAATAGCGTTTGCAACCACAAGTCCGGAATAAGAGGCTATAAGGAAGTACTTCAGAGGGAGGAAAGTGGCCCCAGTACAAGAGCTGAGATCATGAACGCCAAGGGAAGCAAAGTTGATGTGAGAGTGGTATTCCTGCACAAAACCAAGTCACTGCTAATGTGGACTTCTGTTTGTGCCCATTTGTGGAAGCAGGAGCCTCATGTGGGATGTCCTATATATGTGTTGCTTTTATTGGTTGGTGAATAAAGCTGTTTTGGCCAGTGGCTTAGCAGAGTAAAGCCAGGCAGGAAATCCAAACAGAGATACAGAGTAGGTGGAGTCAAGCAGTCGCCAGCCAGCTGCTGAGGAAACAAGACCTGTAGAAAATGAGATAACACCATGACCATGTTAGTCTATAGACTAACAGAAATGGGTTAATTTAAGATGCAAGAGCCAGGTAGAAATATGCCTGAGCCATGGGCCAATCAGTGTTGTAATTAATATAGTTTCTGTGTGATTATGCAGGGCTGGGAGGCTGGGAAACCAAAGCAGAGTCTTTGTTTACAGGAGCCAGTTGTCAGTAAGCAGACTGAGAATAGAGCCCATGATGAAAACCACAGATTGCTCACACATTACAGTGAGAACAGACATCAGGATTAAGAAAGAATTTAGAGTTAAAATGACGAGGCCAGGAGCACTAGACAGGAGAAGCAGAGAAGCTTGCAGATAATAATGAGATAGTCAAGTGGACCTCATGAGATACGGGCAGAAACTAGCTAGCTTCCATGAGATATTCCCTCACCCTCAGTGTCTTAGAGTTTTATTGCTGTGAAGAGACACTATGACCACAGTAACTCTTATAAAGAAAAACATTTAATTGGGACTGGCTTACAGTTCAAAAGTTTGGTCCATTATCATCATGGCAGGCAGACATGGTCCTGGAGAGGTAGCAGAGAGTTTCTTCATCTGGATCAGCAGACAGTATGGAGAGAGAGAGAGAGAGAGAGAGAGAGAGAGAGAGAGAGAGAGAGAGAGAGAGAGAGAGATTGCTTGAGCATTTGAAACCTCAAAGCCTACTCCCATCGACACACTTCCAAGAAGGCCACACCTACTTCAACAAGGCCACACCTAATAGTACCTCTCCCTAAGCCTATAGGGGCATATTTTCATCCAAACCACCACACTCAGTGAACATATGCTAGGCACTATTACATACATACACACACACACACACACACACACATATATATATATATATATATATATTTCCTACTTCTAATCCAGCTAATTGTAACAAATTAAATTCTAAGTAAGAGTGGCTTCTAACAAGATACCTCCACCTACTCAGGAAAGAGGCCAGACCATCCTACAGACAAGACATTGACAAATTACAACTGTAACTACTACTTGTAGCCGTAAGAGCAAAGGCTTCAGACACCCGCCAGGCCTGAGGTATGAAGGTCACTAGCTAACAAAGCACAAGTCAGAGTTAGACAGAGGGTCACTTCCACCACCCTTAATTGGATGGGCAGTGTCTGAACAGAGCATGATCATCATTTCTAGTTGGTCCAGGGGGACCTTCATGGATTTAGCTCATGAGAGCCCAAAGAACCAACCTGAGGACAGATTACCTCAGTCTTTGTCCATTTCTTGCTAATGTTCTATAAAAGGCCCTAGGTAGGGAAGCTCAGTGGCTTTTCTTTCTCTTGGGAATTACTCTCACTTTCCAGAGTTTCACTTATCCTGAATTTCTTACTGTTCCTTAATATATCTTAGTAAATCTTGTATTTCACTTTGTTTAGTCCCATAAGAGTACAACTTTAATGTTCATTGGTGTAAGACCATGAACTGGAGCCCTGACCCATTTACATTTTTGGTGACCATGAGCACCTGAAAACCTAGATCCTTGGATCAAGAATGTTGAGTAGAGAGAGGACCCTTTATACTCAAGAATCCCTGAATCACTAAACGACCTTGTAGACAGCATTTAACAAGTTAAGAGAAAGTGGTTGAAGTTTCCTAAGGTACATAATCATACATGACTACCCAATGAGTGTGCTGTAGAGTTCTGGTAGCTTCTAAAGTTTAGGACAGATGAATATACTGGCAAAGCTTTTAAGAATGGAAGAAACACATGACCTCATTTGTTTTGAAATAATGGGACTTTTGTCACCTTGTAACTTGTAAGTAAACTGGCATCATAGATAACAAAGGGCTTAGCCAAGGCCCCACAATCTAGACCAGGATCCATATCCTGTGTAATGACTGTGGTGACTGTGTTATCATTCTCTCTGTGAAGGAGATCACCCTCTTCTTCAGGGTAATTGCCATCTTCTTAACTCCCATCTAATTTGTGACTCGCAGGAACAGCTGGGAGACTTTGTCGAGCCAAAAAGCCTAGCTGAAGAATGGGCAGAATTTGGGCAGCTGAGCCCTGGGTAGAATCCTGGCTTTGCTACCCCAGTGTCTGCAGAGCCTGTCTTCAGAGGGGGCATGAATCCAGTGAGGACCCTTCCCAGAACCTTCCACTCCACAGCCGTGTTAGGAGACCATCTTCTCACAGAGTAGAGTTGGGAAGGCAATGTCTGAGAGTTCCAGTGGCTGTGCCCTTCCCTCAGAGCATCCCCTGGCTCAAAGGAAGAGAAGCAATAGCCAGCAATAAGATCCGGGACTAGAGGTATTGTGCAACCTTAAAGTCAATTTCCTAAAGTACAAGCCAAACAGTGGGCCTTTCACCAGCAGAAGAGGAAGGATGGTGGACTTCTGAGCCGTGGATAAATATTTGTCCATGACATGAAGTCTAAACAACCCTGTCAAAAAGCATTTGCCAACCATTGTTTGCATTCCACCTGCCAGCTGCCATTTATAGCGTTCTCCACAGCACGCCTACCGTGGTTAACAGCAGCTTGAGTTAGCTCTGCCTAAGAGTTTGAATGTGGTTGAAGAGATGGTCATCACAAACACAGCAGCAACTCTGTGGGCACCGCAGGGCTGAAGAAGTGGAGCTGCTTGCGTGGCATGAGCCAGGCCAAAGGGCATATGGCCTAAGTCAGTGCTGGTTTTGTTTAGTGTTGTTTTTTTATTTTATTTTTTGAGATAGATTAGACTGGCTCCAAACTCTGTAGTTGACTATGACCTTGAACTCCTTATTTTCCCATCTCCACCACCCAAATTGTTAGATTACAGGCAAGCACCACCACATCTGACTGGGTTTTCCTTTGTGAATATTAAACTCTATTGTAATTTGAAAATCTAGCCATTATCTTTGAACATATCCAGTAGTCCCTTCATTTTCTGACACCCAGTGGGTAAGTGAAGTGCCAGAGTAATGACCTTTCTCTGTCATAAGCTCTTCCTCCGTATAAATACCTATGATAAAGTTTATTTTATAAGGTAGGCACAATAAAAGATGAGCACCAGTAACTAATGATGAAACAATTATAAGGATATGCTGAGTAAAGTTTTCACCTCAGGCTATTATTAAAACAAGGGTGAGTAGAACACACATCATGGTGATAGCCAACCTTTAACTGACATGGCTAAGTGATTGACAAGCAGTAGGTATAGTGCATGGATGCATTGGACAAGGCATAATTCTTGTCCCAAGAGATTCTGTCACTTAAGAAATGTGTGCAATTGAATCGATGTTCATGAGTGAGATTGGTCTGCAATTCTCTTTCTCGGTTGAGTCTTTGTGTGGTTTTGGTATCAGGGTAACTAACTTCATAAAAAGAGTTTGGCAATGACTCTTCTGTTTTATTATGCGGAACACATTAAGGAGTATAGGTATTAGCTCTTCTTGGAAGTTCTGGTAGAATTCTGCACTAAAACCATCTGGTCCTGGGCTTTTTTTTGGTTGGGAGGTTTTTGATGACAGCTTCTATTTCCTCGCAACTTATAGGTCTATTTAAATTGTTCACCTGGTCTTGATTTAATTTTGGTATATGGTATTTATCTAAAAAAATGTCCATTTCATTTACATTTTCCAATTTTGTGGAATACGGGCTTTTGTAGTAAGACCTAATGATTCTCTGAATTTCCTCAGTGTCTGTTGTTATGTCCCCCCTTTCATTTCTGATCTTGTTAATTTGAGTGTTCTCTCTCTGCCTTTTAATTAGTTTGGATAGGGGTTTGTCAATCTTGTTGATTTTCTCAAAGAACCAGCTCTTTGTTTCATTGATTATTTGGATTGTTTTCTGTGTTTCTATGTTGTTGATTTCAGCCCTCAGTTTGATTATTTCCAGTCTTCTACTCCTCCTGGGTGAATCTGCTTCTTTTTTTTCCCTAAAGCTTTCAGGTGTGCTGTTAACTCTCTAATGTGAGCTTTCTCCATTTTCTTTATGTGGGTACTTTCGTCTTAGCCCTGCTTTCATAGTGTCCGATAGGCTTAGGTATGTTGTGTCTTCATTTTTGTTGAATTCAAGGAAGACTTTAATTCCTTTCTTTATTTCTTCCTTGACCCAGGGGTGATTCAGTAGGTGACCGTTCAGTTTCCATAAGTTTGTAGGCTTTCTGGGGGTGGAATTGTTGTTAAATTCTAACTTTACTCCATGGTGATCCGATAAGATACAGGTGGTTACTCCAATTTTTTGTATCTGTGGATGTTTGCTTTGTTACCAAATATGTGATCAATTTTCGAGAAGGTTCCATGAAATGCTGAGAAGAAGGTATATTCTTTCCTGTTTGGATGGAATGTTCCATAGATGTCTGTTGAATCCATTTGATTCATTACATCTGTTAGTTCTCTTATTTCTCTGTTAAGTTTCTGTCTGGTTGACCTGTCCATTGGTAAGAGAGGAATGTTGAAATCTCCTACTATTAGTATGTGGGTTTGATGTGTGATTTGAGATCTAAGCAAAGGACACAGTCACTAAGACAAAAAGGCAACCTACTGAATTGGAGAAGATCTTCACCAACCCCACATCAGACAAAGGTCTGATCTCCAAAATATATAAAGAACTCAAAAAACTAAACAATAAAATTTTAAAGAACCCGATTAAAAATGGGGTACTAAACTGAACAGAGAATTCTCAACAGAAGAATTTCAAATGGCCAAAAGATACTTAAGGACATCTTCAACTTGCTTAGCTGTCAGGGAAATGCAAATCAAAACAACTTTGAGATACCATTTTACACCTGTCAGAATGGCTAAAATCAAAAACATGAATGATAGCCTAAGCTGGAGAGGATGTGGAGTAAGGGGAACACTCATCCATTGCTGGTGGGAATGCAAACTTGTGCAACCACTTTGGAAATCAGTGTGGTGGTTTCTCAGAAAATTGGGAGTCAACCTACCTCAGGATCCAGCAAATGCCACTCTTGGGAATATACCCAAAAGATGCCCAATTATACTATAAAGCATTTGTTCAGCTATGCTCATAGCAGCATTATTTGTAATAGCCAGAACCTGGAAACAACCTAGATGCCCCTCAATGGAAGAATGGATAAAGAAAGTGTGGAATATCTACATATTAAAGTACTACTCAGCAGTAAAAAACAATGACATCTTGAATTTTTCATGCAAATGGATGGAAATAGAAAACACTATCCTGAGTGAGATAACCCAGACCCAAAAATATGAATATGGTATGTACTCACTCATAAATGGATTCTAGCCATAAACAAAGGACATTGAGCCTATAGTTTGCGGTTCTAGAGAAGCTAAGTAATAAGGTGAACCCAAAGAGAAACATATGTAGATCCTCCTGGAAATTGGAAGCAGACAAGATCATCAGGCAAAAGTTGGGAAGGGTACACATGGTGTGTCAGACAAACCAGCTTTGCCAGCAGCTGCTTTACACATATGTAAATGCTGGAAGAGCAAGCAGTTAAAGAACTAGGCCACTGAAGTGGGACCCACACAGCATAAAATGCATCATTTGGCCATTTCTAAGTGCACAGTGCAGTAGCATCCAGAACAGCTGTATTGGTGAACAACCATCCCCACACATCTCCAGAATACCTTCATCTTTATAAACAACTGTGAAAACTCAATGAAATGAAAGAGAAATTCAGCGTTGTTTAAGTCTGGCCTAAGTCTAAGTCCTGCTAAAGCGTAAGTGCTAAAACCCCACCTCAGCTGGGATGTACCAAGAGCTGCAGTTCATACCTTCCTATTCCTCAGTGCTCATCCCTTCCGATCCACTGTGTGGGTTTTGTTGCCTTTTCTAGAAAGTCTTAGAAATGGAATCTTGCCCTGTGCAGTCTTCCTCAGACCAGTGCATCTGGAATTTCCCCACTGCGGGGTGTGTTTGTGTTCCCCCTTCTTGCTACCAAGCAGTATTCCACTGCAGCCGTGAACGCTCCTCTCCTTATCTACTCACCAGCTGTCTTTGGGAGATAAGAAAGTGCTACACAGGGGGCTGGAGAGATGGCTCAGCGGTCAAGAGCATTGCCTGCTCTTCCAAAGGTCCTGAGTTCAATTCCCAGCAACCACATGGTGGCTCACAACCATCTGTAATGAGGTCTGGTGCCCTCTTCTGGCCTGGAGACATACATGCAAACAGAATATTGTATACATAATAAATAAATAAATATTAAAAAAAAAAAAGAAAGCGCTACACAAAAGGCATGGAAGCACATGCCTGTGGGGAATATTATTTTCAGGTGTGTGACTTTTTTTTCTTAATACCACTATTTCTTTTTTTTTATTAATTTATTTATTTATTAAAGATTTCTGTCTCTTCCCCGCCACCGCCTCCCATTTCCCTCCCCCTCCCCCAATTAAGTCTCCCCCCAGCCCGAAAAGCAATCAGGGTTCCCTGTCCTGTGGGAAGTCCAAGGAACCCCCACCTCCATCCAGGTCTAGTAAGTTGAGCATCCAAACTGCCTAGGCTCCCACAAAGCCAGTGCGTGCAGTAGGATCAGAAACCCATTGCCATTGTTCTTGAGTTCTCAGTAGTCCTCATTGTCTGCTATGTTCAGAGAGTCCGGTTTTATCCCAGGCTTTTCCAGACCCAGGCCAGCTGGCCTTGGTGAGTTCCCAATAGAACATCCCCATTGCCTCAGTGTGTGGGTGCACCCCTCGCGGTCCTGAGTTCCATGCTCGTGCTCTCTCTCCTTCTGCTCCTGATTTGGACCTTGAGATTTCAGTCCTGTGCTCCAATTTGGGTCTCTGTCTCTGTCTCCTTTCATCGCTTGCTGAAGGTTAATATTCAGGAGGATGCCTATATGTTTTTCTTTGGGTGACTTTTGTTTACTCTGCATTTGTTTAACTCTGTGAAGCTGTGCTACTGGGCCTGTCTGAAACACCTGATGGCCCTAATAAAGAGATGAACAGCCAATAGCGAGGCAGGAGCAAGGATAGGTGAGGATGGCAGGCAGAGAGGATAGGAGGAGAAATCTGAGAGGAAGGCAAGCAGCAAGAGAACAAGGAGAGGAGGACATCAGGGGTCAGTCACCCCGCTACACACAGCAAGCCAGGGAGAAAGAAGCAAAGGAAGGTATAGAAATAGAATAGAGAAATACAGAATAGAGAAAGATAAAAGTCCAGGGGCAAAAGGTATTTGGGTTAAGAAAAGCTGGCAAGGGGGCTGGAGAGATGGCTCAGAGGTTAAGAGCACTGGCTGCTCTTCCAGAGGTCCTGAGTTCAATTCCCAGCAACCACATGATGGCTCACAACCATCTGTACGGAGATCTGGCGCCCTCCTCTGGTGTGCAGGCATATATCGAGGCAGAATGTTGTATATACAATAAATAAATCTTTAAAAAAGAGCCGGCAAGAAACAAGCCAAGCTAAAGCCAGGTATTCATAAGTAATAATAGGCCCCCGTGTGATTTATTTGGGATCTGGGTGGCAGGCCCCTCAAAAAAACAAGAGTAAAATATCACACAATACATACCTGTCATTTCAGCGCTCAGAAGGCTAAAATAGGATTGATTGGTTTGACTTGGAGTCCATCTGAGTTACAGAGTAAACTCAAGGCCAGTGTGGGACCCTGTCTTTAAAAAAAAATTAAGTAGAGGAGGAGGAAAAGGAAAAGGAGGGAGGAAGAAAGACATAGTCATGTTTTTGTTTTTATCAAGCAGATAAGCAGACACTTATAAGTGACATTTCTGGGTGACATGAGAAGCCTGGGGTCACCCATAAGGAACTGCCTGCTGGTTTTCAAAGTGAGGCCATATCTCCCATGGGCACTAGCAGCTCATGAGACACCAGTGTCCCAGGCTCTCCTCAGCACTTGGGGCTTTCACTTGTAAAAACAATTGATTCTGCTATTAAAATAGATGTGTAGTGGTTGGTGTTGCACTGTGGCTTTAATGTGAATGTCCCTAATGACATTTAAGGACACTATGTTTTACTCTGCTCTGCCTTCCACATAC
Organism: Microtus pennsylvanicus; assembly: GCF_037038515.1. NCBI lineage: Eukaryota > Metazoa > Chordata > Mammalia > Rodentia > Cricetidae > Microtus > Microtus pennsylvanicus. Next base: position 2,938,089 of record NC_134599.1, read on the forward strand.
TTTTTTTTTGGTGACACCTGTTCAAACCTTTTGCCCATTTTTAGGTGGATTTTCTTCTCTTACCAAGTTTTGAGAATGTTTTTATATGATGGACATAGGCTTATGTAGTTTGTTTTTTCTCACTTTTTAAATTTTACTTTTAGTTAGTTTTTGAGACAGGGTCTCATTGGGTAGCTCTGGCTAGCCTGGAATTCTTTATGTAGACTAGCCTCTAACTCAGAAATCCACTTGTCTCTGCTTCTCAGATGCTGGCATGTTTGTCTTTTTTAATAAACTCTTTTCCCCCATCAAAGTCTTACATACATATTAAAACATGAAGAATTCATTTGACTACACCTAATTTATCATGGAAGATCTAAAGTTAGAAGGAATAGGAATTACCAGCACTTTCTGCCATACTTCAGTCTCAAACTGCAGGATCGAAATATTTATCCCAACAATTCCAGTAGGTTTCCTGTTTATGTTTTGGAGACTGGGTCTGACAGAGCCCAGGATGGCTTGGAACTAGCTATGTGAATGAGGACAGTCTTCAACTTTGATCCTCCTGTCTCCACCTTCCTGAGTGCTAGGAATATAGGCTTTTATTTTACTGTATGCATTGTATTTTATAGGACATTGTTATACAAACCAGATTGTTCTATAATCCACAGTCTCTTACCTCAGCTTCTTGAAGCACTGGGAGTACGGGTCTGCACCACTACAGGCTAACCATGTTTAAGAGATGGCTCGGTTGTTAAAAAGAACTTGCCTTGAAAGCGTAAGGACCAGAGTTCAATCCCAAGAACACACATAAAATGCCAGGTATTTGTAGTACACATCTGTCATCCCAATGCTGATAAGGGAGAGACAGGATACCCAGGACTCAATGGCTAGTCACTCTAGTCTAATTGTGCACACAGCTCGAGACCAATAAGAGATCCTACCTCACAGGAAGCTAACAGAAACCCTGGCGGTATCAGTTGAAGTTGTCTTCTGGTCTCTACAGGCACACATGTACAACTGCATGTTCCCTTCCCCCATACACAATAAACTTATGTTAGAGAACAGAATACAAGGGAAGAAGAGGCATTGAATGAACCCGTTAGGACAAGAAAACAGTGATTCAAGTGAGAGATGCTGGTGCCTCATTTGGGAAACAAATTGAAGATGAAGTGGTTTGACCTGTGTGGATGGAGGCTTCCCTCACTGAAATAATCACTGTAAATTAAGCTGGGAGAGGAGGGAATGCACTGTGTGAAGGATTAGGGATTAAGAAGATGGATTAGAAGCCGGGCGGTGGTGGCACACACCTTTAATCCCAGCACTCGGGAGGCAGAGGCAGGCAGATCTCTGTGAGTTCGAGACCAGCCTGGTCTACAAGAGCTAGTTCCAGGACAGTGAACCAAAAGCTACGGAGAAACCCTGTCTCGAAAAATCAAAAAAAAAAAAAAAAAGAAGATGGATTAGAAACAAGAGCTAGGATGTAGCTCAGGGGTAGAATGCTTGACTACCTTTTTGCCCTGGGTCCAATCCTCAGTATGGGAGTAGAAAACAAGAGGTCAAGTTTTGTTAGACTAGATGGCATCCCAGCACTCAGTTTGCTCAGAAGACTGCTTCAAGTTGGACAAACTAGTTAGAGGGGAAGTCCTGTCTCAAAAATAAAAGGCTAGTAAGATGGTTCAGAGGCTAAAGGCACTTGCCACCAAGTCTGATGACCTGAGTTTGAAATCTAGAACCACTTGGGGAGGAGAGAACCCATGCCCATAAATGAGTTCTTTGACTACCGTGAATGTGCCGTGAAGCTCTCCAACTCCCAATACACAGATCAGTCTCCAGTTGGTGACGTGTATAGCAAACTTTCTCAGACCACCAATCCTCCAATCGTAACACAGAGACTTAGTCTCAGTTATGAATGCTCTACCTTAGCTAAGGCTTGTTCATTGCTAGCTCTTATACTTAACCTGTTTCTCTTCATCTATGTTTTCTTCTTTCCTTCTGTATATCTTACTTTCCTGTTTCCTCTGTGTCTGGCTGGCTGGTAGCTGACTGGCCCCAGGTGTCTCCCTCTTTTTCTCCCTCATTCCCAAGCCTAAATTTCTCCTCTTACCTATTCTATCTGCCCATTAGTCCCACCTATCCCTCTATTACCTAGCTATTGGCTGTTGAGCCTTTTATTAGACCAATCAGGTGCCGTAGGCAGGCAAGGTGAAACAGCAACACATCTTTACATAGTCAAACATGTGCAGCACGTCTTTGCCTCATTAAAGTAATATTCCTTGATAGACGTATCTCTTCAGTGTGTTTTGTGTGTGTGTGTGTGTGTGTAGGCGACCCCAGGCTGTCTTGAATTTGTTATATAGACCAGACTAGCCTCAAGATCAAAGATACACCTGACTCTGTCTGCCTCTAGAGTGCTGTGATTAAAGGCGTGCACCACCATACCCAATTTCTCTTCAAATTTGTAACTGTCTTTCAAAGAGATAATAAGTCTGTAGTTCAGATGAAGTCCGTCTACCAGTTTTCCCTTTTGACTTCTAGTTTTTGTCTAATTAATCTTTGGTTGATATAAGGCAAAGATTTCTTCTACAATTTTTTTTTTCAAGACAGGGTTTCTCTGTGGTTTTGGAGCCTGTCCTGGAACTAGCTCTTGTAGACCAGGCTGGTCTCGAACTCACAGAGATCCGCCTGCCTCTGCCTCCCGAGTGCTGGGATTAAAGGCGTGCGCCACCACCGCCCGGCCAAATTTTGTAATTTAGTTTTTACATCTAAGTCTCCAATCTATTTTCAGTTAATTTTGATTGTGACATGAGTTCTAGTTAATTTTTTTCATTAAAAATAGTTTGCTGATACTAAAGGTAATGAAGTTTCATTATAGAAAACATGAAGTGTTGAGAAGAATGAACCCGACCTTTATCTTGGTCCCTTTGTGCTACTGTAACCAAGTACCATTGACTGGTTAATTTATAAAGAGCGGAAGTTTATTACTTACAGCACTGGAAGCTCAAAGTCTAAGATAAAGGCATTAGTAGGTTCAGGGTCCAATGAGGACCACACTCTGCTTCTAAGTGGTACCGTGTGGCTGCATTTCTGGAGGGAGAGGCTGTCTGTCCTCACATCTTGGGGAGAAGGACAAGAGTCAGTCAAAGGTGTTCTTATCAGGATCCCAGTCCCATTCACAATGGGAGGAGCCCTTGAGACCTAATCTCTCATAAGGCATGTCTCTTAATCCTTCCACATTGTCCAGTCTTTTTGAACATCTGAATTTATGAGGGGATACATTCAACCCACAGACACCACTGCCTAGAGAGGGACTCACCAATATGAGATATAGGTATCTCCTTTATTAATGTGAGTTGTCTTAGTTAAGGTTTCTATTGCTGCGATGAAACACCATGACCAAAAAGGAAGTTTATTTGGTTCACACTTCCAGATCATAGCCCTTCATTGGAGGAAGTCAGGACAGGAACTCAAGCATGGCTGAAACTTGGAGCCAAGAGCATGTAAAGACCATGAAGGGGTGCTGCTTACTGGCTTGCTTCCCCTGGTTTGCTCAACCTTCTTTTTTGTAGAACCAAGACCACAAACCCTCAATTGGCTGGGCCCTCCCCCATTGATCACTAATTGAGAAAAGGCATTATGGCTGGATCTCATGAGGACATTTCCTCAACTGAGGCTCCTTCCCCTCTGATGACTCTAGCTTGTGTCAAGTTGACACACAAACTGCTAGTACCTGTATCATTTCATTTAATTTTTCTCATACTGTATATAGAATACACATTCTTTTATATTTAGTCTCTTATTATAGTGACATGGTTGTCTGTAGTACTTTCTCTTGGTGATTACCAGCCCCCAAACTATGACATGAAGAAATATTATTAACTATGAAAGCTTGGCCTTTAGCCTAGGCTTGTTCCCAACTAACTCATAACTTAAATCTATGTTCTGTCATGTGGCTTTTTACCTTTCTTTAATTTTGTATGTCCGACTTGCTCCGTGTCTCGATGGTGTCTCTCACAAGCCTAAATTCATCTCCAGTTCCTCTCTCATCTCATAACTCCCACCTATTCTCTCCCGCCTAGCTATTGGCTGTTTAGTTCTTTATTAAACCAATCAGGAGATGCCTTGGCAAAGACATGTCTCTACAGTGTACAGAAAAGATTATCCCACAATAGATGTCTTAGGTAGGGTTTGTATTGTTGTGATAAAACACCATGGCAGAAAGCAGCTAGGGGAGGAAACGGGTTTTCAGTTTATAACTCTCCATCACTGAGGGAAGCCAGAAACTCAATGCAGGAACCTGGAAGCAGGAACACTGCTTACTCCGATTGCTTGGACCATCAAGGACCATCTGCCCAGGGGTGGCATTGCCCAGCAAGCTGGGTCCTTCCACATAAATCATCCATCAAGAAAATGCCCTCTAGACTTGCCTACAGTCCAGGCTGATGGGAGCATTTTCTCTACTAAGATTTCCTTGTTCCAGATATGCTTAAGTTTGTGTCAACTTGGCAAAATCAATGAGCACATGCATCAAACACTCAGTAAATTTTTAAATGAATTTGTCTGAGTACCACATGAGTGTCTGGTGCCCCTGTGGGCCAGAGAGGGCATCAGGATCTCCTGAAACTGAGTGGCATAAGGTTGTGAGCTGCCATGCGGCTACTGGAAATAGAAGTCAGGTCTTCTGGAAGAACTGATAGTGCTCTTAACCTGAGCCACTTCTCCAGCCCCTCAGGAAAACTTTTGAGATCAAGTTTCATATTATAACTCAGACTAACCTAGAACTCACTATGTAGCCCAGGTTGGCCAAACTGATGGTCCCCTCCTTCACCTTTCTCCCAAGTGCTGGAATTATGGGTGTAAGCTGTAACATGATTCTTTTCTATAAGACAGGATCTCACTAGATAGCCCTGGTCTGGAACTAAGTAAGTCAGACTTAAATGAAGTTTCCTGGTGGTTTTTATTACTAAAACGAACATAGGCAATGCCTAGAACTAGTGAACCTAGATAAGTAGAAGAGTGTGGAGAGCTCCTGAACTCACCCCTGGAGACAGCTTGCCCGTGTGCTCGCAAATGCTTACCTCCAAGGACAGGCAGAGGCTTTAGCTTACTCACCAAGTATACATGGTGGCTGTGGGGGAGGTGTCGGAGATACATGGTGAGACCCTGTCCTAAATATTCTACAGTTCGGCTTGTTGGACTTGCTAACTCACATATGTAATCCCAGCACTCGGGAAAGAGGTTTGGCCAACCTGGGCTACATACCACTGCCCGTGGTAAACAACTGTCCCTGTGTCTCTGAATTTCAGCCTTGTTCCCAAGGTTAGATTCTAAAAAGTTATGATGCATTCACAGCTACGAACAATATTAATAGAACCTCGTCTTCTTTCTCTCCTAGAGGAGTGTTCCATCGGTCTTCTCTCACATGGCCCTTTGTGCAGACCCTCAGCGTGGATAATTATTTCAATGTGGCGTGGCATCTTGGGACTGACTTTCCCCATCGGGAGAAACGCTTTCCCCAGGGTCGACCTTCCGTCTCTTTCTCGGTTTCTCCAGTCATCACTTTTCTTTATAAGTTAGCGTCTCTATTAGTAGGCGTACTAAAGCATGTTTTCTATCAGACAGAAGACATAACAAAGTCATGTCAGCTTGACATCTCGACTACATAATACAACATGTGGAAGAGACAAGAAAAATGTATTCCTATCAATCTTCGTGTTGCTGGACTCCTGTTTTTTGAAAAATAAGAAAGACAAAGTAGATTTTTTTTGACCTTTGAATTCTTCAATTACCCTGCCAAGCTTCCAAGACAATTAAGACATACATAATGTTTCTGTAGGATCTTCCTAACCTGTGACTGATACCCTGAGCTAAGGCAGTGTGGCGGTGTACAAAGAATTGTCTCAGATACAAATATGTTAACAAAAGATGGTATGTCAAATATATCTAAACAGGAAGAAATCAGGAGTATGTAGTTTGCGTTTTGGAGGTTCCCTTACTGTATGTATCATGGTAGGAGCTGGACCACCACTTACTTGGCTTTCTCATCTGTTTGCTGGCCTGCTTGAGCCTTCCTAGCGCCACCTGCTGACAAGCATTGGCACTGCATGTGAGCAGCTCTGGAGAAAGAACCAGTTTGGGAATTTGGGTGGAAATGAAACTGTGTTAGGGGATAAGCCTGTTTCAACATAATTGCCTTGTTTGCGACAAGTCTTGTTATTGTAGCTTGAGCCATCCTTCAGTGTATGATCCACTCGCCCCAGCCTCCCAAGTGATGTGATTATAGGCATGTGCCCCCTTACCACACCCCACCTGTTTTAAATCTTTTGAACATAAATTCTATACAGCCTGCTCTATGGCTTAACAGTTCAATAAATGCTCCAAAGGACAACTTTCGGAAGTCAGTTCTCACCTTCTTCCCTGAGTTCAGAGATCAAACTCGGGTCGTCTGCCTTGGGTGCTAGAGCTTTTTCCAGCTGAACCGTATCGTCAGCTCCCCGTCTCCCAGTATAAGATTTTCAAAGCCCGATCTTATAAGGTGAGTAATTTAAAAATAAAGCTTTTGAAGGGTCCATTAAGATAACTCATCAGGCTAAGGCCTTGCTGCCTGCCAAGCCCTGGCACCTGGATGGCGGAAGTAGAGAGCCAACTCACACACAAGAGGCGTTCTGACCTCCAAATGCTCACCTTGGTGCACACGTGCCCCAACCCTGCGCTTAAAAGAATCGATGTTGTTTTAACAACAACAAAAAAATTGATCATCTCTTCAAGGACGTTTTTGGAGTGCTTTTTATTTGTGTGTGTATCCCCAGCTTTTTCTTCATTTAAAAGAGCCCTGCCGACAGGATTTCCATAACTCACATCATCCATTTCTCCAGTGCATTCCCAGTATTTAAAAACTAGTTTGAAATGCAAAACCTCACCAATCCTGTGTCCTCTTTGATTCTTTTGTGCAGATTTTGTTTGGATTAGACAAAGGGAAAACCGAGCCAGAGGAGACATTAGTTTCTGCCTAAGACTTGCGCTCAGCCACTTACCTTTTAGTGTTGGTAGGAGGTACCCATTCCTCCCCCCCCCCCCCCCCCCCCCCCGCCTCTTTAGGCAGGAATAGTATTTCCCAATGATTTCATGCTGGAAGGGCCCGAGGGCTGACCTGTCAGAGCAGAGCAAATTCGCTTGGGCCACTTTATGCAATATGCCTGGCAAAGCAAAAGTTTGTGGACCAGACCATGATTTGCAATGGAGAACAACACCTGTTTGAACACCTGCACTCCTAACCTAATGGTGAAGGTAAGCCTGCTCTTCTCGATACAAGTTCTCAATCCCTCAAATGAGTGTTAAAAAGGAAAAGACCAAGGCAAAAACACCACTCTCACCTCAAGCAGGAAGAGATAGTTTATTCTGGAATTAAAGTGACCGTGACTTAGGAATACAGATCTGTGATACCCAGATTTCATGGTCCAACATGGTAACAGTTTCATGAAGCTTTTTTACAGTGACAGAACAAAGATAATTCTCGAATATATTGGTGGGAATATCAGGTGGGCAGATTATAGCAAATCAGATTAATAGCCCCACTGCAGGCCTCAACGATAGTAGAGGGTAGCCTTAGCCTTTGGTTTATGGAAGCCATTGTATCTGTTGGCACATCCCCAGACCTTTCACTCATTAGTCCCAGATATGTTAGGTCAGGCACTGAGGTGATCACGGAATTAAGGGGCTAAGAGTTAGCCCGCAATAAAGTATAAATTAGGCTCTTGATCTGCAACATCCCAGCGTCTTCATAGCATTGAAATTTGGATGAATTTTCGCAGAAAGTTCAGTTCTTTCCAGAAACTTTCACTCACAGACAGAGCTCAGCACAAGACACCTGCCGTGCTTGGCCAGGCTCTGGGTCCCTGTCACATAGCACCGTTCTCAGATGGTAACAGCCATCCCTGTCACCAGGACAGCTTAATGCTTGCACAAGACCCCAAAGATAGGGCTTGTTTACTGTTTATGGCCCCTCATAGGAGGTGCAGAAGGATCATTGGACCCTCAGCTGAGATCCCGGCTGGACCTCTGCCATTGACGTGTAACTCTGCCCTAATTGCATGTGCCTTCTGGCCCCAGGAGGGGCTAGAGCGCACAGACACGGGCAGGGGGCACTCTCCATGCAGCTATGAGGAAGTTGTCTTGAGTGCTGGTGAGACCTTCTGGTGGTGCAGCAGCTAGGAGTTACCAGTGCTCCTGTAAGTAACCCCTTATCCACGTTTTGTAAGCTAACCCAATAAACAAATTGGTCCCCAAGTTGAACTTTGGTGAATCATATTTAGGTATGTTTGGACTCTTATAGGGAGGAAATGGGTGGTAAGAATTCCTCCAGTTCCATCACAAGAATAAATCAATTACTGCAGTGAACTTTGGAACGACCGAGTTGGCAGAACCTTGGCGTTCACTGTGTGATCCCACTTGTGATGTTTAGGAGTTCCCGGTGCAGGAGGAGTCAATCTCACAAGGCCGTGCTCCCCCCACTTAACCTGAGCAGTGTGCTGAGCCCAGCAAAGACACATTGCACATACTCAAAGCCTCTGCCTCCTCGTGTGATTCCACATGGGCCCTGATTCTACTGCTCATGTAGGAACAGAGAATGAAACTGAAAAGATACCATGAGCCGGAAGAGACAAGCTGGTGGTCAAGGGTTATACAGGACATGAGTGATCTCAGGCATCCTATCTGCTTTGGTCATCACAAAGAATTTTCCCCTCCTTTTAGAGAAGAGGAGTGAAGAAATAGAAAGCCGTGCCAACTGCAGAGGCATCATCTCTGGGATCTAAACTATCCTGGTTAGTTTTATATCAATTTGACAAAAGTTAGATTCCTCTGGGAAGAGGGAACCTCAAATAAGAAAATGTCTTTAATTTTCTTGATTAGTGATTAATGTGGAAAGGCCCCGTTCACTGTGGGTGGAGCCTACCCTGGGCTGATGGCCTTGAGCTGTGTAAGAAAGCAGGCCGAGCAAGCCATAGGGAGAAGCCAGTAAGCAACGTTCCTCGATGGCCTCTGCTTCAGTTCCTGCCTCGGATCCTTTCTCTAACCTCCCTCAATGATGAACTGTGATGGGAACTTGTTAGCCAGATAACCCTTTCCTTCCCCCAAGCTGTTCTTCATCTATGTTTTATCACAGTAACCGAGGCAAACCAGGACATGCAGTAAATGAATATGTGCTTGTGTTTGGATGCAGAAGGGTGTCTGGACAATTCTAGAACAGCTTCGCTTTCTGCTGCTGCCTGACGCTCCCTCTGGTAGAATGAGCAGCGCCTGTTTCCCTAAACACCCCTTAGCGTATTGATCTGCTTGGAGCAAAGAACAGAGCTGTGAAAAGATACTGCGAAAGAACTCCTTTTCTCTGCAGGCAGCAGACAGTCTTTAAAGCTCCGATAACGTGCTTTAGAACACATGAAAGAACTGTGGCTTTGGTGTTAGTACAGGGCGTGGGGATCCCGTGAGAGGCACAGTGCCAGCGCTTCCTTTACAGGCCTCCGTTTGCATGCACAGAGGTCTCAAAGAAAACGCTTTGCAACTCTTAAGCCCGAGGTTTTGACTGGATTTTCTTTGTCTTTTAGTAACCATGATTTTTGTTTTGTTTCAAGACGGTCTCAGTATGTTGCCCAGACTAAACTTGAACTTGTTCTCCTTTCCCGGCTGCCCAAGGGCTGGGAGGACAGCGTGCACCATCATATTCAACTAGTAATCACTGTTTGAATGTGTCCTTCCTCCTAGGACCCAAGCACAGGCTGCTCCAGGGGTCCCCCAGCCTCCTGGCAATCTAGGAGCCTCACTCAGTTTATGAGTAGCCAGGAAACAGTGGGACTGTCGGCAGTGAGGGATGGAGGCATAGCTCCACACTGTCACCTTTAGCAGCCCAGGTACTTCCCTTGATCTTTTAGGAACTGTAACTAAGGGAGACACAGGGTTCCTTTGACACAGAAAAGAGTTTTAAGACGAGCCAGTGTGAAGTAGGGTTGGAGTTTTTATTAAAAGCAGAAAGGTGCTGAAGAAAACACACTGAGAACATGGTTGTGGGATCCTCAAAGAGTCAGTTTAGCTAAGGGCTTTCTTTCAAAGAGATTTCAAGCACAGCAGTTAGGAGAAGGAATAAGACATAGCCAAGTGTGAGTATGCACTTCTCAAGGAAGGGTCCCAGAAAGCCAGACATGCACGGGGCTGGCCAGGCTCCTCAAGGAGAGCCTCAGCTGGCTTGCAGCAGACAAGCACCATTTCGGTGGCTCTCTTCCATCTCATATTGCTGTGAAGAAGTCCTTTCCCCCTTTCTCTTTATGGTAAATGGTCATAGTGGGCTCCTCCCAGAAGTCCCTTGGATGACCTTACAGCTGACAAGGTGGAACCAGGTACCACTCGTACTGCACAGGGGTCTGGTGCATGTGCTTTCCCTGTAAGGGCTCGAAGGCCCTGCTGTGGGGGCTAGAGGAGCACAGGCTTTCTGAGGTGATGGAAGGAAGGTCCTTAACAGTTGCTAACTCTTTTGGGAATTCTTAACTAGAGGCTTTGTTGGACAGCGGTGAGAGGCTCCTTCCCTTCCCATGTCGCTGTGAGTTTTCCTGCCTTTCTATTCCGCCTCAGTGATGGGTCTGTCTAAGTTGTGCTACCTTCAGTAAAGATTCAGGAGTCAAATATTGGGGTGAAAACCTGAGATATCAAAGAAGCAGCGGAGGAGCGACCAATTGACCTCTCCACACTTCCCAGATTGAAGAGACCATGCCATCTCTAAGCTCCTCCCTTCTCCTTCCTGTGCATATTCTCTATCTATATTCCCGGCGTCTCTATGGCTAATTGTGGTCAGCTAGTCACCAACTTGGCCCCCTGATTCAAGGTTAACTGTATTAGCACAGCATCAGGGCGTCACAGTGTGATCAAATATCCCACAATACCCCAGGACCATGGAGAGGGGAGGGAGGAAGCCATGAGGCCTTTGCGGCAGCTATGAGAAAGCACCCGACAAGACATCCCTCCACTCACAGTTCTGGAAGATGGAAGCCCAGGATCAGCACAGTGGGGTCTGGCAAGGGACAGACACTTCCTGCTTCCTAGCTGCTACGCCTAGCCACGTCCTCACATGATGGCTGGGAAAAGTCAACTCTCTGGAATCGCGTTCATCATGACCTCCTGAACACATCAGCTCCTCATAACAGACCTTGAAGGGAAGGATGCCAATGTGTAAGTTCTGGGGTCGTAAACACTGAGCAATAAAAGTAGGGAAGGCTGCAAGTAGAACCCTCAGAGAGGACACATTCCTTTTAGCGCCCCTCTTCTAGCTAGCACCTTTATGTCTATCTTATTATATTTGTGTGTGTGCGCACGCATGCGTGCATTATATGTGTGTGGGCGCTTGTGCCTTGGCAGTCAGAAGACAGCTGTGACAGCAATTCTCTCTTCCCACAAGGTAGGTTCTGGGGATTTAACTCAGTCAGGCATGACAGCAAGTGCCCCTACTGGCTAGGTCATCTCTCTGGACCAGCACCTAATATCTTTGGGTTTCCTTTTTTAGCTGAGCTAGGTATTCATTCTAATCTGGCACCAGGGATTTGGTTTGCCTTAAGGAGACTTCCTGCTGGGGGTTAGCTGGCCTTAGGAGGGCATGCCCCACAACTGTTTGGTACTTTGAAGGACTGAAAAGGTCCAGCCCTCTGCCTAGCTCCTGATGTGAAATGAGTGGCTATTTTTAAAGAGTTTGCTGTTTGCCTCCTCGCTCCCCCCACCCCCCACCCCCACCGGCTGCTCTCCTGGGGGGATACAAATGTTGAGACTTCTGTGAGCTACAGAACTCCAGGAGGTATCACCATCATCCCCGATTTCCAATTGTACTACAGAGCTATAGTAATCAAAACAGCATAGTATTGGCACAAAAATAAACATGTTAATCAATGGAATGGAATTCAAGACCCAGACGTAAATCCACACACCTATTGACACATGACTTTTGGTAAAGAAGCCAAACATACACAACAGGAAAAAGACAGCATGTTCAACAAATGGTGCTGATCACACTGGATGGCTGCATGTGGAAGAATGCAAATAGATCCATACTTATCATCCTGCTTAAAACACAACTCCAAATGGATAAGAGAACTTAATATGAGGCAAGATGCACTGGAGCTCCAGAAAAGAAAGTAGGCAATAGTCTTGAATTCATAGGCCACAGGAAAAGAATACCACCATTAGCACAAGCACTAAGATCAACAATTAGCAAACGGGACCTCATGGAACTGAAATGCATTTGCAAAAGATCATCATTCAGACAACGGGACAACCTACAGAAAGATCATCATTCAGACAACGGGACAACCTACAGAAAGATCACCATTCAGACAACGGGACAACCTACAGAAAGATCATCATTCAGACAACGGGACAACCTACAGAAAGATCATCATTCAGACAACGGGACAACCTACAGAAAGATCATCATTCAGACAATGGGACAACCTACAGAAAGATCATCATTCAGACAACGGGACAACCTACAGAAAGATCATCATTCAGACAACGGGACAACCTACAGAAAGATCATCATTCAGACAACGGGACAACCTACAGAAAGGGAAAAGAATTGCACATCTGACAGAGCGCTATTGGGGAATATTATTTTAAGCTCTGTTACTTTTGTTTATGTTGCATTTGTTTAACTCTGTGAAGCTGTGATTCTTTATCTAAAACACCTGATGGTCTAGTAAACGTTGAACGGCCAATAGTGAGGCAGGAGAAGAGACAGGAAGAGTTGTCAGGCAGAGAATACAAACAGAAGAAGAAATCTGGGAGGAGGAGCAAGAGAACAAGGAGAGAAACAAGCTAGGGACCAGCCACCCAGCCAGCCATTGAGTAAGAAGGAAAGTAAGATATACAGAAATAAGAAAATGAAAAAGCCCAGGGGCAAAAGATAGAAGAGTTAATTTAAGTTTAAAAAAAGCTGGCTAGAAACAAGCAAGGCAAGCTAAAGTCCTGCGTTTATAAGTAAAAAGAAGCCTCCATGTGTGTTTACTTGGGAGCTGGGTGGCAGGCCCCCTCAAAGAGCAAGAACAACCTACTACAGAGGCAGCCCAAAAGGAAAGTCTGGCTCCATATGCTGCTCAATGTGGGGCTGCGTGTATCAACATAGGCCTGAGAAAGCTTGAAAAAAAAAGTCAGAACACAGAGTCAAATGTGGCTTCCTAGTGACCACAGCCTCTTGGAAAGGCTCAGCAGTATGCAGAGATACAGCTACTACCTGCTGCCTGCGAAGTGGAGATAGCCACCAATGCCATGAGCTAAGCTGAGCCATGTAGCAGCTGACATAGCAGCTTAAGATTTGTCTCCTACAATCAGAGAATGCTGCAGATGCTCAGTAAAGACAGATCCAGACATAAAACAAAACAAAACCAAAAAAAAAACAGGTTACAGTGTGTTTTAAAAATATGCATAGATTTAAGAAAATAAAATGGGTATAGATAGTAAAAAAATGAAGTTTATAAATAATAAAGATTTTAAAGGGAGAATAATATAAGAAGGATAAGCCACATAAAGATGGAAAATTTACAAAGAATCTGGATCCTTTATGGTGTTTTCTTGATTTTTAATTTTTTGAATGCTGATGAACAAAGAATGACAGCTATTAAGAGACACTGGATTGTGAAAGGGACTACTGAATTTAACCAGCCTAGGATCCTTGGGGGTGCCTTGCTTTTAAAATGTAAGTCAGAAAATAAATTGCTTTGGGGAAGAGGTTATGCTTTTGTTTCCACTGAAAACAAAAGGTTGTGTATTCATTCAAGGTTGATAGAGATCAGGTTTGATTGGGAAAGACCCCCTGAAAGTCCTGGCTACAGACATTAAAAAAAACCTATCATACAACAAAAGTATATGCTCTACTATGTTCATAGCAGCATTGTTTGTAATAGCCAGAACCTGGAAACAACCTAGATGCCCTTCAATGGAAGAATGGATGAAGAAAGTATGGAATATATACGTATTAGAGTACTACTCAGCAGTAAAAAACAAGGACTTTGTGAATTTTGCATGCAAATGGATGGAAATAGAAAACACTATCCTGAGTGAGGTAAGCCAGACCCAAAAAGAGGAACATGGGATGTACTCACTCATATTTGGTTTCTTGCCATAAATAAAGGACATTGAGCCTATAATTAGTGATCCTAGAGAAGCTAAATAAGAAGGAGAACCCAAAGAAAAACATATAGGCATCCTCCTGAATATTAACCTTCATTAGGCGCTGAAAGGAGACAGAGACAGAGACCCACATTGGAGCACCGGACAGAAATCTCATGGTCCAAATCAGGAGCAGAAGGAGAGAGAGCACGAGCAAGGAACTCAGGACCGCGAGGGGTGCACCCACACACTGAGAGAATGGGGATGCTCTATCGGGAACTCACCAAGGCCAGCTGGACTGGGTCTGAAAAAGCCTGGGAAAAAGCCGGACTCACTGAACATAGCCGACAATGAGGACTACTGAGAACTCAAGATCAAAGGCAATGGGTTTCTGATCCTACTGCACGTACTGGCTTTGTGGGAGCCTAGGCAGTTTGGATGCTCACCTTACTAGACCTGGATGGAGGTGGGTGGTCCTTGGACTTCCCACAGGACAGGGAACCCTGATTGCTCTTTGAGCTGACGGGGGAGGGAAATGGAAGGCGGTGGTGGGGAAGAGACAGAAATCTTTAATAAATAAATAAATTTTTTAAAAAAACTAGAAAAACTACAAGACAGGTGATGTGTATTTTACCTGCTCAAACATAAAACTAAAAATGATCTTTGGATTCTGTATAGCACACAGTCCATGCTTGTGTTAGTGCAGGTATGTATGTTCCTTTTGAAAGTTTATGTGTTTTTAGAGTGAGGGTACCAGACAACAAGGAAAACAGTTGGCCCAGGTGATTCGTACTCTGAGAATGCCTCTGTTGCAGTTTCCTCAGAGTTCCGCATCCAGAACAGCTTCAAGGCTGCTGACTGAGATAGTCCAGCCTCACAGACTGTTCCAGCCAGGATTACAGAGAAGCCTTGTAATTTCCCATTGCAGAGATACTGGACAACACATGTTATGGCTAGTTTTTTGAGGATTTTACCATTATCCCAATTTTCTCATGGTCCATCAAAGATGTCATCACCCCTAGACAATAGGAAGCAGTCTAGAAAACATGGCACCCACATTCCCAAGAGATGGAGTGGATGGTTTTTGGTCATTCATTGAATGTCTTAGGGGGGTTGGTTACAAGTTGTTACTGGTCATGGTCAAGGAGAAAGCTAAACAAGGGAGGTTAGATTCAGGAATCTCATTTTGAAAAGAAAAAGGAAGATATAGTATAGAAATGATGGGATAAAGGGGTAGATTGTTGAGTCTACTTTTAAACAACTACTAGTCTCAAATATTTTACATTTGTATGGACTTTTGTGTATTGATAGAAATTTAAGGTTATTTTGGTTATACTGTTTATATATTTCTATTTTTTGTTTAAGATATTGTACCTATACAGCTCATTTTAAGATGTAATGTGAAGTTCTAGTCCTTGAAAGTTATTTAGAACAATATAGAAATACAGGTTAGTGGTTAGCCATCTATAACAATCAAAGTTATAATCATGTTAGGTATATTTTCAAGGTCAATCAGAGACATTTTAAATAGATATATGGTCTTCAAACATTTCAGAGACCTACAGAATAAGTCATTTTAATGTTTTAATAGCATAAGGCTTTTCATAACAATGAGGTGTGTCTACTCCTGACAGCACTAGCTTACTTCAAAATAGAATGCTGGGCATCAAAGAACTTCCATATGGAGTTTGCTTTCTTTGTGACAAAAGCTAGCCACTGGGCAAAGAAACTGCATTGCCTCAATTGCTGACAGTATACTGTCTAAATTGTACAAGCAGGACACAAAAGAAAGAAATTTCCAAACTTTGCCAAGAGAGGGTAGAAAAGTCCTCCAAAACTTCCTGCTTCACAGAAGTCTGTCAGATATTCTAGGCCCATAGGATGAAGATGGACGCCTCAACATTACAGAGGAATCCTGGGGTGCCTGTCCAGGCAGCCAGATGTTTCTGTTGTTTTGGAAGTTGCTTGCTCTGCACTCCCTGTTTACCCAGGTAATATTGTATCCTTCTCAGGTCTCTGATGGGGTTGAAGACTAGATAGATATAGTTACAGTTTCTCTTAGCCATGATAGAAAGTAAATTAAGTACAAAACTTTGAATTATTCAAGATAGGATAGAATATGTCAAATGCAGATGGACTGGACATTATCAATGTGATTCTTGCTTGATAATTGTTCTCATTGTATAAAGTTTTACTGTGTTAGTTAAAACCTTTCTTTTTTATTTAAAAAGGTGGAATGTTGTGGAATATTCCTTTACACTACATGAAGATATATTACTGTGATTGTTTTAATAAAAAGTTAAATGGCCGGGCTGGAAAGATGGCTCAGAGGTTAAGAGCACTGACTGCTCTTCCAAAGGTCCTGAGTTCAATTCCCAGCAACCACACGGTGGCTCATAACCATCTATAATGAGATCTGGTGCCCTCTTCTGGCCTGCAAGCATACATGGAAGGAATGTTGTATACATCATAAATAAATAAATCTTTTAAAAAAAGTTAAATGGCCAATAGCTAGGCAGGAGGTATAGGAGGGACTTCTGGGCGGAGAGAGCTCTGGGAAGAAGAAAGGTAGAGTCAGCAGTCAGATGGAGAGGCAGGCAGCAGGGTGGGCAATACAGAATAAAGGTAACTAAGCCTCATAAAAGAACAGAACAGAAATTAACCCTTGCCAATTATGAGTTAATTTAATATAAGAGCTTGTTAGAAACAAGTCCAAGCTAAGGCCAAGCTTTCATAATTAGTAATATGTCTCTGTGCCATTTTTTTTGTAACCTGGCAGCCCAAAAATTTAAAGTCTGACTATAGACTCCAGCCCCAAAGACTTGAAACCATGCAAGGAAGAGAGCAGAGGACTGTCAATCATGCAAGGGACTGGGCCAACTTCTCTGCATTTGGCTGAGGCACTGAGGCAAGAATATCGCAGAGAAGCCTTGGGTGGGAGCAGGGAGACTTCACAGAGCTCTGACACAAATGCAGACCTGGGAAACCAGAGGCAGGTGGACAAGGATTGAGAATGGATCATGATAGACTTCCTCTGCTTGGTCCTGAGCTAGAGGTAGGTTCTGGAGATCCTTTTACACTTCAAGAGAGGAACAAACCAAAACAGGGACATGGAGTCCAGGACACAGAAGACCCAATGATGTCCCAGTCATTCAGTCAAGTGTCCTTCAGAGAAGTCAGTTGTGAATTTTAGGTGGGACTAGAGAACAGAACAAATGGCAAGGCGGGCCTTTTCATTAGCTTCAGGACGGCCAAATGCAGTCAAGAAGGGCAGCACACTCTAGCATCCTAATAGCCCCACCATCCTCAGCTGGATGCTAGACACAGGGAAGAACAGCAGCAGGCTGCCTCAGGGAGTGTGTGCCCAGCTGTGTATGTGATCCAGCCACTACCACACTAACCTTAACCTAAGTGAGGAAGTCAGGGGAACACCTGACCTCAAAATGCCACAAAATAGCAGTATGCACCTATGTATTTAGAAAGGTGGCCTCAATAATGGAGGAACCCAGTCAGAAAGTTTTCATATTGCCTCTGAGAGCAAGCACTGGGACAGGAGGTGGGGTCCAAGCTGCGCTCTCCAATGGTGTCCACAGAGCCACTTGATCTTTGGAACTGTCTACACTCTATATGTTTGATATACATGCAAAGTTGATATAGTGTTCTCGGGGCTCTGAATTAGGAATCCCCATGTGTGTGGAAACATCTATACTCAACCTGTATGTAGCTTAGAAAACCATCCATTTAGAGCCGCCTACCAATGGGCTCCCAGCCTCCATGTGGCCTGGCTACAGCTAGGGCCCAGAAAGCAGTGTCCACTGTACTGCCCCATGGTTCCCCACCTCATAAACCTGTGATGGCATACAGAATAATATACCACACACTGTCAACTGTTTTCAGAGGAAACTCAAAAAAAGCATGCAAAATGCTAATACAATATTGTTTACAATCCACGCAAACATTATTTTCCTGGCGTGAGCTGGTTAAGCACAGCCTTGCAGTGCCTCGGGCAGCGTGGCACAGATGGCTCCAACCTCTGATTACAACCGCGCTTGGAATTGAGGTCTCATCTGATCATGGCCCCTCTGCTGGGGGAAGCCCGATGGTCGTTAGAGATGCTTAGCAGTTAATTTGTTTTGTCAGAATTGCAGGTCCCAAGGTCAGAAATGCTGCAGTCCAGGAGCCCAAATCCATGACGAGTCACCTGGGTGATGAAGCAAGAGCACATTCCACTTTTTTTTTTCTTTCAAATTTTGTTTCTGTGGCTTTAGTGCCAGGATGGCTGGAAGCCACCTTTCCTGCTTAGAGATGGAAGGTGGCTGCAGATTTGCTTAGGAGCCATCACTCTCGGGTGCCCACTTGTGCTGCGCTGAACTTTGTGCTGAGGCATGCTTCCGGGAATCCGTGAAAAGGCCCATCCAGGACCTCTGATGGGCAGGCACCACCCTGTGCCACCATGCTAGTTAAGCTTGGCCTGAGAGCTCCTGAGGCCAGGGGACATGGGATTGGTAGTAACTGCCTCTGTCCCTCCACCGAGGTCATCTTTCAGCCTTTCTAGTAACCATGCTCTCCAGGTGCCACCGCCAGTGGGGACCTATAACTGGCCCAGAGCCCTGCCCACGTCTTCAAGAACAGTGTCTGTATTCCTCCTGGAATTACTCAGTTTGCACAAGAAGTTGTTTTCTGCCTGGAGTGATGCATCTTGTCCCTGAGAAGCCCGGGAAGCAGATAGGTGCTAGGGGTTGGGGTCACTCTCTACCCAGCCTCCACAGTTCTGAATCCCTGGTTTATCTCAGGTGCAGTTATGTGTGCTGCCTCCCCAGCCCTGCACAGCTGAGGTCTCCATGCCCCCTTGGCTATTCCCTCATGATCTGCCCTAATCCTGCTTCTTCCTATACAAAGTCTAGAAAGGCTCCTGCCTGTCTTGTAATGGTGATGGGCTGGCAACATATTGGCTGTAAATGACCTTACCAAAAACACATAACCAGAAGGTTTGTTAGGTCCATTGTTAATTATGTTTATTAAGTCCACTGTGGCTTCATGCTCCAACTCCCTAAGAACGGATGGAAATCTTTTGTAGCAGCTGACTGGAAAGTCAATCTTTTTTATTATTATTAAATTTTTTCATTTATTTTACATACCGACCACAGTTTCCCCTCCCTCCTCTCCTCCCATTCCCTCCCCCCCACTTCGCATCTACTCTTCCCCATCCGCTCCCCTCCATCTCTGTTCAGAAAGGAACAGGCCTCTCATGGGAGTCAACAAAGCATGGCATGTTAAGTTGAGGCAGGATCAAGCTCCTTCCTCTGCATCGAGGCTGAGCAAGGCAACCCAGCATGGGGAGTAGATTCTCAAAAGCCAGCTTAAGTGTCAGGGACAGGTCCTGACCCCACTGCAGGAGTCCCACAAACAGGTCAAGCTATACAACTGCCACACACATGTAGAGGGCCTAGGTCACTCCAGTCTGTGAACTCCTATGAGCTCAGGTCTGCTGTCTCTGTTGATTCCCTTGTCATAATCTTGACTCCCCCTTTACCCCCCCCATACCCCCCACGCTCATATAATCCCTCCTCCCTCCCTTCAGTGCTTAACTGTGGATCTCTGCATCTGCTTCCATCAGTTACTAGAAGAAAGCTCTCAGATGACAATTAGGGTAGGCACCAATCCGATTACAGGAGAAGGCCAGTTCAGGCGCCCTCTCCGCTACTGCTGGGAGTCTTAGTTGGGTCATCCTTGCTGGTTTCTAGGAGTTTTCCTGGCACCAGGTCTCTTCCTAATCCCCAAATGGCCCCCTCTACCAAGTCATCTTTCATTACTCTCCCCCACTCCATCCTGCCCCTAACCTGCCCAACACGATCCCTCAGGTTCAAATCCCCCCATTTCCTTTTTCCTGTCCCCAATTTACCCAGGAAATCTCTTCCATTTCTCCTTCCCAGGAAAATCCATGTCTCCCTCTTTGGGCCTTCCTTGTTACCTAGCCTCCCTGGGGCTGTGGACTGAGGTTGGTTATCCTATTCTTTACAGCTAATATCCACTTAGGAGTGAGTACACACCTTGTACTCATTTGTCTTTCTGGGTCTGGGTTACCTCATTCAGGATGATTTTTTTTTTCTAGTTCCATCCATTTGCCTGCAAATTTCATGATGTCATTGTTTTCTTTTCTGCAATAAAGTAAAGTACCACATTTACTTTATCCGTTCTTCAGTTGAGGGACATCTAGGTTGCTTCCAGGTTCTGGCTATTACACATAATTCTACTATGAACAAAGTTAAGCAAGTGTCCTTGTGGTATGTTTGAGCATTCTTTGGGTATTTGTCCAAGATTTGTGTATCTGGGTCTTGAGGTAGAGGTAGATTGAGTCCCAATTTTATGAGAAACTGTCATATCAATTTCCAATATCTCATGGATCTGTACCTGAGGGACAGGCTGACTTCCCTGACTTGTCAAGCACTCTTTGTCTCTCTGGAACCTAAATCTCTGGGGTCATTAGAAGGCGGGCTCTAAATGTTCATGTCAGACATCACAAGTCTCAGGTCAGGGCTCCACGCAGTCAGGGTCTGAATGCCCAAGTGTGGAGATGTTTGCTTTAACTTGGGACCTTTTTGTCTCCACACTCTTCTCTACCCTTTAGCAGGAGTCAGCCCATGAAACATCTCTTCCCAGCTTCCTCAGGAGGATCCACCAAAGGGAATAAAGAAAACAGGAGAGGAGGAGGAGTTGAGGCTTCTCTCTAGCTACTGAGAGTGCTCCCTCCTCAACTTCTCAGCCACACTAATACCCAGGCTCTGCTGCCTCCTGGGCCCTGCCAGAAGTGTGCTGGGGATACACCCACTGCCCTTTGCTGTTCCAGGTGGCACCCACTTTGCTCAGGGACAGGAAGTCACTTATCCACTTCCACCTTCCCAGTGTTTGGAGTCTGTTTAGACCCTCACATGGTTACAAGCCATTATTGCTGGTTATGCTTAGGGCAGGAAGGTCATGTGACCCTGCCCAGGAGGTTTGGGCTCTAAGTAAAAGAGACAAAACAATTCAAGGAAAGGAAAATGCTTCTCCTGCTAAACGAGGCTGTTCCCCACCCAGAGGGCCCAGGTTATTGGCTTTTTCTCTTATTCATTCTTTTTTGCCTGGAGGGTACCATACCACCTGGCCACAGATCCTTTAATGTCAATTGCTATGTTAATACCCTCATCGCCTCTATTTCAAAGGGGATCTAACCATTTTAGCAGGGAAGGACTGCTAAGTGTAGAGGTTTCTTTGTCCTCAGAATCTCAGAGGCTCAGTTTCACTCCCCACCTCAGTTCCCCCCCATAGTTTCCAGGAATGCAGGGCAGTTGGACAGTCTGTCCCAGTACCTAGGAACCTGCAGCCTAGCAGCCTCTGGCTGCTGGTCTGTGTGGAAAAGCAGACACCCTCGTCTCTGCCTTAGACACACTGCCCTTCTGCTTGCTTCTTTCACCACGCCCAGGCACACTGGCTTCTGCAGGTGGCTCAGACCCAGCTCTGGGTTATCAAATGGTGTGGCCTTGAGCTGGTAACATCTCTGTGCCTCATATTTGTGAGAGGCTTCAGAGAGGTCTGCTGGAAGATGGGCCAGATCTTGAGCTGCATAGCACCCATGTTCTGTTCTGAACAAAGATAGTGTCTAGGCTTTGGCCTCATGCAGTCAACAGTAGCTATAAATTCAGCCCAACACTTAGCTCTGAACTTACTTAAAACACTGAGACTTTAGGTTTTTTTTATTTGAAAATTTACCATGTGTGTGAAAATTTTATATTTCTACCATGTGGGTCCTGGAGGTGGAGCTTAGGCTATCAGGCTTGGCAGAAAGAACCTGCTGAGCCATCACACACGCACACATGCACACGCACACAGCATTTTGTGATTTTGTATGTATGTGTTTGTATATTTATATGTTTGTGTGTGTGTGGATGTGGATTCTGGGTGTGTACATATGAGTGGATGTGTTTGTATATGTAAATGTGTGTGCATGTGTATATAGCTCAATTGTTCAGCTCCAGAGCAGAAACTCTGTAGGTGACATCATGTCAAATGTCCAAAGGTCGCAGCCCTTCCCGCACTTAAAAACTCTGTCGTGCAGTCTGTCAAGGCCATCAAGTGTAGGAAGAACTTCCCTTCCTGAGTCCTCCTGAGCCTGCACCCCTGGATTCTCCAGCTCCACTGTTGTCAGACAGGCATTTGCGGGCTTTAGCTTGCTTCCAGCCATGCTTCCTTCTGACCAGCTTCCCCTAGGTGAGTGAGGTGAGCAACCTCAGCCGAATGAAGGACAAGGATCATTTTGTAGCAAGCTTTCTTGGACCGCCATCCTGCAACAGTCCAGTTTACAGATTTGGAAACTGAGTCCAGAGGGCAAGTTGCTCCCACATGGACAGCCTGTCTTAGTTACTTTCCTGTTGTGTGATAAAACACGCTGACCAAAGCAGTTTAGAGGAAAGGAGAGCTACCTTGGCTCACAGTTCCGGAGGGACAGAGACTACGATGGCAGCGGATGCGGAGCAGGAGGCTGGCTGTGCACATTGCGCCTACACTCAGGACCCAGGGGCTGCACAGCAAGTAGGGTGGAGCTGGAAAGCCTCAAGGCCCTCTCCTAGTGACCCGCTTCCTGAAGCATGGCTCCACTTCTTAAAAATCACACATCCCACGCCAATACCAGCAGCTGGGGAACACTGGAAACACATGAGCCTGGGCGGGGACAGTTCACATAGAAACCATGATATATTCCCATAGGAAGTGCCCAGCCTTGCCAAGGAAGCTACCTGCAGAGCGGTACACCCACCCTGGAGCCTCTTGCTGGTTAAAGTCCTCTTCCTCACTGCAGCCGTGGAAGGAGCTGCGTGTAGTAGATATCGGAGACATGCCCCAACTCATTTGCCTGGCTGGTGGCCAGACAGTGACAAGGACGAGGCCAGTGCTTATCTCAGAGCTCAGGGCCCTGCCTGGCCCCATGCGTGATGCTTAGTCACTATTGACTGAAATGCAAGGGGTGGTGGATGATTAAACCCTAGGGTGTCCCTGGTCTAAATAATACATCCTGATGGCCAGGGGAAGGCCTGGGGTGACACCCGGGAGATGTGTGCCTTCCCAGATCTGAAGAACCCTACCTTTATGCACCCCACAGCATTGCATCACACTGTCCCAACCAGCACAAACATGGCAGCAGTCCTTGAAGCCAAGGCCTAATGGAGGCTGGACAGGTCTAACCCTGCTGGGTGCTGGAACAGGGGATGGCACCAGGAATAAGTAAACATGGTGTTGGGGAGAACAAAGAGGGAAAACCATGGATACTTAGGGGATGGCTCCCGGGCTGAAGGTTCACATCAGTTGGGTGGATCCGTGGCACAAACTCATAGCCATATGTAGGAAGGGTCAACTGTAACCCCTCTGTGGCAGACAACTGTCTTAGAATGCCTTGTTTTTGACCACAGAAAAGCTGTGATCTTGAAATACAACAGAGACCCACCTGCCTTCTCCACAAATTGTCCCAAGTCCCTACCCTGCGAGCTTGCACAGGGGCCTCATGAGCCCCTTCCGGCTTTAAAATACTCAGCCCTCTGTGCCTCTCTGTAAAGGAAAAAAAAAAGAACCTTTTCCACCTGAGCTGGAGGCCTAGACAGGAGACACTGGGGTGCACCTGACTTCAAGGTCAGAGGTCTTCCACCTCAAGTCTGGCTGGTAAAATCAAACAAATACACAGAAAAGGGAAATGCACTGACCGGGGTCCCTAGTAAAGAAGTCTGGGTGAAGCCCAAATGTATGTTGTCAGCCTCGGCCATGCGTTCAAAGCAGTGGATTCATTACAACCCCAATTTGCCTCACTCAAAGTGAAAAATATCCTTTTTATGCCAGCTTCATCTTGTGTGTTGTGTGCTTGTAAACAGGCCGTCTACTCCAACGAAGAGCTTCACAGTGGCTCCAGTGATACCCCTCTTCCTTCACTGCTTCCCACTCCGAAACCAGGCAGTGTGGGGTGTTTCCCAGGCAGGACTGATGGGGTGACTGGCCAGGTGAAGGGCCCGAGACTCAGTCTATATGCTGCAGGGCAGGATGAGAGCCTGCCTGAAGCTCCTGCTGCCAGGACTGGACTGTGGCTTAGGACACTGGAGTCAGCTACATCCAGTAAGGAAGATGGCCCTGCCACTTGAGAGTGCCCTCCTAGGACCAAGGACCAAGGCAAGGTTTCTCAGTAGGCAAATGGTGCTAGCTTTTATCAATAAAGAATAAGGTACCATTATGTGCCTTCATGCCCTCCAGAAGAAGTTTGCTTTATGCAGAGGGTGGCATGGTATTCAATACAATGCTGTTCCAGATTTTCTTCTAGCAAGACGCATTTTTAGTTTGAACTATCAGCATGCATGTGTGTCTGTACGGTAGGATGCACAATGCGCAAGAGTGCTGTGTCTGTGAGGCCTGAAGAAGGCATCGAATCCTCTGGAGCTAGAGTTACAGGTGGGTGTGAGCCACCTGACATAGGTGCTCAGAACCAAACTCGCGTCCACAGCAAGAGCAGCAGCATACTCTCTTAACCACAGTCTCACGTAGCTCAAATTCCCTAGGTAGCTGAGGATGGCCTTGAACTTATAATCATCCTGTCTCCAGCTTCCAAGTGCTGGGATCGCAAGATGTGCGGTGCGAGGGAGGGAACCTGTCCTGAGCATCTCACAAGTCCTCTGCTACTGAGCTACAGCCCCGACTCTGGAATCACTCACTAGAACTATTTTAAGAGCATCTGACCAACATGCACAGGTCCTGGGTTCCCTCCCCAGCTCCTATGTGTGTGTGCACATGTGTGAGACTGTCTCTAGCAGTACACACTTCTCCTCCTCACACAGTAGTTTGTTTGCTGTTGAGGTAAATTGTTTCCTGTTTGGCTGATACGGACTGTGATGAGTTGCCACAGAGAAACTGCCACACAAGTATGTGGGGCACACATTCCTGGAAGCAAAGCCGGTGGGTGGCCCGATGAGCGCATTTGCACTGAGTGGTCTTTTGGATCCTGCCCGTTTAGGAGCCCACACTGGTCCCACACCCACAGAGACACTATGCTTCCTTGCAGCCTGCCGTCTTACTGTGTTCCCCAGGTTTTATTTCTAGTTTTTCTTTTTAAAAATCTAATTTTATATGTAGGTTGTTTGGCCCACAAATGTGTATGTACACCGGTGTGTGCCTGGTGTCTGTGCGGCCCACATTGTGTACGTACACTGGTGTGTGCCTGGTGTCTGTGCGGCCCTCATGTATGTACGTACACTGGTGTGTGCCTGGTGTCTGTGCGGCCCTCATGTATGTACGTACACTGGGGTGTGCCTGGTGTCTGTGCGGCTCTCATGTATGTACGTACACCGGTGTGTGCCTGGTGTCTGCAGAGGCTGGAAGAAGGCCTTTGTTTTAGTCACTGTTCTATTTTTGTGAAGAGAAACGATGACCAAGGTAACTCTTATAAAAGAAAGCATTTAATTGGGGATTTGTTTTCAGTTTCAGAGGTGAGTCCATTATCATGGTGGGGAGCGTGGTGGCATGCGTGAGGTTGGAAAAGTAGCTAAAAACTACATCCTCATCCATAGGCCTTGAGAGAGACTCCTGACTGGGCACGGAAATTGAAACCTCAAAGCCCACCCCAGTGACATGCTTCCTTCAACAAGGCCTCACCTCTTAATCCTTCTAATTCTCTCAAATAGTGCCACTCCCTGGTGACTAAGCATCCGAATATATGAACCCATGGGAGCCATTCTTA
Organism: Microtus pennsylvanicus; assembly: GCF_037038515.1. Lineage (NCBI taxonomy): Eukaryota > Metazoa > Chordata > Mammalia > Rodentia > Cricetidae > Microtus > Microtus pennsylvanicus. The sequence goes on from NC_134599.1 coordinate 2,963,947, forward strand.
TTCAACACCAGAGCAGCCAATTCCCTGGAACTGGGGTTACAGGCAGTGGTCAGGTGCCATGGGGTGCTGGGAACAACAACAAAAGAAAAAGTCCTCTCCTATTCCATTCCCCAATTTGTAACATTGCTGGTTTTTTTTTTATTCCAATCCTTGTTTTTTTTTTTAACTTTATTTTGTTTTTGGTATACGTCGTTTCTAGGAGCACATTTATGTTGTCAACACTATTTGACAGAACTACAAAAATGCCTTGTGCAACCACCACCATCCCTAACCCCTGCCACAGCAGTGTGTGTGCTAGAATGGAAGACTCTCTGTGGATAGACACTGTAACACTTAGAATCCTCAGTTGTAGCCTGATTCTCATTTGAGTCCTGTGTTTAAGAAATGTATTTTTAAAAATTACATTTATTTGTCCATGTATACACTTATTTATGTGTGCATGTATGTATATGTTTGTGGGTGTGCTTATGGAGATCAGAGGACACCTTCTAGGGGTTGATTCTGTCCATTCATCATGTGGGTCTGGGGATCAAATTCATGTCACCAGGCTTGGCAGCAGGCACGTTTACTCACTGAGCCATCTGCCCAGCCCTGGAGAGACATGTTCACCATTTTAGCATCCAGTGCAATTCCACTGCGCGCGTGCAAACACACACACACACACACACACACAAAACTACTGTTCATCCCTACTCTCATGTGTGTGTATGTGTGTGTGTGTGTGTGTGTGTGTGTGTGTGTGTGTGTGTTGAGCATGGGTATATGGATAAAGGCATTCTCCTGTAACTGCTGTTTCTGAATTCATCTGGAGTCCATCTGTCTTGAGGCACATCCCCATCACTGCCCTTGTTGACTAATCCCTTTGTGGTGGACATCCTCTTCTTCCTTGGGTACCAAGGTTGGCTTTTGAGAAGTCCTTTTGTTAGTAAATAGAGAAGAGGGGCTGGTCCATGGGGAGATCAGACTGCATCATTATCACCATCATCACCATCTTCATCTCCATCATCCCTTTCATCACCCCATTGAAATCAGAACCATCAGCACCATCATCATCACTACCGTTCCCATCCTCTCCCTCGTGCAGCTGTATAGATCCATAGGATGCAGATGATGCAACCTTGGAAGCCTGGCACTGAGGAGGGACTGGGCCTGACAGAGCCTGGATAACTACAGAGCCTGGCAACCAACTTTCCAGGATGGACCAGTGTCAACTTGATACAAACTAGAGTTATCTGAAAAGAGGTGACCTCATTGCAGAAAATACCTCCATAATATCTGGTTGCAAGGCATTTTCTTAATTAGTGATGATGTGGAAGAGCCCACCCCATTGTGGGTGGGGTCATCCCTTGACTGGTGGTTCTGGGTTCTATAATAAAGCAGGCTGAGCAAGTTGTGAGGAGCAAGCCAGTAAGCAGCACCCTCCATGGACTCTGCATCAGCTCCTGACTCCAGATTTCTAAGCTATTTGAGTTCCTGTCCTGACTTCCTTCGATGATGGACTACAATGTGGAAGTGTAAGCCAGAATGAGCCCTTTCCTCCCCAGCTTGCTTTTGACCATGGTGTTTTATCACAGTCATAGAAACCCTCACTAAGACAGTATATTGTGGGTCCTGCAGGTGGAAATAAAACTGGCTTCTTATTGGAGATCCAGAGATGCACACAGCACCCAGGCGAGAAGATGCTGAAAGGCTTTTGGCCAGCCTGCTGTAGACCCGTTCACTCTCCACTTTGTGCTATTGGGGGTCATGCCCCCTGGTGCTCCATAGCCCACTCTCCTGTCTGTGTGCTCCTCACTGTCTGCTGGCCTCCAAGCTTCTTCCCTTGGTCCCAGTTATCAGGTCTCAAGGTTATCATGTCAGCTGTGGAACCTATAGGAAGGGACATACATCCCACTCTGCCTTTTAGACTGGGCATTCACTCAGCTTCTGGGAATACCTGAAATGACAATGGCTCAAGCCAAGAAGAAATTAATTTTCTTTTTCTTGCTATGGGAAGGTCCAAAACTGAGTCAATGGCTGGAGCAAACGCTTTATGATGTCATTAGAGATAAGACCTCCAAATTCTTGATCTTGAGACTCTCAGATTCGAAGATGCCTGCCTGCAGGCATTCCAGCCAGCAAATCTACTGTTCTAAAAGGAAGCAAGAAGGATTCAGTCTTCCTAATTTAATGCAATACCTTCTGCTTATATCTTACTGGCGACTTCCAGCAGCAAAGTGACTGGCAGAGGGGCACCGTGATTAAAAATGAAGTTCTGCCACCATACGTAGTAAAGTTGTGTGTACAAAGCTCCCTGTGGCTCAGTTTCCTTTGTGCTTGGGGTTAGGAGAGAATTAGTGGCCAGTACCGCAGAAGGCCCTGGCCAGGCTCACAGCAAAAGCCGGTAAACAGAAGGCAAGGGGATTGACCTACACTTACTTCTTTGAGCCTGGAGGACTAAGTGCTTGAAATTGCTGTGAAAGCAAGGGCAGTTCTCCCTGCTGGAGGCAGGGCAGTAGGGAGGGTCTGGGCTCCAGGCACTCAAGGGGGTCCCCAGTGAGCTCTGCCTTACCCACAGTGGGCTAGTCCCTGCCCCCAGGAGCCAAGGAGAGGCTGTGGAAGATGACAGTCTTGGTTGGTCACAGCTGCTGTTCTGTTTTTGAAGCAGGAGACCTGCCTGGGTATTTTGGGGTTTGTTTGTTTGTTTGTTTGTTTGTTTGTTGTGAGGTGGGATCTCCTGTGTAGCTGAGGATGACTTAAAATTGCTTCCACCTCCTGCACGCTGGGATACAGGTGTGCACCAGCACATCTAATCCATGCAGTGCTGGGGACTGAAGCCAGGGCTTTGCGCCTGTTAGGCAAGCCCTCTATCATCTGAACCACGTCTCCAGCCTCTTGCCTGAATGATTTTTAAGACTGGATTCTAACAAGGCGGTAGTTGACAGGGTCAAGGACAAGGTCAGGAGAGGCAGTCCAGGGAGGTTGTGGGAGGAGCGGGAGGAGCAGAGGGAGGACAGTTGTGAGGGGATAGAGGAAGGGAGGAAGAAAAGTGAGCAGGGTGGGAAAAGGTGGATAAGCACCCAGACAGGAGCCCAGCAAGAAGGCCCACTGCTGCTGCTGCTGTAGTAACCACTACAGGAGTTTCTCAGACCTCGTAAAGGCCAAAGAGGCCCTGATCTTTACCTGCAGGGTGAAGATTTTCATCCTGGCTTTGTGCTGGGAACCCAGACCTCAGCAAAGACGGGCTGGGGTGGGCAGGTTGGGACCTCAGATGGGCAAGGTCGGGGAATGAAGGGTGATGTTCCATTGAGTGAATGCCGAGATGGGAGTAACAGCAGGGTTAAAGTGAAGATCTAGGGGAGGGCTAAGTCTGGACTGTGGCTAGCTGGATTGAGAGAGGCAGCTGCAGGCCTGGAGTGGAGCCAGGTGCAGCACTTGCTGAGGGCAGAGAGGTACCCAGGGACTCGGCCTCAAGCATGAGGGCGGGGCCAGCACCAGGGTTGTGGCCCAGAGGAAGGCGGGTGGGCACAGTTGGTAACCAACCAGAGGCAGCTGCAGTGCACCTGCAGGCCAGCCAGGTGCAAGGCCTGTGGGAAGGGCGGGGCAGGATGCGCAGGCCTCCTGAAGTCAAAGTTGCTTAGGGACCTTTGTGTGCCCCTTCTCTGCTCCTGCACCTGTGGCTGCTTCCCGCATCTTTGGAGAGACATGGGTCTTGCCCTGCTGCCCACGGCCTTGCTGGTCCTGCCTGCCCTGCTGCTGTGGCCCACACTGGCCCAGGACTCTGAGGAACCCGATGTGCGTTGTGGAGGTGAGTGCTGGGGGTGGGGTGTAGGGTGTCTCAGCTCCAGGCTTCTGGGGTACACAGCTTGCCCCTACTCTGTAGGATACAGGCCGTTGGACAGGTTCCTTTCACCATCACTCCCGTGTCTCAGGTACTCAGGAGACGCCCTCTGAGGTTCCTGCTATGTGGCTGCTGGCCCAGTCTTGGAGTGCACAGCTTGCTGCTTGCTGTTCTGGCATTCCAGCTGTCCTGATGTGGCTTCTGTGTGAATCTGTATGAACAAGGAGAGTCCCTTGCCTCTGCCAGCCTTGTCTGGGGTAGGCTGGAGCCCCAGTGTGACTGGAGACAGAGGCAGGTGCCAGTCAGCGCTGGGTAATTTGATGGGCTGCTAGTTCCAGGAACCAGGGAGGTGATGCTCGGCTAAAGAAGCACTGCTGTGGTTTTGTGTGTCAGTCTACCCCTTGGGTCCACAGGGTTCACAGGTGGCTCCAGTTATTGGAGGACGAAAGACAGGACAGACCTTATCTCAGCTCTGACATCCACAGTAAGCACCTCTAGTTGATAGAAGCTGTGGGAGATGGCGGACAGGAAGGTGATAATCCCCTCCCCCGAACAAAAATCCCTGTCCTTGGAATGCCCCATTGGTAGGGGAATGCCATGTGTGGAGGAGAGGGGAACCTGGGGACAGAGGTGCAGCCAAATGCTTCTGGTTGGCTTTGGGTTCATTGATGCTTGGGTCTTGAGTAGAAGGCTCTGTTGTCTGTCTGTTTCTGTGCATCTGCAATCTCCACTTGGGTTTGGGGCAGCTCAGTCAAACTGCCTCTTTCCGAGAAGTTAAACCTGTTCCACGACACGATGTTGGGATCTAGCCTGGCTCTAGGACCAGGATTGGGACAGTTGCAAAAGCACCAAGTGCGGGTCTCAGGGGGCTGAGCACAGAACTGACGGAGGAGCAGAGTCCAAGGAGATGGTCTGTACCAGTGGTTCTCAGCATTCCTAAAATTGTGACCCTTTAATATAGTTCCTCATGTTGTGGTGACCCCCGACTATAACATGATTTTCTTTGCTACTTCATAACTGGAATTTGCTACTATTGTGAATCACAATCCAAATATTTTTGGAGATAGAAGTTTGTTAAGGGGTTGCAACCCACAGGTTGAGAACCACTGGTCTATCCAGTGGGAGTTGGCAGGGTGTGGGGTGGGGTAAGGCTGAGGAGGCGTGCTGAAGGGTAGTGATGAGGAGGGGGTGTGTTGCACCCTTCCTAGAGCCATCCTCTCCTTCTCAGAGTAGGCTGAGCCCTTCCGTCCCACCCTCAGCACGCCACTGCAGTCCCCTTGGGCAGAGGCCATCAGGGAGGAGACAGAGAACCTACCATGTCAAACAGCCCCTCTGCACAGACACCACACTGGTGCATGTCTTTATTCTGATGCAAGTCACTGATTTCATAAAGCTCTCATGCAAATAGGAGGCCCAGCCCAGGGCCAGCTCCTGTAGGGGTGTGCTGGGGGCCCCTAGAGGGAGTTGCCTGTGAAGATGGCTGCCTGAGGAGGCCTAGAGGGCCACTTTCCAGGGAAAGAGGGGGCAGCTGACATAGAGAACATGGATCCCTGGGGCTGGCAAGAAGAGGCAGGAGCTCAGAGGGCTGAGGGGATGGGATAAGAATTCATGTTGCCTGCCTTCTTCCACCCCCCCCCTGAGCTGTATGCAGTGTGCAATGGGGTTTCCAGCCTTGGTGTGGATTTTAAGTAGACGTGTGTTGGGGATGCTTTGAGCATTTTGAGATGCTGATGAGTTCTGAATGTATCCAGCATGGGGCTGGGCACAGGGCACAGCATCCCCACCCTCACCCCCAGCTTCCCCACAGCTCCTGCCTCATCAGCACCCTACAGCCCCCTACCGTCTCACCGCCATCATGACCCACGTGGTCCATTAGCTGCAATGGGTGAATCTTACTGACACAGCATCAACAGCCAGAGTCCACATTCACATCAAGGTCACTCCATAGTGCGGGTACATAAATGGCATGTGTCACACTTTACTGCCATTGGGTTTGAGCTCACTTCCAGCTGGCCTTTTTTCCTTGTGTTTTCTCATAACCTTATGTAGGTAAAGATGTGGTGAGTTCTCTTTGTGGGTTTTGTATCCCGACACTGCTGACCCTCGCCTGTGCGCTCTTTACCTGCCATCAGCTGGCCAGTGTCCTGTGCTCACACTTGCCTGTGCCTCTCCCCTTCTGACTTGTTCTGCCCCCTCAGCCTGATTGCTTCCCACTCTGGCATAGATGGCAGATATTCGCAGCGTCCCCAAGCTATTTCTGTAGGGCCTGTAGCCGTGTGGTGCCTGAGCTCACCCAGACACAGCCCTGCTATCTCTGACTCATCTCTCTGTGCCCTGCCCTTGCTGTGGGGAACTTGGTTCCATCCCAGATGCTGCTCTTAGAGAAGTTGTATGAAAGGGTATGTGCAATGTGTGTGCGTGTATATGCACATATGTGTGTGTATATCTTTGGGCCATGTGAACTCTATGTGTGTGTTTGGGCCATATGGGTTATATGTAGATGAGTGTGTGTGTCTTTGAATCATGTGATCGTTTATGTATGTGTATGTATCCTGTGTGTCTTTAAGTCATGGTGGTTGTGTATATGTGTATGTATGTATGCAAATGTGTGCATGTGTATTGCTGGGCATGATGGTTATGTGTGTATGTGCATGTATATATTTAGGCCATGTGAGTTGTGTATATATGTGTGTGTGTGTATACATGTGTCATTGGGTCATGGTGGTGGTTGTGTGTGTGTATGTATGCATGTATGTGTGTGTTGTACATGTATGTCTTTGGGTCATGTGGATTATATGTGAATGCATGTATGTAAGTATGTGTATTTCATGTGTGCATGTGTTTTGGGGTCATGGTCATTTGTATGTGTGTGCATGCATATATATGTCTTTGGATCATGTGGGTCATGTATGTGTATGTGTGCAAGTGTGTCTTTGGGTCATGATGGGTGTGTGTGTGGATGCATGTGCACATGCATGCACATATGGTGGGTCTTATGATGACAACAGGCCTGGAATGGTTATTGTTTTGAACAACTTGTGCTTGTCTTCTCTTAATAACCAATCCCTTCTCAGAGAACTAGATCGTGACCCAGGGAGACGGCTCAAATCTCAGCCTGATGACCTGAGCTTGACCCCAGAAACTTGTGTAAAAAGCTGGATTCAGGGTGTGTATTTGTAATACCAGCTCTTCTGTGGCAAGATGGAGGTGGCAAAAGGACAAGAGAGATCCTGTCTCTCTAAGGGGAAGACAAGAGCAGGCCACTGAAGGTTGTCCTCTGATCTCCACATGCGTGCCTTGGTACATGTACATGCTCTCTCTCTCTCTCTCTCTCTCTCTCTCTCTCTCTCTCTCTCTCTCTCTGTGTGTGTGTGTGTGTGTGTGTGTGTTTAAATAAAAAATTTAGGAAGGAAAGGGAAGAAAGCAAATGTGGGATCTGGGGGCGGTTTGGTGGTTTGAGCTGGAAACCCATGCTTCCAGTCCTCAGGCTCTGTGGATTCCTCCATCAGCTTCACCAGCTCTCCCTGTGGTCTGTGAGTCTGTTGGAGAAGAGGTAGAGGGAGCGTGGTGTGAGAATCCAGCAGGTACCAGCTCTTATAGACAGTGCCGGGGTCTGTGCTTGCCCCACAGGCAGGGCTCACAGTGCCGATGCGGTCTAACAGGTCATCTCCAAGGCCAGTCCCACTGTCCTGAGGACGCCTGTACTGTGTGGACCACCCGCCACCTTGGCCTCCTTTCATGGGGTTTCAGCAGCTCGCAGACAGCAGATTTCCATATCTTCCCACCTGTCCGTCACTGGGAGCGGGCTCTTCTGCCTCACATTGCTGACAGACCTCAGCCCATCAGCCCTCAGCATAACAGACAACACAGGCTATTGATTTAGTGACAACCGCTCCTCTGAGACCAGAGCTAATGTTTTCATTACACCAAAAACATTTGAACAAGTTCATTCTGAATTAGGGAATGGACAGCGTTCGCGGAAGGGGGGTGACTTTTGGAAACACGCGCTAAGACCTACCCACAGTGACAAGGGGGTGTATGGATGGACTCATGCCACAGAGCACTTCCGGAGAGAGGCCAGACAGCTCAGGGACTCTGCCTCCTTACTTTTCCATTGGGGTTTCTGACCTGACTGCACTGACCAGATGACCCTTGTGTCCCCGGGTCCCTCTCTTCTTCCTCTCCTTCAGCAGTCAGCCTGGACTGCATCTGTGTAGGATGTCCAACCTCCTCATCTGGGCCTTTTCTATGGAACTGCTTCACCTCTGCCCACCCGGACTTTCCACTGTTCTATAGACCCATATCACAGCAGCCCCCTTGCCTTTGGGTTCCCACGTGTATTAGGTTCTTTCTGTTGCTGTGATGCAACACCATGGCTAAGGCAACTTATAGACGGAAGGGTTTATTTGGCCTATAGTTCCAGAAGGACAAGAATCCATCACCACCAAGGCAGGGAAGCGCAGCCAGAGCAGCAAGCTGAGAGATCACTTCTTGAACCTCAAGCAGGAAGTAGAGAGAGTGCCCTGCCATGTTGCAACTCCTTCGCAAGGTCACCTCCTAGTCCTCCCCAGACGGTGGAGTCTGAGTTGACCACATTTCCTTCTCCATATCTGAAAACGTGGGGGCTAGGTGTGGGGATATGGGAGCTAGACAGGCCTTGGTTGCTACTGTGGGTGCTTCTGTGCCTGTAGCTGGCGGATTAGGGGTCTTCACTGTTTTCTGGTAGGACCCAATGGGAAACTGAGCTGTGTGTCGAAACAAGCCCAGGTGCTTGCTAGTCTTGCCTGTGTCCCTGCCACGACAGAGAAACACCCTGGGCCCTTGTTAGAGCTGAAGCATTGGAGCAGAGATGGGTGCTCTCCCATGAGGAAGTCAGCTGCGCTAGAGGAGTATAGGCCTCTGCTCTCAAAACGCCCAGCACTAACTGCCTGTCTCACCAAACTCTACCCAGACTGAGCTCTGCAGGCTGGGAGCCAAGCTCTTCTTTGGAATGAACTTGGGAACTGGCTTTATTGAGACATCATTTTTCTTCCTGGGCAGCACAGGTTTCTGAGTCCGCTGGAATAGGTCCAGTACTCTTGGATGTGATCACAGGGGTTCAGTCATAGTGACATCCATCGGCGGAGGTGTCTAACTCACAAGGCACCAGACAAAGCTGGCCTAAGTGGTTGCTCTGTCACTAAGTCAGAACTCACATGAACTTTGCATTTCAGAGTCTTACTACAACTAGACTTTTGGATGTTGTTTTTGTTTTCTTGTTGTTTTCAAGATAAGTTTTCTCTGTGTAACAGCTCTGACTGTCCTGGAGCTCGCTTTGTAGACCAGGCTGGCTCAAACTCACAGAGATCTGCCTCTGCCTCCCAAGTGTTGGGATGAAAAGCATGTGTCCCCACTGCCAGACACACATAGACTATTTCGTCTTAATTTTTTGAGACAAGTTCTTGTTATGTACTCCAGGTTAACCTTGACCTCACTGTGTAGCCCAACTGACGTGGATCCCCCTGCTTCAGCCTCTTGAGTTCTGGGATTACAGGCATACTCCACCAGATCCTTTGTCTGAATATGGCTGTGATTGGAGTCTCAAAGGGCTCTCAGAAGAGAGTCTGATTGTCAGGGCCCTTTTGTGGCTGTACCTGGAAGAGCTTCCACTCGCCCACTCTCTGCCCCTCAGTCACATGCTTCAGAAGGGCCTCAGAGAAAATGACAGCCGGGTTAGGAAGTTCAACTAGCTTTTAAACCTTTGGCCCTCACAGAGTGAGACACAGACCCTGGGACTCACCCAGGCTGCTGAGCACACAGGGAACAGAGAAGGCCAGTAGCTGCTATTGTTACATGTGGCCTCCAATTCCCCCAAGAGTGTTAGGGTGTAGCCTCCCCAGAGTACCTCTGATTACATAATGCTTTCTTTTCCCTGACACAGACCCACAGGACCTGCAAGCCCCATGGGGTGGGGAACAACACGGAAGCACCTGCCTGTGTCTTGTGAAACAGCAAAGCAATACACAGCCTGTGGCTTTTTCTAGTCTCGCCTTTCCGCCCCTTCACTCCCTCCCTCCCATTGTTTTTTGGGGAGGTGCATAGTCTCATGTGGCCCACTTGAGCTTGGGATCACAAGCATGCGCAGGTCCAGATCACATCTAGGTCCAGACTTTTCTTTACGTAATGACATATTTTGCAGAAAGGATTCAGCATCCTGGGAGGAAGTCAAGTCCCTCAAACTAAGACTGACCAATAAAAAAGTATGGAAACAAGGTCTGTGTGGTGTTGTTTGACTGGGCTAGGTGCATTTCCAGCCACCTGAAGGCTGGGCATGATGGCTTTCTTTGATATTAGCACCCAAAGTCTTCCCACTGTGCATCTGTCTATGTTTCTACCAAAGCAAACAGCATTTTCTAATCTGGGCTCTCTGTGTCCTTAGGAACACAGGGCCTCATCCTGAACATGGAAGATGGTGTGGCTTGTGATAAACAGAATGATACTGAAACTAGAGAGTTCCCCCAAAAGTGGCCTCCTCACCCTAATGCCAATCTCCTATCTTCCCAGAAGCAAGGGTAGGAACATTCTGACTCCATGCAGTTTGTTTTAAAGCGGCATTCTGTAGGGTTTTTTTGTTTTGTTTTGTTTTTTTGTCCTTCCCAGCGTTCATCCCTCATCTTTGTCTCTCAGCAAGAGCATCTTAAAGTTGTGAAAATGAGTTCTTGCCTTACAGTGGCTCTGATTTTAGACCTGGAAAATATAATTTGGGTTAAAACTCAGTAGGGAGCCCCTCCCTTGGCCGGGTTGCCGTGGTGATGGGATGGGGGATGCAAGGCCTGCTGCTACTTGCAGGAGCCCCGGGCTTCAGTTTTGTCTGCACCAGCTGGTAGAGCCTCATCGTTGCAGACCTCCCCCCACCTGCTGCCTCCTGAATCTCTGCCCAGTGCCCGACCCTTGCAGAGCGGGATGCTGCTCTCTGGCTAGACACGCACTTGCTAGCTGAGCCCTGATCTTGTCCAGCTAATGAGCAGTCAAGAGCTTTGGAGGATGGGCCAGGCCTTCGCTTGCCCTGGAGGGTGGGTCACAGCCTGCCTCAGCCAGGGATCCTGACTGTTTCCATGTGGGGGACAAGGTGAGGTCAGGCCACAGGATGGCTCTGGTTAAGGCATCAGGCCTTCAGAAATGGAATACATTCCTTTAAAGTGACAAGTAGACAGGCTTGGGAGACCCAGATGCAGGGGCCGGAGAATCTGAGGCCTGGAACTATGGCTGATACCCAGTATCCTGCAGGGAAAGCCAAGAGCATTGCCAAGATGTGGGCCAGCTGGGCACCAAGGGGCTGACGCAAGCAACGGGGAATGGCCAGTCTATTGACTTCCTTACTCTAAAAGGCAGGTTTCCTTCTTATTGCTTGTTGGGGTAGAATTGTGCCCTTCCCCATCCATATACTAAAACCTTAACTACCCCCATGGCTGTTTTGGGAGACAGGCCCTTTAAACACAAGGTTAAAGTAAGCTAGATTTGTGGGGTGGGCCTCGCCCAGTATGACTGGTGCGGGACACAGGGACGGCCATGGAGAGACACATTGTTGCCAGGCCGCTGAGAAAGGAAGCCCTGGGAGGCATTGCCTTGTACTTGACACCCTCATCTCACTGTGAGCCTCCAGAGTCATGAGAGAGACTTCTGTTGTCAAGTCCCGTCTGCAACATTTACCACAGTCCTAGAACACCACTGTCCTTCGGAAGACCACAGGCTTCACAGACAAGCCACATCCTTCCGAACAAAATGGCTTCAGCACCAGGGGGATGGGTTAAACCTTAGAAGTCAGGAGCCCACAAAGGTCTCAGCGAGTCTCCAGAGCTCCAGCTACTTCCCTCTCCCTGTTCTGCCTTGGCTCTAAGATGCTCCTACAGGTCTCTGTTTTGTCAAGAGAAGAAGCTTCCAAGAAGACCTCCAGCAGCTTTTTCCTTCACATCCCATCTCCATGTATACGATGCACACTCATCCCTTACCAGTAGCTGGTCAGGGTGCAGTTAGAGGCCAACAAGAAGAGCAAGCGGTGTTTAATCACAGGAGAAAGTGGGAGCAATGGTCCCTGGGAGGCAGCCCCTGTGACTCCCTGCCCTGAGCATCCTCCCCCATCACCAGTGCTTTTGATTTTTTACCTCCCAATGTGCTCTCAAATTCTTTGGGTTCTTAGCATTTGTGTTAATCATAGCTGTAAATGAAGCTATAATCTGTTATCTCTCACCTGGATGGTTGCAGCAGTTCAAAAGTCAGCTACTCACCTGTATACACCCAGACCCTCCCTCCTCCATCTTCCTGACTATGGCCTAAATGATCTAGAAGCATACAAATCTGAAGGGCCACTAAATCAGAAGACTGGCCACTCTTGGCTCAGAATGCAGACAACTTGCCCCAGCCCATCCTGCCGCCTCAGGACATAGCACACAGTTTCTCTTCCTCTCCAGGGATCTGGGATCCTGGTTTTGTCTTTGTTTTGTTTTTCTCGTCCCTCCATCTCACTTTGTACTTTTCCATCATGGTATTTGCATATATGATTTTTCTAACTCAACTAGTCAGCAATGTCTGGTTCTTGGGGCTCTGTGGCTTTTCAGGGTCTTCCCCTTTTCTCCATGGGAACCCACCCACCTGTCTGTGTTACCTATCCTAAACTCAGACATTAGACATCAGCTCGCTTCCACAGTCTGTTCCGAAGCATCCCCTGTGCCTGTGTCTGCAGTGTAGCCTGTAGACCTATGTGGCTGGGACCCTGGCAACCTTTCACGATGAGGTAACCAGTACGACCCCTTATGCAGTGGCCAGGTCTCTCTAAGATGGCCGTGGTGAGGCTCAAAGGGGCTTTGGGGGTTCTTGGGCTCCACACTTTGCACAGTACCACTCTACTATGCACATCAAGGCAGGTCGCAGGTATTGCTAGGCCCAGGACTGCCAAAACAGACACTTCAATATCCCTGGGTGGAGGAGATGCTAAGTGTGTGTGAGTCCTGTTTTCTGACCTGCACCTTCCACCCCATTCTCCTGGTAGGTAATTCCTCCTTTCTGAAAGATGCCAGAGCTCTGAAAGATACCTGTAAGCCTATCAATGGAGGAATGAAGGTGGCTATGGCGGTTTGAATAGGAATGATCCCCATAGGCTCATGTGTTTGAATGCTTGGTCTACTGGGAATGGCAAGGCACTTTTAGGAGGTGTGGCCTTGTTGGAGTAGATGTGGCTCTGTTGGAGGAAGTGTGTCACTGTGGGGGAGGGCTTTAAGGTCTCAGAAGCTTAAGCCCAGGCTCAGTGGCATACTCTTTACCTACTGTGGATCAAGAAGTAGAACTCCCAGCTCCTTCTCCAGCACCTTGTCTGCCTGCATGCCACCAGGCTTCCCGCCATGATGACAATGGACCAAATCTCTGAAACTGTAAGCCAGTCCCAATTAAATGTTTCCTTTCTAAAAGTTGCCTTGGTCACAGTGTCTCTTCACAGCAATAGAAACCCAAACTAAGACAGTGGCTTTTCTCACTCCAAGTTGCAGAGCCCTAAGTGTTCGCACTGTGAGCTGTGATCCTCAACCCAGTGAGATGTAATCTCAGCCTAAGTGAAGGCTCAGGTGTCTCTTGTCACAGAAATTGACCCAGGCTAGGCCATCCATTATTTAAATGTCTGCAAAGGAGTGGAGCTTGCAATACACCTTTATGTTGGGACACCACATGTCAATTTAAAAGTAATTGATCATGTAGAGGTTAGTAGTCTCCTCAACCCATGCTCCTTGTCCTAGACGGCTTCAGGAAGTTCCACGGGTCCTGTCTCCAGACGGGTCAGGTGTCCGTGGGTACCAATGGTACCCTTGGATGCCTCTCACTGTCTGGCTTCCTTCTGGAACTGAGCTCACAGGCAGACAAGCACTCCTGAAATGTAGGGCAGTGATTTACGCTCACTGACTGTCTTTGTACCTTGATGATAGCCAGTGTCAAGCATCAGATTCCTTTGCTTCCAGAAAGTACAGCACCAAAGAGCAAGTCGCTCCTGGAAGGCAGCACCTGCCCGTTCTTCTGTGTAAATGCTTCCAACGTATCCAGTCCAGGCTGAGTGCCATGCTGGCATTGGGAGGTGATGCATAGACAGGGTCTGTGCTTGTGGATGTCTAGGGATGGCCCAGCACCTGAGTACCAGGAGCTCACCTGAATTTCCTGTCCCCATTTTCAAATCTTCCTCTGATGGAGAAAGAGGAAGGCAGGGAGAGAGGAGGAGCTGCAGTGTGGAAAGGATAGGGAGACCCAGCTGGGCGGGGGAGCTTGCCCTCTGGCAGGCAATGTGACCCGCCAGTGCCCCCACGAGGCTCCACTCCTGCCGTCTGCTTTAATAAACTCTAAACTCCAGTGGCTTATGTGAAGATTTCAGATTAACATTTAAATTAATGCTGGACTTGAAATATGGAGCCCAGGTCGCTGATGTGACTCTCCTTTAACATGTTCTGTGACCTGGGGCAGAAATTTAAAATGATCTTTTCTCAAAGAGCCGTTCCTCCTTGGGGAGGTAGAGGATAGTGTGGCAGTGTCGGGGGTACCCCTCCCACCCCAAAACCATGGCTGTGGGTCCTCCATCTGGGGGTTTTGTTTTCTGGGTAGCTCCTCAATGCTCCAGCCCCACACTGGCTGAGCCTAGACGGAGAAGTAATGCTGAGGTCCCGATCCTAGGATTTGGTTTAGTGAGTAGGTCACACACAAGAGAAGTACTCTGCTTAGTCCCTGGGAGGGGAGGGGAAGGAGCAAGATGGGCTAGGAGAGGAACATTTGCCCAGTGATAGATCTGCAATCCACAGTGGACACCACAGTGATCCCCTTGGCCTCAACAGCCAGGATCCCTGTCCTGCCTTGCCAGTTCACAGCCCACCCCAGGGAGGGTGACCATGACCTGAGACTTGAAGCTGAAAAGCTTCCAGACACAACCACAGTCCTTCCCGGGAGAGCCAGGGAAGTGCAAACCCATCCTTTATTCTACCATCCCTGCTCTCCCCTGCTCTTTTACCCTCCTTGAGGGATATGGAAGCCCACTGGGAGGCGCTGGCCTCACAGTTCATCACTGGGCATCTTATTGTTTCCTGTTCCTCACTGCCTAAGACCAGCTTCAGCCAGCAACTTCACTCTAGTAGTAGGAAAAGAAGGACCAAGGGTGAGCTGGCCCTTCTGGGAGTTTCCAGAACAAACGGTTGTAGAGCCGGCATGTGTCACTGGGAGGCATGCTTGCATTCCATGACCTAGGAGTGTAATGATAGCCCAGGGGAGCCTCTCGGTCTCACAGGCTATGTCAACACAGTACCGACTGAATCATGGCCAGTTACATCTGTGACCACGGCCAAGCAAACCTTCCATCCTCATGGACCATGGTTGAGGAGAAACCCTAGCCATTCCACTGGAAGCCTCAGGCTAACTGCACAGGATTTACCAGCCAGTAACAGTCTCCCATCCAAGTACTAACCAGGCCCAACCCTGCTTAGCTTCTGAGACCAGATGAGATTGGGTGGTATGACTGTATGCTGGTCCAGTCATGGTAATAATGACTGACAACAGCCCATTCTGACCTGGCTGTCATCGGCAGGCTCAAGATGGTAGCCGGGCTTGCATGACACTAATACCTTAGTTCCAAGTCTGTGGCTGAGGGTAGCTCAGAGCTGCCGAGCTGGATGTGCAGGTACCAGGGAAGCAGCTCTGGACCACCACAGAGAGGGAGGCTCCAGCATTAGCCACAGGGCAGTACCCATGCCACTATAGAACCATCTCAACCTCTGCCTAGATAGTGACAGGAAAGCAGCAAACACACTCCACCAGCTACCTCCGTACACCATCCATCCTTGCCTTGTTAGCCCAGCCTGTGGCACCTGCTGCTACATTCTGATGCGCGATCAGAAGAGCACCTAACCCAGGGTCAGATCTCCAGTGCCAAAAGCCAGTTCAGGGAGTGTGAGGTTACACTGCTCCAGCAAAGAGACTCCAGGGTAGAGATTCAGGGTGAAAATGACGGCTTCTGAGTCACACACCATCCTGGTGAACCATCTAGGCTGGCACACAGCTCTGTCTGCACAAAGTACTTGGGACCTAGGTTTTTCCTGTTGCATTTCTTCAGCATCCCCAGAGCTGCTTCTGTGGTGTTGGCCTCTTGTCCACAGATAGGTAGGGACAAGGAGTCCGGAGTTGGCTTCCAGTCCAGCTGAGGCGGTTGGTGTGGAGGCACCAAAGGCTTTATTACAGTAACAACTCATCTGTCTCAAGCTGGATGCTGAGCACTGAGAGGAAGGGAGAAAGATTTTAAGTGGGGGAGATCATCCAGAGAGCCCCTAAGAAGTGTGTTTCGGAGCTCACAGAGATGGACTTTTAAGAGCAGGGGGCAACTTTGAGCAATGCTTTCCTGCGATGTAAGTGGCTACTTAGGCCAAAGCCAAACCACCAGAGGGGCTCTGGGTTATCTGATGAGCTGTCGGCACTGGCAGCGTCCCTTAGTTACTACAGTGCCATCTATATGCAAGGGACAGCATATGGCTTGGAAGGCCAGAGTAGCAGGGCTGGAGAGATGGTCCAGTAGTCAAAAGCCCTTGCTGTTCACGCAGAGGACTCAGGTTTGGTTCCAACTGTTAAGAGGAAAGATGGCTTCCTAAATTCAGGGGAATGTCTCTTTGCTTTGCTTTAGTAAGGATGTCGTTTGTCAATCGAAACAGACAGAATACAATGATAGAAAGATATATAAGGCCTAAGTTTGATTCCCAGCGCCCAGCAAATCCATCAGTCCAATGGTCTCCATGCACACCAGGCATGCACACTATGCACAGACATACACATATACACATGAAATAAAGAAAATCAAAAGGACCAGTGTACAAAAGGGACATAAAGAATCCAGGGCAGCGTGGTCCAGCTGTCTTGGGAACTACAGAGCAGGGATCCTCTCTCTCAGCCAGAGCCCATGCACATCTGTGGCCGCAGGAGCTCTGTGCCCAGGGGTTCAGCAGGCGCTTCCTCCACCCATTCTGCTCCCCTCCCCTGACCACACCATCTGTCTTGTTTAGCATGCAGGGCCCTGATGGATGAGGTGGAACATGACATCAACAAGGCTCGACAGAAGAAAACCAAGGTGGGCTCCTACCGAATCAGGCCTGACGGGACACAGGAGAGGAAAAAGGTAGCGGAAAAGGAATTCTGTGCCGGTATCTAATTGCGGATATGGGCAATTACGAGCCATTTATCCAAACAGCAGTTGGTCTTAATCTTCTAACCTTGCTCTTGTTCGGGGTGTCAGCTCTAAATTGCTTCTGAGTCCTGGGGGACCCAAAGTAATCTTTAAGCTTGAAATTGAAGTATCTCTCTCAGCACCTAAATTTTGTGTTTTGTCAAGTTGGAAGACATTTCAGCTACGTCGTTCATCAGAATGAAAAATAGCAAGTCCATGGTTCTTGGGCAAGACCAGCAGGGGCTCAGGGAGGTGATAGGGCAGACGCTCAAAGGCTGATCAGGCCCCTTTTGGGCACTCCACCCCTCCTCCTTCCTGGTCCTACAGATTTCCAGTGCGCAGCGAGAGCAGGCTGCAAGCTCCTCTCTGCTTAGACAGGCCCATGCTCTGGGGAAAGAAAGGTCCTCCTTCAAAATGACTCAAAGGGGGCTTGCCCCAAGGGTCTTCAGTGGCAGTGCTGCAAAGGAGAGTGGACTTGACCTGCATACAAGAGGGCCAGCCGCCGCAGGGAAGGTCAGACATTTTAGGAGATACCACTGCTTCCAAGCACAGACAGTGAATTCCGGAGCTTAGAATAGCTGCCCTGCATGGAGTCTAGTCCATGTAAAGCTGAACAGCCACAGGAGTTGTGTGTGTGTGTGTGTGTGTGTGTGTGTGTGTGTGTGTGTGTGTGGTCACATGCTAGCAGTATTGCTTTAAAAGCAGCTTTCATGTTTTAGTAACTTGAGTAAGGGTTAACTGATCCGTCATTAGATCACTTGGATCAGTAGAATGGACCTTTTTAATGGAGTAATGGGGCAACTGAGGAAAAATAAAGGAAGCAATTACTGTCCCATGGAAGAGCAGGCAAAGGGCACAAGGCTAGGAGGGCTCAGAAGGAAATGGGTAGCTGTTTGTCGGGAGCCACAGTATCGAGTCCTTAAACAATTTCTAATCCTGGAGATGACCTTCCAGAAAAAATAAGACCCTGTGATATTGACCACTGTGGAAAAGCCAGACACACAGCTGCTCAGGGAGTCGGATGTAATGGCCTGAGCATCTATCTCCCTTCTCGCCCTCCTGCAGCATCCTGCAGTGGCTTCACCAAAGGCTGTCTGTGTATGAACGCTGCACCCTCCTGGGTGTCTAATCTCAAAAAGGAGTTAAATTTACCACTCCCCTCTCCTGCTTGACCCACCTTGGTAAGCTTAGTCCAAAGAGTTTTTTTGATTTGCCAGGACTCAAAGTAACTTCAAAGTGTCCTCTCTATTACATGTATTATGGAACATCAGACACAGAGACAAATGGGGGTTCAGTCCGTCAGGGACTTTAGTGAGCCTTAAATCAGCTCACTGTGGTGGTTATAAGAATACATCTAAATGCATCTTCTAGAAAAAGAGAAGTCTATTCTGTGTTATTTTATATAACGTATTAATATAAAAATTAGACCAGGTCTAAAAATCCAAAAGCCACAAAAGCAGGTGGCCAATAGCCCGAAGACACTTTGTTTGAGAAGACTGAACAACGTCATGCCCATTCCTGGCTGCCTATGCAGAAAATCCCAGGCCTCTCTGAGACTTTGGTGTCCGTGACTTTGGGTTTAGAGGCCTGTAATTTTATACAGACAGAGCCCAGACTGGGCACCCACATGCAGGGCCCACCCTGGCTCCAGGCTCCTGTGGCTGTATCCTTGGGGCTGGACTCAAAGTCTCCATAAGTTGATTTCCAGACCGAGAACTGTAGATCACATGAAAGATTCATGCCAACCACTGAGGTCAGACATGACCGAGACTAGTGTGAATGCCATGCTGCAGGAGGCCACAGCAGGCCTTGGGAGGGAGGGGCTAGACAGTTTGATGGACATTAGTGTTATGGCAAAAGGAACAATGTCTTATGCTCCTTTATGATAGTGGGATATCACAGCTCACTTTCCACCCCCCGGCTCCATCCTCCTCAGTGAAGAAAATCTCACCCTCACACCTCACACACCAGAACCCCTGGGTGTGGAGCCTTCTATGACCGTCTCAGAAGCACCCAGACCTAAGCCAAGGCTAAGGTGCTGACTTGTCCCAAGTATTGAGCGAAGTTGAAAGCTAGTACCCACCCCGTGTCACCCTCTGCAAGTATGGATCCAGGTCAGAGTATTCAGGGGCCAATGGATCATGGGTTGTCTGTGGCGAGTCCTGTGAAGAAAACAGAGGGCGGGGCCTTCCTTGATATCAGGACACCTCTTTCCTTTCCATTACTCTAGTTGGTAAAGGATGTGTTCTTCTGAATCAAGATGACCACACCTCTTAGCCACCTTCCATGGCATAAGCAGGACTCTTTGTAACCAGAAATAGCAAGCGGATAGCCTATTACTTTTCCTGACTCTGTATCTCCTGCTCATCTCACAGAGGGCAGACACCAGTGGATGGATGGATGGAGGGATGGATGGATGGATGGATGGATGGATGGATGGATGGATAAATAGATGCATGGGTAAATGGATAAATGAATGGATGGATAGGTGAATGGATGGAAGGGTAAATGAATGAATGTATTGTTGTTAGGAGGAGCAGGCTGGCTGTGTCCTGCCTCCTGGTTCCCGGCCGCCTGGCTAGCTTAACCCCTGAAATAACCACACAGAAATTGTATTAATTAAATTACTGCTTGGCCCATAAGCTCTAGCCTCTTATTGGCTAACTCTCGCATCTTGATTCAACCCATTTCTAATAATCTGTATGTCACCATGAGGTGGTGGCTTACCGGGAAAGATTTAGCATGTCTGACCTGGCAGCTTCATGGCTGCTCTCTGTGTCTGCCTTCCTCCTCCCAGCCTTCAGTTCTGTCTTCCTGCCTATCTAAGTACTGCCCTACCAAAAGGCCAAGCAGTTTCTTTATTTAACCAATAAAAGCAACACAAATACAGAAGGACCTCCTACATCAATGTATGGATAGGTAAATGAATGGATAGATAAGTAAATGGATGGATGGATGGATGGATGGATGGATGGATGGATACCCCTGACCTCCAAGACTATAAAACTTGGGTTATACATAAATACTTAAAAGAACTTATTTGACAATGTTGCTCTGAATTTTATTGTAAAGTTTCTGTTTCCTTGGCTTAGTTTACACAGAAAAAATTCAAAATATTTTAATTATATTGTTTGTTTGATTAGGAAGAACAAAAAAGAATATACATGCCATGTATGTGCAGGTCAGAGGACAACTTGCAGGATTTGGTTCTTTCCTTGTGTGTCTCAAATAGCAAAGTTGGGTCTCAGTCAGCCGTTTCTGCCCCAAAGGCTGCCCAGGCAGATCCCAGTGCAAATAAACAGAAGGGCACAAAACTGCATGGGGCAGGACACTTCACCCAGCACCACTAAACCCTGGGAGGCTCTGTCACAGCCCGTGGAATGAGTTAGGAGGTAAGCAGCCTGCCCGAGCCAGGGCGATGAGCTCAGGCCCAGGATATCTGCCTTGGAGCTATGCCTCGGTCATTGTATTTGCAAAAACAAAACAAAAACCAGAAACAACCCCAAACCCAAATAAGAGCCTGTCCGTCTCCTCATTCCTTGGCTGTTCTCCTTATATACCAGAGGCCTAGTGTGGGAGAGAGCTCGAGGATGAGCGATTCAAGAGGTTGAGCTTGAGTCTCAGCAGGGTTGTGTTCCACCTGAAGTCAGGGAGTGCAAGAGCCAAATGTCACCTCCATATTCATTAACCTTCGGGAACAACAACAAAAACAGGAGCATCAATTGACAAGAAAGAAAGGGTGGGTGGCAAGGAGAGCACAAAATTGCCCTCAGGGTTTGCACTGTCTTTTAGCCCCTTGGAAGATCCCCTCTGTCACCACCTTGAGTGGCCTCCCCATGCCAGAGATAATAGGGCTTTTATTTTGGGCTTAGTTGTGGGAATTGCAGGCTCTGGTTCCCCACCTCCAAGAGATGTTCCTGTGATCAATCCCCTCTCCTCCAACGTGGTCACACCAGGAGCAGGAGCAACAGCAGGGCCGTCTCCTCCAGTCCACCACAGCAGCCCAGATGTGTTCAGGATCTGGGCGAGACCCAACAGGCATAGCTCACTGACTGATCAGCACCAGTATCCAGCCCTGTGTCGTATGATGCCTGATACCAATACAGGGAACTCACTTTCAATCCCTTTGCTTAGGTCAGCCTGGCACCGTCCTCAGCTAGGGCTACCCCAGGCTTTTCCCCATCCTCCCACACCCCTAGCAGCATCTTCATGTCCACTTCCAAAGAATACCTAAGAGGCAGAGGCTGTTCCCCGCAGCCTTCATCCCCCAGCTGGCCTCTGTGACTTAGGAGCACCCCGTGCTTGCTGACACTGTACCTACAGCCATGTGCACCTATCCAGCCTGTTAGCTGTGGGGTGTCTGTCACCTTCCACACTGGTTCTAGAGTCCCATCACTTGCACATCTCCATGACAATCCCACAAAGGTGACCTCCAAAGTGCTGAGGCCTTGGCAACAGGGTTGCCTCAAGGTCAGTGCTGTTGGACCACACACTGAGATGGATACAGGATTAGCCTGTGTCCCAGCAGCCAGGCTCCCTTCCCAATCAGCTTCTTACTAGCAAGCCTGAAGTCACCAGACAGGAAATTATGAGAACCAAAATTGGTGAGAGCCAGGGTTCCAGGAAGTGAATTATCCCAGTCTGAATATGCATATGAGTGTGCCTGGTATGTATGCTCAATTGTATATATGTGCATGCATGTGTATGTGAGTCTGTGCACCTGTGTAAGTGTGTGTATGCATATCTTAATTCTTTACATATGTAAAAGCGAATCTCTGTGTGTACACATGTGTGTGTGTGTGTGCATGCACACATGTGAATAAGTGTATGACCACCAAAAACACAGGCTTTCTATTTGCCCCTGGGAGCAGCAGCAATCTGAGCATCACTGTGGATGGTGCGGTGCTGTGTGCTGGCTATAATGGTGACACTTTGGCTGATTAGGAAGCTCTTGGAAGCCCAGGGCTTTCCTGCTTACTGGGCAGGACACATGGGATGGTGTCTCAGTCCTGAGACACTTGTGCTGTTCCAGGAAGAACCAGCAGGTGGATCTTTCTCCCAGGGCCTCCCATCCTCGATCACCTCAATGGGTTAGCAAGCTCCTCCCCCTCCCTAAATCAAGGGAATTTAACATTTGTGCCTTCTCCACGGGTAGAAGGAAGGGGTATCGAATTAAAAGGGAAAGAGTGTCCTAATCCCCCTCATGGGCTTTGAAACAATGCAGGGACAGTCAGATCCCAAAGTTTGTCCATTTGACGTGGGGAGGAGCTTCAGCACCAGAACCAGGCAATTAGGAACTCCTCTGTGAAAACGCCCTAATCCCCTGATACTGTTCTACGGTCAAGGATGCTCACTTCCCTTGTGCTCTTCCTCCTCCCTCGAACACTTACAGTAACTCTGCTCCATCCAGAAAATGGCCGAAACCTCCCCCCTTTCGAGAATGGCACACTCCAAGACTCAGGGCAGCCTAGTTTGTTGGCCTGCTAAAAATGTCAGGCTCTGTGGGGTACCTGGCTCTCTCCTTCTCCCACGTCCTCGGGCCCCAGGCTTCCTGTGTGGAACTTCCTGAGTTCGCAGGATGACTGCACCTGGAGACAGCTTCTGAGTCACCTGTCACACTGTGTGTATAGAAGGCCATCCCTGTGCCGTTTATTCGTGGCATTCTCTAGAGACATCACAGTTTTCCCTTGTAAGAAGATGCGTGGTGCTAGTTTGGATATCGGGAATTTAATAATGAGGAGTAAAGAAGCGATTTCTGTTTTCTGAAGACGTGGTGTGTGAGTGAGTTGGTTCCCAGGAGCTCGACCTTGCTTACATTGTTCTCTCAGCCGGAGGAGCCAGCCTGCTGCAGACTGCATTCCACTTTCATATGGGATAGTCTCCTAAAGGTTGCGTGGGGTTTATACCTCAAGTTGTTCATCTAGACTTCATTTTTTTTTAAGTCCAGAATACTTTTGAGAAGGAAGCAGAAGGCATCGTAAAATCAAACTGTGCGTTCTGGGGCTGCAGAGCTGCCCGGTGGCTAAAGTACTTGCTGCTCACACACAAGAGGTCCTCAGCACCACATAAAAGCTGAGCATGGCAGCAGGGCCTGTAATCTGGTACTGGGGAGGCAGAGAGGATCCCTAGGGCCTGCTGCCAGCCAGTCTAGGCAAAGCCACGAGCTTCAGGCTCAGTGCGACACTGACTCACAAAGCAAGGTATTGAGCAACAGAAGAAAGCAACTTATGTCACGGACTGATACATGTTCTGTGTGAGGAGGGGGAGAGCACTCCACAAGAGTGGTGGGGCCACTAGGACCTAGAGGAAGGGGTCTAGAGAAATGGCCCAGGGGTCAAGAGTGTATACTGCTTTTATAAAAGACCCAAATTCCACTCATGTCAGGTGGCTCACCTGTCTGACATCCTTCTTCTGGCTTCTGTGGACACCTGCACTTGTGTTCACACACCCCACCACACATACATACAAACAATTAGAAATAACCACTGAAAAATGTGCTTAAGCTGTACATGATGGTGAGGGCATTTAATCCCAGCAATCCTGGCACTTGAGAAACTGAGGCAGGCAGATCTCTGTGAGTTCAAAGCCAGCCTGGTCTGCATAGGGACCAGAACAGCCAGGATTATATGGAGAGACCCTGTCTCATAAAGCCCTAGAGGAAGACACAGCCCACAGGGACCTCACTGACTCTCTTCTGTGAAAGACATAGACAGAACCTTCTTTGTCGTGGGTCACCTGAATTTCAGAAGCTCTTAAACTCTGGGGTCAGCTCTACTGTAGAACACATCTCCAGACTTCGGCAGAAGCTGATTCTTGCTTGTCAGTTTGATCAAACATTTCACAGTGTGCATACTCTAGGATCTTTCTGGCTCCCAAGTCTGTCTGGATCACATGCAGCTCTGGACACACGTGGTGGCTAGGACCAACCACACCGAGAAGCCTATCCTCAGCCAGATTCTTGCTGTTGCTCTTGGGCATTCTGGGATATGGTGGTCACAGGGCCCAGCCATATGTCCCTCAGGGGAAGTGATGAAGCAAAAGAATCCTCTCTCCATGGAGCCCTGGCCCTGGGCCTGCCCTCCTGAGCCTGACATTCCTGCAGGGATTTCCTGTTCACTGTCTGCCTGTGTGATTGTCCATGTCTGAAAGAGGCCAGAGCTCCCAAAGGGTCAAGCGAGCAGCTCTCAGGAAGCAGAAGCACAAATAAGGAATTATCCCCACTCAATGCCGACTCTGCCCTGCTCTATACTCCCATCTGTGGGGGAAGTGCTGACATCCTATGCTTAGGAGCAAGCTGGGGAGGAGGGCCTGGTGAAAGACGCAGATGGAAATCAGGCCAGTGGAGACAGCCGGACAGTGTTTGGGCCCCAGCCCCAGCATGCCCTAGCTGTAAGAACTCAGGACCTTCAGCCTCTCATACAGTTATTATTATTACTATTATTATTTTATAATCATTATTATTATCTATTAGTGCATATGTATTGGAGGTAGAATGTGGACGTGTGGAAGTCCTCAGCACAATGGTCTCAAGTGGACTTACACTTCAGAGGAAGGCCCCCTCCTGCTGTAGGTCTCCAAGGCTGTATCTAGACTGGATCTCTGCTGTGGCAGAACGAATGCCCACAGTCCTGTGTGTTGAGGTGTTGTCCTCAGCCTGTGGCATTATTGGGCCACAATGGAGTCATTGGAAAGTGGAGTCTGGGAGGGAGAGCCAGGCCATTAAGGAGTGCTCTTAAACACGTTCCTATCTTTGCTTCCTGATGGCCACGACATGAACTGTTTTCTTTACCATGGACTCAGGCCCGGAAGTGCTGCACAAGTACTCCTAGCGCCTCATAAGTTCATCTCGATATTTTCCACTGAGATGGGAACTGAATAGCACAGGATCCTGGGGCTCCCAGGAAAAACCCTAGAGGTCCAGCTTGGGTTAGGGGATCCTGAATTGGCTCTAAGGGGTGCGCAGCATGTATTCTGTCTAACGACTCTACTTTTGATTTTCTTTTCTATTTACTCATTTATTTTTGGGTTTTGATACAGGGTATCTCTGTGTAACCCTAGATGTCCAGGAACTTTTTCTGTAGACCAGGCTGGCCTCAAACTCAAGGATCCACCTATCTTTGCTTCCTGGCACTGGATTAAAGTTGATTCTATTTGGGATTTTCAAGTGTTGCTTCAATGATATTTTTTAACTTAATTTTTAATGATTCTTTGGGAATTTCACATCATGCACCCCAATCCCTCTCGCTTCCCAATCCCTCCATATCTGCGCCTCGCCCCCACAACATCCCCCAGAAAAATTTTAAAATATGATTTAAAAACAAAACAAAATGACATTTTAAATTATAATAGTATATTTTGACATTGACTACAGATGGAACGTCCCCCTTATTCACACTTTCAATTACAAAAGTTTCAGTTTCCTGCTATCACACTGAGGTTCCAAAGTAATAGAGAGAAAATTCCAGAAAATAATTTAGGGAGAAGTGTTTCATGGAATATTGTAAAGACAAAATGGTATACCTAATGCTTATAATTTGAGGAAAACGCCAAATGTTTTCATTTTCAAACGTTGATGTTTAGCAAATCATTTTGACTGGATCTTAACCATTTAACTGTTTAGTATATTATACTGGTCAGCTTCATGTCAACTTGCACAAGCTGGAGTCATTTGGGAAGAAGAAACCTCAATTGAGAAGATCCTGTTACCGAATTGGTCTGTGGGCAAGCTTGTGCTTTCTTTTATTGATGACTGGTGTGAGAGGACCCACTGCAGGTAAGGGTTCTGTAAGGGTGATCCCTGGCTGGTGCTCCTGCATTCTGTATGAAAGCAGTCTGAGCAAGCCGCGAGGAGCAAGCCTTGGACTTCCCTGGATGATGAACTACAAGTTGCAAAATAAACGTTTCCTCCCCAAGGTTTTTGTTGTTGTTTTTGTTTTTCTTTTCTTTTGTTTTGGCTATAGAGTTTTACCACAGCAATGGAGCTAACTAAAACATCTCTTTGAAGTCAAAATTATGAGGAATTATCTTAAAAGCAATCTTTTAAATTCTATAGTTTGTGTAGCTTCTGTGAGCAAAATGGGCTTTTATATGCCTTGTTTCTGTTTACTCTTCACCCCTAACCCCTTGTGTTTGTTTTTTGCAGTAAGATCTTGCTTTGTAGCCCGATCTAGCCTTGATTCTGCTATGAAACCCAGGCTGTCTTGAACTTGTGGGAGTCCTCTGCCTCGACCTCTTGAATGGTGAGATGGTGTGAGCCACTCCATGAAGGTCGTTTTCATTTTAGAGATGTAGCCTTGTGTAGCCAAGGCTGCCCATGAGTTTTTGATCCAATGTCACTTCCCCAAGTAGGAGGAATTCCATGTGTGACACAACACCCAGCACTCCCGTCTGATTGCTCTTTGATTCTTTGATTTGGTAATTCGCTCTAGGGAGGTTATGGAATGGGAGTTCATAACACATTCATTTTCAGCTGTTAATTCATACTCATGTGATATACTGATTAAACTTCAAAAAATTTAGTTACTACGTATATGTGTGTGTGTGACAGCCTGTGTGAGTCGCTGCTGCCGTCCTTCCTGGACTATGATGCCCGTGTGGCTGGGCTCCTTCACACGCAGACTCCACCCCTTTCACAGGACATTTGGGGCCTGCCTTTGTCATGCTAATGGTCTTCTGAGTTTTCTACCCGTGATTCCTGCTTCTCTTCTATGCTTCCTGTAGTGGTTGTGTTGAACATATCTGTTAACAGTGTACCATAGGTCTTAGTCCAGTTCTCTTGCTTCCCCGGTGACCAGCAAGTCCTTTGTGCCAGCGCTGTTTCCTAAATAAGCCTGCTTCCCCTACTGCTAAAAACTAAATGTTCATTGACTTTATGAGTGTTTGCTCGCATGTATGTCTGTGCAATACTTACATATATTGTACCCAGGGAGTCTGGAAGAGGATTCCCTAACCCTGAAGTTACAAATGGCTATAAGCTGCCATGTGGGTGCTGGGAATCAAACCAGGATCCTCTGGAAGAGAAGCCAGTGCTTTTAACTGCTGAACCATCTCTCCAGCCCAGTGTCTGTCACCTTTAAAAGTCCAGTTTCTGGGGGACAGAGGAATTGTGCATTTTTCTCAAGATGTGGATATTTTTCTATTTTTATTTTAATTATTTGTATACTGCAATTTTGATTATTTGTTTTGCTTTTTTGAGACAGCATCTCATGTAGCCCAAGTTGCCTCAAATCCTGAATTTCTCATCCTCCTACCTCCCCCTAAAATGCTGAGATTAGAGGTGCGTACCATCATGCTTGACTTATGTGGTCTAGGGATTGAACATGGGGCTTCATATGTGCTAGGGAAACATTCTACCAACTGAGCCAGTCCTCCTGAAATCTACTAAAAATATGTATGTACATGTTCATGTGTGTCTGTGTGAACGCATGCCATATGTGTGGGTGTGCGTGTAGAGACTGGAAGAGGGTTATGGGTCCCCTGGCACTGGAGTAACATGTGGTTATAAGTCATACCATATAGATGTCGGGCATCAAACTTGGGTCCTCCAGCAAAGCCAGAAATGTTCTTAACTGCTGAGCCATCTCTCAGCCCCGAGAAGCAGATTTTTAAGTGCATTTTTATACTGTGAGTACACAGCATTTTGCTCATAGGGCACCCCTAGTTCTGTCAGATAAATCAGTGAAGAAAGAAATGGCTGACATGGCTGTTACTTCTTTATCAGTTTCAGAAGGTCCTTTGGGACTGGCTACTTCTACTGTGTTGTGACGCCTAGGTTTTAATGTTTTATTTTACATGTATGGGTGTTTTAGCTGTGTGTATGTCCGTGTGCTATGTGCATCCCTAGTACCCCAAGAGACCAGAAGAGGGCGTCAGGTCTGTCAGAGCTGGAGTTACAGATGGCTGTGAGCAGCTGTGTGGGGAGCGGGAGAAACAAACCAGGTCTTCTGCAAAAGCAGCCAATCCTCCTAACCACCGAGAAACCTCTCTAGCTCCATTGTGAAGTGTAGAAAAGCCACAGCAAGTCATGGGGAAAGAGGGGCCACAGGTCAGCTGTGTGGCTGGCTGCTGTGAGTCGGATTTAGCTGGGGATGCCCAGTGGAATGAGAGAGCCACCTGTGAGATTGGAGGTGCCAGTTCATGGGCAAGGTGCAGTGACGCAGTCTTGCAGGAGCTCTTTTGTCCGTGAGAAGAATTCTGCCTTACGATGAGCCCCGCTGTCAGAGGGTAGGTCTGAGAAGGACCTTAGGGCACATCCCTACACATGCTAGGGTGCCAGGATCACACCAGCTAACCTGAGCATAGAAACTGGTAATGGTGTGTGTGATACAGTGGAGACACAATGTCCTCATTAACCCAGGGCTCTGGTTAAGAAACAAAACCTGTCATTGCTGCTTGAGCATGTAGAAAGACTAGATGCTCTGCTGCCTTCAGGGAGGCGGTAAAGACAGATGATTCAATACTCCTGAGCAGATAAAAATAATAACCATCTGCAGGCCCGAAACACTGAGAGAGAATGAGAGATTATCGTAGCTTAGCGCAGAATTAGGGTTAACTAGCCAAATGCTGGCGATGCGTGCCTCTCATTTATAAACACAAACAAAAGCTGTGATTGAGCCCTGCCTGTGTGAATGGCTGCCGGGGCTCAGCTTCACTGACCTAAATCTTCTCTGGGGCCCTGGAAAGGAGAAGCCCCTTCCCTGTCACTGTCTGGGAAAGTGTGGCTTTTCAGGGCCTTGTACCTTGTGGAGAAGGTGTGTAGGTCTCTGGGCACAGCAGGCTGTCTGTCATCAGGAGCTTCACAGCAAAGGGGAATGAGAGAAGCAGCACCTTCCTCTTCCAGATCAGGGAGCAGAAGATTAGAGCTGAGGGTGGCTCACCGGAGGACCCAGAGGGAAGGGAAGTTTAGCCCAGCATCTTCTAGCCCCTACTCAGCAGGATCCTTGCCTGGGTTCGTCCCAGTGATCACATAGCAGTGGCCTTGTGTGTCCATGTGTCTCCACTCTTGCACCCATCACATTGGCTTCAGAACAGGACCTCGGTGTCACCGTACCAGTGAGGCCCTTCCCCAAGCAGGTGCACCCATGCGTGTAAACATCAAGACGTGAGCATATGCTTTATGAGAGAGCTGGATGGCCCAGACACGACACTGGTTCCATTGGGGCTGAGTGGGCTCATCTCCCAGTACATTCTTGCAAGGTATTCCTGGGTGGGAGGTGGATGGAAATGAGCCCGGCCCCATTGCTGCTCAGGCTTTCCTGTAGACTGCGGGTGAGCATTGTCTCATGATGGCTGTGGCTTCCCACCATCTCTACTGGTCAGCAGTATACCCCTCCTCCCTCTGGATGACGTCCCCATGGGGAACAGACTTTAACACTGACCTTGATGACTCTTCATGAAATGCCACCCCCTTCCGCACCGTTCCTAACCTGTCTGGGTGTGTGGCTGCATGTCATGTGTCCTTTATCTCTGACCTTTGAGTCTGTTTCTGGTACATGACTGTCTGCTGCCATTTGGCAGAAATGCTTCTGCAGGCTTGGCATTAGACACCGCACTAAAGTCTAAATACATAATGCATCTAACCTCGGATTTGGTAGTTCTGTCACACTCAAAACAAGCTGTCAAAACCGTCTGGCATGACTTATCCTTAATAAATCCCTAGTCTTGTTAATTGCTCCTTATCCACCGAATAAGAATCGTGTGGATCCACAAATCGGGTAAAGAACGGAGGATAATGGGGAAGCGTTTAAAGGATTGCCTGTTTCTCCCTCGGGACAAAAGGAGCTGTGTGGTACAATGGGCACCACCATGCCCTGGCACATACGCATGGAATAGATGTAGTCTGGCTTTGACTCTGCCTGTTTGCAGGAAAACAAGAGTGCTGATTGTTCTGAAGGAAGGACACATCCTGAATGGTGTTCTAGAGCTGTGGCCACTGTGGCTGGAGCCGGCTTGCTGCGCTAGTAGCCCAGGGAGGAAACAGGGCAGTGCAGACCTCACAGGGAGCACTCCACTCTCCACAGAGGTGCTCTTCGCTGTGGCCCTTGATGCTCAGGGCCTTTGGCATCTGGTTGACCCGGCTTGTTTTCTGCCTTTGGTATATAAACTAGGCCTGTGACCATGGGCGAGAAACTTGGCTGCAGAGATGTTTCCCCTCTGTGAAGAAAGATGAACGGTTAGGATGAAGACCTTCAGAGGCCCCTGTTCCTACTAGTCCCCTGTCACACCCAAAAGACAGGCAGGGGACTTCAGCAAGGAAAGAGTCTATGGAATAAAACTACTAAGGGTCTCATTGGTCCACCCAGGGGAGTGAGTGACCAGTAACACGACTCTGGTTTCTTGGTCTATGACACAGGCAAGTGACCCTCACTTCTCCAGGTATACAAGGGCTATGCCTGTGGCTGTTGGGAACGATTCCTTAGGCCATGCCAAGATAAGCAGCTTGGTGCTCTCAGGTACTTGTGTGTGTGTTCCACACATGTGGAGTGACAGGTGTGTTTTCCAGGAAAGCATTGCTGTTTGGTATCTAGAGGAGCGAGGAGACTGCAGCAGGAAGAGAAGGTGACGTCGCACATGGGACAAGGCTGTGTTATACTTGGAGTAAGGCCACGTTGAGGTGCAGAATGTGAAGTCCCCTGAAGAGGATCACAGGGTTAGAGTAGTGTGTGTAGCATTACCTGTAAAGACTGATGGAGTCACCAGCTCCAAGACACACCCCACCGCGCCTCTTAGCTTTGGACAGTGTATAAGTGAACATAACTGCACTTAAGTGGACTGGAGATGTACCTCAGTGTAGAGCTCTTGCCTAGCATATGTGAGGCCCTGGCTTTGATCCTCAGTGCCTCAAGAAAGAACTTTTAGATGCTGAAATGTAAGTTCTGCATGCTCTCCTATCGTAAAGTACCTCTTCCACACCACCATGGGACCTTTGCACACTTTCCAAACACAAAAAGCTACTCTTAGCTCAGGGCTGTCCACAAGCAGTCTGTGACCAGGACCCTGCAGGCCACCCTCAAGGCCACATGCTCTGCATGTGATTTCAGTCCCAGCCCATGGTGCTGGGGACAGGAGCCACTTCGTTCTTTTCACTGCCATGACCCCTGTCTAACCCATGTCTTTCCTGCTCAGGGCACAGTGACCAGGTGGGACCTTCGGGCTCATTTGAGTTGACTCTCTATCCAGAATAGATTGCCACCCCTACCCCTGCATTCTTTGGTTCCTGGCACAGGAAGAAGTTTGGTCCATAGGAATGTGACGCTAATCTCTGTCTCCATCATCCATAGCACAGAGCTCCTGCTGGAGATTTATCCAGCGCACTTGGTGTTTACAGTCATGATTCTACCTGCAACCAAGGAGTCTCTCACCTGGAGTAAGTCACCTGGAGTATGAGCTAGCAGGGCGATTGCATTTGTCCAAATGCAGTGTTAAGAAAGAAGAATGTCTTAGGCTGTTGCTGTGATAAAGCACCATGGCCAAAAGCAATGTGGGGAGAAAATGGTTTATTCCAGCTCACGGTTGCACATCATCATCCATCACTGAAGGGCGTCAGGGCAGGAACTGAGGCAGATGCCATAGACCAGTGCTTACTGGCTTGGTCCTCTCAGCTTGCTCAGTTCATTTTCATAAACCCCTCCCCCAGGTCTACCCACCCAAGGGTGTCACCACCCACAATGGGCTGTGCCCTTCCACATCAATCATTAATCAATAAAATGCTCCCACAGACTTGCCTACTGACCAATCTTACGGAGGCATGTCTTCAGCTAAAACCCCCTCTTCCCAGATATGTCTAGGTTGTGTTCAGTTGTCAAAACACCAACCAGCACAAAAACAGTCAACATTATTTCCTGGGTTGCTAACCTTAAATAGTGCAGAAAACATGTTGTTTGAATAGAGACAATGGTTTCACATCTATTGCCTGAAATAAACCACTGAAGTTAAACTTCTGTTTTGCTGGTACAGCTGATACTGGTCACTAGGGCTGAAGAATCAGCTGAAGAGACCAATATTCAAATAAGCATGGTGACGAGTTGTGTGACAGCAAAGGAAGTGACCTCGGGCCACTCCCCAGAGGTGCTGAGACAGGTCTTCAGCACGGAAAGTGATACCCAATTCTCTCTCTCTCTCTCTCTCTCTCTCTCTCTCTCTCTCTCTCTCTCTGTCTTCTCTCTCTCTGTCTTCTCTCTCTCTCCTTCTCTCTCTCTCTCCTTCCATACCCCTCCCCCTTCTCAGCTTGATTGGCTAGAGTCAGACGGAGGGTTAGGGAATTGCAGTCATTGACCTGCTGGTGCCTGTTCCTCTCCAGAGCAGGAGAAGCCATCAGGAAGGACCTGCTCATTGCTTTGGTTTATGTTTGCTTACTGACATCTGTTAGCCAAGCTCCTTCTCCTATCTCTACTTAGAAAGACAGCATTCAAGACAATGCAAGTGGAAATGCGTGTGAGACAGAACAAGTGGAAATGCATGCGAGACAGAACAAGTGGAAATGCATGTGAGACAGAACAAGTGGAAATGCATGCGAGACAGAACAAGTGGAAATGCATGTGAGACAGAACAAGTGGAAATGCGTGTGAGACAGAACGAGTGGAAATGCATGCGAGACAGAACAAGTGGAAATGCGTGCGAGACAGAACAAGTGGAAATGCGTGCGAGACAGAACAAGTGGAAATGCGTGCGAGACAGAACAAGTGGAAATGCGTGCGAGACAGAACAAGTGGAAATGCGTGTGAGACAGAACAAGTGGAAATGCGTGCGAGACAGAACAAGTGGAAATGCGTGCGAGACAGAACAAGTGGAAATGCGTGTGAGACAGAACAAGTGGAAATGCGTGTGAGGCAGAACAAGTGGAAATGCATGTGAGACAGAACAAGTGGAAATGCATGTGAGAATGATGCCCCCATTTTGGTATCTGCAGCTAGAAATAGTCCCTGAAAAAAGATCCCAGCAGGAAGACATACAGCGTGCACAGAACACTCAGAGCGGTGTTTCTGATAACTTTTAAATGTTATCATCCCACTAAAATATCTTCAAATTAAGGCACTGGGTAATGAGCTATGGATTATTGGGGGGTGTCTCATAGGTTTTCGTTTGTTTGTTTGTAGTGTGTATGTGTCTGTCTGTCTATGGCTCGGCACACACGTGTCATAGCACACACGAGGAGGTCAAAGGACTCTGTCTTCTCCTCCTGTGCTATGGGTTCAGAGGATTGACCTCAGGTTTTAGGCTTAGTGACAAGGATCTCTACCCACTGAGACATCTCACCAGCCCAAGATCTATGACTCTTCACAAAGCACTCTGCTAATACATGTGCACACTGTGGAATGACGGGAGTGTCGGGGTCACTGCTTCTGTGTGGGGTGGAGGGTGGAACCATGTACTTACAGGTGAAGCCTTGGAAGGAACAGCTTGGCTCCTCAGGATGCTAAAGTTTCAAATGGGTTTTTCCCTTCGTGTCCCTCTTAGTTAGGGCATCTGTTGCTGTAAAGCTACAACATGACCACAGCAAATCTTATAAAGAAAAACATTTAATTGGGGCTGGTTTGCAGTTCAGAGGTTTAGTCCATTATCATTATGGCGGGAAGCATGGCAGCCCACAGGCAGAGAAGGAGCTGAGAGTTCTACATCTTTATCCATAGACAGCAGAAGGAGATTGTGTGCCACACTGAGCATAGCTTGAGCATATGAGACCTCAAAGGCGGGCCCACAGTAACGCACTTCCTCCAACAAGTCCACGCCTATTCCACAAGGCCACACCTCCTAATAGTGCCACTGCTTATGGGCCAAGCATTCAAATACATGTGCCTATGGGGACCATTTCTATCCAAACCACAGCAATATCTGAATCCCATTACTGCAGTAATGCTGGTGTTTTCTTAAATTCTTGGGTAGTGAACACATTGACTGTGTGACAGATAATCACAAATGGCCCCCAAAGAGATAAACAACAAAGACAAAAGTTGTTTAATGAGGACAAGTTGGCTTTTGTTGGGGACATGGACATTGATTGGGCTTGTCCCTATTTTTTGTTTTGTTTTGTTTGTTGTTGTTTTGAGGCTGGGTCTCACTGTGTAGGCCAGGCTGGCCTTGAATTAATAGAGATTTGCCTCTTTCTGTCTCCTGAGTGCCGGGACCAGTGTGTGACAGCTGACTCCTTATACTTCACCCTCATCCTATGCAAACAGAGGAGATGTTTTCTAGAATAGTACGAGAGCCAAGAGAGCACAAATAATCCACCCACCAGCTCCCCAGGTGGTGACACCCACCCTTTCCTATGTGAAATTGAACCTGTCTGTTCATGAACTGGTGTTTCTGAGACAAACATCTGAGCTGGGAGGAGACATGACCACCTAATGTTAAACATCAAACCCATGTCTCAACTCCAGTCTGGAAGGACAGAGTCTGCTGAGAAGCCTTTCCTGAAGACAGTAGGAAGGCACAGTCACGTGGGCTCCTCAGTCCAGGGCACCATGTCCCCTGAGTGGTCTCTCGAGAAGCTGAGATACAGGCAGGAGCAAGGATGACATGAAGAGAGGTCAGACAGTGCTGAAATGTTCAGTTCTGTAATGGCACCAATGATGTCACAGCAGGCTCCAGGGACTGCTGGAGACCCCTCCCCTGCCTCTGTTTCCTGTTTTCATCCATGAGTGACCCCCAGTCTGTTCGTTTCCACCTTCCTGAGAGTGGAACCCAGGCCCTGGCTCATCCAGGAAAATATTCTTCTAACAGCTACACTCAAGTTCTAAAAAAAAAAAAAAATTTAAATTGATTTTTATTATTGTATTTATGTGCATGTGTGCCTGGTGTACATGCGCATGAGTGCACACGTATGTGTAGAGGTCAAAGGACAACTTTCAAGAGTCACTTCTCTCTCTTTATCATGGGATGGCGGGATCCAGCTTGGGCTCTCAGGTTTGCGGTAGTGTTTTGACCTCTGAGCCATCTTGCCACCCTAAGTTCTTTGTTCTTGGTTTTGATCACTTCACTCGTGCTATGGTGTCTCACCTGAGTCCAAAAGACAAGGTTTGGATTCAGGACCTCTTGGTCCTGGACCTAAGTGGCCCTCCCTCCAGGCTTTTACGGCCTGCTCTTTCCAGGTACATCACATGGAAAAAAATAAATAAAGTGACATCAGTAGTAAGAGGGTTGTTATTCTTCCAAAGACCAGAGTTTGGTTCCCAGCACTAAGCTGAGCAGGTAGCTCCAGTTCCAGAGCATTGGCTCCCCTCCTGGGTCTTCCGTGGCTACCCATGTGTGTGTGCATCCACACAAGAAAACATGCACATACATACACATAGCACAATATTTTTAAGGCACAACAGTGACAGCCTCTCCTACCCTTCTGCTCTGACAGACTGCTGTGCCTGAGAGCCTCACGGAAAGCCGATGCTGGTCCCAGGACACGCTTGGGAACCGATGATTGACACCCATCCCAGAAACTCTCATACCCTGAGAAGCTGGAGAGGAAGGCAGAAGACACTCCCAGTGAGACCTTTGGGGCACAGAGGGTGGCTGTGTGCTCACTAGAGCTCACTCACAGCTGTTCTTGTCAGGATGCAGGGCATGGCATCCTCTCCTTACCACTTGTCTGTGAAGAGCACAGAGGGCCCCTACTCTCCTGAAATTCATGTCACCAAAGTGTGCAAATTCTACGGCAGTCTGTGCCATCAGCAGAGACTGTCAAGACTCTGCCTTTGTTAGTGTGCTTGGCTAGTCGAATGTTTCATCAGATACACAAAATGGTGTTGCTATGGCCCCATTGACAGAGAGAATTCTGGTAGACCAAAGGTCCCTGGCAGCCTTATCCACAGTTGGGTAAGTATAGTCTGACCAGATTCTTGTATTTAGGCCAGTCCCAAACCCAACCCCCACCCCAACCAGGCTACACGAAGGATTTCAGAGCTTCATAGGGCAAGTAGCGCCTTCCTGGGATTTGGCCTGGATAGCTAGCTACCTCTGCATTTGGGAGTCTCTTCAGCTCACTATCACCTAACCCTTGGGTTTGTTCAATATGCTGGGCCTGGATTATAGTCAGCAAGGTGGGAGCTGGGCCTTCAGGATCCATGTGTGTTAGCTAGGTCCCCGTAACAAAGTCCTAGACAATATCCTAGTCAGCTTTCCTGAAGTGGGAGTTGAGGGTGCAGCAGGGCTAGCCCTCTCTCTTCCCTCTGTGTCTTCCCTCTGTGTATTGTGTCTGAATCTCCTCCTCTTCGTCGTTTTATTTTTCGAGACTGGGTCTCACTAGGTAGCCTTGGGTAGCCTGGAACTCACCACATAAATCAGGCTGACCTTGAACTCATAGATAACTGCAAGCCTCTGCCTACTGAGTGCCTGAGATTAAAGGTGTGTACCACCACAACTGGCTCCAATCTCCTCTTCTTGTAAGGAAACATACATACACAGCAGCGAAAGGCCACCCCCAAATATATCCCCTAACCTTGGTTCCCTCCATAAAGACTGTATCTATAGATGTGTGGTGTTCTAAGGCCCTGGGGTATGAATTTGGGAGAAGACCACCCAGCCTTCGCCTAAGCCCCACTCTGTCCTTTAATGGGGCATGACAAGAAACAGGGGCTGCTGAGGTTGGTTGGGAAACAGAACTCAAGGACACTGGACCATGTCCAGACTCTCCTGAGGCAGACATGGCTGACCACACTGAGGGCCAAGCCGTGGAACTCCCGCACAGCCATGGCTTTGGTAGAGGTCACAGTGGTCTCAATCAGGTCACAGAGAATTCTAGAAGAGCCTTCAGACCTGAGGTCTGGGGTAGGTTAGTTTCCTCATTTTTTATGCTTTTAATCCTTTTGGATTTTTGAAAAGGAATAAAATGGAAGTGTTATTCCTTGTATTAAAAATGTTTTTTAAAGAAAACTATCTCAGCAGGCATGGTACCTAGAACTTGAAATGGAAACACTTGGAAGGCTGAGGCAGCCAGGCTGTACAGGCAAATTTTAAGAAAGATAGATAGATAGATAGATAGATAGATAGATAGATAGATAGATAGATAGATAGATAGATAGATAGATAGATATAGAATCTAGATAGGTGACAGGTAGATAGATGATAGATAAATAGATTGATAAATTAGATAGATTATAGATTATAGGTAGATAGATGATAGATTGATAGATGATAGAGTGATTGATAGATGATAGATAGATATCTCTCTAGACAATAGGTAGATGATAGGTGGTAGATAAATAGATAAATACTTATATATTATACAAGCATATAATATATAAATAGATGATAGATTAGATGAATAGATAGATTGGTAGATTATTGATTGATAGGTGATAGGTAAATAGATGATAGAGTGATTGATAAGTAATAGATAGATGATAGATACATAGATACATACATAGGTACATAGAAAAGAAGGAAGGAAGGAAGGAAGGAAGGAAGGAAGGAAGGAAGGAAGGAAGGAAGGAAGGAAAGAAAAAAAGAACTGATTCTTCATATGACCTTCAGGAATCAGAACACAAGGCTGGCCTTTGCAAAGAGGCTAACTCCACTATACTGTAGAAAGGTCTCGATTCAGCCCTCTTCTATGTCTGCTTTCTGCTTTTACTTATGAAGATAGTCTGCGAGAGGCAGGATTAGTCTGTGGGTGGCCTAGGGAAGTTGCTCAGTCTGCCTACCCAGATTCCTATCATGTGAAGGGGATCAGGGCTCATGCTAGTGACGTGAATGCCCAGAAGCCCTGCTGTCCCTGGGTCCCTTTGACGGGGGAATGAACGGCACAGGAACATAACAAAAAGGAGTGTAAAAAGGTCCTGTTCCAACTTCTGGTGTCCTCAGGCTCAGCTGGAGGCTGGGAATTAGCCACTCATTCACAGAACACAGGCTTGTTCTTAGTTATGAAAGGGCCCTGTGAACTGAGGGCTTGAGGCCAGGACGGTGGTGTGGAGGCCAGGTGATCAGGGACTCTCCTGATGAGGGAGACTTCAGCATCTGCTGCAAGCATTCTGCCTGCAGTTGTCACTAGCCCCACCCAAGAGCCAGCCTCACAGTGCCCTCAGGTTTATTGTCAGCTAAGAAGCCAGCTGGTGCTCTCTGCATAATTTGTGCGTGTGAGTGTGTGTGTGTGTGTGTGTTCAAATGTGTTGGATGTGTGTGAGCACATGCATATGTGTGTGTTGCATACCTACATGTGTGTGAGGCATATCTATGGATATGTGCATAGATGTGTATATGCTTTCCCTATGTGGAAGTGACACATTTTAATTCATCACTCAAGTCCCAGACCTTCTTCATCTTAGATTTCCCAGTCTTCACCAGGCAATCTCACCACTTCCTTGCCATGTGCTCATGGCAGGCAAAAGACAAAGTTGAATGATGCTATAGTAGACTCCCAGTTGTACCTCTGCCCATTGTCTGCATTGGATCACATTTGGCAGAGCTGTGTTAACAGACAGCTGGGCAACCACAGAGAGATTTGCAGGAACAAAATACTGAAAGACAAGTTTTGGTTGAAAGGTGTGAAATATTCCTTTACATTATGTGAATATATGTCACTGTAATTGGGTTAATAAAGAAGCTGACTGGCTAAGAGCTGGACAGATAGAGGTGAGGTGGGACTTACAGACAAAAAGAGAACACAAAGAAGAGGAGGAGTCTTAGAATAGTAAGGACACTAAGAGAAGGAGATGAACTTGCCGTACTGAGAAAAGGTACCAAGCCAGGTAGCAGAATGTAGATAAGAAATATGGGTTAATCTAAAATATAAGAGTTAGCTAGTAATAAGCCTGAGCTATTGGTCAAACATTTATAATTAATAAGTCTCTGTGTGGTTATTTGGGAGTGGCTGTCAGATCACAGAAACACTCTGCCTACAGGAAGACATCTGTAAGTCAAGGAGGCAGCAACAGTGCTTAGGCAATCTCTGGCAGCCAAACCATAGACGTAGCCACACTATCACCAGCTGATGTCCACTGGGAATATATTCTAGTTAATTCAGAGTTGTTGATGGGGGCTGTTCCTTCAGTCCCGTCTGTTCAGACTCGAAAAAATCACACAGAAACTATATTATTTGCAATACTGTTTGGCCAATCACTTAAGCGTATTACTAGCTAGCGCTTATATCTTAAATTAACCCATTTTTATTAATCTGTGTATCGCCACATGGCTGTGGCTTACTGGGTAAAGTTCTATCCGGCATCTCTGTCTGACGTCTGTCTCCAGTAGGGCTGCATGGCTTCTCGTTCACTCCACCTACTCTCTCTATCTTCTATCTACTTGGAACTCCTGCCTTACCCTATTCTGCTAAGCCACTGGCCGAAACAGCTTTATTCACTAGCCAATAAAAGCAACACATAGACAGAGGACTTCCCACACCACAGAATCATGGAGAGTCTTTAAGAAGATCTGTATTTGGAATTGGAGAGATGGCTCAGCAGTCAAGAGCACTGGCTCTTGACTGTTTATTTTCCAGGACCCATATAGCAGCTCATAATTTTGCCCTCTGTGGCCACACATGTGGTACACAGACATGCATATGCCTATACACATAAAATAAAGCAATAATATATCTTTTTAAAGTCTGTATTTGACAAATGTGTTTGTCTACATTGTAGATAGGGCCTAGTAATTTTTTGGTAAATGAATAAAAATATTATTTCTATTTAAATTTTGATCTTTTGAGACAGAGCACTGTAGTCCAGGCTACCCAGAAACTTACAGTGTAGCCCAGGCTGGTCTCCAGCTTTCCTCAGCCTTAAATAAACTGAGTCTTGTCCTACTCTGGTCTGCAACTGCCCCGGTGGGCGCTCTGGCTTCCTCTGATCAGGAGCTTTTGAAGCAGCAGACTCTCCGTTCTGCACCAAGTGCAGGACAAAGCGAGGCACATAGAGACACTGTGCCTGACCTTTGCTCACAGGACTTCACAGAGGTTGGAAATTGGCCATATTTTGTATGGGTAGCTATGTTTTTCATTTTACCTAATACATTCAAAACTTAATAGGTTTTAAAAAAAAACCTAGTTTTTAAAGCAGAGTATTTTTTTAAAAAAATGATAAACCTAATAGTGGCGACAATTTAATATTTCATAAGGAAAGAAAGATGCTTATTTTTTAACTTAAGAAGTTGAGTTAGATGAACCCTCCCCCACTCGGTGATCATTAATGCTGA
This sequence comes from Microtus pennsylvanicus, assembly GCF_037038515.1. NCBI lineage: Eukaryota > Metazoa > Chordata > Mammalia > Rodentia > Cricetidae > Microtus > Microtus pennsylvanicus. Next base: position 3,004,089 of record NC_134599.1, read on the forward strand.
CCCACGGTATGGTTCTTTTCTATTCTCTTCTGTCATTGTCAGTTGAAGATAACTCCAGAGTAAAAACATGTGCCTGAAGTCTGGAGGGGAGGTTCCTCTAAATCACAGGGTTCTCATTTTGCTACTAATTTTCAACTCCTTGAAAATATATGTTACTAATCCGTAACCATCATACTCTAATGATAAGGACAGAAAACACTTGCAAAAGTAGCCTTTCAATCATTGTTTCCATCATTCAGTTGGTAAGAAATGGTTTTCTCAAAAGCAAGGATCCTGTAGCAGTTGCTCACAGGCCCACCTGTCCAGTCAGGAAGTTTGAGGAATCTTGAAGCACCAGTGCTGAGCATTGTGTGGTGCTCCAATTACTCTTCAAATTTAGACTACCAGGAAAAAAAAGCTCTCTTATCAGTTGGGTTTGGATATGACCCCCCATATATCTACAGATAAAATTTCCAGTTATATATATATATGTATACATATATATATGTTTATATAACACACATATATACATATATAGCTGGAAATCCATCAGCTTTTATTATTTTTCATCAAAATGAATTCCTTCAGATTTGTAATCATATTGTCTAATGAAACCAAACAGTCGACCAATTTACATATTATATGAAGGCATGTCATACAACAAACTCATAGCAGTCAATTAACATAAAAACTAATTGTGTGTCTCATCAGCCCACAAGAGTTCCTGAATCCAAGCCTAAGGTGAGCAGCTGTAACTTTTTGCATCTAAATATTGACTTTAAGCTAATATCTCTGGTGGTTCCATTCTTTACGGATGGAAAGTTAGCAGTTAAACTGGATCCAATGTTTGCTACAAAGCCCTTATAATGACTACATTAACCAACCCTCGAGAAAGGAAAACCTTTGCAACAATAAGAAATGATCAGCCACTAAGCAGGTTAAGTGCCAGCTTCACGTCTGCAGGAAAACTACAAAACAGTCATGAGGATGAATGAAGTTTATTGGCGACTGTCAGGCTGTGATGGCAGAGAGGGGACGCATCACTACTAGCGTCTCCACGTCCATTGTGCTGTGACATAATTGTATTCCTGCCTGGTTGTGATAGCTATCAAGCAAGAAATTTGCTACAAGATTAACAGAGACACAGTAATGAAAAACATGGAGCATGCTGTAATTGGCCGTTATTAAAGTGAAGTCATAGAAGTCTGCAACCAACTCCCTCAACTCCCTCGCTGGAGAAACCAAGCCAGAACTTTGCTTCCGTTTCAAAGTTGTGGTCTGGCACCTCCTACGCCCCTTCCCCTGCTCACTTCACAGGCCAGTGGTTAGGAGAAGCCTAAGGTGGTGGGGCGGTGTCTGGACAGTGCATATGCCACGTGGGACGAAGAGGTGAAATTGGGAGGTGTCGGGTTTACTTTCAGGCTCCCCAGGATAGTGAGGACACGATACTGGATCACTTTTACATTTCTAACATTCTATGGGAGTCGCCATAAATCAGCGAGAAAACTGTTGGAGAAGCCTGAGCGGGTTCTCTACTGACACAGCGGTGGTGACAAGGGCCCTTTCCATTCATATTTTAATGAGGCTAGTATCTCTGAGACAGTCCTTGCTTGGCGGAGGCGAGGTTCCTGGAAGATCACAAAGGGAGTCGCTTTATTGACAAGTTCCATTCAAAACCCTCACTGTGTACAAAGAAAGACTTGGTTCTTACTCCACTTGTCTCAGTACTAATGCATTCTTAGAATCGGAACAAATTTTTTTTTGGGGGGGGTCAATTATTCTATGTACAGTCTTTAAATTTACTAAAGGTAGTGGTTCATTTGAGTGGAATTATATTAGTGTAGGTTTTAATGCATGTATAAAGAACTGTGATGAGAAACATCTTTTAAAAATATTTTTCCAATATCCGGTGCTCGGGGATTTTAAGATCAAAATTTGAAGACTCTTCCCTAAAATGACCTCAGCACCCTCATGTTGGGAAGGCTCCCTTCTCTTTTCCGGAGGAGCTTATAATGTCCTGTAAGACTTCAGCCAGCAACTGCGCCTGGTTTTAAAGACTCCTGCAAAGGACTAGCTAGCTAAGGTTATTCAAAACCTGTCAATCTTCAGACTTTAAAAAAAAAATCTGTAGAAATGCTCTCTCTCTAGCGCGCGCGCGCACACACACACACACACCAACCTATTCGTGTTAAAGCAGGGCATCCAAAGGTTTAAGGTTGTACTTTAAAAACAACTCACAGTTATGGACACTGTGAAGGACTTTTTACAAAAAGTGCAACCCAGAAAAATTTTGTCGAAGTTCTCAAAAGTAATGTGTAGGAGGCTTCCATGACTTTGCCCCAGACTTTCAAGGCCCAGCAATCTTCTGCACACAGCTCAGAGTATTAGGTCAATTTGAAATGGGAAGAAAAGCAAAACAGTTTCTAGGGAAGCGACTAGAAACAGTGTGTGAGGACCATCTTGGCCTGGTAACAGGACTGGGTTTCCCAGGGTCCTCTTCCCCATCCTGGGCCCTCCCCCAAAGCCCTGCCCCACCCCTATGCATAGAGTCCTGTTTCTTTTCTGATGGGGTAGGGAAGCAGAGTGAATTTCCCCGATTGCTATTAGGGTTTTTGTTTTGTTTTATTTTTATAAACGATCCCACCCTTCGCTGTGACTTAAAATCTTTCTTTGTGGACAACTAGAAACTGCCATCTATATGTGTCCGTTAAGGAAAGACGCTCAACACACTGGCACCATTGAAAACGCCGGCCAGACTTTGTGTTAAAGGCCCGCCTTGAGTGATTAACGTAAGATTCCATTTTGCCGATCTCTTGCCTTTCCCTGTGCCCCACTCCCACGCCAAGTTTACCGAACTGTCCATGAGCTACTCGATTTTCAGTTGAGTCAGTAAACCTGAGAATTTCTCTTTTGCAACTGACGAAGTTTGAAAAACTTAAATAAAATACCAGTTGTGATTGAAAGTGCCCTTGTAGAATTTTCGTTTTCTCAATATATTTGTATATATTTTGGTGAATTTGAAGAACTTGACACCGCCTGCGGAGTGTTCTCATTTTAGTTCGCAGACGTATTTAATTAATTGCTTTTGCCAAGTCAGGGCTTTGAGAGTTCCTGACGGCCTGAGGTTCACCTGGGCCGCAGCAGGCGCGGGGCGAAGACCGGGCGCGGTCCTGGCGCGCCGTTTCTGCGCTCTGCGTAAGCGCACTCTCAGGGTCGGTTTCTGGTGGGCGCTGGGGGCAGCGGCGACCTGGGGGTGTTCCTCACGGGCCAGGCCGTCCGCGCTTTCATGTTAATTGCAGATCGGCTTTGCGGCCAGATGGCGGGGAAGCACCGGGACCCTTTGTGCGCCCTGAGCGCGCCTGTGAATGTCGCGCAGTCGTTGGCACCGGAAGGGTTCACACTGCGTGTGAAAAGGGACAAAGGGGGCTGGATATATCAACACTGCAGAAACCGAGTTCATTTGTCATGCAGCCCCTTTCAGCGCGGTTGTCATGCAAACTTCCTTCTTTGATCAGCAGAGGGTGGAGAGGGAGAAAGCGCGCAAAGCCGCGGGCCCGGCCGGGCGCCCTTGGCGGCTCCACGCCCCTTCCGGAAGGAGCCGCGGGGACCAGGCCTCCTGCACCTTGACCCGTCTAGACGCCGCACGAGGTTTTGTCTCGGTTTCCAAGGGCGCGGGGTGCTCTTTGACCCGCGCCCGGGGCGGAGGTGGTGGCACGGAGCCCGGCGCGCCCCGGCAGGTCCGGGAGGGAGAGGGGCGCCCGGGACGCGCGCCAGCTGTTCCCAGAACAAGCCCGGGCCTATGAGAAGCGCCCGGGGTCCCGCTACCTACGAGCACCTCGGCATAGACCCGGCACAGCGGCCGCAAGATTCCCGGAAGGCGAGGGGGGCAGCGCGACGTGGGATGGGCAGAAGTTTGGCTTCCCCAAAGAACTGATGCGCTATCGACGCCCCCATCTCCTCCCATTTTCTGTGCTTCAGCCTCCACTCAACTTTTTAAAATGACATCTATACGTACAGTTTCTAGACTGTTCAGTTTATTACTGTCCACTGACAAGCATATTATTTTTCTCGCTAGAATTTAAGCTCTCTTTAAGCTACATAAAGAACGGTGCAGCTGCTTTCCATTGGGAAGCCGACCTTCCACGCATTCGCTGGACTCGCGAGTGCGTAGGCAAGTGTCCTGGCTGGTTCTGTTCTTATAGGTTCCCCTGGCCCAGTCCGAGGCGTTCCTAGTGGACCTTTTGGATAAAGTGTGTATGCGAATGAACGATTACCAGCTGGAGGACGACCCAGTGACCAAGCAGAAGTATTTCAGGAGATACGCTCCGAGAAAGGGAGACAAAATATACAAAGAATATAAAAAGTTCTTCTTTTATTCTGATGCCTTCAAACCTTTGAAATTCGCGGTAAGCACCCTCCTAAGAGTCTGTTGGGGTCTCCTTTTTCTTCCTGTGGCTACTCTTGAGCTGTTGATGAGCAGTGGACATTCAGGTACATTGACATGCCCCAGTGTCCTATGCTGGCCCACTGCTTAAGTCTTAACTGAAAGCTTAGGGATCTGGCTTGGGAGGCATCTCAGGGATCGTGGCAGCCTTCCGTGATCAGTGGGGAGACTGAAAGGGGTTTTATGGACGGTGCCCTGTGTCCCCTGTCTGGTACCATTTGCACATGTTTTATCAGGACATTCTGCTGGTGTGGGGGTGACCTCACCCTGTCTTGTTTTGAAGGGACTGTGTCTCAGACTTTCACCTAAGGAAGGGCAGAGGTTGTGTTTTCTAGGCGGAAACCCTGAAATCCGAATGGAGGCCAAGAGTCCTTTTCAAGTATTTATAGCTCAGTGTTGGAGTGGTAGCCCCCAAGATCCTCTCCTCTATCCCCCACAGGCTTCTCAAGGAGAATGTTTTCCTCCAGTTAATTCCAGTTTTGTTGCTCGGGCTAGGCTACATCAAGCCTTAGGGTTAAGAGCACAATCCCACATTTCCTTCAGCATAAAGTTGATTTTACAATAACGTTGGCCTCTGGCTTAGTAGGGTGTGCCTGGCAAAATAAGTTGCAATGCATTTCCCCTTACTTAATGCTGTTGAGTCACACAGTGATGGGCAGGACTGTTTTTTTAAAAAATGCATTAAGTTCACACAGTGGCCAAAATGTCAGGCATACTGCAATGCCAACATGGGGCTGTAGCTGACATTTGGAGATTTCATTTTAATTAAAAAGTGAGGGCAATAATTCAAGGCTAAAAGCCCCATGGAACCTGGATGGCGATGGGAGTGTGTTTGTCTTTCACAGGTTTTAAATAAACACATTATAGTGAAATTTAAATATTTTTGAATGCCATTTAAAATTCTTCGTATCTTGCTTAATGAACTCAGAGATGGTTTGCAAGTCTCCAGTGGATGGCCATCAGTAACCCACAGTTCCAAAAAAGGCCGCCTGATAGTTCTTGATGGGAGAGACACACTCCAGGCAGAATTGAACACTTTCAGACCCCACGGCAAATTTGTGCTTCCTCCTGCCTGAAGTGTGAACTTGTTTTATTTTTATTTTTTATTTGCTTTGGACAGCAAATGCAGGATTTGAACAGTCCTAAGGCTCTGCAGAGAAGCTTCCCCAGTGATGGGAGGTGCAATTGTTATGATGGCTGAGGAGCCTCACTTATCTCAAATTTCCAAACCACAAAGTGAGTTATTCTGTTAAATTGTAAGGAAGCTGATCCATCCATTTCCAGGAAATGTGGTCTTTAAAATGTTGAAGGAAATAGGAGAGGAAAGCTTTCAGTTCCTTCCTGTCTCCTGCTCTCCAGACTTCAGGAATAGAAACAAACATAGCCAGCCATTTTCTTTCCTTCTTCCTTTTTTCTTCTCCTCTTCCTCCTCCTGTGAGGTTTTCCAACAGAGTAATCATTTAGTTAAGTCTGATACAATTAGCATTCCTAGAGGAAGGTTACTCCTGTGCAATGATGTATCAAACCAAAGGGGCCGAGGAAAATGAACTTCCTTGGTTACATGCTTTCCTGTGTTCCACTGCTAAAATGTCGCTAAGTCTGTGCTAATCAGGGGCCCTGCCCATGTGCCGCCGCTCACACGTGTTGCTATTGTGTTTCCGCAGTGCGAAGCCATCATTGAAAAGTATGAGGATGAGATTTTCGCACTTATCGCCCAGGAGGCACACCATCTAGCTGACATGCTGTGCAGTGAAAAATCAGGTACTGTGTCTGATGTAACACGTGCTCCCAGCCTCACTCTCCTGCTCTCTGCTCAGCTGCAGCCTAGCCAGACTGCCTCCCTGCCAGCCGGGCTCAGCTCCCACTCAGCTTCTGGGAACAGGACCCCTGTGCCAGAAAGTAGAGCTGCTAAAACCCAGGCTGGAGTCTCCCCTGCTGACTTTCCTTCTTTGGTTTTTTGTTTGTTTGTTTTGTTTTCTTTTGCTTTGTTTTGTTTTGTTTTTTAAGAATTCAGACTCAACTTTAGTTGTTAAGAAACCCACTATTTTTCAGAGCTGGGTGACCCCAAAGCCCATGGCTTTAATTTTAAAGTCCTAGATGTTAGATTTTTCTTTCCTGGCCCAGGAAGGGATGTGCTTTTAATAGCTTAAGTATTTGTTCTAACAACAGAAGGTGAGGTTTTTATTTTGAAAGAAAAAGCATGAAAGGTTTTGCTTGTTTGGTTTGAGGGTTATAATGAATATTTTTTTTCAGGTTCTTTCACCTAAGTATCTATACCTAAAACGCTTTTTTCCTGTCTCGACATGTTTAAATAATACTTGCTTCATATTTTAGAGACTTGTATGCCTACTTAGCAGCTAAGAAAAAAAATGAGCAGAATGTTATCTACTGTATACCAAGGTGAAGCCTGTGATGGCCAGCCCCTCCTCGGTCTGCTCGAACACACCTCTGCCCTCCTTCTGACATGCTTAGACAGAGATGAGAACAGTGTGAGCCTGTTGAACAGGGCTTCTCAGCTGTCCTAGGCAGAAAAGGAGTGAGTTTATATGAAGACAATGGTTTGACCCACTGGAGTGTCCTGTAAACCATGCAAAGCTGCAGGTCGAATTCGGCAGATATTCACAGATGTGGTGCTCAAGTCCTTAAAGGAATATTACTGTGTGCTTATAGCTATATGTTGATGTCATTAAAAGTTTCTAGATAAGAGGGCCACATACCTTACACTAACGAGACAATTTGTTTTCTCACTTTGAGCAGACAATAAGGTTGCTTTCTATCTAAAAGTCCATTTTTGTGGGAGCTTGTAGAAAAATGCAGTAAAGTCACATCGAGAGGATTGTTTGATAGCCTGAGATGTTTCATATTGGTATATAATGATGGAATTGTGGCATTCACACAAGTTCAAAGCCATACTTCCCGAAGAAAGGTTTTCAGTCATTTCAGTCGTGTTAAGTGCACATTCTCTACTAGTGCACATACGATGAGCAGGGTTGGAAATCCGCTTGCTAGTTTTCCCTAGAAATACCTAAAACAGCCCATGTCGCCTATGATAGACACCAGAGATGACTACATGAACACAGAGGCATTCCAGGAAGACCTGAGGGGTGTCAGCCACTGTCTCTGGGAGTCACTGCCCTGAATTAAGATTCTAGGGAGGGAAGACTGCTCCCAGGTCCAGTGATCTGACTCAGTTTCAGCAATGTTAGCACCCCCTCTTCATTTTCTGTATAGGCGTAATTGGAAATAGAAATGAAAATATAAGCGCGGAGGATAAACCTAAGAGGGACACGTAGGGCTGCTGATGTAACCACTCCTTCCTGCCAGCAGCTGGGTGTGCAGAGCCGAAGGCCGCTGCGGTGCTTGGGCAGCATGGTGGGTAGGAGCTCTTTCCGGCTGGGCTTCTTCACGAAGCTTGTGATGGATACAGCAGCTTATACCAAAGCCAAAAACTGGGGCAACTTCAGAGACGGAGCATTTTTGGCCCTACTGAAGCAGGCTAACACCGTGAAAGCAAGGTAGACCGTTCTTTCAGACTGACATAAATTATTGCCGGAAGAAGTTAAAACAACATCCAATGATACAGAGGCCAAGCGCCCAGCCCAATCTCTTGTTCTAGAGGCATCTCTTCTCTAAATAATTATTTGTATCCCTAAAAGCAATAGGCGAGTGTTTCCCCCCGTTCTCAAGATAGCATCTTGTATGGAGTGTATACTCATGGAGTAGTTATTACCTAGTGTACAATTGCCTGACCTCCAACATACAAATAGGGAGTATGTTACACACACACACACACACACACACACTCACACTCACACACCTCACCACACCGCAGGGCTAACCTGGGCTATGTGGACTCTGTCTCAAGTAAAACACATTAGCAAATAAATCCCAGTGAACGCAAACGTAACAAAGGAGCGCTGTGATTTAACACACGGGGTGGCTTCAGAGTCCCGTGGCATGAAAGGTGACATTCACGTCACAGAAAACTCACTCCTGGTGCCTTAAAGTGTCATCTGCAGCTTTCTACCAGTGTGTCCTGTGTTAGGCAACTGCTTTGCCGTGGCCTTATCTCAGCAGTGTGAACCGGATCTCAGGGCTGTGTTCTGTATGTAAGTGTGTATATCGGGTGGGGAGTACACCACATGGAAGACGCCATCCCGAGAACTAAGAAACACTCATCTATTGCTCACAGGACGATAAATAATTATTTAGAAAATAGAAGTTTCTAGGGCTCAAGATTTGCTGGAAGCTTACTTTCCATACCTAACATACACACTGTCCATATGAGTTTTACTCTTTCCTGCTTTGTCTAGATTGCCTGCCTTTCTCTGGAGCAGAGCAGATGAGGACACAGTTCAACTCTTCAGTGTGTCAAGGCTCAGTCATTCGCCCTCACGTGCAGGCACACATGGGGAATGATGAGAAGGCCTGTCTATGTCACAGGGTGGCCGGGTTTGAATTATGAAGTACCACAGCCTTGAGAGCCTCATAAGCGCTGGTGTTACCTACTGGGTGGGGGAAGAGCTCAGTGAAGGAGGGTGCTGCTCGGATCTGTGGGTGCCGCTGAGTTGTCACGCACTGGGTAGAAGAAAGGTCACCAAGCACACTCTGCTCTTGGTGTAAGGTGGAGGAGCCAGGGTTAGTCCTCGTGTCTCTTTTTTTCATAGACAAAAGGAAAAAGAAAAAGAAGTAACTTCCCTGTGTTTTCCAATGACATCTTCTTGTGGCCTAAAACACCTGCATCTCCTGAGGGTCATTTTGATATCTTGACTGAAACCGTGATATGATATAGAACGTGACTCAAACTACAACTGTGTCCATACGAGGTAGTGCATGGCTTCTCTGCTATCCTGGAGACGGAAGGGTCTAAATGGAAATCTAAGTGTGTTCTGTATTAATCACTCTGTGCTGATATCCAACCACGACACTTAGAAACATCTTAGCCACGGTGTAATAGAGCAAGGATCTAGAAATAGCCAACATTTAAGTGGATGAATATCCTTAATTTTATATGACTTCTCAACCCGAGAGGGAAAACTTAGATTCTAACCTCACATAAAAAATCATTACTCTCAAAGGCTAGCATATTGCAAATAAGTCACATAGCTAAAGCAGTGTGAGTCAAAATAATTAGTGCCTCCCAAGGTCTCTGCCAGCATCTCACTCATTCTCACTGTGAAACACCCTGCTTGAATCTCCCTACAATACTCCCGCACCTGTCGGGGACCGCAAGCTATGCTTGATCCTGAAGACCAGAAGATGAGATGAGAGCAATTGGGTTGGCCTGTGAATCTTTCTGGAAGCTGGGCTCAGGATCCAGTGGGGGGTTAGATATGTGCTCCTTTCCACTTTTCCGTGTACTTACATTTATTATTTTTTAACAAGGAAAACTTTAAAATGTACTGCCACCGGTGTGGGCCTTCTGTAGAGGAAAAAAAACTACTCAGTGACCTGGGATTTACTCATTAGTGACTCTCTTATGCTTTTTCCAGATCTGTGTGGCACGCCAACCAATGATCCTGAACCCTAGGAGTGAGGAGTGGAGTCACCGCCCTGAAGGTCACTGTGCGCCTAACGTCGTGTGACTGCCGTGATAAGGGGTTTCATCTCATGTCCGCTGTACTTGTCTCATGCGTGATATTGGTTTGAAAATCTCTGATTTGGCATCATGACAAACCCCAAGTCATCTCTTAGGTGGAAAGGAGTTTATAAAACTAAACACCCCTCTGCATATCTGGACGGAAGCTGGGTCGGCAATAGAGCATTACATTTAGCTGTGGGGGAAAAAAGTGAAGCCATTTCTTAGAGTCAGTAGGGATTTAAGAGTGGGTATGAGTGTTTCATAGCAAATGTGTCTGACACGTCCTTATACAGTTTGCTTGTCTATAAAGAACTTGGTATGATTTCTCAAATATTTGTTCAACTACAAATTCAAGGCATCCACTTGCAACTAATGCCATGGGTTGGTTATTCTGGAAGGTTCTGTATGGTACTTGTAAATTCACTCCTTTCAATCGGAAATGGATCTTACAGATCTGGACACTCTTAAATTTTAGAACTTTATCCCCAAGATTCAGTAGAAAGAGCTGGGCGGTGGTGATACATGCCTTTAAATCTCAGCACCTGGGAGGCAGAGGCAGGCAGATCTCAGTGACTTTGAGGCCAGCCTGGTCTACAAAGTGAGTTCCAAGACATCCAGGGCTACACAGAGAACCTGTCTCAAAAAAAATTGGTTAATTCATTAAAAGTAAATTAAAAGATTTAGGTGCACAGCTAAAGGAGTGGGAATGGCTGGTGCTCACGCCGTCTTTCCTGGCTACACTGTACGTTCAGATGATTCCCAAGGCTACTCGTAGTGGGTTTCAAAGGATACAGCGCTGAGGTTTTTGTTTGTTTGTTTTTTGTCTTGCTTGACTCTCTCTTGGTTTGTTTTTCCCTCACCAATCATAGTGTGGAGATTTTCCTACTTCCTGATTTCTCACTCTCCTATGGGACTTTTATTTGTGTATTTATTTTTGGATGGGGAAGGAAATTCACCTTTACCACAGTATAACGAAATGTAGTAACAGTTACTGCTGCGTGTTCTCATTGTCTCTGCTAAATTTGCATTCAGTGGAATTGAACTTTAATTATTCAGCATGTGAGCATACAGGTTACACCTGTTTAATTAATGAAATTTTCATCGTCAGTGAGACTCGCGTGGGTAACAGGCAAATTTTGTACTGGAAGATCTAAAATGGTTGTTTATAAAACCATCCAGAAATTATACAATTCAGGTCATTCTCTGGGTTCCTCGGCCAGACTAATCCTTACCTTTGCAAAAATTTACCAAACTGAAGGAAAGAGATTTCTATTTTTTTCATTCTGCCTAGTATTATTCAGTCTTAATGTCACTTGTTTATCTTGGAACCTGAGAAAGTGTGCTTTTGCAATGTGTCTGTGGCTAGCGGTGTTATAGGCCCTCTGCAACTGTGAGATTCTTTGTTGCATACTATAACCCTGAGATTCTGTGCTCCACACTGTAACCCTGAGATTCTGTGTCCACACTGTAACCCTGAGATTCTGTGCTCCACACTGTAACCCCGAGATTCTGTGCTGCACACTGTAACCCTGAGATTCTGTGTCCACACTGAAACCCTGAGATTCTATGTCCACACTGTAACCCCGAGATTCTGTGTCCACACTGTAACCCTGAGATTCTGTGTCCACACTGAAACCCTGAGATTCTGTGCTCCACACTGTAACCCCGAGATTCTGTGCTGCACACTGTAACCCTGAGATTCTGTGTCCACACTGAAACCCTGAGATTCTATGTCCACACTGTAACCCCGAGATTCTGTGTCCACACTGTAACCCTGAGATTCTGTGTCCACACTGTAACCCTGAGATTCTGTGTCCACACTGTAACCCCGAGATTCTGTGCTGCACACTGTAACCCTGAGATTCTGTGTCCACACTGAAACCCTGAGATTCTATGTCCACACTGTAACCCCGAGATTCTGTGTCCACACTGTAACCCTGAGATTCTGTGTCCACACTGTAACCCTGAGATTCTGTGCTCCACACTGTAACCCCGAGATTCTGTGTCCACACTGTAACCCTGAGATTCTGTGTCCACACTGTAACCCCGAGATTCTGTGCTCCACACTGTAACCCTGAGATTCCGTGTCCACACTGTAACCCTGAGATTCTGTTCTGCACACTGTAACCCCGAGATTCTGTGTCCACACTGTAACCCTGAGATTCTGTGCTCCACACTGTAACCCTGAGATTCTGTGCTCCACACTGTAACCCCGAGATTTGTGCTGCACACTGTAACCCTGAGATTCTGTGCTCCACACTGTAACCCTGAGATTCTGTGCTCCACACTGTAACCCCGAGATTCTGTGCTGCACACTGTAACCCTGAGATTCTGTGTCTACACTGTAACCCTGAGATTCTGTGTCCACACTGTAACCCTGAGATTCTGTGCTCCACACTGTAACCCTGAGATTCTGTGCTACACACTGTAACCCTGAGATTCTGTGTCCACACTGTAACCCTGAGATTCTATGTCCACACTGTAACCCCGAGATTCTGTGTCCACACTGTAACCCTGAGATTCTGTTCTGCACACTGTAACCCCGAGATTCTATGTCCACACTGTAACCCTGAGATTCTATGTCCACACTGTAACCCTGAGATTCTGTTCTGCACACTGTAACCCCGAGATTCTGTGTCCACACTGTAACCCTGAGATTCTGTGCTCCACACTGTAACCCCGAGATTCTGTGCTGCACACTGTAACCCTGAGATTCTATGTCCACACTGTAACCCTGAGATTCTGTGCTCCACACTGTAACCCTGAGATTCTGTGTCCACACTGTAACCCTGAGATTCTGTGCTCCACACTGTAACCCTGAGATTCTGGGCTCCAGACAGACAAGGAAGAGAAGATACAAGCAGGGAAGAAAATGTTATTTAAAGCATAGCCTGAGCTATAGTGGGAGATGCCACAAAGGAGGGGAGATGGTCTTTGTCCCTGTATCTTATTTCTGTAACCTGAAAGATTAACTTGGCCTTTGAGATAGGAAGTCTTTTTTAGCATTTTCTTACTTGGGCTTTCTTGGTAAATATACACTAGAATGCTGTTTCTTAAAATTCGCCTCATGGGCTCAAGGCTGAGAAGCGACTCTGAGGAGACACCCCACCTCAGGCTCGGTTTCCTGGGGGGCCTTTATGCAGTCAGACTCTTCACTTCTCAAATTTTCCAAATTTGGATTTCTCACCAAACAGGATCTTTGGTTTTGGGATCTGGTGACTCTTGTTTTTTCATAATTCTTTTTTATATCAAGCTTGTTGAGCTCATGTGAATGCCTGTAGCTTACTGAGTTTCTGATTAAACCTCAATTTGGTTGAGAATTACCCAGAGCCATGGGTCTCTCTGCCTGCTTCTTCTGAGGTGCTTGCTTTGCTGGGGAATAATAGTAGGGGAGAGAAACTGTGTTGGCTGTCCACTCCCCTGCCTTTAAAATGATGCCAAATGCAAAATAAGATGCAAGGTCAGTGAGGGCCACTGCCACCACTAAAAACAAGCAAAAACAAAAACAACAACAACAACAAAAAATCCACCCAAACTGCATGATGAAAGTTTCTTAGAGTTGACAAAAATCAAGATAGATTGAGCTCAAAAAATAAATCATAATATTAAAATTCCTAGGAAGAGAGGGTGAACGGTAAAAGGCAAAAAGAGGAGATCCGGTCCGGAGAGTGTGAATTAAGCATCGCTTAAGCCTGGATCCTCAAAACCCGCAAACCGAACTGGCCAAGACAAGGTTCGTATCTTGGCTCTGCAGGTTGCTATTTAATAAAAACAAGCCAAGACTCCTGAACCTGTTTCACAAGAGAGCAAAGAGTCGAACTGAGCCACAGTCTCAACAGGAAACATCAACACTTAGACAAGTCCTAAGATATAGTCAGAGAGGGAGCTCAGCTGTGTTTCTCAGCTGGCATTGTGTTTATTCTTACTTGCATAGTTCGATGCAACAAACAAAGTTTAAACTGTGTATCAGAGGAGGTGGGATATTGAGGAAAGCCAATCTTTGATGCTTGTGTGGTCTGCTTTAAGTTTGACGCAAACTTGTGCTAATTGGAGACTTGGAAATGTTAAAGGCTGGGGCTGGAGAGATGGCTCAGTGATTAGGGGCTGGAGAGATGGCTCAGTGGTTAAGGGGCTGGAGAGATGGCTCAGTGGTTAAGGGGCTGGAGAGATGGCTCAGTGGTTAAGGGGCTGGAGAGATGGCTCAGTGGTTAAGGGGCTGGAGAGATGACTCAGTGGCTAAGGGGCTGGAGAGATGGCTCAGTGGTTAAGGGCACTGGCTGCTCTTCCAGAGGTCCTGAGTTCAATTCCCAGCAACGACATGGTGGCTCATCATGTGTGTGAAGACAGGTCACTCATATACATAAAATAAATATGTAAAAAAGGAAATGCTAAAGGGCAGTCAGCATGTAGCCTCATTTGGTACCTGGACACAGTAAAGAAGTACATTAAATCATTGCAATAACAATATACTTATGAGAACCCAGCGTGTTCTTATTATGACTTCCTGCCTACAATGTAGTTCTCTTTATAAGTTTATTTGCTTTTAGAACAAGGAAAAGGGTAAATAGAAAAAAATCAAATGCAATAAATAAAACCGATCTGCCCAAGAATCACCTAAAAAGAGCTGCAGGGAATGGCATTGTCCCACTGCCAGGGGGCTGTGGTCAAGCTTTGTCATTGCCTGCCCTGTGGTAAAGATAATAGTGATGGTGGTTGTGTAATATTGGTTGATCTTCCTATTGCTTCTTCATCACCAGCAGGAGGTTTGCCTCACAAGGGAAGTGTATGGAAACAGATTTGGAAATGTCAGTCAGGTTCACTCTGCTCCTGATTCACTGAGAAAGTCCAGAAGTGAGTAGAAGGATGGATTGTGGGTAGATACTTGATAGATGGATGGATGAATGGTGGATGGATGGACAGATGGATCGATGGACAGATGGATTAACGGATCTATGGATCAGTGAATGGACAGATGGATAGGCCTGAGGATGGATGAGTCCGTGGGTAGGTAAATGGATGATGGATAGATGGACGGGCGGACGAACAGACGGACAGATGGACGGACGGATGGATGGATGGGTGGAGGTTAGTTAGTAGGTAGGTGCTGGATGGATCAGTAGGTGGGTAGGTAGATGGATGCATGTTTCGGTGGGTGGATAGATAGATAAATAAGTAGAAAAACTAAGATACAAAGTTTAAAAAACGCAGGATAGTAAATAAAATTTGGACATGGGAAATGCAGGTGGAGCTTTTTCTGGAATGTTTTTAACTCCTTACAGAAAGCACAGCATTCCTATGCTTCATGTCTTCAAAATCATTTCTGAAAGAGAAAAGTGTTGAAATTACAACAGAAGTGATCCCATCTTACAACAGCAAGAGAGCTGCAAAATGTTTTCAGATACTAGCTTGCTGAAAACCAAAGTGCTGTGCAAGGTAGAATCCTGTAATGTTCCAGGCTCACAGGACACAGATCTAGAACATTCTGTCCAGTCTGCTGTCTCGTCCTAACGCAGCACAAAGCTGAAGCCTGACCAGCAACGCCAGTGACTGAGTGGGTGGTCTGAAATCAGCTGAAAATGGGAGACTGTGACCCCAAAGTGACACTGCGGTAACAGATTTCAATCACCAGTCTGGTGGGAGCCATCTTTCTGGTGGCATCTTCACCAGAAGACACTGGTGAAGCATTTACCAACCCCTGGGTTATGGAAGAAAGCACAACTCTAAGAGAGAGACTGTCTGGTCCTATTTAACGAAAAATAGGGAACGCTGATACAAATGCAGGTCCTAGATAGGGTATCAGATCATTAGAGTAAAAGCAGATGCTTCAACTGCCTTAAATGAAATCAAAGCCCTGATGAACTAAGAATATCCTGTGTGAATATAAGCATTTTAAAATGACACTCACTAATGGTGGGCAAAAGATGGCCAGTTAGTTCCATCATTCCCCCGGTGGGTGATGGAGCCCTAGCCTAGAAAGCCATACCTGACCCGGGCTAGGGCTGAAGCCATGCCTGATCACAGGCCAGTGGTGCTTCTCTCGTAGCCAACTAGGAGGCTCGAGCTTCTTGTGGGTACCTGCCAGTGGGATGGAAACATCTTTCTTGAGACGAACAGCACCATGCTGGGTGCAGACACCCAGGCTCTCAAGCAGAGGTGAGGGGCGGGAGTAGGGGACATGGGACTAAATGACAGAATACAGGTTCACGCTGTTTCTCAGTGTTGCTCTTCTTTCTCCCGGTGAGTGAGTCTCTCGCGGCAGGCAGATCTCCACTCCCATTCTTTTCCTATAGTTCCTGTTGATTGATGCCCAGACAAGGTCATTTCCTCCTACAGTCAGGACAGGAAGTCAGGATACCTGGGGATCTGTCACAGCCCTGCCCACAGCACAGTAGAGAGTGAGGTCAGCCCCTTTGCTGTATGGGCCATCTGGATTCCCTCACCGACCTTCAGCCCCCTTTGAGCAGCCTGTGCCCTTGAGCAGGGGCTTTCCTGGACAGTCAATAAAGATCCCAAGGGAACAGTGTGTCTCAGACAAAGCCTTATCTGCGTGATGAGTGATGAGCTGGGGGCTGGGTCCCTTCCCATTACTTTCTCATTGATTTACACCTCGAATGCTCGGCACACAGCTCTGGCGCCTCTCATAGGCTGGACTGCAAATCCAAGCGTCACTCGGTCACATCTAGAGAAAGGTTTCTCCCTAAAATTGTGAGTGTAACCCACCCTGCAGAAGCCAGGGGTGAAGGGGCTCAGCCTCTCAAGTTGGTGGACAGCTCACCTCGGGACCTAGCTAGTCATGATGGCTGGTGGCTGGTTGATTCAGAATAACTGCCTCTCATCATCCAGCCCTCCCCACACAGAATTCAGGTGTCTACCATCGGAAATGTAAAATGGACCCTTTGTCCCACAGAGAACTTCTGCAGGGCTGGCTGTCCCATAGGCAGTACTCCTGGTGGCCTATAGGCACTGAGTGGGCTTTGCTTGAATTCCAAACTGAGCACAGGCTCTGTGGGTGGGAGGATGAATCCCTTTCTGCCGGCTGGCAATGAAGAGGTTCTTTCATTCCTGATTTAAGACGTTTGCAGCCTGGTGGTGGAGAATACACAGACAGGACAGGAGCCTTTGAGCAGCTTGTCTGATGTCCATGACTCAGTTGACCTCTAGTCATTTTGTCCTCCTTGAGGTCTAGCATAAGAGTGTCCACCATAGTGAGAGGGTTCACAGGACCTGAATTCAGTTCCCAGAACCTACATGATGACTTGCAACTGTATGAAATTCCAGTTCAGGGAATGTGATGCCCCCTCTGACCACCACACACATAAGGCACATACATACTTGCAGGCAAAACATTCATACATGTAAAATAAATCTAAATTTTAAAAAGTAATAATAAAATCTTAAACAAATGCAAAAAAAGAAAAAAAAACAGACTAAGTCCCAGACATGATGGTACATGCTTATAATCCCAGCACTTGGGAAGTTGAGGCAGGGGCATTTCAAGTATGAGACCAGACAAACAAACAAATAATGAATAGAACCAGACCAAACAAAATGAAAAATTGAAAAGCAGACACTTATCTATTTTTCTTAGAAGTGATATGTCTTTAGAAAATGCAGATTTTGAACAGAAGGAAAAATTTGTGCTAACTCCTACAACCCAGAAGACTGTCCCATCATGTTCTTATGGGATGCACACATGTATGCTCATGTAAATTAGATTTGCCTTTCCCCCCATTTCCTCGGTGTATGTAAATTAATTCCCAGTGCCATCTACAACCAAACTCAAACGGCTCTGGCATATTTACTTCATTTGCTTTGGCTGCTTTCAATGTTTTCTTCTTATGAACAATGAAGGGATTAATGTTTTGTACCCAGATTTTTAGCAAGTTCCAGAAACTCCCCTCAAATGACATCACAAAAGAGGAGACGCTGCCTGGAAATGTGTGGCAGGAGAGGTCCTACAGTCCTGTTCGGGATCCTCAATTGTTCTAGAAAGCTCTCAGAAGACGTAGCCTGAGGTCAATCCATGATGTCATTCTAGTCCTCCAAGTATACATGGTACCCCTGTTAGTGAAGAGCACCCCTAAAGAGGATAGCTGGACAAATCTTCTCTTGTTTGGAAAACTTTCTGTCCTGGTCCTGCCACAGAGTCCTAAGCCCCCATCACGTGGGGCTGAACACCGACACGTACTTAGGCTCCCAATGTCACAGAGATAGCTGTGAACATTCAGGTTCTTCCACGGCACTATCCCAGTTCATCCCCATGACAACACTGTATGGAAACACCACCAAAATCACCTCTTGGACACAGTGTCCAGGGGGTGGAGCAAGATAAACAGTCACAGTCAAAGCTGGGCATCCTTTCTCAGAAAGAGACTCCAGGCTTGGGATCCTCTGCCCCTTGCCTCTAGGATCCCAGCCCTGTAAGTGCAGGGGCACTCTGGTGTCCTCGCAAGGCTCGTGAGTGTTGGGATACCCACACTGAGACTTCAGGAGTCCTCATGTTGGCCCTGTGGTTTCCCTTGAGAACACAACGATGCCTACAGGACAACTAACACTCATTAAACATTCAGATGTGGGTTTGTCCACAGGACATATCACTCTTAAAAATGATGAATTGAGCCTGTATGTTGACCAGAGGAAGGAAGGCCAGACAGACCCGGAGATAATGCCACTTGTATCCCTCCATGATTGGTTGAAACATGCAGGAGGGTTACAGTCACAGGGACTCTGCATGACCAGGTGGTGGTAAGCAGACCCTCGCAGGGATAGACCACTGTAGGAGGAAGGCACGTTGTTTGTCCTGCTGCCCAGTTCCCAGCAACCCTGATAGCTTAGCCCTGAAATAACCCCACAGAAACTATATTAATTAAATAACTGCTTGGCCCATTAGCTCTAGCTTCTTATTGGCTAACTCTTATATGAAATTAACCCATTTCTATTAATCTGTATATTGCCACATGGCAGTGGCTTACCAGCAAAGATTTGGCATGTCTGACTCTGGCAACAGATTCATCCATGGTGTCCTCTGGCTCTGCCCTTCTTTCTCCCAGCATTCAGTTCTGTCTTCCCTGCCTACCTAAGTCTGTCCTATCAACAGGCCAAGGCAGTTTCTTTATTCATTAATGGTAATGACAGCACACAGAGATTACTCCCACATCAGACCACCCTGAATAAAATGATTTTAGGGTGCTCCAACAGGTCAGGTGTGTCTGTCTCATTGATTGTTCTGCTTACATGGGACACGCTCCTTTGATTTACTGCCCTAGAGAGCCTACCCTCCCTTCAGTAAACCTCCCTCCGCTGTTCAGCTGTCTTTTACACCCAGCCTTCTCAACCCTTCTGAATACTAAGGTTCCTCATGGCAACTTGGGGAAACCCTTCCTTGACGTTCTCCATTCCCTTACCTCAGAACAAGATTTAGCCACCGTCTAGAAATGAACAGACTTCTGACTGGGCTTGAGTAAAAATGACCTTCCGAGACATCTGCAATGGGACATGAAGACCCCTGTGAATAAACTGGTCAGTGTCACAGCTACTGTGAGTCCCTCCCCTGCCTGATGTCTTCCACATGATAAAGGCTGGTTGGGATCAGTTAGAGAGCAATTAGCAAAGATCAGGAAGGAATCCTCCCCACCACCCAAGTCCTCAAAACCTACATTAAGAACCCTGTTCCGGCCAGGTGGTAGTGGTGCACGCCTTTAATCATAGCACTCTGGAGGCAGAGGCAAGCAGATCTCTATGAGTTTGAGGCTAGCCTGGTCTACAAGAACTAGTTCCAGGACAGGCTCCAAAGCTACAGAGAAACCCTGTCTTGAAAAACAAAAAACAAACAAACCAAAAAAGAGCCCTGTCCTGAATTGTTAGAGGTTAGGGATCCTATGTGGTGCCCTGAAGAACAGAGAGGCCATCTGTTGCTGTCCAGGATAGCACAGCAAGCCAGGCTTCTACCTATGCACAATACTTCCAGACTTCCTTTCCCTGAACTTTGCATCTTGTTTCAGTTTTTATTTCAAAATACACTTTTTATTAATTCTTTGAGAATTTCAAACTTGCATACAGTTTGGTCATAATCCTTCTCATCTCTCTCCCTGCCTCCTCCCAGATCACCTTACCCTTTCCAACTTCTTGTCTTTTTTTTCTTTTTTAAATAGCCCATTGAGTCCATTCGGTGCTGCCCACATATTCCTAGGTGTGGGACCATCTTCTGAAGAGTGGGCCATGTATCAGGGGCCACACTCTTAAAGAAAATCGACTTTAAAGAAGCCACCTGCTGTCTGTAGCTCCTCAGCTAGGGGGTGGCAGCTTGGGAGCCCCTCTTGCCTCCACACTGAAATGTGAGCAGTCCTGGGATGCCCAGAAGACATCGCTTCACTCGAGTCCTCCCTCCCCAGTATCTGTCTGGCTCCTACAATCTTTCGGTGCTATCTCTGATGACGGGTCCCTGACCTTGGGAGGAAGTGGTGATAGATACAGTGTCCCTTTGGTGGCTGTTATCCACGGGCACTTAGTCTCTGTGCTGTGTGGGACCCGCTCAGTTTTGGTGTTAAGCATTGCACAAAGAAACTTCCCTGATGGGGTCTGAGGAGCTGCCATCCTAAAACAAACACTGCTCCCAGACGCTGCTAACAGAATTAACAACACCCTTGCTGCCCTGGCAGACTACTGGTGACATGCTCTGATCTAAAAAGACTTTTAAGACGCCCCAAGAATAACGGATACTATACCGTCCACACCACACAGAGACCTGTCCAATTACAGGGACTTAGAAGCTGCCTCTTAGCTGTGGAAGGCTGGCTAATGCGATCCCCAATGCTCCTTTTTGGGAGGGCAGTGGATTTTCTGGAAGAAACGTCTCAGATCAGCAACCAGCTGGGAAAGAAAATAATATTTATCACCAGTGAACAGTGGGCTCCACTTATCACAGTCAGGGGGCAAACAAAAGGTGTGACCCTGGGTCTTGGGGTCGTATGTTAATCAATGTTCTAAAAAAGAAAATAAAAAAGAGGAATTGGGGAAAGGAGGTTTCTAAATAACAGATTTTAAGACTATACATTTCTAGAAAGATCTACAAAACATGGCTGCCCGTGATGATTACTCCCTCAACCAATAATTTGACTGCATGTTGCCAAGGATGACCTTGAATTTCTGAGCCTCCTACCTCCACTTCCTGACTTCTTTAGCATGCAGCGCCATGCCAATTTTATGCGGTGCTGGGATGGGCAGCCTGGCAAGTCTCTCACCCTTCCAGGAGAGCCTTCCCCATAGTCTCAGCATTTTGTTCTGCATCCTTTGTACTGCGAAAGTCCCTCCCCAAACCACTCCCATGGCTCTCCCCTGTTCCCAGGGGACCCTTGCTGTGGCCCTGCTGTTTGGGACTCGGTTACTCTCCATCTTCCTACCAGAGGTGGGATGGCCTCTTCATCGCCTACCCCAGATGTGTGGCCATAGCTTCAGTGAGGACAGAATAAGCTCGTGGGACACCTGAAGCTCTGATTGCTGCCCTCACTGCTTGTGCCCCACAGCACGGTCTCTCCCAGGGCAGCTATCCCTCTCCCTACACTGCCCCCTACTCCTCCAGCTGTCTTTATCACAGTACTCGGCTGCCCACAGGCAGGCAGAAACCTGGCCATGGGTTTTCTGAGATTCTAGCCCTCACCCATCAACTGCCCTTTATCCTCTGACCTCTGTGTTCCTGCCTCCACTCTGGCCTTCTGTTCACCCGCCTCTGCCCCAGTCACCCCTTTGCATCCCCTAGTGGGGCTCACACCCAGTCCCTGGAGCCCCTTCTATAAGCCTTTTAGCCTCCCCCTTCTTGCTGCTTGCTCCTCACTGCCCCAGAGTCCTGCTCCCCCTCTTCTCTAGGCTTTGTTAGAATATCCCCATTGCCCACTCCTCTTTTGTTTCTGCAGCGTTCTCTACACTGTTTGCTCACTTAAAGAAATCTCTGTCTTTCACCTTAGCCATTCTGGCCTCTGCACAGAGTCCACAGCCTTGTTTCCTGTGAGTGCCAGATGCCTGAAGCCAGCCATGGCAACCACAGGCATGGGAGGGGGGGGCATGTCTGTAGTTCAGCTGCTGCCTCAGCTTCCCCTCCTTGGGGAAGGGGTAATAAAAAGCAGCTTGGGGCTCCCAGGAGACAAAGAAAGATTATTTCAGAGTCCCAGGTACTAAGCCCCCAGAGACTACAAAGCTGGGCAGTCCCAAGGGACAACTGGGAACTTCAGATACATGGAGCAACACCTCCTTGCCATTAGTGACACTTGGAGCTGAGAATGGACAGAACACAGATGCCAGATATTAATGTCTGAATGAAGAACAGGCGCATGGGGAAGTGCTGGCTTCTGCTCACTGGTGTAAGATGTCCTTTATGGTCAGACTGCCTGCCAGGCCTTCCCCAACAAGAATGTCTTAGCCTTTCCCTACCCTGGAACTGCTGTCCTGAGTCTCACCATCACCACCAAGCATGCAGGGGAAGGGGGAGGAGTCCAGTCCTGACTCTTGTGAGAGCGGATGCAACTACTTCCAGAGATGGCCTCCCTTTCTCTGTGGGCTGTGGCATTTCCTCTGTTAAAGTCACACACAACACAGAAGACGCAGCCATGCATGCAGGCCAAGCAGTCATTCAGCACCGGCTCTTCCCAGGGTCCTGCACAGACTCAGCCGGCGCTGCTTGGCCCTCCTTGAGGGTTTCTTAGGCAGGAGTCCTGACCGCGGCAGTTTGGCAAAGGGTGGGGAAGGAACCCTGAGCTTTTAGTTCCCCATTTCCACAGATTCTGTCTCCAATAGCTCTCAGTGTGCCAGCCAGGACCATGGCTGGGAAGAGCCTGCTCACATGCGGCCAGGACCATGGCTGGGAAGAGCCTGCTCACATGCGGCCAGGACCATGGCTGGGAAGAGCCTGCTCACATGCGGCCAGGACCATGGCTGGGAAGAGCTTGCTCACATGCGGCTCTGTACACCAGTGACACAGCACAAAATGCCATCCTTGCTCATTGCCAGGGTGCCTGGTGTCCCATGCTGCTCACAGGACATGACCTCTCCCCCAACGGAGAAGCAGGATGCAGCTAAACCCAGCGACAACAGCCAAAGAGCCCCACTTTGTCACCTGCTTCTGAGTTCAGACACCATGCTTTGTGCCAGCCTTTCTTCCCAGCATCCCGCTGCGGTTGCCTCTTTCCCTCTCTTCTTTCATCTGCTACTATGGTCCCCAGAAGCAGGCCTCTGGTCCTAGCCCCACACAGCCCGTGGCTCTGGATGTCACCCAAATAAGCCATTCTCCATCCCTGCATCCATATGTCATCTTAGTATCTTAGGTCATCTGGTATTCCAGTCCGCTAAATGGCTCTCCTGAAGCCCAGAGGTGCCCGCGCCTCATCTTATAGCCACTTCTGCAGATGTCCACCCATGGTTTCAAGGGACTTCTTAGGAGCCTGCCAAGACAGAAGAGGGTCCCCAAGACCTGCCATGATGAGGACACAAGAGCAGTTCCTGGCAAGAGAATCCCAAGCAGGAATGTATACATTTAGAATCCCAGGAAGGTCCAGTCAGTTGCTCCACCCGCTGTGTGCTTTGCGTAAGTACTAGAATCCCTTCTCCGGAATTCTGTCCTTCCATCCCTCCCAGGACTGGGGGCTGCTCCCACATTAGTGGAAAAGGACAGAGGCAAAGTCCATCCCGAGGAGCTGCACTTACCACAAAGGAACCACAAGGTTGGTGTTCCAGTGTTTGTGGGACTCCTTCCCAAACCAAGGAGCTGACTTTGGGGGAACATATCTGAAGAGCATTGGGGACCCAGGACGGTTCCAAAGGGTGTAACCTGTACTGCCCAGGCACTCACTATGCCTTCATCAGGGAGGAGACAGGCACATGTAGTATGAATTCTAATCGCACTTAATAATAAAAACCTGGAGTCAGATATTAGGGGGAGGAAAGCTGAGTGATCAGAGAAGCAGAGCAGTCAGCCACTAGAGAGACCTTCTACCTCTACCGCATCCTCAGACCAAAGGGGCGATCCTGTCCTCAGACTGCGTCCTCAGACTACAACTCCCTTCACCAAACCTCAGACTGCATCCTAGCATCTCCCCCCTGCTCCTATTTCTTTCTTTGCACAGCCATATCCCTTCCAGTCTCCACCTCCCCAGTGCTGGGAGTAAAGGTGTGAACCACCACCGCCTGGCCTCTAGTGGCTTAGTTCTGCACTCTGATCTTCAGACAAGTTTTATTTAATAAAACACAAACAAAATATCACTATTTCTCCTTTTTTGCCTAAAATAAAAAGGTTATAACTAGTATAAGAAAAACTATGTACAATAAGTACAATGACTATATGATATATATATATATATATATATATATATATATATATATATATATATATATATGGGCTATAAGTACATCAACAATGTCTAGCCCATTTACATTTGACAAATTCAGAGAAAATAGTCCATATCTGTCCTGTGCTGGTGAGTTCAAAGTATTGTACCTAATTCACTTTCTATTCTAACCTGCATTACCAACTCAAAAGTATCTTTTTATGTCTCTCAACCTTATATACTTTTCTTTTTTTGTGTGAATTTCTTTTCTGAGTCTGATAAACAAGGAAAACTATAACTATCTAGTTGTCAACTCCCTCAGAGACCCAAGAAGGAAATAATATTAACTGAGTAGGCAAGCAAGCAACTTCCAAAAAGATATGAGAAATGAAAGAAACAACTGGCGGCCTGGGCAGTCAGCCAAGGTTCCTCGGCAACGTTGGAGTATCCATCTTCAGCCTAAAGGCCCGCTATATTCAACAGACTTTTCTATGAAGCAGGGTTTTTGAAGGACTGTCCCACCTTGTCTGGACAAGGTTTAATAGTCACTTTCTTTTGTGTCCTGCTTGTCCTATTTAGACTGTACACTGCCAGCAACCAAAGCAAGGATACTTTCTTGCCCAGTGGGTTATTTTTGTCATGAGAAAGTAAACTTCATGTGGAGTTTCTTCGATGTCTGTCATCTTCTTCAAAGTAGATTGGTGCTGCCAGGAGCAGACATGTATCATTGTCATTAAAAAAACTGTGTTATTAAAACATCCTAAATGCCATATTCTGTAGATCTCTGAGGTGTCTGAAGATGACCTGTCTATCTAAAATATATCTGTTTGACCTTGAAAATACACCAAATGTGACTACAAGTTCGATTGTAATAAGTGACTAATTACTAACCTGCATTTCCTTATTATCCTAAACAGTTGATAATAATAACTTTCAAGGACGAAAAATTTGCATTAAACTGTTAATTGAGCTGTATAGGTAAAATACCTTGAATAAGAGTAGGAATGTATGTGCAATGTGTTCTAATAAAATTAATCTCAAATTTGTATTAATATACAAAATTTGTATACAATATACAAAAATCCAATCCAATGTAAAATACTTAAAACCAGTAGTTGCTTTTTAAAAGTAGATTCAATAATCTACCCTTTTATCCTATCATAGCTGTATCTCCTTTCTTTCAAAACAAAAACCCCAAATCTAATCTCCTCTACTTAGCTTTCTTCCTGACCATTATCATTAACAACTTGCAGCCAAACCCCTAAACAATGACAACTGTCCATAACCGGATGAATGGCCATAAACCACCCAGTTCACCTCTTGGGAATGTGGGCGTCATGTTCTTAAATTTACTTCCTGTTGTCTAGGTGTGAAGGCATTTTTCTGAGAAGAAAAACTTGGGTTAATTGTCAAGTCCTAGAGAGGTAGCTGTATCATTGGTTGTCCAGTCTCTGCGTAATGGGAAAGGGCAGGGCTTGTCTCGAGTCCTGGCTGGAGTGGTCTGTGAGGCTGGATCATCTCAGCGAGCCACTTTGAAATTGTCCTGAGCAGTTTGTAGTCCAAAGCCAATCTTTAGGTTGGGTTTTTCAGTTTAGTGGTGCCATCATAGTCTTGATGAAGTCATCGTCTTGGGGCCGTTAGGTGTGCTCATGGTTCGCTGCAGAAAACAGAGTCTCAAACCCTCATGTAGAGGAAGGCAGCTGAAGCCTTTTTCTAGAATTAGTTAGTACTCTATATGACCACTAATATCATGGCAAAAAATTTAGTAAAAACTAGCCTGGGGTGGTGACTTCAGCTGCATATAGGAAGCCTAGATGGCTGAGCACCTGTTGACAGTGTGGGAACTTTGTCCACACTGGGGCGGGCAGGAGCTTTCGTGGTACCCGTCAGAGCCACGGACCTCATCCACC
The DNA here is from genome assembly GCF_037038515.1 of Microtus pennsylvanicus. Taxonomy (NCBI): domain Eukaryota; kingdom Metazoa; phylum Chordata; class Mammalia; order Rodentia; family Cricetidae; genus Microtus; species Microtus pennsylvanicus. The sequence goes on from NC_134599.1 coordinate 3,030,315, forward strand.
ACTCCCCAGAACAGCATGTGCCTGGACCTAAAGACTGGCTTTCAGGAGAAAGGATGACGGTTCACCTTGATGACCAGCATACCTTGCTCAAGACCAATTCCTACGCAAACACTGCCCTTGGTGGTGGGGCTTCTAGGAACAGGCCTCAGAGCAGATCAGCATGGGTGAGTGGACCTCTCCTCTGCACTCGACTGTGAACCCCTGGGAAGCAAACTGAGGCTCCACCTTGAGAGGCAGAGTGAGGACCAAAGTCCCGGCAGTGTGTGTCCAGAGACTCGGGTGGGGGTGCAGGTGGCAGACCGTGTCTTCTTAGTCCAGGACAGGGAAGGTTGCAGGAGAGTCTTCTGGGAAAGGGGAGGGAAACCCTGAGCAGTGGCTGGAGCTATGCTAAGGGCTCCTGGGAGAGCAAAGGTGGCAGGAGATCAAGTGAGGGCTGTTTGAAGCTTTTTATGAAAATATCTTACCCTCAGGGTTGGGCGGTGGCTCTGCCGGTGAAGTGTTTGCTATATAACAAGAACCTGGATTCAGATTCCCAGCATCTGTGTGAAAAACAGCCTAGGGCCTGTACTTCCAGCTCTGGGAAAGCAGTGAGAAGCGGATTTCTGGGGCAACTGATGTGGCCAAACTGGGGAGCTCAGGCGTAGTAAGAGATTCGGTCTCGAAAAGCAAGGTGGAGCATTATAACAGGAGAGTTATGTCCATCTCTGGCCTGCACATGTCTGCACACACACACTCACACACACACACACACACAGAGAGAGAGAGAGAGAGAGAGAGAGAGAGAGAGAGAAAATACCCCTCTAGTCTCCTCCAAATTGGTATCACTATTTCTCCTGTACATCTGAGGAAACTGAGGCAGGAGTGGGGGTACGGGGAGCCCCGTCCTCGGCCACATGCTAGGCCTGGACTCCAGCCCATCTGCACTGGTCAGTGAAGCTGGTTGGACACAAAGGTCAGCCAGCACAGCTCCGCTCACAGAGGACTCTCGGGCAGCCAGTCAGAAGCACACGCAGAAAGGCGGGTGGCAGGCTGGGGTGGAGAGTGCAGAGTCTGGGTGGCAGTGATGGTCACAGAGAGGAACATGGATGAGCTTTGATAGCACCAAGATGCACTCTTAAAAATGGCTACAATGGTCAATTTGGTGTTGTGTGGATTTTGACACTATGAGAAGCGTCTAGATCAACAGCTGGAGAAGACGGTGATATCCCATACAGGTAGGGACTTGCCCCGCAGCTCTCTCTGTCTGTCTCAGTGTGGCTGGGACGTGTCAGTGAATAAGTGAATAGAGCAGGGAGATGGTTCCTCCCTCTTCCCTCTGTAGCCACAGACCCTGGGGATTTGGGGTTGCAAAGAAGGCCTGCAAATCTCTGTTCTCAATGAACTGATTCTGTGTTGATCTTAATGAGGGTGCCTCGGCTGTGTATGGCTGCCATGATGCCTTCTCTCTGGTCTTAGTAACAGGACTGTAGAGTGGGACTGCCTGGTCAGAGAGCAGTGGGTCGCTGGATCACCCAGCAGGTCAGCAGACACACTGGAGAGAGGGGCTGGCTGCCTGGTCAGACAGAGCAGTGGGTCGCTGGATCACCCAGCAGGTCAGCAGACACACTGGAGAGAGGGGCTGGCTGCCTGGTCAGAGAGCAGTGGGTCGCTGGATCACCCAGCAGGTCAGCAGACACACTGGAGAGAGGGGCTGGCTGCCTGGTCAGAGAGCAGTGGGTCGCTGGATCACCCAGCAGGTCAGCAGACACACTGGAGAGAGGGGCTGGCTGCCTGGTCAGAGAGCAGTGGTCGCTGGATCACCCAGCAGGTCAGCAGACACACTGGAGAGAGGGGCTGGCTGCCTGGTCAGAGAGCAGTGGGTCGCTGGATCACCCAGCAGGTCAGCAGACACACTGGAGAGAGGGGCTGGCTGCCTGGTCAGACAGAGCAATGGGCCACCCAGCAGGTCAGCAGACAGTGTCCCACATCGTGGGGGCCTGGGGGTTCTGGGCTTGTCCTCTCCCTGTGTCCAGCGGAGATGTCTCTGGTAGAGAGAGCTGGTAGATGGCCGTGAGGCCCTGTGGATGAACACAGAAGCTGAGGACACTTGTGTCACTGGAATGCTCCTCACTGTACCAGCCACACTGCAGATGCCCAGGAGAAACATGGAGAGCTGCAATGGTGCCGGTACATGGAAGGTGCCGCTGCATGTTTTCTGACTGATGAGCTGCGAGCCTGACTCATGAGAGGTCAGGACACTTCTGGGCTAAGTCATTGCTTCTCTGGCCGGTTCCTGACACGTGCTAGCTTTACCGAGATATAAACATGAGTGTGCCTACGCTGACTAAGCCTCGGACTTATACGTCTACCACTCTGACCCACAAACACAAAGCCACCAAGAGGCCCCAGAACTTGCCTTGATCTTCTTGTTTCCTTGGAAAGCTGTGGATGCAAGGCCATGTAGTTACAGGTCTCAGTCATTGTCACGTGCAATGGAGGCATTCACTGAGCCAGTCAAGACCCACGAGAAGACTTGTAGGAGAGAAGGTAGAAGGCCCAAGTGAGAGAGCACAGAAGGGGTGGGGTGGAGGTATCTTTGGATGCAGCTGGCTTCTGATCTGGTCCAGGCAGGGGTCCCAGACTGACTTGGAGGAAGACCTCTGAAGCAGGTAAGCAAGCAGGAGCCCTAGGGGTTCATACCTGGGGGTAGCCCATGGCTTGACATAAAAAGCTCTTGCTTTGGTTTTATGAGGCTCAGCTTCATGGAAGTAGGTGACTGGTTTCCCAGCTCGTGACACTATTGTGGGCAGTTTTGGGAACTCTCAGAGGTGGGGTCTAGATAGAAGTAGGTGGCTTATGGAGGGTCTGTGGGTGGAGGGAGGTCTCCACAACATGTCTGCCATGAAGTAATAATCTTCCCTCCACATACTTCTAGCACCATGAGCTGTAAGACCCCATGCCTTACCAGAATCAGCGAAGCCAGGTCCGTGACCTGTGAAACCATGAGCCAAGATAAATACTTTCTTTAACTTATCTTTCTCAAGTATTTGTTATAGCAATGCAAAATGAGGTCTGGTCTGGAAGAGGGTTCTGTGGGTAAAGCGCAAATGCTTATTGTACAAGCACAAAGACCAGAGTTCAATCCCCAGAACCCACAGAACCCAAGCTGGTCATGTGGCATGTCCCTCTGTGGAGGTGGAGACAGGGGCATCCCTTGGACTCATTAGGTAGCCAAACTAGCCTATTCGGTGAGTTTGGGGCCAGTGAGAAACATTGTCTTCGAAAAGGAAGGAAGGAAGGAAGGAAGGAAGGAAGGAAGGAAGGAAGGAAGGAAGGAAGAAGAAGAAGAAGAAGAAGAAGAAGAAGAAGAAGAAGAAGAAGAAGAAGAAGAAGAAGAAGAAGAAGGTGTCTGAACAAGCTCACCTGAGGTTGTCTTCTGGCCTTCTGACCTACACACACACACACACACACACACCCTAACATGAATACTCCTCATGTTTCACATGTGGGAAACAGGCAGATAGAATAAGGAAACTTCGTGTAGTCCCAGAGCTAGCTATTCTTCAGATTCTGACCCTCATGCCCCTCTCAGCCTCACTGTCAGTGGGTGGGGAGCAGTAAAGGGTGGTGAACAGATGTGTGCATTGCTGCTCAGAGATTCAGCACCTCACTGAGAGCGATCCCCCTCCCCGCCCCAACGCCTAGCCCTTCCCCCAGTAGCTTTGACTTGGCAATGATGTTCTGATATCTGAACACACCTCCTGGGAATTCACAGCAACAACCAAGAAATTAATTTTGTAAAGGTCACTAAGCACCTTTGCTAAATGACAATAACTTGTCCTTGAACCTCGTGGTGGGCATAGCAGGAACAGAGCCAGCATTTGTCCAGGGGAGTTTTGTAAATAGACGGGGACTCTGGTCTCCTCCAGATTGCCTCCTGTGCTGGAGGCCATGTGATCTATTTTGAGCAATCGTAATTTGGGGGACAGAAGAGTCTGGAGGGCTTGGGTATGGGTAAGAACTGGAGGGGCTACTGGAGAGGGGGAGTCAGCCTGAAGGCAGCCAGGCTTAGGGAAGACCAATGTTTGGAAGCATACTGCTTGCAAGGGAAGCCAGCCCCAGGATTATTACTGAACCACTGACTTCCTATAGCCAAGGCAAATCCCAGGCATGGTCAAAGAGGGCAGGGCGCTGGATAGACGAATTTCACAGAAAAATTAGGTAGGCGGAGTAAACAGAACAGAATGCTGGAAAAAAAGAAGCCAAGTCAGGGAGTCGCCATGATTCTTCCACTCCAGACAGACGCAGGTTAAGATCTTCCCTGGTAAGCCAGCTCATGGTGCTACACAAAATATTAAAAATGGGTTAGATCAATATGTAAGAGCTAGCCAATAAGAGGCTAAAACTAATGGGCCAAGCAATGTTTAAAAACATACAGTTTCCATGTAATTATTTCGGCCGGGCGCCAGGAACGTAGCCCACCGCTCCTTACAACATCGGCCAAGTTTTATTTGAGTCCAAACACAGGTCTTGGCCATGAGTCAGAGGCTTTACTCCTTCTAGAATTTAACATGGGTTCCAGTCAGATGGCACATAACAACAAAGGAGACCCTGACAGTATGACTGTCATTGTCAACCACCTGGGCCATGTCAGGCACAGCTTCATTGTGTGGGTCTTTCTGACATCTGCAAGAAGTGACTCTGCCTCCAGTTTAGCAGGGCTCCTGGTGGGTTGCCAGTATGCACACCACCCAACTCATTGCATCACTGGCCACCAGTTCAGAGATGGAGCGCTGAGGTGCCCAGTCTGACTTACTGGTTCTCTGCAGACCCCGTTCCTTAGCATGGTTCCACCCAGGTATGTAATCACTAGATACATAAAGCAACACTGAGGGGAGACAGGGATCACTTCCCTGTCAGGTCTGTTCCCAAGAGAGGGCAAGTTTGAGGCAAGACTCGCAGAGCAAAGCCCATCTGTACAATGCCTTTCGGCCTGGCCCCCATTCCCGAGAAGGAGCTGCTGTCAGCCTCCTGCGATGAGAAAGTGGTGCAGACACAGAAGTCCTCATAAAAGGAAAACATCCATACATTGAAGAAAGAAGAGAAAGCATGATGCCACCAGGCCCAGAACAGAGTGAGGTGAGGTGAGGAATCAATGTCCTAGCATGAGCAGCTCCCCGTGTGACAGGAATAGTCATAGACAGTGGCAAGGAGACCTCACCCTGCATTTCAGCTCTGGGCTTCAAAGAAACCAAGGAAATTCCTAGTTTCAGTGTGGGGGACACGTGTAGGACAAAGCTCTCTTCTGCTTGGAAGTGACTCAGAAAGATCATCTCCTGGCCCTTCCTCTACACAGTTCTAGCTCCTGACCCCGGCAGTTCAGACCCCTCTTACCTCCAGCTTGGCAGTGCAGTGCTGAGACCAAAGCTTCCAGCTCCTCTCACTTATGGAATGGCCTCAGAGAACCCACTGCTTTCAGCAGAGAAAGATGATGGGTTCTCATGACTGTGTCCAACATCAAGAGGCAAAAGTTTAAGGAGAAATCAGAATATTCAAAATATCAAGCATCAAACTCACATGTTTGATCATTTGTAACTGGAGGTTTCTCTCTGGCCTGCTAGTTCCTGAACTCTGAGGCTTAATATTAATTACAAACTGTTTGGCCTATTAGCTCAGGCTTATTATTAACTAGCTCTTACAACTCAAACTAACCCATTTCTATTATTCTGTATTTTACCACAAGGCTTGAGCTTATTACCTTGCTCTCCGGCAACTGCTGGCATCTCCCTGACCCCACCCTCTTTCTCCCTGTATTCAGTTTGGCTTTCTAGCCTAACTATATTCCGCCCTGTCATAGGACAAAGCAGTTTTCATCAACCAATAAAAGCAGCACATATGGGCAGCATACAGGAGGGCATTTTACACCATCCCTTTCTCATTATTTTTAGTATTTCAGTTTTTGGTCAGCTTCTGTTTGTATCAAGGGCATTGTCACCGCATTTGGTCCCAATCTCCCTCCAGCTCCCACTCCCTTCTTCCTCCTACCCACCCTCCCTCCTACATTCTTATCTCCCTTGTATGTGTTCATGTCTCTCTTTTTAAAAAATTTTTATTGAGCTATATGTTTTTTCTGCTTCCTACCTTCCTCCTGCTCCCCTTTTACCCTCTCCCATGGTCCCTATGCTCCCAATTTACTCAGGAGATCTTGTCTTTTTCTATTTCCCATATACATTAGATCCACATACGTTGCTCTTAGGGTCTTCTTTGTTGTCTAGGTTCCCTGGGATTGTGAAATGTAGTCTAGTTTTTCTTTGCTTTATATAAAAAAGCCACTTATGAATAAGTACATATTATATTTGTCTTTCTGGGTTACCTCACTCAGTATGATGCTTTCTAGCTCCATCTATTTGCCCACAAATTTCAAGTTGTGATTATTTTTTCTGCTGCATAGTACTCCATTGTGTAAATGTACCACATCTTTATCCATTCTTCGCTTGAGAGACATCCAGGTTGTGTCCATATTCTGGCATGTCAAATGATGCTGCTATGAACATAGTTGAGCACATGTTCTTATGGTATGACTGACCATTCTTTGCGTACATACCCAAAAGTGATATTATTGGGTCTTGAGGTAGATTGTTTCCTAATTTTATGAGAGATTGCCATACTGATATTCAAAGGGGACTGTACCAGTTTGCATTCCCACCAGCAATGCAGGAGTGTTCCCTTTACCCCACATCTTCTCCAGCATAAGTTGTCATCAGTGTTGTTGCTCTTGGCCATTCTTAGAGGCATAAGATAGAATTACAGAGTGGATGTTGAGCATTTCCTTAAGTGTCTTTTAGATTCCTCTGTTGAGAGTTCTCTGTTTAGGTCTGTACCCCATTTTTATTGGATTATTTGTTTTGTTTTGTTTTTGATGACCAAGTTCTTGAATTCTTTGTGTATTTTGGAGATAAGTCGTCTGTCCAAAGTGAGGTCAGTGAAGATTTTTTCAATTGTGTGGGCTGCCTTTTTGACTTGTTGACTATATCCTTTGCTTAATAGAAACTTCTCAGTTTCAGGAGGTCCCATTTATTAATTGTTTCTCTGAGTGTCTATACTACCAGGGTTAAATTTAGGAAGTGATCTCCTATGCCAATGTGTGCAAGTGTACTTCCCACTTTCTTTTCTATGAGGCTCAATGTGGTTGGTTTTATGTTGAGGTCTTTGATCCATTTGGACTTGAGTTTTGTGCATGGCGATAGATATGGATCTATTTTCATTCTTCTACATGTTGATGTCCAGTTATGCCAGCAACATTTGTTGAATATGCTTTTTTTCCATTTCATATTTTATTCTTTTTTGTCAAAAATCAAGTGATAAGTGTGTGGATTGATATCCAGGTCTTAGATTCAATTCCATTAGTCCACCTGTCTGTTTTTATGCCAATACCAGGCTGTTTTCAGTACTGTAGCTCTGTAGTAGAGTTTGAAGGCAGGGATTGTGATGTCTCTAGAAGTTCCTTTATTGTACAGGATTGTTCTGGCTATCCTGGGTTTTTTTGCTTTTCCATGTGACGTTGAATGTTGTTCTTTTGACATCTGTGAAGAATTTGTTGGGATTTTGATGGGCATTGCATTGAATTGGTAGATTGCTTTTGGTAAAATTGTCATTTTTACTATGTTAATTCTACCTATCCAAGAGTATGGGAGATCTTTCCACTTTCTGGTGTCTTCTTCAATTTCTTTCTTCAAAGATTTAAAAATCTTGACATTCTGTAGGCGGTGCAACAACCAGGCTAGCTTAATACGAAACAGCAAATTTTAATGAAGGGGTATCTTACAACACCAGCGATCCAGCGATGAGCAGGAAATACAAAAAAAGAGACAGGCGGGGCTCATGCTCGCCAGATTTATATGTAAACATTAGCCCAAGGCGAACATGCCCCCTAATGGGCTGGGCTTATCCCTACAACATTCAGGTCTTCCACTTGTTTGGTTAGTTACTCTGAGATACTTTATGCTACTTGTGGCTATTGTGAAGGGTGATGTTTCTCTAATTTCTTTCTCAACCCATTTATCATCAACCATGTACAGAAGGGCTACTGACTTTTTTGAGTTAATCTTGTATCCTGCTACATTACTGAAAGTGTTCATGAGTTGTAGAAGTTCCTTGGTAGAATTTTTGGGGTTGCTTATGTAAACTATCGTATCATCAGCAAATAGTGAGAGTTTGACTTCTTCTTTTCTGATTTGTAGCTCCTTGATCTCCTTTTGTTGTCTTATTGCTCTAGCTAGAACCTCAAGAACTATATTGAATAGACATGGAGAGAGTGGACAACCTTGTCTTATTCCTGATTTCAGTGGGATGCCGTGAATTTCTCTCCATTATTTTGATATTGGCTGCTGGCTTACTGTATATTGCCTTTAATATGTTTAGGTGTGTTCCTTGTATCCCTGCTCTCTCCAAGACCTTTATCATGAAGAGATGTTGGATTTTGTCAAAGGCTTTTTCAGCATATAATGAGATGATCATGTGGGTTTTTTTTAAGTTTGTTTATATGGTGGATTACATTGACAGATGTTTGTATGTTGAACCATCCCTGCATCTCTGGGATGAAGCCTACATGGTCATGGTGGATGATTTTTCTGATGTGTTCTTAGATTCTGATTGCCAGTATTTTACTGAGTATTTTTGCATCAATGTTTATGAGTGATACTAGTCTGTAATTCACTTTCTTAATAATGTCTTTATGTGGTTTGGGTACCAAGGTAATTGTAAACTCACAAAAAGAATGACAATGTTCCTTCTGTTTCTATTGTGTGTAACAATTTGAAGAATACTGGTATTAGTTCTTTGAAAATCTCGTAGAATTCTACACTGAAACCATCTGGTCTTCACCTTTTTTTTTTGGTTGGGAGACTTTTGATGACTGTTTCTATTTATTTTTCAGTTATAAATCTATTTAATTTGCTCATCTGGTCTTGATTTAATTTTGGTAAGTGATATTTATCCAGAAATTGTCCATTAACTTTAAGTTTTCCAATTTTGTGGAGTACGGATTTTCAGTATGACCTGATGATTCTCTGGATTTCCTCCATGTCTGTTGTTATGACCCCCTTTCATTTCTAATTTTGTTAATTTGGCTATTCCTTTCATTTAGTTTGGATAAAGGTTTGTCTATTTTGTTTTCTCAAAGAACCAACTCTTTGTCTCATTGATGTCCTGTATTGTTTTCTTTTTTCTATTTTGTTGATTTCAGCTCTCAATTTGGTTATTTTCTGACTTCTAGTCCTTCTGGGTGAGTTTGCTTCTTTTTGTTTTAGAGTTTTCAGGTGTTCTGTTAACTAACTAGTGGGGATTTTTTCAGCTTCTTTATGTAGGCATTTAGTGCTATGAACTTTCTTCTTAACACTGCCTTCATTGTGTCCCATAAATTTGGATATGTGTGTGGTCATTTTAATTTTAGGAAGTCTTTAATTTCTTCTTTTATTTCTTCCTTGACCCATTGGTGATTCAGGTGAGCATTGTTTAATTTCCATGTGTTTGTGGGCATTCTGAAATTAATGTTGTATTTGAATTATAATTTTAAGCCATGGTGATACAATAAGATACATGGAGTTATTCTGAATTTTTTTTTATCTGTTGAGGTTTGCTTTGTTACCTAGTATATGGTCAGTTTTTGAGAAGGTTCCATGAGGTGCTGAGAAGAAGGTATAATCTTTTATGTTTGGATGAAATGTTCTATAGATGTCTGTTAAGTCCATTTGAGTCATAACATCTCTTAGTTCCCTTATTTCTCTGTTAAGTTTCTGTCTGACAGACCTGTACAGTGGTGAGAGTGTGGTGTTTAAGACTCCCATTATTAGTGTGTGGGATTTAATGTGTGATTCACTTTGGGACTGTTTCTTTCACATATGAGGTGCCCTAGGATTTGGGGCATAGATTTTCAGTATTGAGATTTCTTCTTGATGGATTTTTCCTGTGACTAATATAAAATGTCCTTCTTTGTCTCTTTCGATTGATTTTAGTTTGAAGTCTATTTTGTTAAATATTAGGATAGCTACACCAGCTTGTTTCTTTGGTCCATTTGATTGGAAAAATCCTTCCCAACCCTTTACTTTGAGGTGATGTCTGTCTCTGAGGTTGAGGTGTGTTTCTTGTATGCAGCAGAAGGATGGAGTCTGTTTTTGTATCCAATCTGTTAGCCTGTGTCTTTTTATATGTGAGTTGAGTCTATTTATATTAAGGGATATTAATGAACAGTGATTGCTAGTTCCTGTTATTTTAGTTTTCATTGTTAGTGTTGTTATTGTGTCTTTTTTGCTTCTTTGGGATTTGCTGCTGTGAGATCATCTATTGTCTGTGTTTTTGTGGATGTAGCTAACTTCCTTGGGTTGGAGTTTTTCTTCTAGTACTTTATGTAGGGCTGGGTTTGTAGCTAGGCATTGGTTAAATATGGTTCTGTCATGAAATGCCTTGTTTTGTCCATCTATGGTCATTGAAAGTTTTGCTGGGTATAGTAGTCTAGGCTGGCATCCATGGTCTCTTAGTGTCTGCATAATGCTTGACCAGGACCTTCTGGCTTTCATTGTTTCCTTGTTTCCATTGAGAAGTCAGGTGTAATTCTGATAGTTCTGCCTTTATATGTTATTTGGCTTTTTTCCTTTGCAGCTCTTAATATTCTCTCTTTATTCTGTACGTTTAGTGTTTTAATTATTATGTGACAAGGGGACCTTTTTCTTTTGATTCAGTCTATTGAGATTCTCTCTTCTATCTCTTGTATTCTGTTATTTATGCTTGCATTTGTGGTTCCTGCTTGTTTTCCCATATTTGCCATTTCTGGAATTCCCTTGGTTTGTGCTTTCTTTTTTAAAAAAAAATCTTTTATCTATTTATTTTATGTGCATTGGTGATTTGCCATGGGTGTAGGGTCCCCTGGAATTGGAATTACAGACAGTTGTGAGCTGCCATGTGGGTGCTGGGAATCGAACTCGGGACCTTTGGAAGAGCAGTCAGTGCTCTTAACCGCTGAGCCATCTCTCTAGCCCATGGTTTGTGCTTTCTTTGTTGCCTCTATTTCGATTTTCAAGTCTTGAATTGTTTCTTTCATCTGCTTAAATGCTTTTTCTTTGTTTTCTTTAAGGGATTTGTTGATTTCTTCCAATTTTTTGTTTGTCTTTTCCTCCATTTTTTGGAGGGAATTTTTCATTTTCTCTTTAAGGGCCTCAAACATTCTCCTAAAAGTCATTTTTTAGGTCAGTTTCTTCCCTTTCATCTATATTGGGGTGTTCAAATCTTGCTGTTGTAGGGCCACTAGTTTTTGTTGGTATCGTGTTTCCTTTTGTGGTGTTGAGTGTGTTCTTACCTTGTCCATCCAGAAAGTCTCCTCCTCTGGACAGTCGCAGGGAATAAGCAAACCTTGGCGAGTGGGTGGCACTTTCTTCCTTGTGGTGGACACAGCCTTGTACAGGGACAGAGCTTGACAAACCCAACACAGGCTAGGTTTTACCTAGCCACCCGGACAGGCACACGGGAACACTACCACATTGCCTTGGCTCGCAACCTCTTACTATCCCTAGAAGATGAAAAAAAATGATGATGCTAAATGGGGGCTGGAGAGATGGCTCAGCAGTTAGTAACACTGGTCATTCTTCCAGAGGATCCAGGGCAGTGTCTCTTGCAGGATTCAGGTATGCGGTGTAGCTGGGCCCCAACATGATGATGTAACAACTCCCCCTCCACCCCAGACAGAGCCTGAGTGATGTCACATGGCAGACACAACTGCACATTGGCTAACCAAACAGCTTCCACCTCCGGGCTCAGTCACCCTCATGGGAGGTCATGAGAATAACAACCGCGAGAAGGGAACAATCTTCAGGAAGTGCTTGGTCCTGGCTGCCCTGGGCTGAATATTGTCCCCCACATTCGTGAACCTGAAAATATGACTTCGTTTGGAAGTGAGGTTACTAGATGATGTGAGCAAACCGGAGGCGGGAAGTGTCATGCTAAATTCGAACAGGTAATGAGTCAAAAATGACTGCTGTCCCAAGAAGGAGACCCACTAGGTACAAGGCCATGTGGCCACATAGCCTGGAGCAGTGAGTCTCACAGCCAAGGACACAGAAGACAGGGCCTCCAGACCTAGGCCATGAGCTCTAGGTGTTTAAGTTCCGTAGCCTGTAGCACTGTTATAGGGGCCCCAGTGAATGAACGAATACTCTAGCACATAGCGGGAACTCAATATATTTTGAGTATCACTGTTTTAGACAGAAAGAGATCTGGGCTGTAGCTCGGTGATAGGGCAGTTACTTAGCATGTGTGATGCTCTGGGTTTCAACCCCAGCACTGCAAGCAAACAGCAAACAAGCAGAAGGATGCCAAAAAATATCTGGAAATCCTGGCTTGGGGAGCAGACATGGGAAGGAAGGAAGCATTAGGGTGTCTTTAAAGGTGACAGAATGCTTGGGCGGTTGCAGAGAGAGACAGGACTGGGACTGTCTCTGCTTGCTGATTACTTAGCTTCCTCTAGTTTCCCTCCCCAAGCACTTTGGATTCTGCCATTCAGTGCTATGTTTAGGTGATTCTGTGCTGTGTGCTTTTACCCACCTGGGATGGGTGGGGGCGACGCCTGTCCCTGCAGCCTGGCAGCCCCTTTGCACCAGGTCCAGGAGACTGAGTGCCTCAGCTCCGCCTGCCCCACTACACTGCTGGGGCCCAGGCAGCTGTGGGATGTGGCGAGGAGAGGCTCCCAGCCGGGGAAGCCAGGTTTCTGCCTGAGGCGGATGGAATTCTAACACACCCTGGAGCAGAGAGACAGAAATTGCCTTTTAGACGGCTGCCATCAGCAATATTCAGCAGGCAGGTTCTGCAGGGCAGTTTAACCTTCTGCGACCTCACAGCTCAGCTGTGCAGGGCGCCAGCACACTGCTTTCTCTCTCACACACACTCTGGCTCCCAGGCAGCTGTTCAGATACATTTATGACTGTGTATAGTATTCTCGCCTTGCTTGTATTTCAAATGGAGCATGATAGGTGATTTTTTTTCTCTTTTGTGTGACTGAGAGCACACACACACACACACACACACACACACACACACACCCCTTCACATTCACAATCACTGGGAGGTCAAACCTAAAGAGCTTCGTGCTAATCGGGCCACACCAAATATACAGTTGGAGCTGGGCAAATAATTAATAGTAATGAAAATTGACGTTGTAAAAATTAAAGTGAGAGGGCTGAGAGAAGGAACTGGTCTGGTTGTCAAACCACAGGCCTAAAGGGAAACGGATGGCTTAGGAGGATCTTTTAATTAATTTCAGAGTTTCCCTGTTTCTCTCCCACCAATGAGCTGAGCTGTCAGGGCCCTCTGCAGAAAGATCACGGAGAGGTGATTCCATTTATGGACCAGGTCCATCCAGGGCCTCCAGAATCCCTGTGCATGGCCAGAGAAGCTTAAAGTGGGGGGGTAGGGCAGTCCGAAGAGGGGTTCATTTTGTAAATGTACTTTCATTACTGATGAATAAAACCAAGAGGTCCACCTTATTCATAGCTAAAATAAAAATGGGTCTCCACTGCCTGACCAAGTTCAGCCACTGCACTGCAGCATTAACTTGTATTCTAACAAGATTAAAATATATTTGTCCTGGGGATTAGCATACTTAAGTCTCCTTTTGCCTTTTTAGTGGTGGCAGGGCACTTTGATCTGCCTTGCGTGGCAAGACCGGCTTGGGCCCAGCTATCCGACTGCCAAGTGTGAAATCAGCCTGATGTCATCCCATTCTTCATCTTTTACATCTTTCACCAGTTTAATTATATTTCCGCCACAAAGCTCCAGTGCCTCATTGCATATTCAAGTTTGACCAGGAAGCATTTCTTTTAAAAAGTACCAATGAAAATATCCCGGTTGGGGGGAGGGAGGGTTTGGGGATAGGGTGGGGAGCTGCAAATCTTCCTGGGGGTGAAAGCAAGGGATGGCTCTAGCTCTGACACTAACTGTCCTTACCTGGGTGGCAGGGTATATGTGACTTCCGCCGGCCTCAGGAGATGGATACTATGTCTGTCCATTCTGGAACCACGCATAAGGGCCTTGGGTGCAAGGCGCACGAGTTGCTTGGGCCTATGACTCCTGTAAAGTCATTTTACTTTCTTCTTCGACAAGCGGTTTGCTTTTCCACGTGGCATTGCCGTCTCAGCATAAGAGGAGTCTTCTCCACACACATGTCGAGCCTCCACCCAGTGACCCCACGATTAGGAAGGGCAGTCAGCTAAGGAAAATTCCTTGAGTCTAATAGGTCTTTGATCATCTTAAAAGAAAAAAAAATGAGAACATTGCAACTCAGTCAGGTTCTTTCTCTCTCTTCCCCCAACACCCCGGACTCACGGTGCTTCCCAGCACAGAGACAGAGACAGGCAGTTTAGCACTGAGAGCGGGGTAAGTGGCGGGCTTTCCTCACACCAGCCTTCAGCTAACATACATCTCCCAGGAAGTATTTTCCAGTTTCTCTCACTCACAAGTGACCACATTGACCATGCTGTGGCAAGCTACCACATATCCCTCAGGACTGCTTGAAAAGGCTGTCCAGTCATCAGAGGAAGCCCCAAGCCACCCCAGAGTGACACCCAATACATTCCACAAATGCTGCCAGAAGCCTCTTCCAGTATGGCTGGAGGGTGGTGACACAAGGTAGGAGAGACAGAGGATTATCTCAGATAGCGTGCCTATCATGTCTGGCCTTAGAGTCTGTGGCAGTTACTCTCTGCAAGAAATGGAAATGGACCATTTCTGGGGTGCCTGGGCATTGACCTTCAGCCCGTGCTCATACTCTACTGACTTTCTGTTGGGCAGCATCATCAAAGGCCTGGCATTCCCGAAGGCTCACCGGCCCTTTGGGCATCACTTGCACATCCAAGCTGCCGAGAGCAGAAATGAAGATAGTGTTAGCACTAGGGAGCAGGCAAGGGTAGTGCTGGGCAGTACTCTGCTCAAACAAGTCTCTTCTGTGATTCCCCAGGGAGTGATTTCCGCTTCCTCTTACACACAAGTGACCACTGCTTACTATTAGCCACGGCACAGCTCAAGAGGTCTTTGGACAGGTGCAGGCTCATGGTTGTTTTCTTCTGAATAGTCACTCCTGTTAATATTGGAAGTTAACAACACATTGCTTCTTAAACGGAATGATATAATTATAAAATTATCTCCACATAATTAACTCAGGATTATGCTCAGTTCTAGTTAGCATGTAATCAAAGCCTGTTATGCTTTTAGCTATAGGAACATCAATTAATTGAAAAGGGTTACTTGGAGCTTTCGCTATTGAATAGCTCATTATATCATAAGGGCGCCCATTCATCCTTATGGGAGGAGCCACATGGCAGAATGGCTTGATGCAAGGGGTGTGCACAGACTACCTACCACCCGCAAACAAGGGTTGCAGGTGATCTTCAGTCATGCAACTTGGTTTGAAGCCTGCGGATGGGAGGGTCCCCTTTCTGTGCTTGGGGTGAGGTTGACCTCATTAGCAACTTCACCCCAAGCAACCTCTACTTGAGGCAGAAAATATCAAGTGGACCAGAAAGCAAGGTGCATGGAAAGTTTTATGCCTGCTATATAGAAACCCAGGGCAGAATGCCTTGCCTATTTGAAGTCAAGACAATTGTGTGCGTGTTGGGGATATGTACGCTGAAAGGGAGATGGGGTGTGCTAAGTGGTTGGAGATTCTTAGTATGCTAAAAAAAAAAAAACCCTTGGTTCAATCACCAACACGAAACAACAAAGTGAAACCCTAGAGTGGTTGGAGTGTAGTTCAAGAGCTTACTTAGTATTCATGAAGCCCTGGGACTCCCTCGCCAGCACCAAATAACCTGCATGTGGTGGATGGGTCTGGATTCTAGCACTGGGGAACAAGAGAAAGAGGATCAAACGTTCAAGGTCATCACCAACTACTTAGGGAGTGTAAGGATAGCCCAGGATACCTGAGACTCTGGTTCGAAGATAAATAAATCCCACCTTGGAATGGAGATGGGAAGCGTATGCTTGCCCGCTACAGAAACAAAGAAAACAATAGCAGTTTCATGGAGTGTGGGGAAGCAGCATTTCTGGAAAGTACTGGAAAGTCCTGCCATGTTCCCTTACTCCGGTCATTGCCCTACTTTCTATGACCAGGTAGATTTTCCTTTTTCTTTTATTGTTTTTTCTTCTCTCCTTTTCTTTCTCCTCCCTTCCCCTCCCCCTTTTCCTCTCTCTTCCTCTCCCTCTCCCTGTATGAGTTTTATTGACTAGATCAGACTGCCCTGAAACATGTCTCCCCTAGCTATTACATCTTCTATCCCCTCTCTACATTTGCCTAAACAACTGCACAGATGTCATGCTGCTTAGCAGAAGCAAGCAAAATGTGGGTGCCTGAAGCCCTGAGACACCTGCGCTGGGAGGGCGCAGCTGGGAGGAAACCCAGGGACTCAGTAGCAGAGGAGAGTAAGCCTGTAAGCCTCCCCGCTTGCTGAGCCTATTCAGCACTAGGCCTTTGTGCTCATTAGCTCACAAAAAGCCCTTGCAGGAAACTCATTAGGTAAATGTTCTTTCTGTTTGAAAAAGAATGACTCCACTCCCAGGGAGTCTATAACACACTAGCTCAGAAAGTAAACGGCAGAGTAGGGTTTGAACACAGGACTATCTGCTGTCAAAACTTGGGGTTAGGGGTGTAGCTCAGTGGCAGAGCACATGCACAACACACACACACACACACACACACACACACACGGGGTGGGGGGGGATTCTTAGTCCCTGACTTCGAAACAGCCACACAAAATCACAGTAAAACAAACAAAACTCAGGTGTTTTCCACTGAACCACCTTTCTTAAAACACTACAGGCTTGACAGAAGTATTTGTATGAAAAACACAGAACCAAGTGATCCCCAGACCATTTGTGAAAGACTGTAAGCCTCCCGTCAGGCTGAAACACAGCTCTCAGTCTTATGCTTTCTCTGTAGGCGCCAGTCCTTCCCTATATGAAAAAACGTCAGCGTGAATGCATCTCCATCATTTCACTTGGAGGGTCCCAATTCTCACCGGGAGGTTTTAACCCTGGAAACCATCAGGAGACTGTGCCTTACCCTTGGACCTTCCAGGTGCTCAGACCGCAGTGGAGCAGAGACTGAAGGTAAGGCGGGGGTGGAAAAGGAAAGTGGGGAGCTAGAGGCAAGGAACCGTTCCCTTTTGCCTTTTTTTTTATTAGCTCCGGAGGTGAGCAGTAATAACGATTTCACAGCATTGTGGGTATTTACAAGTGTGTTTGATGTCACCACAGAAGTATACACGGGAAACTGGTTAAGATGGTGAATGTCGTCATTTTACTACAATAAAAAATCATGGGAGCCCATAGTAATAGCGATGTGGTTGGCAGGAGCTGAATTCTGCAAAGAGCAGATAGTGGTGCCCTGTCTCTTAACACCTAAATATAATGGAACTCCAGCTTACTTAAATTGATGTATTACTGTTTCTGAGTTCAAAACCAGGAGACAAGTTTTGATCTAGAGGAGAAACCCAGATGCGAAATCCTGGGCACCGAGGGATGTCCTAGCGACCCGCGGGGAAGCGGGCAGTCGCAACAGGAGGGGCAGACGCTTCTTGTGCTGCAGCTGGGGCCTGTGACTATCCATCCAAGGAGGAGAGAAAAGAGAAAAGGAAGTTAGTAGAGGGGGTAGATGTTGGGGAAAGGAGGAGGGCAAGCCACGGTGACAGAGCCTGACAGTCCCCGCCCAGACAAAGGACTTGGCGGGAGGCGAGAACCCCAAAGCGCCAGCTGAAAGGAGAGAAGCCGGCCCCTTCCGCAGGCAGCGCGCTGGGACCACGCGGCCAAGTTTCACGTCTGGACAGATGAGTCAAACAACAAGCAGGGACCTGGCCGGGTTTTTTTCCCCCGGACGGTCATGCAGTGACTAAACAGGGGCGCCCACCTTTCTTAGCCCCCACAGAGGATCCGAGGTTGGATGGGACCTGGCTCTTCCTGCCTGAGCTGCTCATCTAACCCCCTCTCTAAAGAACCAGTGGCGCGGGGCACGACAGCCACGCAGGCCCACTGGGCTTTTGGCTCCTCATTCCTCTGTGTCTTGGGGGTGGTGACAGGGGGAAAGGACTCTCTGGGATGCCTTCCAGGCTGAGGGGGTAAAAAGGCTGCCGGGGAGGCAGATCTCTCTTCAACACTCTTTGTTTCTACTCCAGGCGCTGCGCGGGACTCAGCCCTGGAGGGGGCGGGACCCGAAGTTCTGCTTTCCCAGAAAACCTCCCTGGTGTTGCCCCCCCCCCACCACCACCACAGATGGTCCCTAGGGCCAGAAGAAATCCTGCCTAGCCCCAGGAGTTGCTTAGGTCTTGCTTGGGTCTAGGCCTGAACCTTATCCCGAGTTCACAACTAAGCAGTCTTTCCAGCAGAACTCTGCCCCTAAGGGGGGCGCCCCTATATTCATCATTTGAGGGCACTGGGCCTCAGCCGAAGAGCCGGAAGTCTTACTGGCGGCCAGGACGAGGTCGTGCCACCACTAACAATAGTAACACC
Organism: Microtus pennsylvanicus; assembly: GCF_037038515.1. Taxonomy (NCBI): domain Eukaryota; kingdom Metazoa; phylum Chordata; class Mammalia; order Rodentia; family Cricetidae; genus Microtus; species Microtus pennsylvanicus. The sequence continues at coordinate 3,048,834 of NC_134599.1, forward strand.
ATCCTCAGTTTTCTTGCTGGCAAAAGCAAAGCACAGGCCCACCACACTTGATTAAATCATATAATTAGGACCGACTTTAATGAATATTATTACATTTCCGGCGATTTCAAGAATGCCCTTTTCTTTTCCGTGGGCAGGCAGCATAGCATAATTGAGGTTATTAATAAAAACAGCCATGGTCTACTCAGGGTTCCAGCCGCGCAACTGTGAGTCGGTATGGGCTTTGCTTGCAAATGTGCGCGCCAGCACTCCCCACCACACCGGCGCTACCCTAGAGTCCGAGAAACCCAAGGCTGAACCCCTCTGTGGCTCCCTTTCTCCCCTACTTCCAGGCCTAGATACAGCTAACCTTCCTCAGGGATGAAACCAAGGCCCAAAGAAGGGGTTTCCAGCCCCGAGGCCCCGCGTGGGGAGCTCAGGGGTGGGGGTAGATCGGTCTCGGGAGGGTGATTTCTGCCTCGCTGGCGCTGGCGCAGTGCACGCCTTCAGGGGTGGTACCGTAGCCTTGTGTCTGCGTCAGTCCGTGTTAACCTCTCAGTGAGAGGCGGGTCCCCCTGGCAGGTAGTAGTTTTCGGTGGAGCCGGGATTCTCCTGAGGGCTCTCAGGGCAGGGCCCAGGCAAAAGAAGACTGTAGAGGTCGGATATTAAACTAGCAGGAGACTAGAAAGACTTTTAACAGAGGCCTGCCAAAACCTCTGCCTTCCAGCCTGCTTGGGCTGACAGTTGGCAAACATAGGGCCTGGGTATTTGTTATGTGCACCAGTTAGACCCGCGTCAAGCGGCCATAGTCCCCTTACATTTGTCTTGACCTCTCAAGAAAAACAGCAACAACAACAAAAACCCCACAGAACTGGAACTCTGTGAGATCAAGCTGGGGTCCACCTGTGAGTCTTCTTCCTCCTGCTTAAAAGGAAGCTAACGCCAGGTCCACACTGGACTGCCTTTGGGCAGAGTTGACCCCTAGATTCTGACGACAGTGTGGGACCCCAGAGCCAGGTCAGACTAGTATGAGTGTCAGGCTGGGCCTTTTTGGGGGCCAACTGGTTGGGCCTACAGGTCTCACAGCTCTCTGTGGGTTGACTGCTCCCCTCCTTTCAGTGACTTGTGGAGAACCATAGTAGCAGATTTGGGGTGAGACTGAGACATGCCAAGGCCAGGCGCAGGAGAGCGATTGAGATCCAAAAGGCAAGTGGTTCTTCACAAAGGAACTTGCCTCTCCTACTTGGGATTCCCACCTTCTGCAGGGTGACCTAGCCAGGTCCCAGTGTCTGGGCTCCCTCAGGCTCCAGAGTCTGCGGTAGGTGTCCGGCTGTGGGAATTGTTTCTTCTGCTTGCCCCAGGTGAGAAAGCAAGCCTAGCCGGGCAAAGGCTCCACGTTAGTCACCAGCTCTGGCAACTTGCGTTTGAAGAAAAAGAAGAAAGCGACATGCACCAGAACAAGTCGAAACCCAAGGATCTGAAGGCCCTTCCAGCTCAGTCCCCTATCACAGACAAAACAAATTTTAAAGTTCCAAAATTCTGGCATTATTGGCAGGCTGGTGTCTGCTTGGCTGCCTGTGGGACCTGGGAGCTCATTACCTTATGTCCTCCCAACCAGTGTTAGGATTTGAAAATAGATGGATGTTGTTATGTTCTTATTAAAGAGGGAGGCCAACAGATTCAGGTAAATTGTGCCAGTGTTTTGAAGCTAAACCTCAGAGGTGTATGTGCTCCTTCCTAGGGAGTGGTATGGAGGCTTTTGGTGCCTCCACAGTGGAGGGTCCCTTGAGTGGCAGGAGCTGTGATCCAGCCTCTGCTTGGGAATCCCTGATGGCCCAGTGGCCAGTGCACTGAAACTGCCTAGATCACCCTTGGCAACAAACAACCCTTGACACTGAGTTTCTCTTCTTGGGAAAAACAAAGCAACTTTCTTTCAAGCCAAGAAAGTTTGGGAATACAGCAGTTTAGCTTCATGAAGTGCAGAAGACCCTTGCTTCCGAGTCAGCCAGTCCATAGCCCATCTGAATCCAGAGATGAAGTAAGTCCTTTGCTTTGGGGGTTGGGGGTGGGGGAAACAAAACTAGCATTTAGGGAAATAAGAGTATCTCTGGAAGAGCACAAATTCTTCCACCCAGCCCATGCAGTGGGCACTGGCATCCAGTCTGCATACAGTGGGGAGGGGGTGGGGGAGACCTGTTAGATTTTCTTATGTGGAGACAGATACTCCTGTGAGTGGAGGTAGCATGTTTTGATTCATTCCTCCTGGAGACCAAACGGGGACAGAAATGACTTCCTCTCCTCTGTGCTTACGTGCTGAATATTCCAAGGTCAGTCTTTAGAAAGACTATCTTCTCTTATTTCAAGGGTAGGTGCAGCACCTGGGCACTGGGGAGACCTGGGGTGGTTCCTGAGCTCAGACACAGACGTGGAAAAAGTCCACCTTCCACTGCCAACATTTTATAATAAAGAGTCACTTCTTTTTATTTAACGTAACTTTCAAGAATTTAAACACACAAAAATGCACGGGTGGGAATGTTCACAATTTTGATAACCACAGTTGTAAGTAGGGAACATTCATCCATTTCTCATAAGATTATAAATATTTCATACTGTAAAATGCACATCTTATAAACTTAAAAAAAGGACAGATTTGCTTCCTGCTAAAAGGCATGTCGTTTCACTGATTCCCAAGCAGCAAATGGTTGTTCACAGACTTTTAAATTACAACTTTTTTTTATAACTTCCTTTTCAGAAGGTTGGCACTAATATGTACAAAGTGGAAGTATTGGCGCAGTGAAATAAAGAGGTTTAAGGCAAAGAGAGAAATCCACCGTCAGTCCTCAGCAGGCAGCTTGACTCCCAGCTCAGCGGAGAACACCCCTGGGCCATTGCCCTGGCCCCAGGTGGACATTTGGACACCTTTCCCCATACACTAAACAGAAGACAGTGTGGAGTTATATATAATGTGTTTACTTATATATATATATGTACTTGGTGAGGGATATATTGAATATATTTAATTTACACAGTACCACACCTTCAAAAATAAAATGTATATCTTCTTTAAAAAAAACAAAAAAAAGACAGAAAGTGATAAGAAATGATTATTTACACACTTTCTCTAGATTCAGGAGGGTTCCGAGTTCCTTTGAAAGTCAAGGTAGCTGCAAGCTCCAGAACCCCAGCTTCACACAGGCCTGGGGTGTGCGTGCACATGCATACACGAGTATGTACACATACATGTATTCACCACTCAAACATAAGTGGGGGAAAAAAGGAAAAAAGGAAAGGAAGACATACCAACTCGCTCTGCCAGGCCCCCCAAGCTGACCTGGTGGGATTTTGGGGTCAGGGCTAGCTGATGTGGCAGCACAGCAGTGAAGCTTTGAAGCCTCAGGTCAACTTCCCCTTCTTCCTATATCCCAAGCGCTGCCCACAGTGTCCAAGGCGGGAGAGTTGGCCCTGGCAGGTCGCCACCGGGCTGTGGCGGGACAGGGGTCAGCGACACAAAAGCAGACACATGGCGGTGGCCAGTTGGGGCCTCTGAGGTGGTTGGGATGAGAGGCAGTAGGAGACAGCTGGAGAGGTGCCTGGAGAGCTGGGGGCTTTGTGGGACCTCAGCCAAGGAAATGCATCCTCTCTCCCCACTGAAGTCCAGAGCTCTCCACCACCAAGCTGACAAGTCCTACAGCATTCGCCAAGCTAGCACAAAGCAAGCTGCAGAGCCGGCCGACCAAATAGGAGCTATTTATTCGGTTCACAGTCCTGTGAGATGCAGCAATAAAAATCTTTGGACTTTAGCAAGTTGTTTTAATTTTTTTCTTTTGAAAAAAAAAGTGTTGAAAAAGTGTCCGATGTCCCATAATGGGGGATTAAAAAAGAAAAAGAAAAAAGAAAAAAAAAGAGCTGAAACCCTAAACAGCCCCCTTTGCAGAAAGAATAATAATAACATAAAATTAGCATAACCTCTTAAACACAAAAAACTCAAAAAATATTTTATAGTCGAATATTTCGGGTTTTACACCGCCTGTAAATTATATGTACATAGATTATTTTAGAACCACAGCTAACACACGGGATTTTCACAGATAATGCTGGTATAATCTTTATACACTGGCCCTTTGTTCACGGTTTTTAAATTATTGCATTGTTTCGCGCGGCCCTAGATGGCCGGCCCGCCCCGCCCTGCTCGCCCTACTCGCTGTCCGACTTGCCCTCCTTGGCGGTGGTGGAGTGGTTGTACAGGCCCTGTGCCATGAGGTGCACCGCCAGAGTGTTCTTGTTGCCCGTGGCTTTCTTGATTTTGGCCCGCTTATTCTGGAACCAGATCTTGATCTGCGACTCGTTGAGGCTAAGCTCCTGCGCCAGACTCTGGCGCCGCTGCTCTGTCAGGTACCTGTTGGTCTGAAACTCAGCCTTGAGCCTCTGCAGCTGCTCCGCAGTGAAGGCCGTGCGAGGCCGCTTGTCCTCTTTGTTCGGGTTCTTCTTCTTTGGTTTTCGGGACCTGGGACCTGTAGAAGAGGGCAGAAGTTACTGGTTGCTGGAGCAGCCTACCGCTTATAGGAAGCCCCGTCAGCCAAAGTTGAGAGGTTCCAGAGACTTCGAAGAAAGATGATGCGCCCAAGGCACACAAGGCTGAACAAGGTGGTGTGTGTGTGTGTGTGTGTGTGTGTGTGTGTGTGTGTGTGTGTGTAGGGGTGGTGGTGGAAATGAAGTGGATTGGCAGATTTGGCTAAAAGGTCGGTAGCAAACTAGGGGACCCTAATAATCACTGACTGAAGAAGGAATGCCCAACCAAAAACTTTCTGGCCTTGTTTGTGTTTGTTGCCCCTGCCCCAGCAAAGAGAACCGGGTAGGTGAGAGAAGAAGGAGATGGGGTAAGATTGAAGAAGAGGGTAGGCGAGTCAGTCAGGGGGGATCCTCCCTACACACCCTTGGCAGGGTACCATAGTAGGTTCGCAAAGAGGGTTCAGGGCTGAGTCACCACACCTGAGTCCTATCTTGTGCGGCCTGGTGAGCCCAAGTTCAGTGTTTCCTAAAATGACTCCAATGCAGCACCACCTCTTTTGCTGAGAGCCTCTGGCATCTTCAGTCTCTCTGTCCAAGAGAGGGACCTGGTTCCTGCCAGGGTGCTGACCATGGTGGCTTTTCCCTCTCAGCTCCCACCATAGGCCTGGGGTTGCTTCATTAAAAACCACCCAACTGACCTTGGGCAAGAACACAAAGTGACCCTCACAATAGCTTCCTCACGAAGGGTTCCACTACTGTTCCCACCCCTTTCTCCCTGTGGAGTTGCTAGTGTTTGAGGCAAGTGTGGAGGGTAGTAGGGTCCCAGGACCTAGTCATCAGAGGGAAAGGGTAAAGGGTTAAAGTGTTGGTAGAGGGTTCTCTTTGTAGGGGTCAGAAGGTACACAGAGTGCGGGAAAAGCCAGCCAGGCCACAGGCTAGAAGCAGAGACCTTCTTTCTGGTTCTTCCTCTGCAAGGAGCCTGAATCAACTTTCCAGGCGACTTGCCGTCCCTCAATCGAGGCCCCTTCCGCTTGAAGCGGAAGAGGGTGGAGAGGGCCGGACCCTCCCCTTTCAGGGCCTGGGACTCGCTGTTCTGCCCTGCGCTGCGGGGGTGACTTCGGGAACAGACTGTGTGGTACCCGGCTTCTCCACCAGCTGCCCAGAGCGGTACCCATCCGGGCGCAGGGGCAGCCGACCTAGCAAGAGCGGGTGAGAACTCCCTCACCTTCAGCCAAGTGGATCTCATCAAAGGGCAAGCCTAAAAGGGTCTGTGGGTACCAGAGGAGATCCAGGGAGGGGCAGATACAACTCCTCATGTTTTGGGTGTACCCATAGTCACACACACCCGCCTCCGGACATGGTCACCTTCACATCCTTGCTGAAGGCAAGGAAGCACGGGCTTGGAGCCCTTGGACCTGGCTCTCACCCTGCCAGTGAGGCTTCTAGGGTCATGGGCGAACCCTGGAACCATCACAGAGCACCGGAGACTGAGTGTGGAAGAGGCCTGGCCTACTCAGCTCTGACCTCCCACTTCTGGAGCCGATCTCAGACTCCCCTTGTTCCCTCCCCGGGGAAGAACAAGGTCTCTGTGTTCCAGCCTCCTCCACCCTGGGGTTCCTATTCTATAACACACACTCCAGTCTCTGATAATTCTTATTTCAGAGAAACGACGTCTCCTTAAAACCATACTTTCGGTTCCTCTTTCTGTGAATTCTCTTTTAAAAGGCAAACACTTAGGGAACTCAGGGAAACCGAGACAAACCTCAGCAAGTACCCTTTGCCCTCCTTTCTTTCTTAAAAGCCCAGGAAAGAAATATTACTTAAAGGGAAGGGATTTCGTTAAGCCTATGAAGGCTGCGAGCCGAACCACGCGGGGCCATGCTGCAGGATCCGCGGACCGCCACGACTTGGCGCGGCCGGGACTCGCGCGCTGGCGCTGCCGCACAAAGCCGACCGCGGCTCAAGGCCAGTCGGCTTTGTGAGCCTATATGTTAATTAAATATTAACAAAGGAGGGAGGCGAGAACAATGGAGCAAATTTCAGATCTAGCAGCAAAAATTTGGATTTTATCAGAAACACACAGGATGCTACAAGAAGGCAGTCGAGAGCGACCCAGTTTTGCTATGAACATAGGTAAAGGACACTCGTAAAATAACTGAAGATGGGGGGGGGGGCGTAGTGGGGCCTCACTCAGCTCCCGGACAAATGAAACCCACTGCTAATGGCGCTTCCTGATCACAGACCCGCATCTAATGTAGCGGGTAGTTTCTATGAAGTCTTAAAAAATTATAAACGAATGAAAAAAATACGTCTCAAACCTCCCCACCGCCTCTTTCTCAGTCTTGGCAGCACCATAAAACCCTTCAAGCTTCCTTTCTGCTAGGGGGATGGTGGCTCTGGGATGGCTGCACCTTCTTCAAGCTGCTTCCTGGCAGGATGCTGTGATGTTACTACGTGGTTCGCCAAATAAAGTGACAAAGGGAAAAGCTGTCTCAGTTTTCACCACTGCCCTGCAGTCCTTCCTCTGCTCCTAGGCCAAGAGTGGAGAAGAAGAGCATCCAGGCTTGGAATAACCGGCTCTGCGAGGGACTCTGGACCTGAGGGTGGCAGAAAGTTTCCTGGTTCCAGACTTTACAAGTGCGGGGTGTGTGTGTGGGGGGCGCTGACTCAGTTGCTCACTTCCTGAGGACCTTCCAGCTACCACCATTCCCATTAAACGACTACTGTGGGGCAGGGCATTAATGGCAGCGAGACGTCAGAGAGAGGACAGAGACAGAGACAGAGACAGAGAGAGAGACTGAGAGAGAACACGAGATTGCATCTTGCTTCTTAAGGTCCTAAATCGGTATCCCTAGAACTAGTCCTGCTTCTAGACTGTCCAGCATGGGCGAAACAGTGCCACTGTCGGGGAGAAGTATGCGTCTTTGTGTGTGTGTGTTCAGGAGAAAATGTGTTTCTTTCCCTCTGTGTATGTTCCCGGGAAAGCACCCTCCCCAGTCCCGCGGGTCTCCCCTCAGCGGGTTTGGACACCCGGTCCCACGGGCTCACCTGAAGAAGGCCGGTCAGAGTAGCGCGTGCAGTAGACCCAAGCCGGCCAGAGCATGGGCTGCGCGCCCAGGGTGGCGCTGGCTTGAGAACTGTCCGAGTCGGAGCTCACCGACAGGTCACCGCCGCCTAAGCCTCGGGCCTTGAGCGCCCCATCCAAGGAACCCCCTGGATCGCCAGTTTTTTTAGCACCGCCGTGCAGCGAAAGTGTCTTGGAACCGCCTTCTCCGTCAGCCGCTGAGTCGCCGCCGCCGGCGGAGAGCGGACCTCCCGCGCTGGGCGCGCACGCTGGGTTCGGTCGGGACTCCCTGGCGCCCGACCCCAGGAGCTGTTCGGCTCCGCCTGCGCCGCCGCCACCCTCTGTACCGCCAGCGCCGCCTTCGCCGCCTCTCGCTCCGCCCGCACCAGTACAGCACGTCCCCGTGTCCTTTCGGCGACCGAACTCAGGCCGCAGAATGTTATCGATGAAAAAGTTGGTGATGCGGTGCGGATGCTGGTGGTTGCCTGGCGCCTGCAGGACGGCGGGCAGCATCAGAGCCCGCCGGTGGCCGGTGTCCGAATCGCCCGGGCTGCTACCGCCGCCCGAGCCGCCGCCGGGGCTGGATTCCGGCAGCCTCTGCGCCTCCGCCGCTGCCTCGCTGGGCTTGGAATCATTCTCCTCCATGCTTCACAGAAAATCTTAAACCACCTCTCCACCGGCCTTCCTCCAAAGCAACCTCCGGCCGGTCTGCGGCACACACCGACACCCGCGAACCCCCACCCAGCGGAGTCCCCCAAAGGCGCGAGAGGTGCAGAGCTGGAGTCCTACAGGTCTGCGGGCGCGCTCCTAGCCGAGCCACGTTCGTATCCACGAAGTGCGTTAGCAAATAACCAGACTCTCCTAGCTGGCCAGGACGCGGGGAGATTCAAAGGAGGTAGGTCCCGGTCTCGGCGACGCACCCGGCTTCAGACGGTCACCGCACTCCAGCGGGGACCTAGGACGTCTGTCCCGCTCCACGCTCCTCTCGGTGGCCAGAAGCCTTGGGCTCCGGCGCCGCCGCCTCGGCCACCGCGGGCCAGAGCTGCACGCATGCAGGCAGCGCGCTCCCCGCGCTCAGCGCCGCCTGGGCCCGCTCGGGCCGCCACTGCTCGGCCGTCGCCGCCCGCCTGTCCCGGCCGGCCCTCGAGGCTGCGGGGCGCGAGCGCTCAGCTCGCCCGCCGTCGCCAACATGCACATGGAGGCCCGCGGGCCCGCACTGCGCTCCACCCGCCCCGGGGCTCCCCGCGCCAGGCCACCGCCCCGCTGCGGGCCGGGGCGCCCCACGGGCGAGCGGCTGCGCCCCCGCTGAGCCCCGCGCAGTACCGCGGCCCGAGCCGCATGGGTGAGGGGCGGGAGGCCGGGCCGGGCTGGGCCTCCCGCGCTCCCTCCCAGTCTGCGCGCCCTCGCCGCCTCAGCCTGCGCGCGGGCTCGGGAAAATTTCAGGCCACTTAGCGCAACCTGAGACACTTTCACTCTGGATTTTTGTTCTTATTTTTAACAGAGCCCCCTCGAGTGACGTCGCGGGCCGGTCTCCTGGACACGTGCCTCGGGCCAATGGCCGCTGCGCCGCGTATCCACGTGATGCGCCGGCGGCAGCTTGGTGACAGGAACCGCCTGCCGCCCCTCCCCCGCCGCCACCTCCCCTCCCCCCTCCTTAAAGCGGCCGCTCTCAGGGCTTGGGGCTCCGGAGCCTATAAGCTAGCCAGGTCGGCCGCCGAGTTTTCTGTGCTTGTTTGCACTTCTCCTCGCGGCTTGGAAAAGTCAGGAACCTGTGACAGTCTTGCCAGGTGACTGCTACGCCTAAATGGACACGTGCTGGAAGATCGTTATTTTTAACATTCCTATATTGTTTACGGTGGGGAGAGATCCCACAATTCCTTGCACAAAATGCATAAATAAGATTAAATGAGCTGCCGAGATACAAAGAGAGGTTTGTAACCCGCTTTCCTTGCTGGTGGAGGGGAAAATTGTCACTTATATTTGACTTTAGTTACCCAGCAGCATTGGGTCCTAATCGCCAGGAGAGAACACAGGGTGCTCCTCCTACAGACACCTACTCTCAGCATGCATGCCTGTGCAGGAGGCGCACGCACACGGAAGGATTCCACCCGTGGACAGGGGGTTCCTCAGGAACCTGAACATAGATCTTTACGCCAGAATACAATTTAGTGCTCCATTTAAGGAAGGAGAAATAAAGGAATTTTTTGAGAAGGGTTATAGCGCAATCTTCTATTAGAAGGGAGTGACGACTGCTTAGCCAAATCCTCAAAACCATCCGCAGCAAAAGTGATCCTGTATGCGGCTGGGCACACACACACACACACACACACACACACACACACACACACACACACCATCATTAGAGCTCCCCAACCCCTACACTGAGCTAAGGCCACCCATCTCATTACCTTTGTCTTAAAACATTAAGCTGGTTTTGCGGGAAAGCAAGGCTAATTTGAAAGAATAGGAATGCTGTGACAGGGTGGGGGCCCCAATTTGTTTTTCCCTTTTCTTGTCTTTATTCCCCTCTAAACCTCTCTGGCTGCTGAAAGAATGGCCCTTCTCTGTTCTCTCCCTCCCACCTCCCCCCAGGGTCCTTCCAATTTGCTCTCCTCTCCCCACCAAACATACTGGTTACTACAGGCTTGCCTGTCCATTAAAAAAAGCATTTTTATGGAAATGTATTAACTTTCAGAAAGACCCAGAAGGGCAACTGAGAGGGCACAGGAGTGCTGGCATAATAATAAACGTCCTCAGACAGCCTGGGATCAGAGGGAGGCCCCAGACTGCCTTTGCTCAGACTCCCTGCCTGGTGGGCCACCGCACCTGAACTCCAGGTGGCACCTGTCCTGAGCTGCCAGGTCCTGATGAAGGGCAAGGATCATGGCCAACAGCGCATCCAGGCACGGAGGCCTGCCAGGCTATCTGGACTTTGTGGTCCATTTTTTTTTTTGGCAGTTGTGTCTGGACTTGGACCCACACCCAGCCTCATTGTGCACCCTGTCTTCCTGGCAGGTTTCACCAGAGGCAGTAATTCCCAAAGGGGTCTCTTGGGGAAGTTAGCCCACAGACACAACTGCCACCAAGACTCACGCTTCTGAAGATGGCCTTGCTCTGGATACATGCTGCAGACAGATAGAATGTCTAAGTGGAGAAGACACTCTGTATCAGGGAGAAGGGTGTGTCTTTCCCTGTCTCTATTCTTCTTGTTTAAAGGAGTCCCCAACAACCTTTTTTGTTGTTGATGTTCATGGGTTTTTTGTTCTGTTTCTTTGTTTGTTTGTTTTTGGTTGTTTTGTTTGTTTGTTTTTGAGACAGGATTTCTCTGTACTGAAACTCATTGCGGGCTGACCTCAAACTTACAGAGATCCACCTGCCTCTCTCCCCGAGTACTAATATTAAAGGCAAGCGCCCACAACAGCCACCATTGGGTTTCACCAAAGTTTTTGACTAAGAAAATACCTGGTGGGTCGTTCCTAGTGAGAAGCAGAGCAGGACAGAGGAAAAGAGATGAGAAACCTGTCTCTACGAACATGGGACAGCCCAAGTGAGTGAAGATGGGAACATCCTATGAACATTTTAGGACTCTTGAACTATCACCAGCCAGTGAATGAACGCTCTGATTTCTTCTTGTCTCCTAAACCAGATTACATATGGTCTGCTAGAGCTCCGAGATTCCTGCACACAGTCCAAGTTCATCTTCCTACCTGTCTTATGAAAATGATTAGGCCCTTATCTGATGTCTTGGAAACCTCTGCCTCGAATAGATTGCTCCAGCATTAAATTAGCCAAAGGTGCTGGACTTTGTACTCTTTCCCTTGCACCAAACTCAGATTTAGATCTGAAACATAAGCCCTGAAGATCGGCCTTACCCGCAGGAACAAGCCCAACTAGGCCAAGAACAGAGGTGAGTTCTTAGGTTGTCCCCAGGAAGGGAGGGGCTGAAGGTAGAAGGGAAGATTTTGAAGAAAGGATAGAGAAACCCCAAAACAAATATCAAGGTGGCTATGGGGCTACCCAAAATGAAAACTCCAGCAGTGAGTTATCCTTAAGAATGGGCACAAGCAAAGGGCGGGGACCCTTTCCAATGGGTGAAGCTGTGGTGAAGGTACATTAAGCCATAGTGCCTTGGGGTTGGGGAAATTCTAAGTGGCACAAATATAGACCCGGATTTCAGCAGGGTTCTACTGTGCTGGGGGGTGGGGTTCAGTCTGGGTATTTGCGCCTTCTGGGGAAGGGGCAGGGTGTTTTGAGGGGATGCCTTGAAGGACACCTTTCCAAATAAGCTCTACCCTGAGTCTAAGAAGAGGAGACGCCAGCACCCTGGCTTCGGCTCAGCAACTACGCTGAGCCAGTTCTCCTCGGCTTTCAGTGCCCCCATGGCCGCAGACCTAGGTGATCCATTAGAAGAACCAGCAGCTGCCATCTGTCCCTCTGGAAGCGTTTCTGGTGGTTCCAACTTCGGAACACCGTTTCCCTTCTGCGTGTACCAGGGACCAGCAGCGGGCCCACAAAGCACCCGCTTACATGGAACCTTGCTCCGTGCGTCCGAGGCTAACGGACAAAGAGAGAGGCCTCCAAGGGCACAAAGGGGAAAGTGGCGCCCACACAGCAGACTTTGTAACTCTGAAGCTGATTGCAATCGAAAGCAGCTGCCCCAAATGCCGGTGCCTGGCTGCGCATCCAGCGTTGCTGCCTTTTTGTTTTGTTGTGTTTTGTTTCCCCCATTTCGGAGACGAAGCCCTCCGGAAGACGACTTTCTCGTCCCTTCTACCACCCCGCACTGCCCTCGCTGCTTTCTGTGATGCCGGCACCGCAGGAAATAACGAAAGTAGTGAGTGCGAGGTCTCTGCCTGTCGCCCCAGCGGACCAGCTCCAGAACACCCCCTCCCCCCGCAAAATCTGGCCGGGTCAGTCCTGCACCCTGGCAGGATCGAGGCTCACATTTTGAATGCTGAGTGGGAAGTAAGGACAGCGGCAGAGATACCTCCACGCTGGAGTCTAGCAGCTCTAGGCTCCTGATGCTGTCGGTGTCCGCCTTTAGACAAAGGCTAAAATCAAAGGATGGTGGGAAGGACAAGGGCAGCAGACACTGAGCTCGAGGTCTCATGTCTGTGCTCACCTGAGAGTGGACAGGCCTGCAGACTGTGACCCCACTTAGACTAGGGCCAGGAAGACCTCCAGATAACCCCAGAAAGGATGAAGTTAAACTGCATAGTGACAGCCCCGGAAAGGAGGCTTGGGGGCACTATGCCATAATCTCCAAGACCCTTAGTCTTCAAGTCTCTGATTTTAGGAGCACCCTGTATGGCTAGCAGAGCCCGGTTTGTGAGTTGGTGCCGGCACAGGCCCGGCTCCTGAGCCTGACACAATGCTGCCCTTTCAGTCCACTAGACTATGTACACCAGAATCACTGGGGAAGCAGCATGACTTAACCAAGGTTCCTTGGTGTCATGGAAGAAAGGGGCGAAGCACCCACTGGAGACACGGGAAGACAGCCTGGAGAGCCAGAAGGAAAATGCACTAGGCAGACAGACTTTCACGCCCAAGAGGAGGCGTTCAAAACCACTTTCTGCAAGCTCTCCTGAAAATTGATTTCTAGAGAATCCCCAAATTGCCTTGCTGGTGCTGATATACACTTCTGGTCACCACCCAGGCTCCCCTGGGTTTGTTTTCTCCACCGGGACTTTCTCCTTGGCAAACCCCGAATCCCTCAAATTGCCTGCAGCTGCCCCAAAGCTTGCGGGCTCTGCTGCAGAGCTAGTCTTCAGACTGGCCCAAATGTGGAGTCTGGGGAAGGCCGAGCAGGGCCCACTGTTCCGAAAGGGAACACTGAAGTCAAACAAACTTACAGCCTTGGCCACAGCCTTGGGCTCTGGTTGGATCTTCCACACCTGTCTCTTAGGGGTACAGACCATTTCCTGGGGTGTTAGGAAAGATGGCCCAAGGATAGGAAAAATGTCTTCCAAATGGCAGCCAAGAAGAAAGTGGCACCAAGTCCAGAAACTATACACTTGAGTTTGCTTTGCAAGGTGGCCCTCTAGGCCCAGCCAACCAAGTATTCCCAAACTAGAAGGAATGGTCTGAGGTTATGAGTTTTGAGGGGGGAAAAAAACCGAACACACTCCACAAGGTCAGCATGGGAACAGGGTACCCACTATCTTCCTCTTGCTTATTATAGTGGAGGGGGGAAAGCAAGAAGTTCAAGAGAGAATCCTAGGGAGGACTCCTCCTATGTGACAACTCCTCCTATGGGTGTCACAGAAAGGTGGCTTTCTGAATTCTTTTGGAAATACTATCTGATAAACTAAACTAAGCCATCTGGGTGGGTCCAGCTGAACTACACCTGTTTGGATGCTAACCCCATTAGGAGAAGACGATATACACACGTTATCCCCTTTCCCTTGTACTCACCTTACAAGGACTTGGTTAACTTAAGGGAGAAGGATTTTTTTTTAACAAATAAATGGAAATAATAGTAGTTAATTTTTGCACTATCAAATATAAAGATGTGACTAAAGTGTGCACTCAATTCAGAATCTTTTACATTCGTTAAACCATTGCCTAATTCTTCTGAGACAAGCAGAGTTGGTCATTTCTTTGGTGTGCTTTCCATTGACCTGTATACATCCTTAGACGTGCAGTGGGGGGGGGGCAGGGTGTGTGTGGGGGTGTCCCTGTGTCAAGACAATTTCAGTGTTAACTTCAGAGGCAAATGCTATCAAAGTGTGGCAACCTTTTTCAGGCACAAAGCCTCCATTATGACCTTCATGGACTCACTCAAATGGGCTCGAGTGTCACACCTCGTTTGCCAAGGTCCAGCCTACCCTAGCCAGATGTCCCATTTCACTGCCAACAGGCATGGGGCACCACTGTGTGCCTCTCAGTAAACCCACCTCTCCTTTTACTCCCATCCCAGCACCCCTGGTCCCAAAGAAAGCAAAACCCAGAAAAGATTTCCCTTCTCTCTGGAAGCCCCTCTGTGTTGTGATCATTTTATTTCGGGGGCGTTTCTGGATTTTGTGTGTCTCTCATCAGTTAGTCCCGTGAGACAAACAGCCTCTCTGAAGAAGAAGGCAGAGGTGAGCAACTCTACACCGTTGGGAGAATTAACACGGCCTGGAGAAAGAAATGGGATATGCCGAGGATATCCCGCGTTTGTAGCTAATGCCTTCACATTCCTGAGGATTTTCACTCTCCCATCCATCAGAAGCAAGAAATGCGAGCTGCTCTAATTAGCTGCCCATTTCCAGTTCGCAGTCTGCTCTGCCAGGGCTGACCTTGGAAGCCTTGTGTAGCCTCTGGTTTGCAGGTGTTGGGCGCCGCGCCTTGGGGGAGGGGTTCCCTCTGGCCTCCGTCAGCCTGGGCCCAAAAATATTAGGTTCCAAAACCTCTTCGGTAAACAAAACACAGGTTTCTCAAACAAGTCACTTGCCGGGCGACACTTAGCACTTTCGGCCTTCAACTACGCACAAATTCAGCAGAGCCTCCCGCAAAGCAACCCTCAGGGCTGCAGCCTGAAAACCCAACGCTGGATATTGTCTCTTTGGATTGGAAACCTCATTGATGGATTTTCTCAGATGCCATAACGGATTTGGGGTAAAGATTTTTCCCCTCCCCCAAACGCGAGTGTAGGCCAGGGTCCGAGAACAGCCTAGTTGCAGGCTTGTAACCCTTCGTTTCCGGGAAGATTTTCCTTTCCATATTGGAAACTTCTGGAAAATACAAAACCAAGAGACAAAAAAAGCGACCCTGCTACTTGAAGGAGAGCTCCCTCTCTGGGGAACCAGGTAGTTGCAATCCTCGGAAGTGAGAGTGGAGAGCAGAGGAGAGGGAGGCGCTGGGCACTGGCCTACTCCGAAGGATAGGAGCGTTCCCCCTCACCCCTGCGCGATCCAGTCCTATAGCCCAACCGGGAGGAGAGGGGCCCTATGCTCCCCGCTTCCCTGTGAAATGACCCAGCACTGCAGAACGGAGCACACGGCACCCCTGCCCAGAAAAGAGCCGGGCCGCCCCGGCTAGCCTGAGTGTAGTGTCTCAGTGTAGTTCAGCCCGGTGAGCTCGTCCCGTGAGGGCTCGCGTCAGCGAGAGCTGGCTGTGTATTGCCAGGGTAGGTGGCGGTGCGTGTGGATCGATGGGTAGGGCTTCTCTCGGGAAGAAACCAGTGATCCAGCCTCTCCTCCCCAAATTAGTGGTCTCTCTGGAGCACAGCTGCTCTTTCGGGTCTCCTAATTCCACTTGCCCCTCTCCGCTTCACCAGGTTGATTAGAGGAATCCCTTCGCCGAGCTTTTAGTGTCAGATTCCCAGAGCGACTTTGGGTAAGTTTCCTCCAAGAGTGGAGAAAAATCAAATCCTTGTGGCTATCCGGCACCCATTCATCTGTTCCGGCAGCAACTTCCTGGGCAAGCAGTTTGGGACTGATTCCTAGTGACTTCATGTATGCACCGAGGTGCCCAAAGAGGGAGCTTTGGGAGGGACACGGAGGTCTGCACTGGCATCCCCTGGCTTGAAGCAAGGCGCTAGGGCTGTGCCGTTGCTTTCTAGGGAGGAGGAGCTCCGGGCACGCCACGGCCCAGGGCTAGGCAGTCAGAACTAAGGACTTAGACGCTGTTTGGCCGGAGAGCTTTTCCTCCCAGGCTAAAGCCAGCTTCCCGAAGCCCCGCCCCCTACATCTCGTGCCCTGAAGGGCTTACTGGACGCTACAGGAATGAACCCTCCTCCCCTGTGCCCCCCCCCAAGCACACAGAGGGACCGCTAGGCGCGGATTTGTGAATGAACCGCTGAATTCTTCCCAGCTCACAGATCAGAGGGTTGTGCTCGCTCCACCGACGTGGTCCAATGAGCGTCTGCAATAAGAGCTTAGCGACAAAGCTGGGTTTACCGCGGGCGGACTCCGCGGAGCTGCGCTGCGCAGGGCGGGACAGCGGAGGGGGCCGGAGCAAAGACCGGAACTTCAAAGCCTGTTGCCAAGGCTCAGTGAAAGGGTGGCCCTCCGAAATGACACGGTCCGCAATAGCACTCCCCACCCACCCGAAGACTAGAAGGCTACCCAACACCGACCTTGGTGACACAGCTCCCGCTGACACCACCCCTTTTCCCCACTGGCGCTCGGGAAAGTCTGAGTTCTCCGCGAGACCCTAGGCAAAAGCTTACAGCCTGGGACCTGATCCGGCTGCTTCCGGAGCGAAGGTCTCCTCCCTGAATAGTTACGTCTTTCAAAGCCCTCACTGCCAACTCGTACCTTTTAAAATTAACATCATCGATTGCTTCCCTTGTGCCCTCATACTGGGGGAGGTAACAGGAGGAGCGGACACCCACAACCGCCCTGGCACCACCTCCCCACCTCATTTACAGCTGAAACCTCCGCCGCCCCCTTTTAGAAAGAGAAATCGATCCACAGATATCGACCTGCACGCGCGGAGGGCTCTCTCTCCCTGACCAGTCGGGTCTCAGTGACATCTGAGTCTCATACCTGGGAGGAAATGCCTTCCTCATAGTCATTGCCTCCTGAGCTACCTGACGTGCAAATTTTAAGTTTGTATGCTGTTTTTCTAGAGAAACCTGGAGAAGGAGGATGACAGGAGAAGGGGCGAGATGGAGAAGAGGGAGAGGTCAGAGGTTAGGGGAGATTACGGATCAGCGCCCCTTCTCATCCTCAGTGGCCCAGAGGGAAAATCACTCTAGCAAGAGATTCAGACACCTCGTTAAAAAGCTATTGTTGGGGGGGGGGGGGAAGGCCTGCCATCCAATGAAGACACAAGATAAAGTCTAAATGACTAAATATCTGGCTGGATGGAATGGGGAAGAGGAACCTAGCTGGAAAGGCAGGGACAAAGACACCCTTAGGGGCAGAACGCTATTTTCTCTCCTTGGACCTATCAGAGCGAGCTCAGTTCCAGCTCCACTAGCTGGGAATAACCGTTCTACCCAGAGCGAGCAACCAGGTTTAGTTAGGGCTTTGCTGGGCAGGGAGGCAGAAGGCTGGAGTTTGGCTATACCCCGACCCCTTTCATGTTAAATTATCTCAGTGGGTTGAATTACCCTCACTCACTTCTCCAGCCACAGGGGATGGGTCAGATGCTATGGCAACCCTGATGTTTCCTTCTGAACTTGACCGCTTCCTGCCAAACCTACTCCCTGCCATCAGCCAAGGAGGAATGGGGCCTTGAACTCCCACCAAATGATTGACCACTCACCTCTCTATAATGAGGCTTCTACGTGGAGCTGTCTCCTGAGACTCCCCCTGGAAGGGCTGGTGGGCTTGGCGTCCCGTTGCCCAGCCCCCAGTGGCTGGCCCAGTCTTACTGACCCAGCTGCTCTGGCACACTTTTATCTTGACCTTGGAGGCCTGAGGATTCACCCCTTGCCTTCCTAGGTCGGCAGCCTGATCTTGCCAGTCCTGGGTCACCAAACCCCAAACCATTCCTTAGCTGGGTTGGGAATGGGTGGGGGAGTTAGAAGGTGAAGGTGCGGTGTGGGGGTTGCCCTTCCTCACACCTATTCCTAATAGGATAGGACTCTAGAACTGGCCTAGAGTCCCTGACAGCTGTCCAACTTGAAGGTACAAGTATGTTATCTTAATTATTGTCAGGTTCATTGTTGAAGGTGAACCTCAGGAGGTGGGGTGTGGCTGGCATGTAGCAGCAGTGCACCAACACCCTCAAACCTTTTGATTTCTTTACACCTTAAGAAGTTAATGAGGATCTGAAGGCACATTTGCTTATTGATAACCTATTTACTGATTATTACCGTCTTAGAAATTGAAATGTTTAAAATACACTAGTAAATCTATTCATTTTCAGTTGCAATGCGATACACTACATAATATGCTTCGGTGAATATTTGTTTGAATCCCCCAAATAATAGAAGATCAGTCTCAAGAATGAAGAGTAATATTTTTTTTTAATTTTTTAATCACTTCTTTAAGGGCTGGCTTAACAGAAGATGGTAGGATTCCCATTTCTGCTTGTGCAACTCATTCTTTTGGTTCACATGCAGGGAGAAAATCCTAGTGCATATGTAGCTCAAGACAAAAGGCAGATTTCACTGGCCAGGTCACATGACTGTGGGGTTAAACTTCAACAAGTGGCAAACAACCTCCTTCTTCATCTTTTCCTCCTCCTCCTCTTCCTTTCTCCTCCCTCCTCCTTTACAGTAAGAGGAGGTGGAATTCGTGGCCTTTCACATGCTTGGCAAGTGTTCTACCACTGGGGCCTCATTTTACTTTTTATTTTGAGACAGAATCTAATTTACCCGGGTTGACCTCGATCTACCATCCTCCTGCCTCAGCTTTCCAAGCAGTGAGAGTGACGTGCCTGAACCCTCAGAGCCTGAGGCTGCTGCTGCAGGGATTCCAGGTGTCTCTGGCACCCCGGGGGGCTCTTTCCTAGCTTGTGTCAGACTGTGTTGGACACACGAGCACCCCTCTACATGGTCCCTGTATTTACACCACAGCTTCTGGTGTGAGATTCCCAATTCTTCTTCCTTGTTTTCAAGCCTGTGATTGACAAAATAACAGTCCAGGGCATCTTTCTTTCTCTCTCTCTCTCTCTCTCTCTCTCTCTCTCTCTCTCTCTCTCTCTTTCTTTCTTTCTTTCTTT
The DNA here is from genome assembly GCF_037038515.1 of Microtus pennsylvanicus. Classification (NCBI taxonomy): domain Eukaryota; kingdom Metazoa; phylum Chordata; class Mammalia; order Rodentia; family Cricetidae; genus Microtus; species Microtus pennsylvanicus. The sequence continues at coordinate 3,067,987 of NC_134599.1, forward strand.
CTTTTTAAATCATGGCCATGCCCTATAATCTCGGCCAGCCTGTATGGTTCAAGCCAACCTTCAACTCAGCCTCCATCCTTCTCCCTGTGTCTCCCAAACCTTGGGATCACGAGTGTGAGCCACCATGTCTGGACTCAATGGAATTCCTATGTGTGTATACAAGTTTGCGTATGACCTTGTGAAGCCCAGGGGTTGAGGCCGGATGTTTTCCTCTATTGCTCTCTACTTGATTCATTTATTTATGGGAAGAGAGTGTTGTTAACATGTAATGAACCTCCCTGTGTGGTTACCATGTGTTACTATGTAATGAACCTTTCTGTGTGGTTAACATGTGTTACTATGTAATGAACCTCCCTGTGTGGTTACCATGTGTTACTATGTAATGAACCTTTCTGTGTGGTTTCAAGCCACCAGGGCACAGGTGCCCTTAACACCTTTTCTCTGCTCCTCAGCTCTTCTGCTGAAGAGCTTGGCTTTCGTGATGACAAACTTTCCTGTCCCCAGAACTTTGCAGTAACCCAGTTGCACCACATCAATTATGGGAGCAGCTCCATTATCACTGTGGGCCCCATTTCTCCATGTCTGCTACTGACTGGTGTCCACAGTTGATCCAGGCTAGCCACTGGGCAGAAGCTCCTGGTTCTTTTTAAGTGGAAATGCCTTGAACCAACTCCCCCAAAGTCATTTGGATGGTATTTTCCTGGCTAGCACGAGAGTAAGACAGACATCAAGTCCTCAGGGGCACAAAACAGTTAACTCTCCAAAATGCCTTAGTGATGGGAAGGGAGGCACTTTCTGGTTCCCTGGGTGATTAGAAACCCTGAGGTAGACCCTGGGCCACTGACTGAACCCAGCTTATAAGGAACGGGGTGCCAAGAGCCCTGTGACTCCTCGCCCCCTGTGATGTGTACACACTTCCGGGTACAAGCAAGTCAGATGAAGAGGACAGAACAAGGAAGGATTCTTACCAGAGCAATGGCTCAGAGGGGTGGGCGGTTCCCCACAGGGTGGGCTGTATGACATGAGGGGACTGGACTGCAGCTCCCTGCAGGGTGGGTGCTTTCAGAATGAGCTGGAAGTGTGGAGGAGGTAAACTGGGAGTCATATTCAGAGCACAGGCTCAAGTGAGATGAAGGACAAGGTTCCTGGGCGAGACGAAGGCAAAGTTGGAGGAGGAAGGACTGGGAGATGCTCGGTGGGTAATGTGTTTTCTACCCAAGCATAAGGACTTGAGTTCTGATCCCTTGTACCCACATAAACACTTGACTGAGTAGGACAAGGATCTGTAACCCCACTTCTTAGGACAAGAAAAGGTGGAACACAGGAGAATCTAGGGCTTGCTGGGCCGCTAGTTTAGCTCAAACAGTAAGGTCCAGGTTCAGTGGAAGACCCTGTCTCAAAAACTCAACTAGAGAGCAATAGACAACCAATGTTGACTCCTGGAGTCTGTACACCCTGGAGAGTACACTGATGTACACACACACACACACACACACGGAGGGAGAAAGTTTGTTGTGGGATATTTGCTTACACTGCGTGAAGATGTATTGTGATTAGTTTAATAAAAAGCTGCGTGGTTAGTAGCTAGGCAGGACTTCTGGGCAGAGAGAGGAACTCGGGGTTAGAATCTGGAATGGCAGGAGACACCAGCAAGATGCTGAGGAAGTTCCATGTACAGAATGGAAGGGAGATAAAAAGCCACGTGGTAGAATGTAGATCAATAGAATCCGATTAAGTTATAAGAGCTAGTTGGGAACAAGCCTAAGCTAAAACCCAAGCTTTTATAATTAATAATAAGTCTCTGTGTCATTATTTGGGGATTGTGGTTAGAAAAGAAAGTCCAGCTGTAGAGGGTACTTGCTGGAGGAGGCCAGGTGGGCTGCCTACCACTGTCCCTGTGGTTCCTATCCATCCTTGAATTATGTTGAGAACAAATAACAGTCAGGTCCAAGGCCACTATACTTTTCATACCAGTGAAACTGGTCCCCAGCCTAGAGTGATTCAAGTTGTAGAGGGTGAGGTGGTTTGAATGAGAATGACCCTTGTAGGCTCATATATTTGAATATTGCTTGGTTCCCAGTTGGTGAACTGTATGAGGATTAGGAGTTGTGGATTGTTGGAGGATGTGTGTCACTGTGGGTGGGCTTTGAGGTTTCAAAAGCCCATGCCAGGCCCAGCCTCTCTTTCCCTCTCTCTCTGCCTTCTGCCTACAGATCAGGATATAAGCTCTCAGCTCCTGCTCCAGCCCCATGTCTGTCTGCACGCCTCCATGCTCCCTGCCATGATGTTTATGGGCCAACCCTCTGAAACTGTAAGCAAGCTCCTAACTAAATATTTCTTCTTATATGTTGCTTCCATCGTGTTGTTTCATCACAGCAATAGAACAGTAACTAAGAGAGGCTGGGGTACAATCTGTAGAATGCAGAACAGGCCGTGGGGAGTGCTGAAGTCACTGTAGGAAGGACAAGAAAGTCCAGCGAGACACAGATGTGGTAGAGTCCAGGAGCAGAGAAAGAATGCGAACTCCTGTGTGGCCAACGAGGGAAGAGTTGAAGGCCTATAGGCCACACAGGAACTACATATGGCCTCATCTCGTACGAAGGAAGGACATGACAGCCAGTGGCCTTGGAGAGTCAGCCAGGGAGGACTTGGCTCTTGAAACTGGGCTAGAGGAGTGGAGGAGAAAGGAGCCACGTGATCAGGAGAAGGAATTGACTCCAATGAGAGGCCAATGTCATCTAGGAGCTGAACCTCGACAGAGCCATGTGTTCCTCTGAGCCCTCTGAGCTGGCCCTGCCTCCTCAGTCAGATGCAGCCGCTGGCATCCACGACTCATTCTCCCCGAGAGACCATGAGACCCTCAAGGAACTGAGTTCTCACTTCTAGCACCAAAGCTATGGAAGCTAAGAGGACAGGCCTCAGAGTCAGGACAGCATCACTCACCTCTAGGTCACACTCAGAAAGGCTGGTGCTGGATTTGAGCATGCCTAGTGCCAGTGTTTGGTGTAGAGTCTCTAGTTTCCTCCCAGGCAAGAGTAGCTGGCCATGTCCCCTAGATTGACGAACCTTACTCGTCCATAATGTTCATTTTATTCCCATATATCTGAATCCAGCCTCTGTACCTTCTGATTTGCACTGCTCCCCACCACTTCACCTTTTAGTGGAAGTCCCAATAAAGTTTCTGTCTGTCCCTCTGCAGGACAGGCTGTATCTCTGCACCCTGGCTCTCACATCTCCTCTCTGTCATACCAGAGATAATCCAGCTACCAGCTATTCTAACTCAGGGTACTCATTCAAGGAGTGAAGTCATTGCACCAGGGAGACCTGCCACACCCTTCAGAATGACCCAGATGTGAAACCAGCCTCAATGCCAGTTGAAGGAGGGATGGATGGAAAAGATGTGGAGTGGACAGGGAGTGTTAGTATTCAGCCATAAAGAAGAATGAAACACTGTTATCTGCAGCAAAATGGATGGAACTTGAGAGTGTCGTGTGAGATGAAATGAACCAGACAGAGACAGACAAACTCCATACACGTTCTCTTGATGTAGAAGCAAAGAAAAAGCCAACCTGAGTACAGAGTAGTAATGAGGAGAGGTTAGGAGGAAAGAAAACTGGATGCTGGTTTCACTAATGCATGGGGTACACATGTAGAACTGGCACCCCAAATCCCAATAACTTGTACAATTAAAATAGATAGAATGTAAACTAATAGCTGCAGGTGGAGGCAGGTGATAAAGCAGGTGGGGGACAGGTGAGTAGGTAGGTGGGAACAGGTGGGGACAGGTGGGGAGGCAGGTGGGGGGGAGGTGAGAAGGCAGATGTGGGCAAGAAAGAAGGCAGGTAGGGACAGATGAGGAGGCAGGAGTGGGGGCAGGTGATAAGGCAGGTGGGGCCAGGTGTTGAGGCCAGAGTAGGGCAGGTGGGGAGGCAGGTGGGGGCAGGTGAGAAGGCAGGTGGGGGACAGGTAAGAAGGCAGGTGAGGGCAGGTGGGGAGGCAGGTTGGGGCAGGTGGAGGCAAGTAAGAAGGAAGGTGGGGGACAGGTGAGTAGGCAGATGGGGACAGGTGTGGGCAGGTGATAAGGCAGGTGGGGGCAGATGGGAAGGCAGGTGCGGGCAGGTGAGGAGACAGGTGTGGGCAGCTGATAAAGCAGATAGGGGCAGATGAGAAGGCAGTGAGGGCAGGTGGGGAGACAAGCAAAGGCAGGTGAGGCAGTAGTAAGGAAGCAGTTAGGATGCTCCCATGTGTTGGTGCCTCCTGACAGCACTTCAGCTCAGAACTGTCTGTATTCTGGGGTGGGGTTCTGTCCACACGGACCCTGGGAATACAGGGTCATTGAGTTCTCTGTTCCCCACTGTGGGGACAAGTGATCCAAGGCCTTATTCCTCTACGCTTTCTCCTTTAAAGAAGAGTGTCTGCCCAGGTGGGCAGAGGTTTAGTGGAGAGCTGTGGAGTGCCACAGGGCAGTACTCCCAGGAGCCAGCTCTGTCCTCCTGCCCATGGACCCCTGGACTCCAGTCAGGTCAGCCTTGCGTCTTACTCCTGAGTCAGAGCCTTTCAATGTCTGTTAGACTAGAAGGCCAGGGCAGCGAGTAGAAGGTACGACGCGGTCTTCCCTGTTAGTCCCAGCCACAAACACCCTTCTATGTAAGGCGACAGTCACAAGTTCAGAGATTGGAAAAATTATTCTGTCTACAGAGCATGTCTGTGGGTCTGTAGAGGCATGGCAGGAATGTTCAGAGCATGCCTTGTCCTAGGTTACTACTAGGTTGCTACTCTGACCATCAGAATGATTCTTGCTGGATGTGGGGAGGGTGTCAGACAGTCATGCTGAAATCTGTGTGTTATTCTCTAACATTCTCTTGTACCCCAAGTGCTGGGTATACCCAAAGAATCTACATTTCCCCAAGTTCCTTGGGCAGTGCTATGCACACAAAGATCTTGTCATTGCTCTTCTGGATGGGAACAGTGGTTGGAACTTGGGGGCTGGAGTCCTTCCCCAGCCTGGGGAATCTGTAAACATGTCTCTCCACCCCTGCCTGGGGTTCCAGGAGCGGGAGAGTCTTCTGACTTTGCCCAGGGTTACTGTGCACCTGGTAGACCTGTAGTCAGGGTGGTGGTAGCAGCTGGAGGACGGGAGTTCCTGGCTTAGGACAGGAGTTCAGGACAGGAGGGGACGTGTGACCAGACAGTGAGACTATCTCCTGTAGTGTTCTTCAGGGGCCAACCTGACTCCTGCTCAGAACTGTTGTGTCTCCTGCTCGGCTTGCCAATGTTAGACCAGAGGTACAGAGAAGAGAGCATCAGGCTGGGGACCAGAAGGGAGTCAAACACCCACTCATCATTAAATAGCTGGCAGCCCCAGGCAAGTCCCAGTCCCCCTGGGCCCCCAGAAGACTCCCAGGAGCGATCCCGTGGGACTGCTCAGGCTCAGTGGTCAGACTGAGGGGACATTTTCTAGGCTAATTGAGCTTTGCCCCCAATTCCACCCTCTCGGAGAAAGAGACGCCTTATTATTCGATGATTAGAACGTGCTTTAAATAGTATCTCCAATCTCTTCCTCACCCATCAAGTGTTGGTGGGGAGGGGTCTCTGTGGGGAAGAGGTTGCCCTGGGGAACAGGCTCCCAATCTACATCTGAGAAGAGGTGTCAGTAGAGGAGCTGGTGTCCCCACTGGGGATGGAACCTGCTTCCATTTAATTTCCACGTGGGGGCGATTCTCGGGCTGTGACAATTAAAAAGAAGAAAAACCCATTTGCATTTTTCCTGGGTGTAATGACCTTCCAAACCAACGTTCAGTCGTCTCATTTAAAACAGTGGCGTGCACGGTAGCATGAATAATTCAACGGCCTGGAGTTCTCCCACGCATGGGGGTTAAAAACCTTATTTTTGACCTAGTTCCAAAGTTGAATCGGTTCATGTAATCTCATAACCACATGGTTTCCATTCTTTAAGGTATATTCTGTTTTACTCAAAGATCTCATATCCTAAGTAAACTGAGAGTCAAGGTTTAGAGACATAAATTGGTGAAGCAGAGACTTAATTTGTTTTACGTAACCCGAAGCCTTAAACTTAATTAATTTTCCGTTTGGGGCACAGAGGCACCTACTGGTTCAATGTGATATGGTTATAACCAACGTACTAATAATATACAGACAATGAAAGGAATGGACAGGCCCCGGGTCCTGACCATCTCAGAGGAATCACAAAGTGTGGCTCTGACCTGGGGCGGGGACTTGAGTGGTCAGAGTGAAGAGTCAGCAAGACAGGATTAAGGACTGGGGTTCCTATCAGGAAGCCTGACACACAGCAGGTGGTCTTCTCCTTGCAGAAAGCCCATGTGTCCCACTCTCTATGAAGGACTATTTGTGTCACAGATCCTGGCCAGAGCCTAAAGTTGTCAAAGCAGAATTTCTGGGCTGGGAATGAAGAGTTGTCTTTTAAAGGTATTTCTCACACACTTCTTAGCCAGTCGGAATTGGTTTCCTGCTTAACAACATGCGTTAGAAAGCAGGGCTGCTGCAGACATTGCTGTGGTGACACATTGGAGAGGGAGGCCTAGTGGATGGGTTGGACGTGACAGACTCCATTTTGAAGCAGAGCATCTCTCATGACCTGCATGACACACTTATAAGATGTGACTGCATGAAACCCTCATAAGATTGCAGCTGCATGAGACCCTCATAAGATGCAGCTGCATGAGACCCTCGTAATATGTGGCTGCATGAGATCCTCATAAGATGTGTACTGTAAGCATTCCATCATGGAGGAAGGGGAGGATTAGAGATTTGTGGGATTCTTGAGAGAACCTTCATAGTCCCTGGAACTCTACTTGCCATGATATAAGAGGTGGGGCATCTCAGAGCTGCCTTTGAATTACCTGCTCCTGTAAGTAGCCACAGTTAACGAATTAGTTCAGCGAGCCAGATTTGGATAGAGCATTAGTCGGGGTCCTCTAGATGATGGGTATGTACGAGAGTGTTTCACTAGACTGACTGGCTTGCATGGTTGGCACTGAGTGGTCCAACAGCAGCTGTTTGAAAACCGGAAAAGGCAAGAACCCAGTAGCTGCTCAGTCCACCAAGCTGGACACTTCAGCACCTTTACCTGATGCTGAAGGTCTGGAGGATTCCTGGAGAGCTACAGAAGCCAGCATCTGATGACAACAGAAGACGGGAACAACCGGAACAGAATGGATGCACTCACCAATAAGATGCAAACGCAGTCAGGCAAACAGCTCTGCTTCCCTTGGACGTCCTCATACCCAGCTGCCCTAGAAGATGCTTCCCGATCTGGGGGAAGATCTTCCCTCTCCCTCAGCAAATCCTCCCTGGAAATGCCTTCCAGATCTGCTCAGATATCAGTCTTTGTTGATTCTGGATCCTTTTGAACTGGCAATCAAGATTAACCATCACAGACAAGAGTATTTCCTTTGGTTGGCCAATGCCTTCATTATCTGGAGGGAACTGACATTTCTTTAAGTCTCTCCAGGAAACGTCTTGAGACAGAGGTGCATCCTTTTAATTCCAGGGCCACCAGTCTAGAGAGCTGTATTATCATGCTCTGTAACACAATGCTGTTCTGAGGTGAGTGTGGGGGAGGTGGAAGATATTCTATTAATGTGTGTGCTGGGTGGGGAGCTACCCAGTTCAGACAGTTCCTCAAGAATAGAGCATTGCAGAGACTGATTCATTACCACAGAAAGACTTCTGTGCCCTGCGCCATACCTATACCGAGCTTTTATCTTCCACCTTGTGTGGCTTGGGCAGCTCCTGCCCCGAGGGTGTCTGAGTCCTCTTAGATGTAGCATGACAAGTTGCATCATCAAGATTAAGGGGCGATTGGTGGTCGCGCCGTCTGTGTGTTTTGATCAGTCGATCACAGCTAATGGCGTCTCCTTTATGACTTCTAAGTGGTGTTTCCATGTGGGATCAATGGGGAGAGTATGATAGCTACAGAGCACATCTCGTTCTGTCTGCCAAGAGAAGAATGAGTATCTACAAGTCCAAAGAAGACGCAGGCAAGACCAGTGGGATGTTACTAATGGAATACAAGTTTGTCACTAGGGTCAGACCTGGCCAGAGATGGCTGAAAGGGATCAACCAGTAGCAGGACCCCATAGCATTTCAGGTCACTGCTCCAATCTGGTTGTTCTAGAAGATGGAAAACGGACTGCAGAGCTGCGGGTGTCTTTGTGTTTCCTTTTCCCTTGCTTCTGTGCTGGTTAGTTTAGGTCAACTTGACACAAGCTGGAGTCATCTGGGAAGAGAGAACCTCGGCTGAGAATACCCCTTCATCAGATTGGTCTGTGGGCTTGTGGGCTTGTTTGTGGGGCATCTTCTTGATTAGTAATTGGTTTGGAAGGGCCTGCTCATGGTGGTTCAGGAGTGTATAAAATTAATCAAGCATAGTGAACCATTAGTAGCAAGCCAGTGAGCAGGTCTCTGTGGTCTCTGCTCCAGTTCCTGCCTCTAGCCTCCTGCTTGAGATTTTTGTGTCCTGGGGCCTTCCCTGCACACCTCAGGAGCACTTGCCCTGGACCCTGCTTAGAGGCAGTTTAGAAACCCTTCTCCCTAGTGGGGTTCACAGGACACTCACCCATCCCCATCCTGGGCTGCAAGGTCAAGGATATAAAGACCCGTTAGAGATTCAGAGTAGGAATCAAGAGAGAGCAGGGATGGCTGTGGCCTGAGCATGTATATATAAGTCTTGTTGACACACACACACACAAAGGACAGCCTTTGGAGCATGTGATGGATACCCATACTTCCTACAACCCATATTGAGGCTTGAAGGCCTTGTGTCAGACAGACTTTCATCTCACCTCCTGAAGCATCCGTCATGAACAGGAGGGCCATCAAGGAGCAGCTGGACAGCTGCTGGCAAGATCCAAGAAGGTTGCAGACTGCTGTGGTCAGAACCCTCCAGCCCTGGCATGCTAGCATGCTGAAGCTGTTCTGGCAGGAACAGGAAGGGGATGGAGGGAGAGTGTAGACACTTGCCTGCCAGCTCTGGCTAGAGGCCAGGCAACATCCTGAGTCATCAGTACAGTCCACTGTGGATACAGGTCCCCAGGAGGTGATGGTCATACTTCCTGGAGTTCCTCTAACTCACTTTCCTCTCCACAACCAGTCTGGGAACAGCTCTTTGATGACCTCTGCTCAGGCCAGTTGAACCACTTGCCAGCAGACATGGTGATCTGGGAATACCCAGGCATGTTCTCTTCTCTGTTATCCCACCTTGATTCAGGACGGGCACCTACCATGCTGAGTTCAGTCATGCGTGCCACTTGCCCAGAGCACCTGTGGCTCTTGTGTCGACTCCTGACTCCTAGATTTCCTCCTGCACGTTGCCCCAATGCTCTGAGCAGTCTCCCAAGAGGCATTTCCTCTGGCCACCTCTCCAGATCAGCATCTGCTACTGCATTTTCAGATGAGGAGCCTGAGTTTCAGAATAGTGAGTCAAGGGGTTCTGAGTCACTTAGCTCATGGGAGGGGAGGCTGGGCTGGGAGCGCTTGTCCATACCTAGGTACCTAGGTACATCTTCTTTTCTGTAATGGAGCCCAGGGCAGCAGGGCTATCGTCTTCTATCTCACCAAAGATCCCTGAAAGCTTCTCCCAGTGAGCGACCCCTCACTGCAGAGTTCTGCAGGGATGCAGGGATGGGGCCACTGATGATAGTCCACAGAGGTGCAGTCTGTGAAGCACTTGGGAAAGGTCTGCAGAGCTTGGTGCTGCCCAGGGTGGAGAGGCTGCTTGTTAGCAGGTGGCTTTGACCATATGGTCTCTGGGGCTCAAAGAGGCAGGGGCGATGCCTTTAACCTTAGCATCTTTCCACCCAGTGGTGCTGCAGATCATCACGGAGGCTGACACGTGCCCATTCTGACATCTTAATTTCCAGATGTCGAGCGTGCATCTTGGTTGAGAATTATAGATCAGAGGCCCCCAAGCACCCTCAGAACTAACACCGATACTATGTCTGCCCAATTGAATTAAAACCAAGCACAGCAAATCCCCTGTGACGTAAGATGTGGCGAATGGGCCTGAGATGTAAAGACTGTCCCCAGGAGGGTAGCCCTTGGTTTTCAAACATTTTTCTTGTGTGTCTCTCATCCAGCCCAAGAACGGCTCTGAGAAATCCTACAGAAGGGCTCTGGCCTGCCCTTGTCACGGCCACTGTTCAGAGACGTCTCACCTGTGAACAGAGTGCTGGACATGTTACCTCGCACGTTCTTCATTCTGACTGTCTCCTGTTTCATTTCTTCCAGCGGGGGCCCCCAATCACCTCTCTCCGAGGTCTCTTTACAGGGGAGTAATGCTGAGCTTCAGGGGCCATGCAGTGTTTCCTCTAGAATTCTTGCCGTTTTCTGAACAGTCTAGACAGGGGGACTGAACACCAAGGTGGCTAAGGACTCATAAGGTGTGCCTACTGATCCCGTGGATGAATGTTTCAGCAAGGCATCGTGTTAGCAGGGGATGGGATACCATGGGAGAGCTGTACAGGAGCATCATGGGAGGCATGCATATAGGGCTCTGAGTGGTTCTGTCTCTTTGGTCAGAACACAAGCTGGACAAAGCTGCTGATGTCCTACGTGGGACTGCACTGTTTAAAAGGGATTTTGGACCTTCTGGGAACTCAGCATCTACCCCACTATACATGACATTCAGATGATTCAGAACCGTAGGTTCTGTAAGCCTGTGCTGGGGTATATGGGAGCCCCCACCAAAACCCACAGTGGAGCCCCTGAACCAGGTTCCACCTCCAAACAGACAGCAACAGCACGCAGTCAGATCACATCAGCAAGTGTGTAAGATAAGGAAAGAGGCCTTGATTTTGGTGGCAGCTTTGTGGATGCCATGGTGGTAAAGCTATGGCCGTGGATCTCCGCTGAGTATTCACTGAGTACGATGTAAGGGATTGATGTGTGTAGGCTGCTTCAGCCTCATGGCCACTCAGCTATAATCCCCAATTTACAAGGACACTGGGCATTTTGAGTGTTTAAGCTACTTGAGTTCACAACTGGTAAATGAAATCTGCTCAGATTCTTCTAGTCCAGAACTAGGATCTCAGTGTCCAATGCCTTTTGCAACCTTGCCCTGTTTACTGCAGCCCCCGCATCCCCCCCCCCCCACACCAAGCCAAACTGCTAGCTGCCTTGTGCAAGAGAGCAATACTAGTTAGTGATTCGCAAACTCCCAAACCTGTGTGTCTCCAGTGCCGGCTACACATGTGCCGTGGTTGTTGAACTAGTGCGGCTAAGAGCGTGTGAGGATGGCGAATGTGTCATTGGTACCTCCCTTTCTCCATGTCTGTGGCCTATCGAATGTGACCTGAGGTTCCATGAGGTGTGGCAGCACACTGGGTGGGAGGGGATCCGACAGAGATTCCAGTGGGTGGGATGGGATGCTAGAAGGCTGCAGTTTCAAAGAGGACTCTGGGCCGTTGTCAGGAGCCGGACAAGTGGCTGATCAGAAGACCAAGAGCACCAGGGAGCAGCAGGAGGCTCCAAGGTGTGGGCTCAATGTTCCAATTGCTGGAGTCTGAGGGCACCTTTGTCTTCTCCCTGCCTTTGACTTGGTGCTGAGACGTGTCCTGTGTTTTTCAAGGTAAAAAAGCATCTCTCTATGTCTCTCTCTGTGTCTCTCTGTCTCTCTCTGTGTGTGTATGTGTTGTGTTGTGTGTGTGTGTGATATTTATCACAAGGAATAGGCTCCTTGCAGAACAAGAAGCCCCCTGCTGTTCATCTCCAAGCTAAAGCCCAGCAGCACTGGTGGGTCAGTTCCCGTCCAAGGCAGAAATGCTGAGACATAGACCTCAGGGGCTGAGCTGAACTCAGGAGAAGGTCGGTGTCCTTGAAAGAGCATTCAGGCAGACTGAATTCTCTTGCTCAAGCTTTATTGTTCTGTTCAGACCTCAGCTGACTGGAGAAGCCCTCCATGTGAGGTAGTACCATCTCCACCTGGGCTACAGGTTCCAACAATCTCTCAGGGAATTGCCCTCAACACTAAACACTGCTGAACTGACTCTCTGGGCAGCCTATGGTTCAGTCAAGTTTATGCAGAAAAAGAGCTGCCATAAGCCCTCTGGTGACTGAGCAAGAAGGTGTCACTGAAGTAAGGGGCCCAGCAGCAGGGCAAGAGCGGCGGGTTTAAAGGCATCTCTCTGGAGAAGTCCCCGAAGAGTACAGAGAGCACTGAGAGGAGCCGCTCTGTACAGCAGCTGTCAGCTGTGAATTTAGAGCAAGGGGCTTGGGTAAATTTTCAGTAGAATGGTAGAGTTGGGTAGCGGGCAGGGGAGGCAGGCTTGTCAGGTTCCCTGGCCTCACAGAGGTCCTGTGTAGGAGCCCTGCATGTGGCTGTTGTCTCAGAAGTTGAAGCTGGGCCTGCTCCACACTTGCTGAGATCTGCAGGGCTGCCTCAGTGAAGCAGAGAGCAACGTGTGCACCTTGGCTTGGAAACCAGAGGTGCTTTCCATCTTCTGAGATTTACTTCTTAAACCCTGCCATGGCCCCCTTTCCTGCATCACAGCTGCTGGCTCCTCTGCTAATTCTCCCTTACGCTTCCCATCTCCTCTCTTGGCTGCTGGGGACTCCTTTCCTGCTCCCAGCCAGCAAGAGTTATGATAAATCTATCAGCTCTAACAACCTGGATTCAGGCCACTTCTCAGATGAGTGGCAAATCTGTCACAAAGTCCTTAGTGGTAAGCTGCAGTGAGTTTAAGGGTAAGCCCTGGATAGTTATTAAACTGGAGGCCTTACAAGAAGAGAGGTAGATTTTTAAAAAAAGTGATAGAATCCCTTTAACAAATATCCCCTGTCCCGGTTTGCTGAGTTCTAGAGACCTGCTAAGACTCCTGTGGCAGTCAGCGCCATCCCCAGCTCAGTGTTATCCTGCTGGGTCAGGATAGCCTATTTTGCCTGAGAACTCTGGTCTCATCGCATCATGCTGCAGTATTGCATTTAGTTCCTTGGCTGCTCTGGAGCTCAGAGCATTTGGGGGTGGGGTACATGCATGTATGTAAATGTGTGTAGGCACCATACTGTGTGCATATGCACATATACATGTGTGCCTTATGTATATACATTTGTGCGCATATGTGTCCATTGCAGAGTGACTCACACGTATGTGTGTGCATTCATGTACATGCCTGTGCACAGGTATGCGTTGGTTGGGAGCATTACACAGACATGCACTCTGGTATATTTGTGCATGTACAAGCATATATGCATGTATAAATATTTGTAAACAGGTGTATATGTGTTTGGGCTGTATACCTAGGTGCATAGGAACACAGTCACCTTCTCCCTGTGAAAGGCAGAGGGGAATCAGGAGGCACCGCTCTGTGTATCCATATGAGAACTGGACCTTCCACCCCTGCTTTCCCCTTGCCTGGAGCCTGAGGCTTCCACCGAGCTGGGGACAGGCCAGTTGACACCATGTGTGGATGGATTTCATATCCAGTAAGCAGGAGCCCTGCCTCAGGTTGAGTTCCACCTATAAACCTTGGATGCTGGTGGACAGAAAACCCTGGGTCAGATGGTCCCAAGGCCTGGGAGAGCACCTCTACAGCCATCTGGTACAAGCCTTCCCAACCAGGTGAGAAACAGGTCAGCAACAATCTCATGGCAGCTCTCAGCAGCTCAGGGCTCTGAAGAAGTATTCCCTTCTGCTGTGCCTAGGGCCTCGTGCCTCACTGTAGTTTTGAAAACAGAGCCTTAGAATCCAGGCCTTCTTTATGCTCGCTGCAGGAATAAGAACTCGATCCCTGATTCATAGTGAGGCTAGGATGGGGACAGGAGACAGGGTTATGTCAGCCCTACTAGGGAGCAGCTGAGGTGCTCCAGATGACACTGCACGGAGCCCAAGGTCAAGGGGGATGTGTCAGCACTTACTCAATGCCTGGAATGTGTTTGGAGGTGAGGAAGCCCGCGAGCAAATAATGAGCAAAGAGTTGATAAATCCTGAGTCAAAGTGCATGGCCAAGGTCATTTCGATGACCCCAGTCCCTCAGACCCATGACAAGTTCCCAGGCCAGGGTCTGGCAGATGTTGACTACTTTCTCCTCCTTGATAACCGCAGCCTGAGACTGCTCTGTTACAGAGACCTCCTGCCCAGATTAGCTAGCCCTACCTGCTTGTTCAGTTGTATACAATAGACCTGGCTCCTTGGTTTGGATGTATAAAGTAAGTGCACAGTGTTTCCGGGTCGTTGCTGGTGTTTTCAACAGAGTTTATATGGCCAGCCAGACCCCAACTTTTTTGTATGTGTGTCTAAATCTTTCTTCCTTGTTGCCTCAGTCAGGTCTCCAGGACTCAGTCATTCAGGGTGTGGCAGGAAGCGGCATCCAATATAGGTGGGAAGAGGCAAGAACAGAATGTGCAATATGGCAGCTTTAACAAAGAGTGGAGCTGGCAGTGGGGCCAACAGTAGTGCCGGGAGAACATGATGATATGTGGTGTTCTACCAAAAGCCTCCTATCTACCAAGGAAGCAAGGCCACTGCAGAGCCTGCTACACAGCCACACCTATGCCATCTTCTAGGACCTGCTGTTATCCCTGTTTTCCCTTGAGCCTTCTCTGATGGCCAGGCATCCTCAGTGCAGGCAGGGCCCTGCGTCAGCCAGAAGTTTAGCCTTCTCTGACTAGGCAAGCATAATGTACCATTAGCCTTCTTCCGGCTGGGTTCAGAGGCAGGTAGGTCTGGCTTTGAGGCTCTCCAACACTAGTTCCAGGAACAATTCAAGGAAAGATAATATCTAAGCAATTTCCTTTGTGGGGCCATGTGTAAGTAACTCCCTGGCTGGGTGTGGGGGCAGGAAGGGAAGACCTGTTCTATGGCTTCAGGCAGGTGCTCTGCCACATCCCACCCTCTGAGAGTGGGAGCTGATCAGACCCATCCTTTATGGAAGCCCTGTGCTTGTGGGGAGCCCTGGGAATCCTACAGGGAAGAGAGAGCTGGGTGTGTCTGCCTTGCCTGCCTTGGGATACCCGTGATGTACAAGGCTACCCATGTACTTCCCCCAGTGGAGAAAGAGGCTTGATAGGGGAGCCGTGAGGAGATCAAAGAGAGGCCAGGGTTTAGCCACTAAGCCATCTTCTTCCTTTCAATCCCAAAGATTTGAGGTCAGTGACCAGTGCAGCAGAGCGAGTCTTAGAGACCATGAGGAGCCTTCAGGTTCCAAAGTCCTGCTTTTCCAAAGCTACCAAGAGCACCAGGCTTTCGGACTTGATCTGGGATAGAGGAATTCTCAGATAAGGCTGCTCCCAAGAAAGAATGCATGCACACCTTACACACTCTTCACACATACATACACATGCACACACACACACACACACTACATGTAGACCAGGCTGGCCTCAAACTCACAGAGATTTGCTCAACTTTGAGTTACCTTGATGATTAAATGATTAAATAATGTCTGTGGATCACTTAGAAGGTAAACAAGTTAAAACTACCTATATTTGTAAATGAGATACAATGTTGTAAGTAAATATCACCAGCACAGCTGAGTCTACTGGTCTTTTTTATAGAGTGGGATTTTCCACACAGGTGAGAGTCTTTGCGTTCAACTCTATCTGGTGTAAGCTGCCACTCCCATACCTCCTGAAGTGGCCTTCTAGATGGTTTCAGGACTCCTGGGGACTTTGGAGAGGAAGAGTGAAGAAGTAGATGCAGCCCTTATCCTGGAGAGGGTCATCCACTTGGGACGATGGGAGGAACCCTTGCCTCAGGAGCCCAAAGACAGAGGAGTCTGTAATGACCTAGGGAAAGTGTGCGAAGTGGGGCTGAGGGACAGCTACGGCAGACCCCAGGGCTTCTCCTTGGGAGTGCTTCCTGGCTGTCTAGCAAGGTTATGGCCGGCTGAGGACATAAAGGCTCAGAAGGTTCACACAGGACACTCAGGACATTGGAGGTTGGGTGTTATTCTACTTATGTTATTCTACCTTGCTTCCAGCCACTGGGTTCTTTTTTTTTGTTTTGTTTTGTTTTTATTTTTTTGTTTTGTCTTGGTTTTGTTTTTGTTTTTTTTTTTTTTGGTTGTTTGTTTGTTTTGAGACAAGGCTTCTCTGTAGCTTTGGAGCCTGTCCTGGAACTAGCTTTTGTAGACCAGGCTGTCCTCAGACTCAAAGAGATCCACCTGCCTCTGCCTCCTGAGTGCTAGGATTAAAGGCATGCACCACCACTGCCTAGCTCAGCTGCTGGATCTTAAATGGCTCTTGCAATTGGGTGCCCAGGCAAGGGGAGCTGCACCCCACTACGGAGCTGGGGTGGTGTCTGAGTTTTGCTTCTGTTGCTGTGTTGGTTGAGTTTTGTCAACTTTGACAAAAATGAGAGTCTCTTGGGAAAAGGGAACCTCGATTGAGAAATTGCCTCATTCAGATTGGCCTGTGGCCATATCTGTAGGATGTTTTCTTGATCGCTGATTGATGTGAGAGGGTCCAGTCCACTGTGGATGGTGCCAAACCTGATTAGGTTGTCCTGAGTCGTATAAGAAAGCAAACTGAGTAAGTCATGAGGAGCAAGGCAGCGAGCAGCATCCCTCCATGATGAATGGTTCCTGCTTCCAGGTTCCCGGCCTTACCTTTCCTGGATGGCTGTAAAGGGTAAGATAAAGTAAATTACCATCCTCCAAGTTGTTTTGGACAGTGTTTTATTGCTGCAGCAGCAGCAGCAAGCAAATTAAATCCCTGTGATGAAAACTCTGCCAAAGCGACTGAGGAGAGAGCGGGTTTTCACTCACATTTCCAGGCTATAGTCCCTTATGGCAGGGAAGACACAGCATCAGGAGCATCAGACTGGGGACCACATCCCACATAAAGTCAGAACAGAGAAAAAAACACATGCATGTTTAGTGCTCAGCTCACGGTTTCCACTCTTACCCAACCCAGGGTCCTGAGTGGAAAGGTACCACCTATATTCAAGGTGGGTCTTCTCACCTCAGTTAACCCAACCAAGAAAATCCCTCACAGATACGCTCACCGCCCAACCCAATCCAGACAACTCCTCATGCAGACCCTTCCTAGTGATTCTGGGTTGTCAAATTGGCAAAACTAACCATCATGGGAAGGGACTGGAGAGTTGTTAAGAGCGCTTCTGCTCTTGCAGAGGACCAGAGCCCCCACACTGGGAGCTCACAACGAGCTATAACTCCAGCCCCAGGCAAAAGGATGCCCTCCCCTGACCACTGCAGGTACCCAGACAGACACACGCGTACACACAAATTGAACAAACAAGCCTAGTCATTACGGGTGTGGACTCCCAGAGCGGTCCGTCCAAGTCACCAGCCTGGGTCAGTGGACTGAGGGAGGTGCTGGGTATGGGAAAATCCCACAAGCCACAGCAAGGATTTTCTGAAGGTTTTGGACACAGAAGAACAGCACAGCTTTGGGGTATCTTTGAGTAGCTCTTAGTGGGGTGATCAGAGTGAAGACTTTGTCTGGATCTGGGACTTGGAGTCAGTCTCATTCCAAACAAAGGGTACCAGGTCCTAGAAGCAAGCCCTCGACAAACAGGTGGGATCCTAGAAACCATTCATCTCCCACAAGGGAAACACAGTTCTTCCCCAGGAGGGCACAGTTGCCTTTGTGAATTCTGTGCTCTTCTCAAATATCTGACCATTGCCACCTTGAGGACCTACAAGAGAAGATTTCAAACGATTGCCGCTGGTGCAGCTAATAGACCGCAGAGAAGACGGGAGAGCTGCGGCATTGGTAGGCTGTGGTGTTGAGACCACGGGAAAGTCAGGAACTTCTAACCTGAATTTTTTTTAAAAGCCAGATCTATATTTGGGTGTCCTGGCTGGTCTTATGTCAACTTGATACAAGCTAGAGTCATCTGAGAGGAAGAAACCTCAATTGAGAAAAGGCCTCCTTAAGATGAGGCTGTAGGCTGATAGGGCATTTTCTTAATTCGTAATTGATGAAATAGGGCCCAGCCTTTGTGCATGAGAACATCCCTGGGCTGGTGGTCCTGGATCCTAGAAGAAAGCAGGCCCAGCAAGCCATGGAAAGCAAGCCAGTAAACAGGACTCCCTCCATGGCCTCTGCATCAGCTCCTGCCTCTAAGCTCTGACTGCTGTCAATGGTGAACTCTGGTACGGAGGAGTGAGTGAAATAAACACTTTCCTCCCCTAACTTATTTGGATCATGATGCTTCTTCACAGCAATAGTAACCCTAAGATGAGGGAGGGGTTAGGACATTTTTCTTTGGGGGGAATTCTTATTTATTATTTTGTTTTTAAAGTTATTCTTCCCATTTTTCCCTTGAAAACAATGACGAAGACCATTTTGTGAAGGATGGAAGCAGCGTGATGGACCTGGCAAATTCTCCTGCCCATGAGCACTGGGTGTCTCTTAGCAGACCAGGCAACTCGCCAGCTGCATCTGTTCTAGCTCCCATCAGGAAGAGGGGCGGGCAGGAGGAACCAGAACACAGGAGTGTAAGACCCAAAACCACAGCAGGACCCATGAGTGCAACAGGCTGGCACCAGGAAGGTGTGGACATAGAACTTTAGAAGAACCTTGAACTCCTCCTCAGTTGAGCAAGGACAGAGTAGGTAGTTGCTCGAAGCTGATTCCTAGTCCCTCACGGTCAGGTTGTTTGGGCCTGCTTTCTCAACTGCCCCTCAGGAACCTGGAAGCTACCTCACTGTACTTGTCCTCGGGGGAGAAGGACAGAAAGGATGACCAGCCTTCCCAAGTGTCCAGACACCCACAGGAGTCTTTGTCTCTGGAAAGTCACTACCTTTACAGACAGGGACCTGACCCTCAGACTCCTGAGACTTAGAGAGTGCCAGGTGCTATCTTGGATCTCCTGATCTTCCCACCTCAAAGCTCTCTGGATTCTGCACAAGCCAGGTGTCCCCATCCCCTTAGAGGCCTGTGTCGGCAGCCATTTACAGATCTCAGTGGCTGTATGAAGTTATGTGCTTGGGAGCTGACAGCAGCCTCCGGGCTGGCCCCTTTGATCCTCTTGACTGCTGACATCTTCAAAACACAGTGCTTCCCCAGCACTCTGCTCCCTGGTTGGTGGCGGCAGGTCTCCTGTGCAATGTGGAAGGGCAGTAAGTGCAAACATGGCACACAAAGAGATTGGCTGAGCTGTCACACACACATGCCGTCCTGTGAGATGAACCTATCTGACCTTGGCCAAGGAATTGGGGACCAAATTCCTCTCCTGGGACCTGTTCCCTATCTGCTTCCTCTCATTCTCCTGGGCTCCTCCAGGGACCAATGAAGATGCTCCCGGGGTACCTGTTGGGGGCTGTGATGTAGTAGCACCCTGTGGGAGACAGAAAGCCATTGTTCCAGTTGAAAACTGGGAGCCAGTGTTCACTAACTGGGCAAGACACTTAAGGACTGATGTCCATCCTGTGCCCTCATGGCTCAGAGGACAGCCATGGCTGTGTCTACAGTAAGGCATGAACAAGGAGGTGCCCCAGGAGGCCAGGAGCCTATTCTTGCTGAGATGGCTTCTACAGAGGTAAGGAAGAGTCCTGTAGGGAAGCAAGACAGTGGTGAGAGGATGGGGAAAACAGGAGGGAGACAGCATCTTGGTCCATGAGTCAGGACGTGGGGACATGAGCAGCTAACTGGTGTCTCCCCAAAACTGCCTGCAGTGGATGCTACCAAGGTTCTCTGAAAGCGAATATGACCTACTTATGAAGGATTAGCTATGGAGGCTGAGAAGGCTTTCTCTCTTTCCTCTCCAGCAAGCTGGAGCCTTAGACAGCCTGGTGGAGTGATGGAGGAAGGTCATTGGTTAAATAAAAAGAAGCTGCTTGGCTCTCATTGGTTAGGAGTTAGGTGGGAGGAGTAAACAGAACAAAACGCTGGGAGGAAGAGGAAGTGAGGTCAGACTCCACAGCTCTCCTCTTCGGAGCAGACACCTCAGAGAGAGACGCCATGACCTGCTACCAGGCAGACGCAAGCAATGAAGCTCCGACCCAGGATGGACTTAGACTAGAATCTTCCCGGTAAGACCGGTGCTATACAGATGATAAGAAATGGGCTAGTCCAGGTGCGAGAGTTAGCCTAGAAGAGGCTAGGTAGAAATGAGCCAAGCGGTGTTTAAAGGAATACAGTGTCTGTGTAATTATTTCGGGGCATAAGCTAGCCGGGGCAGGCAGCTGGGGTGTTGGGGACGCAGCCCCGCCGCTGCTCCATATTACTACAGTGGAGGAGCTGAAAGTTCTGAGAGCATCAAGGTTAATAATGGTTTCCATCAAAGTCTGGAGGCCAGACATCCCAGAGCACCTGAGTAGCAGACGGTCCATGACCCAGCCCATCAGTCAAGCTGAGAATGAATGAAATCTTCCCGTGTTTCCGTTCTTTCTAGCCATCACACTCTGAGCATGCCCACTGTTGGGGCTTGGCCCGTGTGGTCCTCTCTCCAGGGTGCGTGGTGGAGAACACCGATGGGGGAGTTTGTTCTGGGGTGCATGTAAGACGAGACACAGTGAGGAACATGCAAGAATGAAAGAGATATGTCACTCACAAGTCCCAGAGAAGCTGGGGTGCCAAAGGGAAGCTGGTGAGGTGGCCTGCGACTCAGCCAGTGAGTAAGGACAGAGGGCAGATCGGCAGTGGACTCTGGCTTTATTGAGACCTACTGGTCTGCCTCTTAGATACCGTGGGTTGGCATGCATAAAGAAAACCACACGCAAATGGAACATATTCACACAATTTGACAAAGTCCCACACTGGCATCCTTCTCTGGCATAACTACCAACATTCGTGAAAGCACTCTGGGATCGCACAGACCTCACAGTTATAGACAAGAGGGACAGCCTCACACCTGGCCAGCAGACTGGAGCAGGGATGCCCTGAGGCCCCGTGGAGGCCCATTGGCTGCTGGGACCATCGCTCTTTAGCCCTCTGGCAGTCATAGCAGACTGATATGTTATGCAACCTCTGCTCCAGGCCTCATGCGACCATTCTGTATCCAGATAAACACCACTATTAGTGTTTTTTTCATGTTGTATTTATTTTTATTTTATATGCATTGGTGTTTTGCTTGCATGTATGTCTGTGTGGGGGTGTTGGATCGCCGGGAGCTGGAGTTACAGACAATTGTACACTTCCATGTGGGTGCTGGGAATCAAACCCAGGTCCTCTTAACCTCTGAGCCCTTTCTCTAGCCCCAGCACTATTAACTTTAAAAAGGTTTTTGCTTTTAGGGGAAGAAAAGCAGGAAAAAGCAAACAAAACGCTTTATCTCACAGCAGTCGGGTCCAGCCTGGAGGGCTTTTGCATGGAACTCATTTGCCAGGGATCCCCAGGCTGAGGCAAGTGCGTGGGAGGAAGGATGCAGAAGAACCTGTGCAGAGTGTTGCTTGATGAGTTAAATCTGGCCTCGCCTACCTCTTCAAAGAATCTTCCTTTTGGTTTAATACTGTGCTGAAATCGTAAGAACAGAACCCTCTGCCTCTATGCCATTATTTTTCAGCTGTGAGAGGCTGGGTTCTCTGGCTAGGGGCTCTGGGGGTGAGGAGGCCCGGCTGCTGGGCGGCCAGCTAGGTCGCTGTCCTTTTTTGGGTGTGTTAATCTGTCTCTCAGACTGGTGCCAACTCTTCCAAGCTTTGGTTCCTCCTCCTCTAGCTGCGGGGCAAGCAGAGCCCCGACTTAACTTTTGAAACCATGCAGAGAATGTGGGAAGCCACTCCAGGCTGAATTAAAACCCACTTTCATGGCAGCTGGCTCTCTGACAGAAATGCCACAAGCCAGCACCTGGCAGCGTTTCTGGGCTGGCAAAGTAAAAACTTTGATTCTGTGCAGCTCACACGGTGGAGCCTGCAGCACCATGCAGCCCCGCTGTGTGACTTGCATTGTTGAGCGGGGCTGGTGCGGGAAGCCGCTCTCATTTGACCAGCAGCTAATGGTGCCGTCTGAAGTTCCAGGGGAATTTGAACCGGGCACCATCCACTCCTGTCAGTCACAGCTCAAGTCCACCCGGGTGGTGTCACCAGGAATTCTGACCCTCTCCCTTCCCACCTGTCTGTTTAATTAGTGCCACGCTGTCATTAAAGGGCTATCAACTGCCCTGAACAGAGGTAGAATGTACCCTCGTTTTTAGGCTTAATAATTGAATTTTAGATTAGAGGAATCTCCAATTAAGTGAGGACGTGTATTGTCCTCTGCAAACGAGGAACCGGAGGTTGATTCAGCTCACAGGAGAAAGCACTAGCAGGCGTGTAGACATCAGGAAAGCGGGCCAACAAGATTGCTCAGTCATTAAGAGTGCTCACCGCACAAGTCTGATGGCCCGAGCCTGAGCTTCAGAACCCACAGTGGGAGAGAGGTTGACTACTGAAGGTTGTTCTCTGACCCCCACATGAACACTGATGCACGTGTGTGCCTGCACAAACACGCATGTACGCACAAACATGTGCACATGCACACATGCGCACACACACACCACAATAACAGTAAGTGCAATTAAGGAAGAAAGAAGTGAAGGAAGGGAGGGAGGAAGGGAGGGAGGGAGGGAGGGAGGGAGGGAGGAAGGAAAGGAGGGAGGGAGGAGGGAGGGAGGGAGGGAGGAAGGAAGGAAGGAGGAAGGAAGGAAGGAAGGAAGGAAGGAAGGAAGGAAGGAAGGAAGGAGGGAGGGAGGGAGGGAGGGAGGGAGGAAGGAAGGAAGGAAGGAGGAAGGAAGGAAGGAGGAAGGAAGGAAGGAAGGAAGGAAGGAAGGAAGGAGGAAGGAAGGAAGGAAGGAAGGAAGGAAGGAAGGAGGAAGGAAGGAAGGAAGGAAGGAAGGAAGGAAGGAAGGAAGAAGGAAGGAAGGAAGGAGGGAGGGAGGGAGGGAGGGAGGAAGGAGGAAGGAAGGAAGGAGGAAGGAAGGAAGGAAGGAAGGAAGGAAGGAAGGAGGAAGGAAGGAAGGAGGGAGGGAGGGAGGGAGGAAGGAAGGAAGGAAGGAAGGAAGGAGGAAGGAGGGAGGAGGGAGGGAGGGAGGGAGGGAGGGAGGGAGGAAGGAAGGAAGGAAGGAAGGAAGGAAGGAAGGAAGGAGGAAGGAAGGAAGGAGGAAGGAAGGAAGGAGAGCAGGTTGGCAGCTGGAGCACTAGCTCGTGTGCCTGTCTGTCATGAAGCCCTGGATCGACCCATTGAGCTGCGGCAAATGGGTATGCTGGCTCACACCTGTAAAACCAGCACTCTGGAAGTGGAGGCAGGGAGAACAGAACTTCAAGGTCATCCTTAGCTACACAGCTTGGAATACAGGAGACCTTGTCAAACCCTGTCTCAAAAAAGAAAGGAAGGAAGGAAGGGAAGGGAAGGAGGGAGAGCAGATGACTCTAAGGTAGAGGTGAGTGGGCCACACTCTTCATCTGCCATCTCTGAAGCCAGGGCTGGAGAAGCGGGGTAAGAGAAAAGTCCAGAACGCTGGCTAGACTGGAGGGAGGCCGTGATAGGAATTGGTGGGCAGGTGGTGGCAGAACAAGAGCGAGGCCACCCTCTACCCCGACTTCCTGTCACCCTGCTGTGACTCATTCTCCTTGAGAAGCCTGTGAGGGGATGGACCAGAGAACTGAGTGAATCAACAGGTGGGGGAGCTAGGAGTGGACTCTACAGTCAAGGTGAACTTTGAACCGGAAGAGTGCTGCCTTAGTCTGTGTCTCCTGAGTGTGTGTCTGAGTGTGTGGGGTTGTATGCACGTGTGAGCAGCCTCTCACTGGCATGACTCGCCTCTGCTTCAGTTGGGGAGCCCATTTTGAAGACCGCAGTAAATCTGCTCCCTGTTCCCAGGGTCCAGTCCCCCCCCCCCTTCCTTTCTGGAACTTTGCCCACAAGGCTCACTGAACTATAAGTCGGGATGGTAAGAGGAGTGAGCAATGGTGCCTGCAGGTCTCGAGGGGATCACATACCTTGGCTTCCCTGGGCACTGTAGCACGATTGATAAAAACCCAGAGACAGAATGTGGGGTTGAACCTGAAGGTCAGAAAAGCAAAACAGCCAGCCACTGGCTCTTACCTCTACCTCAGTCTGAAATGGCAATCCTGCCTTCAGGAATCTCAGAATGAGACTGTGTCTGAGACCTGTCTCCTCCCGTCTTATATTCCTCTCTAGGGCTTGGATTAAAGGCATGCACCATTACTGCCCAGTTTCTATAGCAAACTAGTGTGGCTACTGAGATTAAAGGTGTGTGTCACCACTGCCTGGTCGGTAAGGCTGACCAGTGTAGCTGTTTTACTCTCTGACCTTTAGGCAAGCTTTATTTATTAAAATACAAACAAAATGTCTCTACATGGAACCCCTTTCTTCACTTAGCTCATGGACTTAGCCCCTCCAACCATGCAGGGAATACCACACCCAGAGGAAGCAGTGCCCTGGGGCAGCAGGACTGGCTCCTGGCAGCCTCAGGAGCAGAACTATCACCCTCCACCCATTTGCTACTCTGTGCTGAGGGAGGGGGTTGTCCCCAAGGTGGGTTTTATACCACTTCTTCCCTCCTACAGTCCATCTGAGGTAGGCGCTCTTCTTAGCTCCGGCACACAAGGAAACCAAGGTGCCCAGAATCAGTGACTAGCAGAAGATTGGAGCCCAAAGACCAGCTCCAGGCTGTGATCTCTGCCAAGGGCACAACATCTCTGGACAGCACAAGCCAGTCATTGGGCATGGCTCTGGGAATTTATGCTAAGGTCCCAGCACTTCCTCACTGACCGGCGGAAGGAAGCAGTCTGCCTGAGAGATGGTGCCATGAGGGACCCTTCCTCCAGAGCGGTCTGAGCCCGGACGTCTCTGTGCCATAAGCATCTCTCAGCTTCTTCAAGCATAGCCGCACTCATCACTCCTTCAGGAAAAATTTACTACCAGGCAAAAGTGTAAACTTTATGATTATGCAGATACCTGCTGCGTGCGTATCTCAGAAAATTCTAGAACCTTCTGACATGCCTTAAAGAAGCAAGCAGGCAGCTAAAGAGGGGTGCTGGGGTTTCCTGTAGGGGCGGAGTCCACAGCAGAGAGGCTGCAGGCTCTGGCAGCTTACTGGAGTCCCCGCTGCAGTGAGTAAGGGTGCAGAAGTTGGAGGTGAGCAGTTGGGGACGGGGGCAACAGGCTGAGCCCTGGATAGCACACAGGAGGCCTGAGTTCCATCCTGAGTCTAGTTCACCAGCTACCTGATATTTGCTGGGCCTCAGTTTCCTTATCTATGACAAAAGGATGCCACAGCATCCACGGAGTATTCCCACCTGTGCCTTTTAGGTCCCAGTCCTAGGATTAGTGACAGTTACTGTTGTTTGTATACTCTGCTACCTACAGTCAAGACCCCTTAGTCTTTGAGATGAATAACTGCAGACATAGGGCTTAGGTTTAAAGGCTGTTTGGGTGCCTTGATTTCCCCACCTCTGGCTGTCTCCTCATTCCAGCCCAGCTCATGTCTGATCAGCTAGCATGGGTATGGAGATGCAGTAACAGTAGGGAAGCAAGGAAGAATGCAGACGGGATGGGGAGCCAAGGATGGAGAGAGTCCCAGGAGTCGGGCAGAGCAGAAGCAAGCGAAGACTCAGGCAGGGTCTGTCTTCCCACTCCACTAGCCTTTCTTTGAACACGTAGGAGTCTCCTTGATCCATGGTTTTCTTTCCCTTGATCAACCATGGCCTGAAATTATTTCATTGAGGATTCCAAAATAGGCAATCAGATTTTAAAAATTGTGTGCCATCCAGACCAGAGTAAGGAAACATCAGGATATTCCACCGTCGAGCTCTGGACATAATGCTCACCGTGCAGTGTGTCCTTGGTGTATACACTGCCCGCCTGTTAGGCCCTCTTGGAGCTTCCTGACCACACAGGAGACCTTTGTGGTGTCATCATGCTTGTGCCCACATAAAAACTGTGCTAAACTGTATCATAGGCGGGCATGTTTAGGGAAGAAACAGCACAGGTAAGGCTCAGTGCTGTCTGGGTAGGGGAAGTGGGCTGCATAGGTAGGAGAAAGCCCTGTGTCTTCTGGAAGGGGTTCACCTTTGAAATAGCTCATCTGACAAGACCAGCGTGAGTTAGGCGGAAATGAGCTCTCTGGTGTCAGCCACCAGCAGCAGATGTCCCAGAAGCCAGGACACCTGTGACTCCACACTGAGACCATGTGGGTTTAGGGAAAAACAACTCCTGACTGTAGGCCAGGAATGGGCATGCTGGAACCGCTGTAGCTCAGGCACCAGAATGGGAGCCAGGAGGGCATAAAATCGGTTCTGACCATCAGTACCATGGAGGCGGACTTTGGAGGCAGAAGGAGGAGGGTCTAAGGATCAGGGACACATGTCCCTGTACTGGCTGTCTGGACATCGTTAGGGTTCTGGAGAAGGAACATCAAGGGTCAGGTGGCAGCTGGCTCAGAGCAGACAAGTTCATTGCAGTCTCAGTTCCTGTCCACTGTGCCGTCAGACGGATAAGTGTGTCCCGAGACCCAGCTGCCCTTACTCTACATATTCTTGGTAGGGTTATCCTCTTAGATCAAAATGCTGCCAGTCCTTTCCTGATCAAAAACCTGGCCCCGCCTCCTTCACAGAATAGAATCCTGGCTATCTGTGCACAAGCTAGCTGGAGTCACACTTACCAAACATCATCCCTGACCTTCAGTTCTGAGTACCTGCCAGGTGTCCCTTGGCCCACACTGTCCCTTCCAGTCATATTGATGTCTTCTCACTATATCTGTTTCTCGTTGACAAACTCCTTGCACCCCAGGTATCTTACACAGGTCACACCCCTGTATACATACTCGTCACGTGGTCTGCATGACCTGTGGGTTTTTCTGGGATGAAGCTTTGTGTGCTTTGCCTCCACATTTGTATTTTCTTGCAGCAAACACATAGTTAAGTGCTCATTGAGCATAATCCTGTGAGTAGGGGTCCAAAGTCCAAGCTTGAGACATCTCTGAGGATCCCTCCATGGGGTAAGGCTTTAGATCCCATCACCTGGTTTCATATGATTCTCTTGGTCTGTAAGCGTATTTTACAGATAAAGAAATGGAAACCTAAAGGAAGGAAGGATGTGCTTCAGCGCCTCACAGCTGGGGAACGACAGGGTTCCAGAGCAGCCTGGGTGGCCTTCATCTTCCCTGGTTCAGGAGCATGCTTACTGAGTCCTTACTATGTGTGTGCTGCAGGGAGATACAGATGCAGAAAGGGAGGGTCCAGAGGCTTCAAGATTAACAAGACACAGAAGAAACTAATGGCAAAGGAATCCACTCCATGTAGCAAGCTTCATGTAAAGGCAGCAGACGTAAAAACCCCTCGATGATGGGATCGCCCAGTGCCAGAGAAGATGACCTATGTAAATAACTTAGTGCCCAGGGCTTGAGAGCCTCCAACCTGCCCCAGCTTTCTGGCTCGCTCCCACCCTGAGAGTGCCTGTTTCTCTCCTAACAAACTGTCTCTATTTTATCACTATCCATGTGGCCTTGGTCCAATTCTTTGTTCCAGGACACATGAACCTGGAAATCTCAGTAGGTACCCTCTGGCCTCAGATCCACGCCCATAACAGTTGGCAAGTCAGGGGGTGAGATTATTAATAAGACGACAAGACCAGATGCACTCTCCGTCTCAGTGTGTTTGGCCTGATAGCTCATGTTAGCTGGGCTCAGAGATGTGCCAGGCACATTGATACACATTTGGAGGGAAATGGGGAATTGTTAGGCTCCTTCCTGAGGCCCCAGGACTTCTGTCTGCACAGGAAAGGAAGTCCTTCGGGACTCATTCCAGAATAATCTACATGTTGCCTGGAGAAGATCCGAGCATGAGACTGCAGCTTTCCCAAAGCAAGTCAGGAAACTCATGATAAAGCCAATACAGGTGCGCTGCCCCTGTCCGTCAAGGCCCTCCCAGAGGATGTCTCCACAGGAGACCACCAGCCAGGTGTGTGTTGTAAAGGCCTGCTTCCCCTGATACAACCCTTGGGAGCCGAGGGAAGAAGATTAGAGTTGATGGGGAAATTTGAGTTCATGCTTGGGGATGACAAAATAAAATAGAGCATCTCAAGAAACATCATGGATTTAAAATTAAATTTCAAATTGTTTTTTCCAGACTTGAATCCAGCACAATTCCTGAAGCAACATAACTTTTTATCAGCTCCCCCAAAACTGCTTATTTTCCATGGGAAATATAAGTATGCACTTAGTGTATATGGTTCCTTTATTTTTATTTTATAAAAGAGTTTTAGCTTACGTGTGTTTTCAGCTTATGTTCTGCCTGCAGGCATATTTATCTGTATACCACATACATACACTTCCCACAGAGACCAGAAGAGGGCTTTAGATCCTACGGAACCAGAAATACAAGTGGTTGTGAGCTATCATGTGGGTGCTAGCATTCCAACCTGAGTCTTCTGCAGGAGCCGCCAATGCTCTTAACCTGTGAGCGGTCTCCCAAGCCCCTATGGTTTTAATATTATATGTATATAAGTGTTTGCCTATATGTACATCTGTGCATAATATGAATGCCTGGTACCCATAGAGGCCAGGCGTTGGTGACGAGTAGGGATGTCACAGGATTGGCAGGGCTGAGGCTGACACCCCAAACTATTCTAGAAGCTGAACAATCTGCTTTCAGATCTGAACTAAGCAACAAAGAGACAAAGTTCCTCGTTCATCTTCGAGCCTTAGTTCAGTTTTGTTTTGTTTGCTTCAGTTTTTGTTGTATTGGTGAGAGCATGCCCTCAGCCAAAGCAGCCTAGCTTGGCGCTTGTATACGAACGTCTGTGGCTCACATGTGATCCTCAGTAACAAATCAGCTTCGACATATAGAAGAGACAAGGAGATGGGCCGACAGATCCATGCAGTTCTCAGCAAAGAGGAGTGACTCTCCGCATATCAACATCCAAATTCAAACAGGTTCCACATTATGTCTTAGGGAAAGTGTGTCTTCATAAATTGTGTATGTTTGAGTGGGAAAATCATTAACCAGAAAAACCCACAGCCTGATCTCTCCTGGGAAATATCACACAATGAAAAGCATAGAGTATATATCTTCCCAGTGCGTGGAACCGTGAGTGTGACACGCCCGGAAAGAGGCTGCTGCGCTGACCTGCCAGAGGGCTCAGAGTTCACAGTCCACCGCCAAGCCCCAAATCCTGCCCGCTCTGAAGGGCTCCTGCCTGCCTGCCAGAGTCTTTAAAATGTTGGGGAGTTCATTTCAATCCGCACAGCGAACAGCGCAGCAGCCCGGGAGGAGGATTAATAATGCATCCTCTTCGCAGCCACAGGTTCCTCAGCTGCCAGGGAGATTGCAGAGAGCACCGGGCACTGCAGCCCGAGCAGCCTGAAGTCAAACATTTATCAGCCCCAGCTCCAAAGGGTGGAGGTGCAAGAAATTTGCAAGTCATTCCAAGACCACATGAGTTCTTCTTCTTTTTAGTGGTAGTGAATTGATGGAGTTAAGGAGCCTGATTTTTTCTTTTTTTTTTCTTTTTTCTTTTTAAGGTGTTGAGACTAAGGGACCCCACCCCAATGAGTCTTTCCTACAATGTGACCTGAAAGGCCCCTACTGGGATTCCAACCACTCAGGACAGAGATATCTTCTCCACGAGGTCCTTCCTGATGGATGTGGGTGAAGACAGTGGCCAGTGAGCCAGTGAGCGCTGGGATCTCTGCAGGTTCAGATACAGGAGGACACACAGAGAGTCCGGGGCAAAGACAAGTGTCTGGACCTTGTGACAGCGTGAGACAGGTGTTCAAATTGAGCCCCAAATCAGGAAGTGGAGATAGATGGACGTTGGTGCACAGTTGACTTTCCTTCATTGTTTCAGCCTTGGGTCTCATGCCATGGGATGCTGACACCTACGTCCAAGTTGAGTTTTCCTGACTCAAAACTTCCCTGGACATGACCTCAAAGCGATGTTGGGAAGTGTGTCTCCTAGGGGATTTCAAAGTCTAATCAAGTTGCCCAGTGCACAGAAGCAGAAAGGGCTGTGTGTAGACAGAGGCCCCCTTCCTGCTGTGTTTCTGGATTACTCTCCCTTTGAATGACTCGTTGGCCTATTTCACAACTCTCACCGCAAGCAGGTGCATTCCAGGTCTAACTTCCATCTATGTAAAAAAAAAAAAAATCACAGCTTGGTAAGGAAAAGGGACTCCCCACATCTAAATGGTTCCCCTCACCCATCCTCCAACTCAGACAGTCTCCCCACCTTTCTCTATCTGCCCTGAACTCCAAGGAAGCTAAACTATTTGCATGTAACCAACAAACTCCCCAGATCTGTGGCTTCCCCCTGGGTTTGGCCAATGAGAAGGACCCACAGCAGACAGGAAAGATAGTGCATGTGGGTGAAGGTGGTTCTCTTGCCCCTTGCAGGCTACCCTCGAGCTACCCCATCTCTGGCTCTCAATCCCAGGTAGAACCCAGCTATCTGTGTGCTAGAGGAGCTGTTCTCCCAGGCACAGCTTAGCCGCTGTTCCCTGGGCTCCAACCCTCCATTCTGCTCACAGTCTGATTATTGACTTCCGACCTTAGGTAATTCACTGCCTTGAGGATGAAGCCTGATCTCTGCTGTGGCTTTAATTTGTCCTCTCTTTGCTTTCCAAAGTTAATTCTCATTGGTGGCAGCCCTGCCTGCCACCCTGGTCTCTGGAAGGTGGATGGAATTCCCTTGGGTTCTCAGGTTGAGCCCAGGATCCTCAGCCTCTCCCTAGGGTGCCCTACCCAACTCTCAACTGGTCCCTGGGGATTTTTGAGCTCGGTTTGGGTGTTCTTAAGCTGCTCTCTCTGGGGATCTTGGCCTGGTAGCCAGCCAGGCCCTGCTCTGAGGAGCCACCAGGCTTGAACTGCCATCTTGGTGCTCCTGGAAAGCAAGCTCTCCCGGGGGCACGAGTTTCCTGTTGAGTTTGCTCCTCAGAGACCTTTCTGCTGTGACAATAGGATCAATGGAAAGGGATTACAACAGTAGCACAATTTTTGCTGTTTTCTATTTTGTCGTTTTCTGGGCTTTTAAAAAAAGAGCTTTAAAATAGATGTTTCTATGGTTTCATTCAGATGGCTGTGAACCTGGAATAGCTGGTGCTGCTATTGTATAGAATGCACTGCTATTATTGGTCTTTTAATGTGAATATATTTACAAATTATATATAATTACATAGTTACATATGCAAATATAACCCACACATATTTATATATAAAGCCATATGTAATCTGTTTATGTACATATAATGCACATGTATTTATATAATTCATATCTATATATAATTCGATATATGTATATTGGTCTAGAAATGTTAAACTTCATTTCCCCATTTGCCCAGGCTATGCACTGTATTAAACATGTAAGGGTGTTTTGTTTTTGTTTTTGCTGTTGTTTGGGGTTCTTTTTTGGTTTTGGTTTTTCGAGATAGAGTTTCTCTGTAGCTTTGGAGTTTGTCCTGGAACTCACTCTGTAGACCAGGCTGGCCTTGAATTCACAGAGATCCCCCTGTCTATGCTTCCTAAGTCTTGGGATTAAAGATGTTGTACCACCACTGCCCAGTTAAATATGTAAGGTTTTTTAAATTCTCTAAGAAACCAATGAAGTCTTCTCCAGATAATGAGAACAACAGCAACAATAGAGAGCAGGAAAGGCTGAGGACCTGGTTAAGGGAGTCATCCCCGTCCTTGAGTCCACTGAAGACCATGTTTAGCCCCTCCAGATTTATAGGGGAAAGTGGCAGCCAGTTCTACTGTTGGCAGACCCTGAAATGGCTACTGCTGGGGTCACAAGTGTGCAGCTGGTAAGGGCAGGAGAAGGAGCAGGACTTCTGCTGTCTTACAGTGAGTGACACGGGCACAGCAAGAATTGGAAACAGATGGGCAGAAAGGCCCCTTCTACAGAGGGCAGTCCTGCCCATCCCCTGCCCTGAGAAAGGCTATGCCCTCCTCCCTTCCTGGAACTCCCCCGGGGCTAGCAAACCTCATTACATCGTGACATCTTTACCCCTTTTCTCCTCCTCTCTCCTACCTTCCTGAGCTTGGTTTTGCCTTCCAAACCAGAATAAAAAACTTCAGGCAGGCCTCATTAACACAAGTGTGGATCAGTAGAATCAGTAAGTTGGGGTGCAAAGAGCAGATAGTGGACAAATCATTGCACCCCAATTCCTTCTTCTGTGGGAGGGGGTGTGAAGTGTAAAGTTGAGTCTCATTCCATCACAGAACTGCACAGCGCCCCTCTTCTGCACCTCCACACCCCCTGCCCCATGATGCAATGCTTCACTAGACCCTCAGTTCTCCCTTTACTGCGGAGAACTGCCCCATACTTTTTACTTCTATCTTAATCTACGTTATAGTTCAAATAAACTCCACCTCACATGCTCTCACCCGGTGGCCTCTCAGCCCGAGGAGCCTCAGACTAAAAGACTTTGCCTCCTCTGAGCTGAATCTGTGGTGAGGATGTATTCTTCAGGTGCAAGGGGACTGGATGAAGCCGAGCAGACAGATTAAACAGAATCTAACTGACCCTCTGGCCACAGCAGCAGCAGCCCACAGAAAACCCATGCTGCCGGATGCATAGCTGCTTCTTCAGACAATAACTTACTTCAGATCAAATGCTTAGAGCTAAAAAGCCCTTGAAGAAGCTGGTTTAAACTTATTTGACAGGCTAAGGCCCACATAGTCCTCCTCCTGGTCCAGCTCCATGGATGGAAGGCTGTATGTGGCCTCCGTAGGGCTCTTCACTTTTGGAAACACAGTAAACCTCTTGTGTTGCTATTTCTCAGAAGAGAACTATTCCCTCCTACAAGGAAGAAGGACCACGTAAGACTCAAGAAGGAAAGGAATCTTACCAGGCTCAGAAAATGAGCACAACTCAAAAGTTTCAGGAAGTTTTTGGAATTTACAGAATAAACAAGGCCTTGTAACAATCACCAGGAGACGAGTGTCTTCTTGAGCATGTGGAGCTGCCTGCAAGTCTTCCAAGGAGTCTAAGGATAAAGCTTCCTTGAGTCACCGTGCTTCCGTGGGCCCTCCAGTGATAAGGCAAAATCAGGCTCATTTTCCCTACAGTTCCATCATTATCTGTTTGGGTGAGTCCTGACCATGAAGATTCTGGAAGGAGAAGAAGTAGCAACCATGTCCACAGAGGCCATGAAAGTTCAGTCAAGTTTTTGGGAAGCAAAGTCGCCCTGCCCTGAGATCTGTGCATCAGCACACTGCCCACAAACCGAGGTCCCTCTTTGTGACTTGGGGCACCGAGGCAGCATCTGGACCCTAGCACACACCCGATGGAACATTGAGTGCTCTGGACTGGCGCTCGTCCGTCTGGGACTTTATCTTCATCTTTTCCTTATATATTACAGCCAGACTTCTCACCTCTGGAGGGTAGAAAAGGGTTTCTGAATCCGTATTTCCCTATGTCAAATCTCTATGAAGCGCAACTCCCAGGCAAAAGGCTTAATTCACTGGGGAGTCCTGCAGGATTGGGAGGAGACATGGGCAGGGATACCTTACTGTCTACCAGGTGACTGTCTGCTAGAAAAGCATAAACAAGAGACATGCCTCCAGGTCTTCACATTGGCAGGATGGACATGGAGCCTTCTGGAAGACGAGGTTGATTTGTGGTGCCTGCAGACTGGCTGTAAGGAAGCCAGAGGTTTTTGAGCTCCAATCCTGGACCTAGAAAGAGGGAAGAGCAGCAGGGGGAACAGCCTCCTGGGCCTCCCAGTAAGGTGAGCAGCCTCAAGACAGGAGGAAGCCCTGTGTCCATGGCTTTTGAACACTTCAAGACAACAGAGACCCTAGAGGAGGAGAAGGGACCTATAAAGGTTCTCTTCCACCTGTCCTCAGGTGTCACCAGGGAGACCCGAGGCTCACCAGATGCTTCCACCTTAGAGATTTGAGGGAAGCTGGTCCCCAGGTCTTCCTGGCATTGAGTGGACTAGCCTGTTGCGGGAGACTACAGGTGGTGGTAGCCCCTCAGCCGGGTCATCAAGTCTCAACCAAAGAGTCATGAAGGCCACCAGTTAGTTGACCTCCTATGTGGTCGAAGCCACTAGGCAGCCTGGAGCTAGGGATCGTGTAGGATAGAAAACAGTTTTGCTGCAGAGGAAGGAAGTCAACTGACTTAACAAGCCATGTGACCTGCTAAGGACAATTGGGGCCCCAGCTGCTTTTCAGAGCACACATTCCTCAGGAGCAGGAGGGAAAGGAAGCATCCAGCAAGTGTTCAACTTTGTACTCTGGCTGCAAATAGACACCCGTGGGGGAAATCTGTGGGAGACCCTATGGGATTGGGGTCTGTGAGCTCCCAGAGCCACAAGAGAAGGCATCTTTTTTCACCCAGTCTGTGGTGCTTTGTCCCAGCAACCCTAGAAGTCAGATGGTCTGACTGAATGAAGTGAGATGCCTGTATACAGGGACCCCATGCCCTTCTGGCGGAGTGGATACAAATTTATATCATAGAAGTATAAACAAAGGGAAAAAAATTGCCCAGGCTGAAGAAATTCGCAATGCAGACTAACTCAACCAGCTCCCTTCGAGATGAATTAGTTGAGGGCTGAAAATCAGAGAAAGCAGCTCCAGGTCATATCTGTCCAAGCCCTGCTCTCCCACCAACCCTCTTCCCAAGGTGTGAAGAAGTAGGCAAAGTCAGGGAAGCTGCCTTTCCTTCCTGCTTCTAGCTCTAAACCTGTCCAAAAGAAAGCGCAAATGGAGAGGCCTATCCTTGCAGCCAACCTCAGCATGGTGAGAATCCCTGAGACGGAAATAGCCTCCCCCGCCCAGGCCGCCGCCCCCCCCCCACCCCGACCCCCGCAAGTCAGTGAGCTCCAGGTTCAGTGAGTAGCCCTGTCTCTAAATAAATAATAGAAGAAGATACCTAATTTTGAGCTCTGACTCCAACCCCCACTCTTCCCCCACTCCTAACCCCCATACCCTAACAGACAATCAAAATCGTGGTCAGCTCCCAGGGAAACCTCGGCCTCCTCTTCTTCTAGGGAACCCCAAACTACCAAGGCTCTGAGGTGAATGAGAGGGGAAAGTTTCTCCCTACCTCCCCCCGCCAGACTTGAGACTTGACTTTGGAGTGGGAGGGGAGAAATAGCCAATTCCTACTTCCCCATTGCTAGGGTCCTCTAGAGCTTTCGCGCGGCCTCCATCTTGTTCCCCCTTGCCTTGCTGCCTGCTTACAAGGTGCGGTGCCCAAGGCCTAGGCAGAGAGGCCTCTGATGCCTGCGGTGGGACCCAGCCCCTTACACATGCACGGCCCACACTTTGCACACTGTCCGGACCCTGCCCTTACCACTCAGCTGAGTGTCCCTCTACAAGGGATGTACAGGACCGATGCCTTGTGGAAGAGGGGGCCTACCTGTACAGGGCAGAGTTCATTGACAGACCCAGCCCCCCCCCCCCCCCAGATACTCACCACACGGGACCCACACTCCGCAGTTCCAATAAGGTCCGTGGAAACCCCAAAACAGGTTCCCTTGAGAACCTGTGTAGGAAGTCGTCCTTCAACCAACTTGTCGCTACCCCTTTTACACAGGCACTCTGACACCACCCATGCACACACAGATAAGCTAATGGCTCCTGTGTGTGGTCCTCACCCACCCCAGGTGCCCAGTACACCCAGGACCTGCCGCCTAGGGAGTCGGGAGGTGGGGGAGGGGTCAGAAACTGGAGGAGAGTTCTGAGGCCGAAGGCTGGGGCTGCAGAGCAAAGTCGCCGCAAAGGCACACATTGCCCATTTTGAAGGGACGGAGGGTACGGGCCTGCTCCGAAACAGGTGCTTACCAAGACTGGGTGACTGAAAGCGGGCCGGGCAGCCTTGCCCTGCCCACACCCCTGCGCCATGGCTTCAGTTCTGCGGCCTTCTCACCCCTCCCCAGCACAGCGCCACTGTACGCGGGGCTCAGCCCAGGTCCCCTCTGAGAGGAAGATAGAGGTTGGCTTTTGTCTGACCAGGTCACACGGAGCCGTTTTGTGGGATAAAGGCTTAACGCTCCGTGAACACGCAGAAAAAGCTGGCGCTGGCCCTCTGACAATCCCATTGTCTCAGGCCTGAGCCCGGAGGTTTGGTCTGAAAGCGCCAAGTTCATGACATTTCAAAGAGAAACGATACTGGGAGGAGGTGGGAAGGGAGGGGGGATGTAGCGAAGAAATAAAACCCTAAAATACAAAGGTAGCAATATTTGGCTTCTTCCCCGCTATGCGCCTCACCCCACCCAGCTCAGAACAAATCTCCTTGACTTATCTGGAAACGAGGGGCCAGCCTGAAACCCGGATCAGTCCCGGGGGCTGCAGTTTGGAAGGCGAAGGTGTGAAAATATGCCCACATAAGCCGTGTGCGAGCTTCCTGGACTGCCGCAGACATTAGCACAAGCTCCCATTGTCTGAGCTGCCCCCGAAAGATGACACTACAAATTTGCCAGGACTTGAGGTGTCAAAAAGAGTTTCTTTTAACGACCTGGACTGTTATTGTTTTCTTTCATTTCTTCTTATTATTACCATATCCTTTTTTTTTTTTAAAGCAAAGCTATTTTCTGAGCCAGGGATTTTTTTTTTTGGTGTTTAATTTGTTTAATGTGCCTTTGTAAAAGCAAATAATTCGGTAGGGAAAGCGAAGTCGTCAGGAAATTGAATGTTTTTTGTCTCCAGCCAAGTTTCCCTTGAGTGATTTCGTTTGCTTTCTGTCTCGCACAGCCGCCTCTGCACTGGGACCTCCAGGCCCAGCAGGCAGGAAAACAGCCCACCGAACGTCTCCCACACTTTGGGGGTCAACACCCCTCAGCCTAACTACCTAGGCAAACCACCCTCTGGAAGAACAAAAAAAAAGTGGCCATGCAGACTCCTTGTAGTGCGAGAAGAAAATAGGATTAGGCCAAAGTATGAGCAAGGTAAGTCGGATTACCAGCAAGGTTCGCTGGGCTCTGGCTTTCTTTTGTGATTTTAATTGTATAAAGGTATCTGCTTCTCCTCTCCGGTTTTATTTAAAGAGGCTGTTTGTTTGTGCCCAAGAGGTAAATGATGAGCCAGAAGGCTGTGCGGGATTGGAGACTATAACCTTGCAAAATGACATCT
Organism: Microtus pennsylvanicus; assembly: GCF_037038515.1. Classification (NCBI taxonomy): domain Eukaryota; kingdom Metazoa; phylum Chordata; class Mammalia; order Rodentia; family Cricetidae; genus Microtus; species Microtus pennsylvanicus. The sequence continues at coordinate 3,104,946 of NC_134599.1, forward strand.
CGCCCTGTAACGTCTGACACGCACGGGCAGATAAAGGAAGTGCGCCAAGCGCGGCCTTTGTTAACGCTTTTTGCCCCCTGGCGTCCCTTTGATGGAAGGACACCCCGCTCCCGCTGCTAAGGTGTCTGCCGATGCGGGCACCTTCCCCACAGGCAACCGCAGCGAGGACTACAAATCGATTCATTTTTTAAAATATCCAGGAAGAGAAGGGTGTTTAAAAACTTATGAGCAGGGATCATAGATCATCAAACCTCGAGAGAGAAGATTGGCAAAAAAGAAAAAAAAAACCCTGTCCCGTTTATTATTTTAAAATCAAGTCTGTTGCTTTTTGCCACATGTAAATTTAGTCTGGGTTTGTTAATCAGGCTCTTGTGTGTGTTAGAAATTAATACAATGTCTTTGGGGTGAGGCAAGAGAGAATTTATAATCGTTTAAGTTTGCAATTAACTTTGGGGGCAGAGGGCTGCAGCTAGCTCCCTGAGTAGCCAAGGACGGTGCAGGAAGCATTTGGAAGCTATCAAGTCTGTCTGTGGCTTTCTGAAGGTCCTTTCTCCGCAGAAAGCTAGAGGGACAGAATCCAATCCAAAACTAGAGGGGTTTGCTGGTCTGGTTGGGAATGGAATGTCGGTTTGGGCAACGCTCAGCGCCACAGGAGAAGAAAGTGCAGGCTGATCTATGTTTGCCCTTCGGAGGGTCTGCTGAAAACGGGAAGGCCAGGACTGTTCCCTTTTAGGCTTCACACTCAGAATGTCTCTTTCTATAAATGGAGACTGGTTACCTCCTTCCCCACAAGACTTTCTGACTCCTGGGGAAGCTGCAGCAGACAGCTCCCAGACAGTCTGGTCTCCTTGCTACAGAGGCACAAGTTTGTTTGAACTGAGAATGTCTTTGCCTGTGTTTCTTCTCTTTGCTGTGCAGCAGTCTGTACCAGAAAATCTGCAAATTCCTAGATGGGGCACTTCTGGGGCTTTTGGGGGTGACTTCGGAAGAGTGTTGCTAACAGTTTTATTAATCTGGCAGACAAAACAGAGATGGGGCTTTGTTTGTCTTTCCACTTCCTTCTTTTCCATATTTAACATAGATATACACGCATGTAAGAAGTAATGGGCTCTGCAAAGCCAAGCCTTGCTGATGCCATGTTTTAATGGTGTGGCTTGCAAATTCATGCTTGGGTGCCTCTTTAAAAAGGGAATCGATAATTTAGTTCACTGCTAAGGCTCAGAGTCTGTTATCTTCTCCGAAGTGGGATGGGAACACAACTTCTTTGGTCAAAACTCTACTCTGGTTACTTAGTATAGAATCACTTAAAAGTAACTTGTTTCTCCTGAAAGGCCTGTCCTTTATGTGTCTTCCTAATCTTTAAGCTATGAAGGTGTGTGTGTGTGTGGGGGGGGTGCTGGGGGCGTCATCTCCTGAAGACTCCTTATCCCCAGCTGCTAGGCCTGAGGAGTTGGACCTGGAGAGGGTGGACAGTAGGAAGTACTTGGATGGCTCCTCTCATCCGAACTTGAACTCTCTCCCCTGCCTTACTGGTTGGTCTTGGAACTTGATTTGAGTGTGTGTGTGTGTGTGTGTGTGTGTGTGTGTGTGTGTGTAGGGAGGGAGGGAGGGAGGGAGGGAGGGAGGGAGGGAGGGAACAGGCCAAGCCAGAGAATATGGATAGAGTGTGTTGGTAAAACAGAAAGAAGACCCAGCAGCTCTGAGGAGGATGCCAAGTGCCACAGCTACACCTGTGGTATCAGATGTGCCTTGGCTTGGTCCTGGATATCCAGGACACCTTGTCAATGTTAGAGGAATCTCCCCATTGGTGGCACTTTATCCTCAAGACTAACAGTGCTCTTTTAGCTAGAAGACCGAGGCTAAGGTGAGCCAGCCTCTGAAGCCAAAGAAGAAACATCAAAGGCAGAATTACAGGAACAGAATTAGATGCTGTGGGACCATCACTCACCCCTCTGCATTGGGGAGGCTGAGGGAGAGAGGCAATGGTGATTTTTCTGTAGTAAATCCATGGGAAGTAGGAGTTGCCAGCTCCTGCCTTTCCTCCCCTAACTCACAGATACTGTTAACCACAGGACCGCAGGATTTGTGCTTTTGTCCGCGTGGAGACTAGCAGCTTCTTCTTCCTAGTCATGGCACAAGTACCTCAGGTTTGAAAGATCTGTGGAGGTTCAGGTTCTGGACTCAGCTCAGGATGCATTTGCAGAACCTGGATGAGAAGCCTGGCTGCTAAGGGCTGCTTCCCAGGGAGCGCAAAGAAACAGGGTTGAGGCTTCCTGGAACCCCATTTCCTTGGTCAGTCTTGAGCCTCAGGCCCCTGGCTCTAGAGACTTAACAGACTGCTTTTTTTTTGTTTGGGAAAGCAAAGTATCAGAGATGCTAACTGTGTATTGGCAAAGTCTGAGAAAAATACTTGAGATATTTGGCAAGAATTTAGCCCCAGAGCCAAGGAGCTCAACAAAGCCCAATTTGAGGGAATCTAGTCGAATGTGTATCTGGTGCTAGAGTGGCCCCTATAAAAGATTATCTTTTATAACCTTAAACAGTGGTTGGACCCTGACGGGTTCCAATTCCTGCTTCCAACTGCTCAGGGGAAAGTATTGGTTAGGTGGAGAGCCCCAGTTAAAAGAACAGACCTAGGAAGCTTTGTCAGTCCACCATGGTGAGCTGGGGAGAAGCCCGAGTCTGCTGTAAAAGCTGGGTTACAAGAAGAGAACAAAATGAAAGCTGTAAATGGGTTTGTAGGAATACATGTTTATTTAATATTTAACTGCTCTAAATATAGTTTTATTGGCTGTATCAAGCCCCTGAATTGAGCAGTACCCAAAAGCTGTCTCTTAGCCAAGTTCAAACATGTCAGCTCCCTCTGTGGGCACTCCCTATGAATTTTATTCGTTCTTCAGTTTATTCAAACTTGTTTTTGAACCATAGGAAGGGAGTTTTATTTGGCTAGTAAAGATTGTGTTTAGTTCATTGAGTATGCATTGCCAAAGTTTAGCAGTCAATGCCCACCTGAATTCCAAATTGGGAGGTTAAATATTTGTTTTTAATTTTCTGGCTCAAAAATGTTAACGAACAGAAAGGGATTCTTTCTGCTTGAGTGAGGCTCCTAGAAGTGTGGCTGTTGTGAGCACCTGCCTCAGAGCCAGCGTTCCCTTCCTGCCCTGACACACTCTTCTTGGAAACTTAACCCCCAGGAGAAATGTCAATGTGTGTAAATAAACAAGTACTAGCCTTTGAATAAGGACGCAGCATCCATGTCCGAGTAGCTTGATTAGAAGCAAAGTTAGCTAAAAAGAATGCCTTACAGAAAATATTGGCACCACAGACCCCTTAACGGCGGTCCTTTAAAGATGCAATTGTCTGAGGAACTTCAAGGTATAATTTGCAAACCGTTTTCATTCTGTTGTATTAACATATTTAAACGGACCTTTAAAAACAAGCAAATTGCTCTTTTCTGCACCGATTTCAATTAAACAATGAGTAGGCAATGCGAGCATGGTGAACAGCATCTCTGGCATGCGCCACCTGATCAGGGACCAGAGAAAACGCTTTCTGTACAGAGGTACATTTCAGACAAACCGAATTGCAAATAGTTTGAAATGTGCTGCTCAAGCCAAGCCCATCTTGTGATGGACTGTTGACCAATCTGACCAGCACCCACGGAGTGACTGCCAACAGTCTCCAACCCAGAACTTGGACAGGCAAGATCTCAACAACCATGACAACCAAGCCCACAACTGGGTTTTCGCTAAAATGGCAGCTTTTCTTCTCCATCTTATCCTATCTCTCAGAGAAAGCAAAGATGGAGGGGTGGGGTAGGGCTGCCAGTGCCATTCAGACCTATGGCAGCTTTCAGGATCGGCCAAAGGTAAGCCTGTTCTCTGTTCCTTGCAGAGACATAGAAATGAACACACACACACACACACCATGAACCATTCGATGTATGCACCTTTCAGATGGTGCCCATTGCTCCCCCTCAGAGGTTCATATAGCTCTCCAGACCCCCAGAAGTTCACCTTATGTGGGTGCCTGCATAGCCCGCGTGTGTGTGTGTGTGTGTGTGTGTGTGTGTGTGTGTAAGCTGAAACTATATACAACTGTAAGCTGAAACTATATACAACCAGAGCAATACAGGCTTTGGTGGGGTCAAACAACTATTCCATTTGGCCAAGCAGCATAATCCCAAAGGAGAGAAACATCTCCTGATGCAGGGGTGGAGGAGTGTTGGCAGGTCATTCCTTCCCACAGACTCAGGGCTGTGACCGCCACGAAGCAATTCCTTCAGCTATGTTAATGTGGAGACAACACTATTAGAAATTTATCTGTCTAATCAGGGCTCAGAACTCAGAGAGCCGGCTTTAGCTTTCCAGCTAAGACTGCCTGCCCTCTCTGGATATTACATTTGTTGGACCGCTTGAAATTCCCCCTTTGAGGGCTCCTGGCAAGCCCTTCATGTGCCCAGCCTTGCCTACCGGAGCCCCACGGGGCCACTGGCAAGACAGAAAGGGATGTGGGAGGCGTTTTCCTTTTTAATTTTACTTGACCTTTTCTGTTAACAACAGCGGGGCTGGCAGGCTGATCTTCCAAATCACCCGCTCCACCTGTGCGCTCATCCCAGACACTACAAGGCCTCTGGTGTGTGTGTGTGTGTGTGTGTGTGTGTGTGTGTGTGTGTGTGTGTGTGTGTGTTCGCATCACCCTCCCCTACTGCTAAAAGTGTTGGTGTGAGCTTTAGGCTGAGTTCACCTATGTGAGGGGGGGGGGTAGTGTGGACACTGGGCATGGGCGGTCGCAACAGAGTGTATGGACCTGACCCCCACCCCCCCACCCCCAGCCCTTGATGCCAGTACGCTAGAAAGAGGTAGAGGGGTCGCATGGAAAGCCGGGGGTTGATTAGGCTTCGCCCAGGAGCCTGAACTTTTCCACCTTCCCTAAATGACCTTTTCGAGCCTGTGGTGCGCGATATTGATTAGGTCTTCTTTCGGCTCCTCCGCGGTCCCCGCTCCGCTGTGCAAAATGAACCATCAGTGGACGCTATTGATCGAGCCTGCTCTCCATTGCTCTCCATTCACACGTCCCCAAGTAATGAATTCGTCCATTTAAAAACATTACAAGGAATATTGGAGATTGACTGCCAGAGGAAGTGACATTTGACCCCTGTATCCTGCGCCCCGGAGGGGCAGCAGCCGCATTTCAAAATAGCAGTCCCTGAACAGCTAGCAGCTCGGCTGCGGGGACTCCCAGTCTGCAGTTCCCGGTTCTCTCCAGGTTCCCTTCTTCACCCCTCCCGCCTATCACCCTCTCCCGGGTTCCACTCTTTCCTGAGCCTGCATTTCAATCAAACTCACTGGGATGGCTCGAAGCGGGCGCCAGGGACGAGAAACGCGGCGCCGGCGACAGAGAGCCAACACGCCCTAGCTCACGCTCCTAAGCTGCCTCCTACCCGAGCGCGGGAATGGCCTTTGCCTGCGCAGTTTGCTGAAAGGGTCCGCGGCCTCTTCCATGGCTACAGGCTCACATGGAGATAGATACTGGGCTGTCCGCACCATCCTCCAAAACCCACCTGCATGACCACAAGGGTCAACTTGACTAGCGGGAAGCTGGGGGCCCAGGAATGGGAAGAAGGGACATCTCAGTTCCCAGATAACTTCCCAAAGAAAGGACTGGAAAAGGACGAAGAGAAGAAGAGATGGTCATGCATCTCTTCTCTTGCCAGGAGAAGCTCTGCACCCCTTTGAGGCTGAGCACCAGGGACCTTCACAAGCTGGACTAGGATGCCCAAGCGGGCCCTTTCCAATTCGAGGTGGATGGGCATTGTGGCGAGGGTTGAGCTGGGGTCCCCGGCAATGGGATATTTTCGTCGGGTCTCCCAGCCACTGGGCCGGGAAGTCCTGCTCCTCCTTTTGTTCTAGCCCGCTGTAATTTAACATAAAATGCTTATTAGAATCACGACAAGGGCGACAGTTTCTCCTTGTTTTGCCATCAACTAACAGGATTAGCCAACAAGAGCGAAATTTCAAATTAACCATAAAAATTACAAATCGCAATTCATTTAGCTGCCCATTTACTACATTATAAACATAAATAAATGGGTCTGTGTATTCGGAGGGTTGAAACGCATGCGAGGACGCTGAACGGTTGAATTCAAGACTGTAAACTTCAAGACTTGGTGTCAGGAGCGTGGGCATCGGGGTGGCACCATCCGAGGGCAGGGTAGGCGCTCACGGGAGTCCTGTGAAGGCCCTGAAGAAGGAAGAAAGCCGGAGCCTGTGCCTTTGGCTCTAGCTGTGTGGAGCACACCACAAACATGGCAGCGAGCAGTGCTAGCAAGCGTGGGCAGATCTGTAGAGGGACCATCTGCCTTAGGTGCCTGTGTTTTGAAGGCTGGGTGCTGCTTTTTGTAGTGAACTAGGAAAGAGCCAAATTGTTCATTCCTGTGCAGTGACACTTGACTTTTTTAGGGAACAGGTCACAATAGCAACACAACATTCGGCTTTTTATGGAAGTACACTCCTGCTTGCAACAGCCCTTAGCTTTTTAGGGCAACCTTTACTAGCCTGTGTTTAACCTATAGCTGGAGCTGAAGGGCCTGAAAGGGGGGAAAATGTCATTGACGGTTTTACACTTATAGGAATTCTAGAAACCATAAGACCAGCAGCCTGTGGCAGCAAGTGTTGGTGGGGCCTGATGGATATGGAGGTGTCGGTCAGATATGGGCAGCAAGGGGATTCAGCTTTCCTGAGGTCCTGTGGGAAGGAGCTCCTGACCTCCCACCGTAGCCTAGCCGACAGGAGAAAATACTGACCTGTTTTGTTCTGGAGTTTCCTGCACTTCCTTCCAGCAATAGCAGAATAATCCTAGGTTGCCACCCTAGCGGGCAGGGACCTAATCTCTCTTTGTTTCTCAGTTTATCTCTCCTTCCTCTACCTCCCTCCCTCCCCTCTTCCCTCTCCCTCTCCTGCTGTCTTTAACCAGGGCGCTGGAAGCCTTTCTGTTGCAGTAGGTGGGAGTAAGATACTCAGGTGACTCTCATCGGGAGAAAGGGTCCCAAAAGCCGCTGGTGTCTTTGGTGAGACACCACGAACATATGACACTGGACACTAAACCACACTTAGAGCAAGAGCCAGGGTGAGGGAGTGTGAGTGTCTGCAGCTGCAAGGCTGGCGGGGGCGGGGCACAGGAGGCAAGGGCGGTGTAGTCCCGCCCCATCTTCAGTCACTCCCACTTCAGGCACCGACCTTCTCAGGACAGGAATGGCTCCAGGTTCTCCTGCAGGAATCCAATAGCACACTCCACTCTTCCTCATATACATCCCCTGGCATCCTTCTGCTCTGGTCCCTAAAGTCTGAGTCAAGTCCAATGCCAGGCACAACTTCTTACGAAGGCCTCTAGTGGGTCCCAAAGCTATTGGCAGAGTCCACCAGAGCCTCCAAGGCTAGGAGGAGGTGGTTGTGAAGCTAGGTAGGCACTTAGATGTTTCGGGGGACCTCTGGGAACACTGGTCACAGGGCTTCTATTATCCTAACATTTCTTGCCCACCTCCTGAAGCTGTATGAAACGGAGGGGGAGGCTGAGACCCTGAGAACCTTTCAGCTCAGGAGTCAGGGACCAGGGGATGCAGACTTTCAAAAGCCCCGGGCCCCACAGGATGGTGGGTATCACATGCTTTTGGCTCCCAGGAAAAGTTGGGCCCTGTGTCCTAGCTCTTCCTCCTAGCTGTCCCCTCGCCCTGTAAGGTATTCAAAGGGACTGGCATCCAGCACCCAAGCTGACTGACACCCAGGCAGACTGACTCCCAAGAGAACCAGTTTGTTGGCATTGGGCAAAAGAAGGGGGAGTGAAGTCTGTCCTCTGGGCTTGCTTGCCTCCTCACCCCTGAACAGGGAGCCAGGAAATTCAAGGACTTTGTTCCTTATCACTATGGCCATGACCACCCACGAGATAGCTTCATTTACCTTCACCTTCACTTCCTGTAACTCAGTCCTCAGGTGCAGAACTGTCACCTGTCCTGCTGGGCTCCCAACTGTTCTCTTGAGCCTGCTAGATTCTTGAAGAGTTCTAGCAAAACATATGCAGTCTAAGGAGTCCAGGAGTTGGATGAATGAACTTGCCTCCTGGCCAGTATGCGGGGCTGTGGGCAGTGACTGAGGAACATAGGACCAGCAGCAGCTTTAATGGCTATGACTCATCTTCAACTAGAGACTTCTTCGTACCAAGCGCCTTAGTGGTGCTTTCATGGGTAATTTCAGGAATATGTATCATCTCCACAGCACATCATAGGGGCACACTGTTCCCATGGCAGCATGACTGGGAAGGAGCTGTCCTTTAAGGAGATCTTCCTCTAAAGATGCTATCCCCTACTGTTCCCTTTCTATCTGTGTGCAGTCCTGAGATCCCATGAAGCCCTGCACCATGCCCAGCCTGGCTATAGAGCCCCTAAGATCTTGCTCTGTGCCCTCCCTGGCAACAGACCTTGTGGAACCTTCCTTGATGCCTCTTCTCTCAGGTTTACTCTCTTGGAAAATGAAACCGACCCAGCTCACCTCATCAGCATGAAGCTCAAGTTGAGCATACATCCCTTGAACAAGAGGCAGCCTCAAGATCTGGCCTCACCAAAGGGCAAGTTTGCCTTATTGCTGTCTAGAGGTCTGTTTGACTTGGGCATCAGCTCCCTGTTGGGTTCCTCTCAAGAAGGGTTGTTCCAGTCCCTTCCCTACAAGGAGGGGCTTCCAGAATGCTCTTGGCACTTTGATGAATTTTTAAACTTTAGAGAGTGATCAAACATGTCTCCACACTGAGTCAACTCAGCAGTGAGACCTGAAGGGGTGGCCAGGCAGACCCAGGGGAAATGGAGCCAGATCCCGGAGACTTCCGCTACTAAGAGTTAACAGATATTTATCAGGCTGTTGCTGCGGACCATTAAATATTCCATTAGGTCCTTGGGACATAGGCAGGTGGGTTGGCTTAGGACCACCAGCAAACTTGTTCCAATATCCATTTTCTTCCTCAAGGAGAGAGCCCTCAAGCTTAGCCCTGTCCTGAATCGCAGCTTAGATTTTTTTAACCAACAGGCTTAACTAGAATGATCCATGCTCTACCACGGATGCCACACTCACTGGCACAAGAGGCTTTCCCTAGCCCTGCCAGTGTTCTGGCTGGCACAGGGAGCAAGGATTTCCCATTTCCCACCACCAGCTATTTTTTTTCTAGGGATGAAAGTTACATGCTATACATATCAAGTTACAGGATATCAATAGCCTCGCCTGTACCATGGAGATGGGTGGGGTAGGGCTGGAGAGGTCGTGTGGGTGATGTGTTCTCAGGGTCGCCTTGTGTCTGACTCTGCCCCTGCACACGTTTCCGCTCTACAGACAGGAAAGGAAGGTGGTCCTCGAGAGAGACTAGCCAGTTGAATCTGAGAGTTCAAACTGTGTGAGGAAGAGTGGGGGTGGGGACAACGAGGGACAATGGTTCCTCATACCAGGCATAACTCTGCCACTCTGTGAGGGAAGCCCACAGGGAGCCTCCAAGGTCAGAGTTCTCCCCATCCTACAGATGAGAAAACTGAGAGACTGGAGGATCAAATAGCCTGGTGAGTGTTGAACCCGAACTGCCTGGCTCCCACGCCTCAGCAGCAGGGCCTCTCCCGCAGACGCCTGATATCTAATGAAGGAGTCCAGACAACTAGAGGAACTGTAGAAAGACCTGGCAGCTCTGGCCTTGAGCCAGCCTGGAGCACAGGCTTGAGGAAGGTAGCCCAGGTCTTGCCATCTATCAGAAGTTTGCTTTGGTCTTACCTGCTCTTCAGTAACTTCTAGCAGCGGAAGGATTCCAGGTGTGAGCTTAACCTCTTGACTCTGGTCTTTTCTCCTCCTCTTCGGGCTTTCTTCTATTGGCCATAATCCTTGTGGACAGCTGTCCCAACCCATCTGTCTCTATCTTCTCCCTGGGCAGCGCGTGAGCTTCTCTGGAATTCTGTGTTTAACACCTATTCTCAGCAGTGACTTGTGTTTCCGAGACCTCCTGCCTTCTTTTCTCGTGGGGAGACACCAACACAGCCAGGGTGAGGCTGTCGTTGCCCAAGAGCAAGGCCCTGAAGTCATAAGCAGGACAGCTAGGAGCCATGTGTGAGTAGCAGCAGAACAGGGACATGAGGTTGGACTTGGGGATGCTCAGATAAGGATGTAGCTCAAAGGCAGAGTATAGGCGTAGTGCACGCAGGGCCCTGGGCTCACTCTCTAGTGCCAATTCAAAAGAAGAAAGACAGTACAGATGCTGTCTGACTTCATGTCTCGAAGACTGAGCTCCCTGGGAAAGCTAAGCTTTCTCTGCCATTCCTTCCAAGGCTTTGCCATGTGGACACCTAGCCATTAGCCTTAGGCGGTGCCTAGGGTCCAGCCCAGGACTCACACTGACCTCTGTCTGCACTTTCCTTAGAGCTCAGCAAGGCCAGAGAGGCTTCTCTTACCTTAGTAGGCCCCGTCAGTCTGGCTAAGCGGTGTGTTGACGAGAAGGGAGACAGGCCTGAAAGGAGGCATAGAAATAGATGGGGAGATGGTGCAGTGGGCAAAGTTCTTGACAAGCAAGAGCACTTGAGTGGAGACTCCCAGCACCCGTTACAAAGCCTGGCACAGTGGTGGGCCTGGAATCCCAGCACTTGGAGGTAGAGATGGAAGGACCTCTGGGGCTTACTGGCCAGGCAGTGTAGCTGGACTGCTGAGCTCCAAGTTCAGAGAGGCCCTGTCTTGTCGGGGCGGGGGAGGGAGGAAGAGGAGGTGGAGAGATATTGAGGAGGGCACCTGATGTTGATCTCCGATCTTTAACATACATGTACAAGCACCTGTACATTCATATGCACACACACGCGCACACACACACACGCACAAGCACACACACACACATGCGCACACGCACACACACGCACACGCGCACACACACACACACACACACACACACACACGGCACATTGACAGAAGTGGGAAGAGCTCTGACCTAGGCACATTCACTCAGTCCTTTCTCAGAAAGACACTCAGGCCAAGTGACCAGCCCGTGTGCCTTCTCTGGAGACTGATGGGTTTAGTTTGACCTCTGATGGGCCAGCTGGGCTACACCCTGCTTCTTCTTCACTGACCCTCCCGGACTACAGTCCCTGTGGGTAGAGCAGGAAGTAAGTACATAGAGAGCTAGCAAGGCCATTAGTCCTCAAGATCACAGCTCTCTTGCCCCAGTGGCTAAGGGCTGCCTCAATGACCCTGGCCTGGCTTCATTGTACAGGCCTCACGGGGAGTTAGATTTCCCGCCTTCAAGGACCCTTACCAGCTTCTGCTCACTTTACTGATGGAGGAGAAACCCAAGCTCTTGACAATCACTTTGTCCAGACTTGCAAAATTAAAGTTTAAAATTAATGTTTAAATTAAAAAGGGAAAGCTCTAACTGTGGGGGGGGAAGGTGCCCGAAGGCCCTGGGGGCAGCAGGCACGTGTCTTTGAAGTCTTGGAACCGGGCTCCTTGGCACTATGCAGGTGGCAAATGGATTTTCATTCACAGAAAATCAAACCTGGGGCCTGGTGTGGGAAAAAGATGAGCAGGGCTGAGGGGAGTCTGTCTCGCAATCGGAAACCTCTTCCCTGGTTGGGGACGGTCAGCGTTGAGTCTAGGCTGTCGTGCAAGGCAGCCCCAGAGGTGGGGTGCCTGTACTCCAGAATGAGGTTTGCTAATTTACTCCTGCACCAGAAACCTCTGCCTAGAAGCGTCCCTGATTGGTGCTTAGTTTCTCCACTGGGATGGGCAAATTGATCTGTCCGGTCTTGGTCTCCTTGCAGTCATCTAAGTCAGGGGACCTAATGGCAGCGCATGGATAAGGTGCTTGGCCCTGCTTCTTTCACATTTTTGGATTTCTTGCTATGGGTGGGCATTTGCAGCAGCCACTGCGGTGTTGTCTTGGAAAGCCTGGTATGAAGGGCACTGGCCCCTCCCTCACAAGTCAGTTCTTCTAGCTTTGTCTCAGAGCCTTAATGTCATATCTACCCCAGAGCCTAGGAAGCCTCTGGCCTTACAAAAGCCTGCTTTTGCTCCTGACTTCAGTACTGGTAGCCCCATGGCCCTAGGGTCCTGTAAGTCTGGAGACACGATTCCCCAGGTATATGCAGATCAGTTTGTCTGTAAATTTGCTGTCTGGACCTCTGTCCGCACTGGTCCAGAGAGGCCCTTGGGATCACCCTCTCCTCCTTCTCTCTCTTGCTCATATAGCTGTTCTACAACTTTGCTGAAGTGTCTCCCTGACTTACCCTGGCTGACTCAGTCGCTGCACAATGGAAGAGTTTCCTGCCTGCTACCTCTGTTGCACTTAGCACAGTATTTTAAAAACAAGTTACTTTTTAAATTTGTGTGAGCACATGCAGTGCCCTTGAAAGCCAGAAGATAAGGTCAGGTCTCCTGGAATCACAGGCAGTTGGCAGTTGTCCGATGTGGGTGCTGGGAACCGAACTCAAGTCCTCTGGAAAAGCAGCCGATGCTCTTAATTCACCAGTATGAATTTAAGCAACTGTTGGCAGGCTGGTTGGCTCTGACTCGACCCATGACCATCAGGACCTCAGCTGCTATCAGATAGCTCTCCTTCCTTCACAAGATCATTGGCAACCTACTCCTTTTACCTTTCCACAGACATCCAGTTAGCTTGAAGATTACTCCATAGCCAGACACTGGCAATATTCCCAAAGATGCTAGTGGAATAAAGCCCCAGGAGCCCAGGCTTCCATAGTCTGCCATGGTGGAAGCTACTCTTGAAGAGAGTCAGAGGTTTCCCCTCCCTGGTAGCTCTGGTGGCTCAGGCCTGTAATTTTCCAGCGTTTTGGTAGGTATGAGAGGTTGGGGTTGTGAGTTCAAGACCAGCTTGGGTAATTTAGTGAGACCCAGTCTCAAAAAGTTTTTTTTTTTCAAATGAATTGGGATTAGCTCAGTGGTAGAGATCTTGCCTGGCATGCATGAGGGACTAGAGTCAAGCTAAAGTAACTAGCACATGCGCACACACACACATGCACGCACACACCCGGGATCTGTCCCTGTTCTGTCAGTTAGCTGTATAGCGTTACAATCACCTACCTCTTCAGGACTAATGACCAGCTGCTGCTCCCCTGGTATGGCACATCAGGCTCTGGGCCTGCAGGGAAGTAGGGCCATCATGGTGGCCTCCCGGTGAGGACAGAAGTGGCTGGTTATGGGGACTGCTTGGGTTTACTGCTGACCGAGTGTAGAACATGTGGCATCTTCTTCCTTTTCTCTGTTGGGTTCTGGATGCTCTCTGAGTAGGCAGAGGAGCCCTGGCAGTGGACGTGTGGCTCAGGAACAGACTATGGGATGCAGTGATGAACAGGGTCCCCCAAATTTATCCTTCTCACAACCTCAGGGCGTGGCCTTATTTAGAACTGGACATTTGACTAGGTTAGATGAGGTCACCATGGAGTGGGCGTGGTCTAAAGACAATGGCTTTTGTCCTTAATAAGGCCAAGAATAAGATTTCCTGACAAGCATGGGGACACAGAAGTCATGTCTAAGCTGAAAGGAGCCAAGGAGAGCAGGATAAATGGGGCCAGAGAAGGGCAGGGAAGGACTGGTCTGCAGGCCTGGCTGACACATGACTCGTGGAGAGCCGTGGCTGTTGAAGATTTAACAGGCTCCTGCCCTGGACCTGCAAGAGCGTGCATTTCTGTGCTAGCTGCCATTCATGGGACTTTATTACAGAGACCCATGGGGCCAGGTACTCTAAAGCTGCCTTTTCTCAGCTACAATGTCACCTTCGCCTTTCTTTCCTGTCTGCCCCCAAGGAAAGGGAGAAGCAAAGGCCTTGGAGTATGAAGCAAGGGAACTGCCTCCCTATAACTTTCACCCTTCGAGCCAGCAGCAGAGCCTTGCACACACACATAGCCACAGGGAATGTGAGCAGGGCTTAGAAGGCAGATGTTTGTCACACTCATAGGTCCTAGAGATGTGACACACAGGACCATAAAAAAAGCAGCAAGCGGTGTGCCGGACCGGGGAGAAGGCAGTGTGGGGTAGGCTCAGGCCTCAGCTCCTAAGGTGAATCACATGGACAGGAAGACAGGCCAAGGTGGGCAGTTTAGAACTGACTTCTGTGAGTCAGTAGCTCTTAGTCAAGGTAACTACTAGGGGCTGCGATGTGACCCTGGGATCACAGAGGCCTCCTCTGACCATGGGCCTGGGCTCTTTGTTGGCCACTTGACCAGCAGAGATGTGTGCTCACTTGGTTTGTGCTTCCTCAAAGAGCTGAGCAGAACAACCTTTCCCCACCAAAAATGGTTTTTGGGTGTATACGTGTGTGTTGGGTTTGTGTAAGAGTGCGCACATGTGTAGATGCCAAAGTCAACTCTTCCTCAATGGCTTCTAGTCTTATTTTGTTTTTGAGACAGGGTCTGTTATTGAACCTGGAGCTCACCAACTCAGAAGACTGGGTACCCAGCAAGTTCCAGGAATCCTCCTGCCTCCACCTTCCCAGCACCAGGTTATAGGTGTATGCCACCACTCCTGGGTTTTACCTGGGTTCTGAGGATACAAACTGAGGTCCTAATGTTGGTGCAATAAGCACTTTGAAAATGGAGCCTTCTCCCCAGCCTCACATCATGGCATTGTTTGAAAAGAGAAAAAACAAAAACCTAGTATACACCTTTCATCCTACTACGAAGGAGGCAGTAGCAGGGGGAATCTCTGTGCATTTGAGGATAGCCTGGTTTGCTTAGCAAGTTCCAGTCCAGCTAGGGCTACTTGGTGAGATTGTGTCTCACGCACACCTTTCTGAGTCTAGGGCTGGGGTTGGGGAACCAGCTCAGTTGATAAATGCTCGCTGTGCAAGAGGACCCCATAATTATATCCCCAGGTTCCATGTAAAAGCTGTACCTGAGGGTGTGCATTTGTAACCTCGCCCTGGGGAGACAGAGGCAGGCAGATAGATCCCTAAGGCTCGCTGGCCAGCCTGTTTAGCTGAAGTGAAGCGTTCCAGGTGTCCAGAAAGACCATGTATCAAAAAAAGAAGATAGCGAGAGATCGAAACACTTGATGTCCACTTCTGCCCTCCACATACATATATACACACATGTACATTTATTCCCACATACATGTATACACATGAAAACATACACTCAAAAAGGTTATAACACGGGAACGTGCTTGTAATTCCAGCACTTGAAATGCTAAGATACGAAAATTCCAAGTATGAGACTAGCCTGAGCTAAGTAGTGAGATCCAGTCTTGATAATAATAGTGATCAATAATAATAATAAATTCTAATAGGGCCAGGATGTGGTTTATTGGCAGAATGCTTGCCTGGCATGCACAAGGCCTTGAGTCAGTTCCTGACACCAAAACAAAATCGTGAAAAGGAAAACAAAAGGTAGGTACAGCGTTACTGCTCCTCTAAGCAGTGGCGAGAGCACAGACCCCAGCTTTTCCTAGGGAAGGTGGGGTGCAGGTTGAGCCGGTGGCTTGATTTGCAGTTCTCTACTCACTGCTGAGCCTGCTTCACGGAGTACTCGGCAGCGCCCCCTGGTGCAGACACCACAGGGGTCCTCACGCACTGCCTGGTACTGGAGGATGTGACATTGCCCACCATCTGCCCATGGCATGCTGCAAAGGAGGTGTTTGCTCAGAACAGGAAAGATCTAAAGCCCGTGACCTTGAGCAAAGGAATATGGCTTAGAGCGATGTCAGAATTCCTTGCCAGCAGCAGTTTGGCTGATCTAAACACACAGCTGGCTGGGACGTGGGGATGGTAAGGGTTTGCTGTCCCTGCTGTGATAGTGTGGTAGCCTTGAGTGGACAGACCAAGACCCAGGTCTGCTTTGTCACCTGGGCTTCAGTCTACACATGCAAGTCTGCCCTGGCCTTCAGGAGGGGACAGAGGGAAGAGGTGGTTGCAGGGAGGGGACCCACTCTGATCTTTGCTCCTCCAAGGCCCTCCCTTCCCTTCTCATCTTCTCATTGTTCCTTCTTTCCCTGCTGAGGGCAAAGACTGTTTACAGGAGACCATTGTCCAAGTGGGACAGTTCTTTGTGTGTATTTCAGGCCTTATAAAAGTGACTGAAGCTGTCCTTCAAAGCAAGCCAGAGCACATGACTCTCCAGTTTGACTATCTCAGGAAGGCAAGGATCATTGGGTTGGGTGTTGTCTCTTTCCAGGCAGTGAGAGTATGGGCAGGCAGGAAGGGAGTATTGTGGCAAATGCATGAGGGCCAGTCCAGTTCTTGGTCTGTGTTGAGCCCAGTGCTCAGGCAAAGGTTCTAGGAAGCCCAGGGCCAACCTGTGCAGCTGGTATAGCAGGGTCTTCCCTGTATGCTTTTCCTTCTGGGTAGCTCAGAGTCTGGGCTTTGGGAGCACAGAGCAAGAGTCTTGCTTTACCAAACAGAAGGAGAGCAGCCCAGAAGGCAAGGCAGTGTGTTTGCTTTGCAGTCTGTGACCCAGTGGCAACACTGTGAAGGATGTGGGCCAGCCCCTAAGGAATGATGCAGTAGATCCCTCTTTGTCCCCGTTCGTTCCTGTTGGAGCCGCTCATCCCACCTGCTCAGACAGCTAGTGCAGGGCTTCTGCGCCTTTCTTTGCTTTTAACTTATTCTTCATGGCCTGTTGGGGAATATTATGTTCAGGTGTGTGACTCTTGTTTCTACTGCATTTGATTAACTGTGAAGCTGTGATTCTTTGTTTAAAACACTTGATGGTCCTAATAAAGAGCTGAACGGCCAATAGTGAGGCAGAAGCAAGGATAGGTGGGGCTGGCAGGCAGAGAGAATAAAAGAAGAAAGGAGGAAGAAGAGGAGCAGTAAGAGAACAAGCAGAGGAGGACATTGGGGCCAGCCACCTTGCTACACACAGCAAGTCACGGAGAAAGAAGGAAAGAAAGGCATACAGAAATAGAGAAAGATAAAAGCCCAGAAGAAAAGGTAGTCGGATAATTAGTTAAGAAAAGCTGGCAAGAAACAAGCCAAGCTAAGGCCAGGCATTCATAACTAAGAGATGATTTATTTCGGAACTGGGTGGCAGACCTCCCAAAAAGTCAAAAGAGTAAAACATCACACGACAATGTCCAGGATAGTGAAATGTGCTTATGCTCCAGATGACCAGCCAGTCACTATGACTTAAATCCTGTGTGGGCAGGGACTCTGTCTGCACCATCCACGTGCCCCATGGTGCTTGCCTCCAAGTACAGCAACACCCTTTGTCTGACATCAACACCCCCGATTTCAAATGCTAGAAACTTGGTTGGAGGCATTATCATTCATTCAGCAAGAGCTCACCGAGCACTTACCATGAGCGAGACCAGACAGTGACGAGCAAGACAGGTGGGGTCCCGGGGCTCAGGCAGACCCCAGAAGACAGACAAGAGAATGCTCTTCATGTTAACACAGGTCGCCCTAGGCTGAGCATGAAATATCAGTCTGGAAGTGGTGCCAGGCAGAGCATGAAGGACAGGGACAGAGAGGAACCTGCAGAGGTAGCAAAGTCAGTGTAATTGTGTGGGCCACACAGCTTCTCTGTCCCCGTGGCCATTTGTGTGGTGACAACCTGGAGAGAGGCCTTTGCTCTCCCTGGTCCCTGGATGCCTTCTGGCTGAAGGGCCATGATCTGCCCCCCGGAGAGCTGTTTCCGGAGAATGTTTCTGGTTTCCTGAACAAAATTTAAACAAAGGATAATAAGGAGCGGTAGTGAGAGTGGCGTGGAGAGAAGGGGAAGAGGAGAACAAGGAGGACTGGAGAGGAATGATGAGGATGAAGCGGGAAGGCAGGAGGAGAAGATGAAGAGCAGAAAGAAGAGGAGGGAGGAGGAGCAGGGAGGAGCTGTGCCGCTGGCCCAGGGTGGCACTACATGCCAGGGATGCCGGAAGACTTCCATCTCCATCAGGAACCTTGGGAAAGCTGTGGGGGCCACAACACACCAGGATTCTTCCAGACATATTCTAGAGCAATGCCAAGCTTCCCAGACAAGAATCCCCAACACCAGAGCCTGAACCCAGGACCACACCTACTACATAAGGGCTCTACCACTAAGTCACAACCCCTCCTTCCCTTTTAGTTTGTGTTTTGATATAAGGTCTTACTACACTGCCCAGGCTGACCTTGAACTCTGTGTTGGGGGGTGCAGTGGGGCTGTTCCCCAGCTTTCCTTCCCATCAGGAGGCAGAGAAGTAGAGCCTGCATCTACATATCTTTTGAGCATCTCTGAGTCAGAGTGCCTGTGCTCTGAGAAGATAGTGTTGGTGACAGCATCCCACCGTGACAGGTCTGTGTCTGGAATAAAGCTTCGTGTGTATAACATTACATGGAATTGTCTGAGGTTTATGGCCTTGATGTTCTCATGGAGAAGGTTGGATGATTTTTTGCATGTTGTTGCTTTTAAATTGTTAAAGACATTAGAGTGATGGGGGCCTGAAACATCCAATGGCTGCCACCAGAGGAGTGGCAGAGACAAATTAAATGATAATGCTGCCACCTGCTCTGATCAGTGACTCAGACCCTCTAACTAGAAGACAATGCGTGTTTCCCTTTGTATGGGGCTAGATGTTTTTTGCACTGCTGTTGGGGAGAAACAGTAGTAACACCCCTATACACACACTCTCACACACATATACAAACACGCAGACACATGTAGATATGTGCACATGCACACAATACACATTGTATACACATGGTGACGATACATATACATGTACATGCAGACATATTCAAGACTTACACAGACATATGCACATATGTGGACATACACATGCAAAATATAGACATGCACATACAACCAGACACAATATATGCACGTGTCCATGCAGACATGCATGTGTACATATAGATCCACATGCAGACTTAGGAACACATATGGCACACACACGCAGTCATGCATACACAGACATACATGAACATGCACAAATATACACGTACATACTTAGAAATGCATACACATTCAGACACACACTCAGACATGTGTACACATATGCACATACAGATTACACACACAGAACACAGATGCATGCACAGACATGCACAGCACTTCTGCCCACAACTCTGCATGAGTACAACCATTATCCAAGCAGTCTCCCTGCTCTCTGGGACCTTGAAGGAGCTCTTTTGTCCGAGTGTGGTCTCCCTCAAGACCATGCAAGGGGCAAGGGGCCTGGAGAGGGATGCTTTTCTACTGTGAGCTGCAGCCTGGGGACTCCTGCCTGAATCTTACACACAGGACAGAGCATAGGACTGAAGATACATGTACCTGAGTG
Organism: Microtus pennsylvanicus; assembly: GCF_037038515.1. Classification (NCBI taxonomy): domain Eukaryota; kingdom Metazoa; phylum Chordata; class Mammalia; order Rodentia; family Cricetidae; genus Microtus; species Microtus pennsylvanicus. The sequence goes on from NC_134599.1 coordinate 3,124,211, forward strand.
TTCCCACGTCACTGTCACTGGTGTCCTGGGCCAGAGCTGATGAGTGGGTATCTCCACAGGGAGCCCAAGAGGTTATGGAAGAATGGATGCCAAGCACAATGCTATACTGGATAGTTGGAGAGGAGCACCCCCTACCAGGGCATCTTTGCCTCATCCTAGCAGCAGGAGCTGGTCCAAGACCAGAAAGTGCTGCAGGGACTTTTTTTCCCCACCCTGGTTAGGGAATCTTGGGCCAGAGTGGAGGAGAGGAGACCTGGCTGTCTTGGAACTCACTCAGACAAAGCTGGCCTAGAATTCATAGAGATCTGCCTGCCTCTGCCTCCTGAGTGCTGGTATTAAAGGGGTTGGCCACTACCACCTGGCTTTTGCAGCCAATGCTCTTAACAGCTGAGCTATCTCTCCAGCCCCTCTGAACTCATCTTAAAAGGATGGATGCACCAAAACTTGGTGTGTGTGACAGGGATAGAGATAGCTCAGTTGTTAAGAGGACAACTTAACTCTTAGAGAGGACCCGGGCTTAGTTCCTTGCACCCGTATGGTGGCTCGCTTATGTAGCTCCAGTTCCAGGGAGTCTGCTGCCCCCTTCTAGCCTCACGGACACAGCACTCACAGGGTGCTTCTACATGCGTTCAGGCAAACATTTAGTTTGTGTGGCCTGACTAGTGGGTGACTGTCTGTGTGCTGGCGACTGTCCTCATACGGCTGGGGACTTCCCACAGCACCTGTGCACTCCGCCTACTAAGCCTCAGTGCATGTCCTGGCTATGACATTCAGAATAGTTTTGGAATTGAGTAAGCAGCAGAGAGCTCGGGAGCATGCTCAGTGAGTAGAATTCGGAAAGCAGGGGAACCCCTTGTGGGAAAAGGGGCGGAGTCACTGGCCACACCGGTACCTGGGGCAGGGAAGGTGCTGGAGTTGGAAGATACCTTTGACACGTGGCGGAATCTATGTATCTCATACTGCTTAGCACTGATCTCTACTTGACCACAAAGCAGCTGGCGCAGGGCCTGGCTGGGCTGTTCACATGGCCACACCTCCTGGGCGTGGCAGGACCGTTTACGAGGCTACACCTGCTAGACGCCACTTGGCATCTCCACGTGGTGTTATTTCGTTCCAATACTCAGTTACACCTGTGCACCTGAGACGGCCTTGGTGGCTGTGGCCTATAGAATGCATTTGGGAGGCCGAATTCCTTTTTCTTAAGTGCTCCCCTGCCCAGCACTTCCTATGGGTGTCATCTTCCACTGACCTGTCCTCTGGGACCAGGAGTAAAGGGTAGCCACGGAACAGTGGGTGACAGGAGCGAGGCTTCTGTTCCCTCCCACACCTCGAGAGGCGTCCCTGCTGCTCTCATGCAGGAAGATGCTCTGGTCTCTACGTGAGAACTCCTCTTCTTGCTCGACCTTCTGGCTGCTACCCCACAGATGACGGGAGAGAGCACGTTTTCCTTCATGACAGTGCCTACCTCTGAAGTGACTCATTTACAAATTCATCCTGGCAGCAGCCGGAGCATCTGTTGCAATTTTTACCTGGGCCCCGGGGGCAAAACTTCCTACCTGGCGGGCTTCAAATGATCACGAAGAAGTACTTTCTCTCTTCCCTGATCCCAATAACAGGCATGGCTGGGGAAAGAGCGGATGCCCTGTGCTGTACTGAGCCAGGTAGATGGCTGGGCAGCTGGAGTCTCTGAATGCACATATATACCTGTCCAGATCCAAGCATGGGAGCGGTGGGACACGCCCCCTTTCTACATCTGTTCTTCCTTACCCCACAATGCCCTGCACTCTTGACTCTCCAGCTCTGTATGCCTCCCGATTGTGGGTAAAAGCAAGATCACATTTACTTAAGGAGCGGGTGCGGTGGAGGTGGGGGTGGGGTGGGGGGTGGCTGCCTGACCAGGTGGGATGCCTCATTGATGTGACTGACTCCCCTGCACTGCCAGGAACAGCTGGCTGCCCAAGGGTGTGAGCTGGTGGCTGGTGACAGCAATATGACAGACAGCTTGTGAGGGGGCTGAGACAGGTCTGGTACATCTCATAGCTCTTTCTGCTGCATTTTAAATCTGACCTTCTGTTGCTTTGCGGTTTTGACCACATATGTGTTGGCTCCTCCCAGCGCTTCATTTTCACAACCACATAACCTCCAGCGAATGCACTGCATAAGACCGAGTTGGCGTCTCTGTATCAGAGAGAACGGATTAGAGATAACACTCTTGCCGAGAGATTTGCTTTTTAAAAACTGCTCTGGCTCCCGTTTCTCCCGATTGAGACGTTGTCGGGCTTGGGGAGGGAGAAACAAGGGTCCTACCGTGACCACTAGGGGGCGCTGATGCTGTGTTCTGAAAACTACACTGTCGTGGAACATTTTCCAGCTAGCCGCAATGGAGATGACCAGGAATCTGCGGCTGTGTGTACACAAATGCACGAAGAACAAGCGGGTCCAAGTATCACCTCTCTCCTCGTCAAAGATCGGTTTTGTACCAAGTGTAGTCAGCGACTGCCCCCTGTGCCATCCCGGTATGGCGGAGAGCCCAGGGATAGGGGGAGAGATTCTTGGACCAGATGCCCTCTCTTTAACCGAGTACAGACCGCTACAGGGATGCTGCCCAAACCCCAAACTGGAAAACTGTTTTATATGGACCTGTATTGGGGCAACTTTTTAATAATCCAGATAGAGCTGAAGAGATGGTTCAGTAGTTAAGAGCACACAGTATTCTTGCAGAGGACCTGAGTTCAGTTGTCAGCGCCATGTCAGGCAACTTACAAGCGTCTGTAACCCCAGCTCCATTGAACGGATGCCCTGGCCTCCATAGACACCTGCCTGTACTCACCTCACATGTCCCCACACTCTCGTCTATACACAGACTACTTAAACATAATAAACCTTGGAAATCTTTAAAGAATAAAACATTGACAATATACCTCCCCTTTTATTTTTTTAAAATTTATTCTTATTGTATATGCATTGGTGTTTGGCCTGCATGTATCTCTGGCTGTCCTGGAACTCACCCTGTAGACCAAGCTGGCCTCAAACTCACAGAGAAGAGCCAATTTCTTAAATATGTCTGATACTTCCAGGAGCCTCACTAGCAAGCCAGGTGACAGCTTTGTCCCCATCACGGTCATCACTAACCAGCCACCATGGTCAGCAGACCCACCCTTTGGGAAGCCCACACATGGCCACCCACCCACCTATGTCATCCCTCCCTCTGCAGGACTGAGGTGGAAGCTCGCCCTGGCGATCTAGTGTCTTAACTCACTTGGAGCCGCTTTGGCGGGCAGCTTTCCTCCTCAGAGCAGTGTGAGGAGCTGCGCACAGCAGTTTGCAACTGCAAGGCCAAGGTGTGAGCAGGGCTGGTTCCTCCTGAGGTCTCTTGCCTTAGTTCCTAGGTGCTCTTTTCTGTTTGACTCACAGGGTCATCCCATTGTGCATGCCTGTGTCCTAATCTTTCCATACGGAAACGCCAGTGGCATTGGTTAGGACTCATTACTTAATCATCTCCTTAGAGACCCTGTCACGAGACACAGCCTCGTGAGAATCACCAGACGCATTTTATCCTGCAGCACAGTGGTAAGTGCATCCCATGTCCCTCGTCTAAGAGGAAAACTGTGAGCCTGAACCCTATTCATGGCCTTCTGTGTGGAGCCTCACCACACACCTTTGCCTGGTGCACAACCAAGAAGTTGTCCCTCTGTTCTGGGATCATATTTTCTTGGGGTCTCTAGCTAGAGGCTCCTCCCAGCCTGATGGAAATACCAGGTACCAAGGAACATTAACAAGGGTGATGGAGGAAGGTCATTGGTTAATTATAATAAAGAAACTGTTTGGCCCTCATAGGTTAAAACATAGGTGGGAGGAGTAAACAGAACAGAATGCTGGGAGGAAGAGGAAGTGAGCTCAGAGGCCATGCTCCCCTCTCCCAGGCAGACACAATAAACTCCGACCCAGGATGGACGTAGGCTAGAATCTTCCCGGTAAGCGCACCTTGGGGTGCTACACACATTATTGGAAATGGGCTAGTCCAGGTGCGAGAGTTAGCCCAGAAGAGGCCAGATATAATGGGCCAATCAGTGTTTAAATGAATACAGTTTGTGTGTTGTTATTTCAGGTAAAGCTAGCTGATGGCGGGAGCTGTGTGGCGGAATGCAACCCGCAGCTCCTACAACGCAAGGGAGTTGACACTTCATTACTGTTAGTCTGTGTGCACTGGGAAAGGCCGGTGACAATGCAATGGCTATGCTACCCTGTCCGGAAACCGTGTCTGTATCCAGAGGGCCCTGGAAATAAATTGAGCTGGCAGGAGAACCCAAGACAAAAGGAAGCAGTCCATAACAAGGGCAGGAATTTCCTGGTTTGCCCAGAGATATGATTGGCATGCAAACTTTTCTCTTTCTAGTATGTTCTATTACTTAAAAAATGATGATGCATAAAAATATATACAATAGGGGTTGGGGAGATGGATCCATGGGTAACAGCATTTGGCATATGAATATGAGGACCTGAGTTCAAATCCTCAGCACCTATGGAAAAGCCAAGCCTGTAACCCAAGTACTGGGGCATAGAGACAGGCAGATTTCAGGAGCTTGCTGACTGTGTGTGTGTGTGACTGTGTGTTGTGTGTGGCTATGTGACATGTGTGTGTATGAGACAATGTGACATGTATGACGTGTACGTGTCTCTTAACCAGTGTCTCCTTTTCTCCAGTCCTTCAAAGTTATTGTCCACTAAGGGAACAATGAAAGTCTATAAGGACTTGGTGCTCCAGAAGGCCATCTATAATTGAAAGTGCTCTTACTGTTTGGGAGATGACCTCAGACTCAACGCCCTGAGTGACCCCTGTACTAAGCATTGCACATTTTTTTTTTGGTTCTTTTGGTTTTACTCTCTGGGGCATTGCATGGTGGCTCTAACATGAGAATTGGAGGTTAGACTCAAAGCCTGACTGGAGTTGTGTGTAGTAAGAGGCCACTTGCTCATTTCCTGGCCGCCCAGACTCCTAAATCATTCAGAAGCTATATTAATTAAAAGGTTGCTTGGCTAATAGCTTAAGCATGTTTCTAGCGAGTTCTTACATTTAGACTTAACCCATTTCCATTATTTTATATTTTACCACAAGGCTCGGGGCCTACCGACAAGGCTCCAGCTGGCAGCCCACGACTTTCCCCTCAGGCAGCTACATGGCATCCTGTGACTCCGCCTTCTTTCTCCCAGCATTCAGTTGTTTTCCCACCTAGCTCTATTCTGCTAAGCCGCTGGCCAAAACATTTATTTATTAACCAATAAAATAACACATAGACAGAAGGACTTCTCACACCATTTCCCCTTTTCTGTTTAAATAAAAAGGAAGGTTTTAACTTTAACATAATAAAATTACATATAACAAGACAGGTATCAAGCAAGAATTACAGTTACAATATTTATATCTACTTTATTTTTATCATAATTAAGAAAAACTGTAACTATATATTCTTCAACTCCATCAAAGACTCCAGAAGGATATAATATTACCTAACTAAACAAGAAGTGCATTGTAAACAACTTCCAAACTCTAGAATTGACAGAGACATCTCACTGCCTGGACAGTCACCCAAAGTTCTTCTGTACCATTGGGGCATCCATCTTCAGCCTACAGGCCCATAGTATCCTGCAGACTTTTCTACGAAGCAAAAAATTTCAAAGACAGGTCTTCCTAGATTGGCAGTTTGTCAATTGACTTTTTTCTGTGTCCTGCAGAATGTCTCTCAGACTCTTTCATTAAGCAGGAACCCCGAAGGATCGTCTCACCTCTAGGCAAGTTCAGCAGTCATTTCTCTGTAGGTCCTGCATGTCCAGTTCATACAGCATAACATCAGGCAGTCCAGGCAAGAGCAGTTTCTTGCCCAAATGCCTAGCAAACTCCATAACGAGCCTCTTTGGTGCCCATCTTCCTCTTGAAGTTGATTGGTGCTACCAGGAGCAGATGAGTCTCACTGTCATGAAAAATCCTCAGTTTTTAAAACACTTTAAATGCCATATTCCATAGGTCTTTGAAAGGTTTGAAGATTATTATCTATCTGAAATATATCTCTCTACATCTAAAAAAAACCTAGTGGGTTAATGTAAGTTATAAGAGTTAATGAGAAGTCTGAGCCAATAGGCAAACCAGTTTATAATTAAGCCTCTGTGTGTTTCTTTGGGACTGAATGGCTGCAGGACCGGGTGGGACAGAAACCTCTGCCAACAGCTGTGTAATGACTTTCTGAGAGCTTAAACTAGTTTCAGCTGTGCTCTAGTGCTTGGCCTGGGACAGGCGGGTAGCTGGAGGGGTGGCATTTGCTATGGGTGTTAGTACCTGTGGCTGCTGCAAGAAGTCCCCCATGAGCTCGGGGGTGTGTAACCTCAGCAATAGGTTACACACCCTCTCACATAGGCTGGAGGCAGGGTGTCTACAGTGCTGGTCGGTCATTGCCTGCAAACTCACGGGAGTAGCCCCCTTGCCTCTCCCAGCGTTGGGTGCCTACTAGCATTGCTTGGCTTCTGGCCGCATCTCTCCAGCCTTCAGGGCCAACATCTTCCCTCACATCACCTTCTCTGCCGCATGTGTCAGCGCCATGTCTGCCCACGCCAGGCTGCATTTGGGAACCTCGGAGTCCAGACCCCACATCTGGACAGCCTTAAGGTAAGCACATCTGCAAATGCCTTGCTTTGATGTATAAGGTGATATTCGGTGCTCACTGAGCTCCTGAAATGTAGTCCTAGAGATTGGGATGTGGGGCTCTTGAGAGTGGGGGTGGAGATTCCACTCATGGAGAATCTACTCTTGGAAGTAAATCATAACTTGACAATGACAGCATTAGCTCTTAGTATGTCTTGATGGTTTGGAATAAAGTTGTTGGCTTTATTGAAGGGGATCCCAGCTTCCTTTCTGTTGTTATAATAAAACATATTCACCAAGGACAACTTGGGGGAGCAAAATGTCTGTTTGGCTTATACTTGCTAGTCTCAGTCACACTGAGTGACACCAAGACAGGAACCTGCATGCAGGAACCACAGAGGACATTGCTTACAAATCCTCCATTTCTTGCTTAACTAGTTTTCTGATATAGCTCAGGACTATCTGCCTAGGGATGGTGCAGTAGCCTTGGCCTCCTGTGTGCATTAACAATCAAGACAATCCCCAAGGGCATACCCATAGTCAGCATCATCTGAGCGGTTTCTCAATTGAGGTTTTTTGTCTCAGAAGACTCTGGGCTGTATCAAGTTGACAATTAAGTCTAATCAGGAAGGAGTGTATTAAGAGTCCTTTAACCATAAACCAGCTAGGAATACTGAAGAGCGACTGTGGCTTCAGTTACCCATGGGACACTGGGGAGACATGGAGAGTCCTGTGCCCTGACAGTGTGCTCTGTAGGCCTGGTGTTCAGGAACTTACCCTTCCTCAGGACCTCATGGGGTCCCCTGGTTGAGGGCCATGCTCCTGGTAAGGTACTAGATACTCGGGGAGTCCTGTGTGCGTCAGTGAAGGGACATTACACATCAGGGCACAGCCTATGTGTGCTCACCACTCCAGTTCAGTCTGGAACAGTCTTGGGGTGGCCTCAGCTCATGACCTCATAAAATCCACCCTGGTTGTCAGCGATGGTATTAGTGAGACATTAATCCCCAGGCCTTCAACATGATGGTCTTTTAGACTCGTGGACAAACCCCAGCATGTCTCTGGCAGTGATGAGGGGGCCCTGACCCCCTTCTCAGAGGCCTCTATCTTCCTAGTGTTCTTCTCAGTTCCCCCAAGCCTGTTGGTTTATTACTGAACACAGCTGAGATCATGGTCATGATGCACAGCCCAGCACACAATTCTTCAGAAGCCACAGGAACAGGGTAAGGGCACCAGAAGGGAGACGAGACAGGGCTTTGTTTGTCCAGTTTCAAGTTCTGGGTTCAGACCCAGTTTCTCTCGGCCACGCTTCCATCGTCCCACCTACCATGGAACCTCTATCCAGCAGACATGCTCTCGTGGCTTTCTTCAGCCATTTGATCGCTGCTTGTCTAGTGTGAGGTCCTATGCTGCACTGATAAAGTGGGAAGAGTTGTCCTGGTGGTTTCTAAATTTAAGCAGAGTCTCCTCTGAAGGGAATTGAATTGTTCCCTTCCAGAGACAGAGTCTGACGTATCTTAGACAGTATGGCTGACACTATCTTCATTACACTTGGCCTTGCAAATTAAGGCAAGCTTGAGGCCACAGAGGAAGAGAGGCTCACAGGAGAGGGATGTGACCTTAGATGGCGGTTATTGCTCCAGCTCAGACACTCTCAGGAGAGAGGAAGAGGAAGCATACACCAGACCTGTCACCATATGTCAGAGACAAAGTGCGCATGGCCCTGAGAAGGCGGATGGGCTGTAAAATGGAGATGTCTTCTTTGTTGGAAAGTGGGCAAAGGGGTTGATGAGGAATTCATAAGAGAAACACACACAGCCAGTAAGCAGGCAGCAATGCTCTAACAGCAACAGGATGAAAACGGGAACCCGTATTCACTTTGTTGGCAGTCACTTTAAGGGGGAAGTGGGGCTGGGGAGAAGGCTCAATGGATAAGATGGCTTGCTGTGAAGACAGCTGGACCACCAGAGTGATGCTAAAAAAATGGTGAACCCCATCACCGAGAGACCCTGTCTCAGGGAACAAGGCAGACGGATAGAGCGAGGCACATGCTATCCTCCTCTAGTCTCAATGTGCGTGTGTGTGTGCATGCTCACCCCCTGCGTACTCCTGTTCACACTCACCACCATGTGCATGTGCATGCTCACCCCCTGCGTACTCCTGTTCACACATACACCACCACGTGCATGTGCATGCTCACCTCCTATGGACTCCTGTTCATATATACACCACCGTGTGCATGCTCACCTCCTACATATTCATGTTCATACATACACCACCGTGCACATGTGCATGTGCATGCTCACCCCCTACATACCCATGTACACACATACACCACCATGTGCATGCTTACCCCCTGCGTACTCATGTTCACACACACACACTGCCATGTGCATGCTCACCCCCTACATACTCGTGTACACACACACATACACTGTCATGTGCACATACAAAGGGGGCAACTTGTGCTGCCAAGGAACCAGGTTTTCACAGCCCTAGGAGGCAAACAGGGGCAGCATATTTGGGGGAATTTCAACCTGTTCGGAGGTGAGATGGGTAGATATGTCCCATCTAGAACATGTCACTCTGCTGCTACAGCTTCAGATGGTCAGGTGTTCAGTCTGCAGACACGTATGTTGACTTTGACATTGCTCATTCAGGTGAGCAACCTCATGCTCTCAAGGAGGATTCTGCTCAATAAAACAACACAGCCCTTGTGAAAGGTGAGGCATTCCCATCCCAGGATGAAGGAGGTGATCCTCTGTACCTCCTGAAGCCCAGCCTCTCTTGACCCTCAGATGCTGGCAACCTGATTGCCTTTGGACACCCTAGAGCTTGACTTCCATTCCCAAGAAGTACCCAGCCCAGGGCTGGCCAGCACATGCCTGGGTTGCTTCCTCCCACTTTTGTTGGGATCACAGGAATCAGATTCTGCAGTGGCCACGAAATGGCAAGCATGCTGATAACCCCATGGAGCCAGCTGCGCTGGATGGAGCAGGCAGAGCCACTCTCAGTGGCTCAGTCCTGGGCGGGATTGTCTATCAAGCTGCCTGCAAATGCCAGGAGGTGGAGTGCCTGAGCTGCCCCGTGGTACATGTGGTCAAATGGTTTGTGACAAAGGCTCCATGACCATTGAATGGGGACAAGAAGGCTCAACAAATGGTCCCAGCAGAAAGGAATGGTCATAGGCAAAAGAGTGAGTGTGTCCCCCAACCTTACGTCATCGGCTAAAATTATTGAGACAGACATGACTCCAAACTAAAAAACTCTTAGAAGAGCATGCAGAGCTGGACTTTGGGCTCGGCAGTTATTTCTGGGGCATGACACCAGAGCATAGACAAGAAGAACAAGACTTAATGAATGGATTGCATCAAACAAAGATACAAGCAGGACACCAAAGTGCAGAATCAACAGGATGGAAAGGCGTGTGTTGGGCGTCTCGTTACTGTGGCCAGATGCCTGACAGAGACGCCTGAGGAAGGAAGGATTCACCCTGACTCACAGACTAGGGCAGTTCAGTCCACCGTGGTTGAAAGGCATGATTGTGGAAACACGGTCCAGCAGCTCACACTGCAGCCATAGTCGGGGAGCGGAGAGAGACAAGTGTCCGTGCTTAGCTCACTTCCTCCACCACACTTTAAAGTCTAGTCCAGTACCACAGTCCTGGGTGCATTCCTCCTCAGTGAAGCCTCCCTGGAAACACCTGGTAGATCCACTCAGTGGTGTGTCTCCTAGGGCATCCCAAGCTCATTCGTTTGGCAAAGAAGATTAACCACTGACAGGCAACCTGGAATGGGAAAGAAAAATCAAAAACCTAACATCTGGTGAGGAATTACTATCCTGGGAATACATTTAAAAATACACACACAAAAAAAAAACTTCTCACAATTCAGCTAGAAGATTGAATAACTAAATAGAGCAATGAGCCAAAGGCTTGAATTAGCACACCTCCAAAGATGACATATAGACACTCAGCCGCAAACACAAACCTCAGGCAGATACCGTCTCACACCACTGGGAGAGCACTGTCAAAGAAAGAAAGAAAACAAATGTGCTGATAGGGCATGAGGAAGCCAGGATCCTGGGTACTCCTGGTGGGCTGTAAAATGCTGCTTCCACCATAGAGCGTGTGTTGTGAACAGGGCATTGTTGAGGACAAGGACAGCGAAGCCCACAGCTCATGGGAATACAGGCTTTCTTTCCATGAGGGCTGTTCTTGCAGCCTGGGCTCTGATGCAGCACCCTCCTTGTTGTTACCTTCCTAACCTGGTCCAGATGTTTCTTCTGACCCTCAAGTTTTGCAGGTACTGAGCTGAGCTCCCTGCACAGAGTCTTGTGGATATTTTAAAATAGTATCTGTGTGTGTGTGGTGTATGTGTATGGAGGCTCGGTGTGAACATTGTGTGCATTTGGCAGCTAGGTGTGAACATGTATGTGCACCTATAGAGGCTAGATGTAAAGATGTGTGAGTTCCTTGTGGAGGCTAGGTGTGAACATTGCGTGCATGTGGTAGCTAGGTATGAACGTGCACGTGCACATATAGAGGCTAGGTGTGAACACGCGTGAGTACATGTGTGTGTAAGTGTGTGGAGGCTAGGTGCAAACATGTGTATGTGTGTGGAGGCTAGGTGTGAACATGTGTGTGTACATGTGGAGGCTAGGTGTGAACATGTGTGTGTACATGTGGAGGCTAGGTGTGAACATGTGTGTGTACATGTGGAGGCTAGGTGTGAACATGTGTGTGTACATGTGGTGGCTAGGTATGAACATGTGTAGGCTAGGTGTGAACATGTGTGTGTACATGTGGAGGCTAGGTGTGAACATGTGTAGGCTAGGTGTGAACATGTGTGTGTACCTGTGGAGGCTAGGTGTGAACATGTGTGTGTACCTGTGGAGGCTAGGTGTGAACATGTGTGTGTACCTGTGGAAGCTAGGTGTGAACATGTGTGTGTACCTGTGGAGGCTAGGTGTGAACATGTGTGTGTACATGTGGAGGCTAGGTGTGAACATGTGTGTGTACATGTGGAGGCTAGGTGTGAACATGTGTGTGTACCTGTGGAGGCTAGGTGTGAACATGTGTGTGTACATGTGGAGGCTAGGTGTGAACATGTGTGTGTACCTGTGGAGGCTAGGTGTGAACATGTGTGTGTACCTGTGGAGGCTAGGTGTGAACATGTGTGTGTACCTGTGGAGGCTAGGTGTGAACATGTGTGTGTACCTGTGGAGGCTAGTCTCCAGGGTGCTCCTCTTTTGCTCTCCCCTGTATTTTTTTGAGACAGAACCTCTCACTGAACCCAGAGCGCAGATTGGCTAAGCTAGCTGGCCAATGATGGAGATCCTTCTGTCTCAGCATCCCAGAGTCACCTGGGGCTTTTTAAAAAGGTGACATGGAAATGTGTCATAGTGGCCCATGGCAAAGAAGAAGTAAGGAGCAGCCCTAGTGCCTGAGGAACATGGCCCTGTTTGTGGCAGCAGCTTCCTTCCACCTGTCCCTTATCTCCTGTGAGCTAAGAACAGCGCATGCCCTCATTCCTTGGGCTTTCTCTGTGGAGCTATTTGCCTGTTCATAAGGAATGAGAGAATAACACAGGGTCCGGTGGGAACGAGTGACACAGGGCAAGGAGCCTGTGCTGCCCAGTAGAAAAGTGTATCCCTGCTCTTAGGGATTAGTAATGCTATTTGCTCCTGGAAAGTGGGATGAGATGATTCCTTTCAGCTTATCTATTTTGGTGTTGTTTGACATTTTCAGAAAGCAAGGATATTTCTATTGTAGCTTAAAAAATGGTAAAAAAAAAAAGAATGCTCAATATTTGAAGTTTAGGCAGGTGACTAGGGAGACAGATGGCGGTGGTAGTCAAAGACAAACGCACTGCTTCTCTCTTTTAAGAAGGACTGCTGCTTTCACTTCTTGGCTAACCCAGGCTGTGCCTGTGCTTCAACTGGTGACCCGGGAAGGAAAAGTGGTGTCCTGAAATGGGAGCTGTGGAATTCCACCGGTGGCTCCCCAGTGGAGGATCAAGAAGCACTCTGCAAATAAAGCAGAGTGAGTGGGATGGTACTGATGGTTGTAGCGATGATGGTGAAGATGGAAATGATGGTGGTGGTGATGATGATGACAGTAATGGCGATGGTAATGATGGTGGTGATAGTAATAATGATGATGGTGATAGGGGTATGGAATGGCGGATGAACATGATAACCATGGTGGTAATAATGGTGGTGACACTCGCTAAGATTTACTGAGCTCACACTCTTATCATGCAATCACAGCCTCATGAGGTGTGTCCTGTTATCATCCTCATTTTGCAGATAATTGGAGTGGGATGCTGAGGACTCACCGCTGGAGTTCACATGACCGTGGGTGGAACCCCAGCCTCAGTTCTGGCCTTAGGAAGGATATCTCTGACTTCCCTTGCCTGGTATCCCTCATAGAATCTATCTGGGGTTTTTAGAAGCCCTGGGGTTGCAGCTTCATCTGTAGAGAGGGAAGAAAGCATTCAGGAAGAGCTAGACAGCGTGTGACATGTGAACACCTTCATAAGAGGAAGCCGAATTTCTGAGCCTGTGTCCAGAGGCTGCCTAGACCGCAAAGCACCAGAGATGTTCTCAGTGGTGGCAGTGGGAAGAGTCTGGCCTTAAGATAGTTACCAAGGTTTTCATCAGGAGGATAGGAAGGGGACATATTCTCTCCAGGTGAGCAAGGGACTCTTGGGACCACAGCATTAGAAGTGGGGCTGTCCTGGGGCTGTCCCACACCACTGCTAGAACCCCCTGGGTGGAGTGGAATTCAGAGCATTTCTGGTTGGGCCCCACCCACTGTGGTCTGCTGGCTGTACTACCAGTTAAACAACCTGCTTCTCTCCCTCCATCCTCCTCTTCCTCCCTTCCTCCTTCCATCCACGTTGAGGCCCCTCCAGACAAATGCCCTGTGTACTCCTGGCTGCCTTGACTGCCCTCCAGCCTAGCAGGCATTATCACCACACTTCTGTTTGAGGGGTGAACAGCCTTAGAGCCTCCCATTCACACACCCACCATCTGGTGAAGGTCACCTTCAAGCTACATTGCTCTTGGGAGCTTCACACACCAGCTGGCTCTCCAGAGACCAGAAGTTGAAGGCCGGGGTGTGAGCAGGCCTGACTACCTCGCCAAGTGAGGAAGGGTGTGTTCTATGCCTCTCCAGCTCAGACAGGCTCTGTCCTCCTATAGCTTCTGAGTGCAGGCTCAGCCTGTCCTCACAGGTGTTCTAACATTGGTCTGAGGCTTTTTAAGCGAAAATGGCCCCCATAGTTCCAGAGGGAAAGGCACTATGAGGAGGTAGGGCCTTGTTGGAGGAAGTGGGTCACTGAGGTGGGCTTTGAGGTTTCAGAAGCCAACCAGGCCCAATGTCTCTCTCCCTGATGCCTGTCAATCCAGATGTGGAACTCTCAGCTACTTCTCCAGCACCATGCCTGCCTGCATGCTGCCGTGCTTCTCACCATGATGACAATGGACTGAACCTCTGCACCTGTAAGCCAGCCTCAGTGAAATGTTTTCCTTTATAAGAGTTGCTGTGGTCATGGTGTCTCTTTGCAACGATAAAAACCCCAAGACAGGTCTCCATATCACCTCCTCTCGGTGTCCATTTGCCCCAGCTTCCCTCTTTATAAAGATATCCGTCATTTGGGATTAGGGCCCATTAGTCTAGGTTCTCCAGGGGAACAAAACTGATAGAATAGATGTGAGACATAAAAGGACTTTATTGGAAACAAGTCGAGCTATTAGGGGTTGGGATTTGAACCTCTTTTTCAGGTGTGGGGTACAATTTAACCCATGGAGCAAGGTGGGGCACAATGAAATCTGCTGAGAGACTGTACCCACGCAAAATAAATGCAATGCAGATATCAAAGAATATTTATCACTTTAATGATAAACTTACAGAACCAAAGTTTCAGCGTAGTACAGGAGGTAGGAAGGAAAAGAGGGGTGAGCCGCCTCCCCACGCGCCCATTTATTGGCAGGCATTCGCCTGAGGCAAGCCCCGCCCCCTAAAGGCTGTCTTAACCCTACAAGAGACTGGTTGCAGACTCCTGCCCTTAGATGCAAAGAGGAGGCCAGTCATCCTAGGATAGGGATGCTTTCCGGGACCTGGCTACCTTCCTCCTTTAGAGACAAGCCAGGGCTTGGGGATGTCTGATGTTTCTAACTGGCAGCCAGGAACTGAGACTAGCCGCTAGCCTGAAGACCACCTCCTCCTCCTTACACGCCACACCTGAGCATTAGAACTCAGCTTCTCCCTTCCTCCCCACCTTTCTGCATTCATAGCTTTTCTTTAAATACCTGTGCTGGGAAGGACTAGGGTCCCTGAACCACTACAGCCATGGGAGTCTCACATCTCCAGATGTGCACACTGGGTCTCCGTGAGCCTGATGGGCTTTTCCCAGCTCCTGTCCAAGAAGGAACCACTTCTGCGGACTTACAGACACAGCACATCTGGCGCACAGTGTTCATTAATATTTTCCTATCTTTTTATTTATTTCAAGACAGGGTCTCTCTGTGTAGCTCTGGCTGTTCTGGAACTCACTCTGTAGACCAGGCTGGCCTCGAACACAGAGATCTGCCTGCCTCTGCCTCCCAAGTGCTGGGACTAAAGGTGCACCTAACTCATTTTCCTAAGTATCTTAAGTGACTGAATGAATGGAAATTCTAGGGCCACCCCTTGTGGGCAGGAAGCAACCCTGCCCCTGGCACCTGTATGCATTCACCCTGGAGGGCCCTCTACACCCCTCTCAGCTTTCCTGTGGACAGGCTGACTCAACAACCTTTACTCCACAAATCAGAGACTGGAAGATTGTTGACAGGAAGAGGACAGTGGACTGCCTTGGCTTGACAGGAGCTCGGGGTATATACTGCACGTTGACACAGTGAATGCATTTTTTTGCTTAGTTCTTCCAACCAGCATGTGTCAGGATAAGTACGTGTCAGCTCTCTTTACATGGGGCTGCTGGGGACATCAGTCAGACCGTCACTGCTGTGGGACAGTGCTGAGGTGGGTGTGATGCTGAGGAGAGCAAGAAAATGGCGCTCAGGGAAGTTTCCTGTTGCTGTGAGAGAATAGCTGACAACAGCAACTTGGGGAAGGAAGGGCTTCCCGACTCAGGTGCAGCCCTCACTGTCGGGGGAGGACGGTGATGGAAGGGAGGTGCAGCCTTCACTGTCGGGGGAGGACGGTGATGGAAGGGAGGTTCAGTATTCACTGTCGGGGGAGGACGGTGATGGAAGGGGGTTCAGTCTTCACTGTCAGGGGAGGTAAGGTGATGAAGGCAAGAGCAGCTTTCAGTGGGGGAAGGCACAGCAATGGAGGAGGCTGTGAGCTTATCTCCTCACAGAGGACAAAGAATGCTGGCACTCAGCTGGCTTCCTGTTTTCCCCTTTTATTCAGTCTGAGTCCCTAGCCTATTGATGGAGCAACCAGAGTGAAGTTGAATCTTCCTCAGTTAAGCCTTTCTGGAATAAGTGGTTCTTCTCAAAGACTAGGGAACTGACCTTACCCAGGCACTGCCAAATACTTCAATAAATGCTAAAATTCAGGTATGTCTTAGAAGTATCTAAGGGGAAATCCAGAGTATTCTTTGGGTATCAGACTCAGATCTATTTCTGGACCCTTGTCTGTCAATATAAGCTTTGCAGTCTGCTGCCTGCTAGAGACTCCCCCAACCCCAAGAGTAAGCAAGAAGTCAGATGGGTTGGGAGCAGACAACTTCCCACAGCATGTGTGGAGTTGAGTCTCTGTTGAAATCTTGTGGTAACCCTATGGCTGCTATCTATTGTGTGGTTCATTATCACAAAGAGAACCTGAAGCTGCAGGAAGAAAGCAGCTGTAGCTACAGGTTGTCTAGGAGGGTGGGAGAAAGCAGGAGATGCGGGCCAGCCTTTTTACACTTTACCAACATACTGGCCATTTAAATTTGTCAAGCAAATCCCCATGTGAGGACCCAGGAATCTGAAGAACTTGGTAAATGAAATCAATGAAGTCAATAATGAGCCCCTATGGACTCAGTCCTCTCAAATGGCTTGAGAGAAGTTGGTGGGAGTATTTTGTGAATCTCCTACCTTGCCTTTCATGAATGAAATGGCAGTTCATGCAATGACCAGTAAAATTCAGGGAGTTTTAGCCTCCAAAACACAAGTTTAAAGTGAGCTTCCCTGTTGGAGTCAACATACACTGGTTCCTTCGCATAAAGGCTGGGTGTCCAGCTAGAGAAGTGTACAGCACCACCCTGACCACTGTGGCTGCTCAGTGTCAACCTTGTCTCGGATGCAGTGGGAACCTATGGGTGTGTGTCTGTGTTACCATGCACTGGGTCACCTTCAGTATAGCATCAAGGTCCCCAGTGCTGAAAGCTGCCAACTGTAAGGCAATCAAGGCTGTGGTAAGCATGGTGGGACTACCCTGGAAGTAATACGCATTCTTTCAGCACAAGGAGGAAAGATGGCTTTTTGCACACAGTCAATCACTCCACCCTAAACCCTGTCACCAACAGCTTGCGAGAGAGCAGGTGATGGCCTTGTGATGACCCAGCTTCATTCTACCTACCAGTAGGGGTGGGGGCAGTGGGAGGTTCCTTTTGGCTCCATTTAGCTCCTACTACATAGGCAACACCTTCAAAGGGCACTTCCCAAAGACTATGTCAAAACTCCATCAAACTGAAAAACCCTTTTCTCGTGAATCCTAACACCCTACACCAAGGTGCCATTCTCCTCCTCAGAAAGAAAAACTCAGAAATGCAACAGCTGGTTTTGAACCTTTAATAAAAGTAAAAACAAACAAAAAGAATGCAAAAAGAACACAATGCTGCAACCTTAGCATGGACGTAAACCTCGCTGGGTGTTCAGATCGGGGACAGTGGATGTGGTTGGTACTAATTACCAGTTTTATAAATTCCATCACTTTGGTTCAGTGTACCTGCTATAAACTATTGGCAAAAACATCCTTCGGATTCACATTTTTTGGCTACATTATTTCTAATAGATTTATTTCCAGTTGAAGAGAAAAAGAATCATATATGATCAAGTACATCACCAAGTTCACTCACTTTGCTTTTAGTAGCTTCTGGTTTTCCTAAGACACTGAAGTATTTGCTGAGGAACGCCTTCGAAGGACCATTTGTTTTTATTTCCAGGAAATTTTAAGGATTGCTCCAAAGTCCAGAACAACCCATTTTCTCTTAACCAAAGTAGTTTCAGAAAACCAGTTTACTCCCGACATTTTCCTCAAAACAAACTAAGCAAAACCCCAATGAGCATCAGCACATGAGGGAACCCAAACCCGGAAGTCCACACAGGCACCAAGTGTCTGTCCTGCCTGGGGACCAACTTCTGCGTCATCGAGTCAGTTCCACAGAATTTAAAACAAACCAAAAACACTTACATTGTAGAATACAAAAAAAGGTAAATTTGTAAGTAAAAATGACTAAACTCACAAAACTGGAGTATGTCCGAGGACTGGGGTGCAGTGGAGGGTGTGACTGAGGGAGCGTCACGCTGACACGAGTATTGCTGAGCTCGCCTCCACGCACCTCTGAAATGACCCAAGAACCCTTCTCTGGAACAGCTCACGCGGTAAAAAAAAACAAAAAAAAAATAAATATTTAAGAGAATACAAGGCTCAGATTGGTTTTCATACACATTGCACTTGAAGTCGAAGACCCAATACTTGCAAATTAGGTCCCACATGGTCTATGCCATTCAACGCGTACAGGACACTGCGTGTTTAATGCAGTGACGTGCGCACTCAACCTTTTACAAGGCAATCACAGATTGCAAGGTCCATAGGGCTGTGGAAAAGTCCTCTGCACTTTGGAGTGACACAAACAATTTCGGCTCGTTACGACTCAAACAGCACAGACAGCTACTCACTCTTAGATGGTCCCAACTGTGGACAAAACTTCATTTAAATTGAGGAGAAAAGTCCAGCATCACGGTGCAGAATCATCACTTTGCGCTGCCCTTGGCTCTCAGGAAGATTGTCTACAAACCCCTGGCAGTGAAAAGCATAGTTCCCACACTGCTGAGACCCACATGTGAGCGCCTGCCTGAGCGTGACCTGGAGAGGTGGCTGCACTGGACCTCCTGGGAGCATGACCTTCCTCCAACTCACTGCTGCTCTTCTCCCCGCTCCCTTTTACACAACCCTATTTTAACTCTGGATAAATACTCTTACTACACATACTTCATGTCTGTTAAGCACCATCAGCCTCTCTCCTTTGGGCACTGACACAAAACTGCAGGTTGGTAGTTCATTTTGATTCAAGCCTTTGAAATATGGCAACTTGCTTTGAATGATGAATGAAATCTAATACTCAGGAAACTGACCCCCCACCCCACTCTCATACAGCCTGGGATGGAATGTTCCAGAGCAGACAGCCGTGAGGGTGGGTGAGCAAGGTAAGACTTAGGTGAGTGGTCCTTGCCTCCACTTGCTAGTCTAGACCATGTGAACACTTGTTCAGGAGTCATTTATCATCAGCAGCCCAGTCTAAATGGGACATTGAGGAAAAAGAGTCTTCATCACACCCAGGACCAGTGTCTCCGCATCCTGCTTCCACTCTGAACCATGCCCTGAAGCTCAGTCACTGTGAGGCTTTTCCGGAACACCCTATGTGGAAAAGAAGAAGAAAAGTCAGTGGTGGAATGTTTAAATAGTTGGGACTTATACAATCTCCTTGTCTGGGGATGAGGCAGCTCAGGTTGAGTGCCAAGACCACCTTTCAGGCTGCTAAGGCTGCAGACTTAGCTCTTCACCTATGAAGTTCCGACAATCCAAACCTCAGAAAGTGCTGCTGCTCACCCGTTATGCAGAGTCAGACAGTGACAAGTTGAGTGACTAAGCCACCAGCCACAGGAAACACTATCAAAGCACCGCCACCCACGACAAGGTAGGACAGGTGCACCTCAGAGCTGACTCGGTGCAATTAGGGCCCTACTTTAAATCGGATTTAATGTGTAAAAGGTAGGTGGCTTCTGCTGGAGCCTTGATCAGACCCAAGGCCTCTGCTATACCTGCCCTGGCAGCAGCTCAAGCCTGGGAATCATTGTCATTGCCAGGCCTGCAGGACTGACCATGTGTAGGACGGTGTCTCGTCGGCAGAGCTGATTGGACAGAGGAAACACAAGCTGCCAATGCAGGAGAGACAAACTTTAATTCACACACCCATCCTCTGGAAGCCCAGAGACCTCCTACTCTGTTCAGTGTTCCCACATTCAGCAGCCATACGTAATAAGATCCTGGGATCAACGAGTGATAGACAGAAATGGGGGTCAGAGTGAAGCCACCCCAGAGTATGCCATGCCTTCTGCCGGGCGGTGGCAGCACAGGCCTTTAATCTCAGCACTCAGGAGGCAGAGGCGGGTGGATCTCTGTGAGTTCAAGGCCTGCCTGGTCTACAAGGCGCATTCCAGGACAGCCAGGAATGTCACACAGAGAAACCCTCTCTTGAAAAACCTAAATAAATAAATAAATGAATAAGGCTGTAAGCAAACTTCCTTTATTTTTGCTGTTGTTTTCTTTCTCCGTTTTTGAGTGTAGCTTAGGCTGGTCTGGAACTCACAGTGACCATGTTTCTGCCTCTCAATGGCTGGAATTAAAAGTATGCACCACACCTGGTCCAGGTCAGATTCTTAATAAACAGTTGGAAAAAAAAGTTAAACCACCAAATTATACTATCTATTTACTGATTCTACAAACTAAAGACAATTTTAGAATCTACAGTCCTCAGGAGACTAAGCCTGTATTAATGTAAAAGACGAAAGACTCAAGAAGCTACCAATGGGCTGAGACTCCCTGGCACCTGGCTGCTCACTAAGGCTAGCTACATAGTGCATCCTAAATGGAAGACTGCATCTGGGACCCTGGCTTGTTTACATCAGCTTTACATCCATTTGCTACATGTTAAAGGGCCATATAGTATATCAATGAGTAGCATGGCTCAAATTGCACATACTTGTGCAAACATCAAGTTCCATATTTACAACACATTAATCATAGCTTCTACTTCACAGCTTGAGGGCTCCACTAAGTAACAACAGACATGGCCAGTAGTCAGTGACTCAACTGTGTCAGGAGACAGCAGGAAAGACTAACTGAATCCAACAGTAGGGCGGCAAGCTCCACAGTTCGTGTCCCTGTGGGAGAGGGGACAAGGAGCCGCATATACTGAACTGCTGTCTGCAATCTGAAACTTGACTTTCTGGGGAAAGGCTTTATAAATGCAAACAGCAATGGCTGCAGATTCTATAAATGATGGCAAGAATTTTCTCTAAACACACAGGCTGGTGACAAGCTTGCTGTATTTTCAGACACCCAGGACAAAGGGCACATACGAACAACAGCAAAAGCTCCACATGGAAGAAACTGCTCTAAGTCTATAAGCTGAGTTTCTGAGCATGGCTCTCCTTGGGAGTGCCCAGGGCTTCATGTTCAAGGGAACTACAGGCAACACAGAGGGCAGCAGAGGTTCCTAGGACAGTTCCTCTAGTGTCCGTCATCTCTAGGTGTCTAGACTGCGGCATGCTCCTTCCCAGGCATGCTGATTCCCGAAGATAGGAGAGCCTTGGCCTCTACACACATTACCCTCTCAGAGGTCACAACTCCAAACACCTTTCAGACTGACACTAGTCAACCTGCTTGAGGTCAGCTCAGCTCAAAAGCCCAGGCATTCTCTGCCAGTCTGAGGACAAATCTCAAAACACGAGATACCAGGAAGCCTTTCTTCCTCTGGTAACTACCTGGGCACACTGCGGGGAGTGAGCGTGAGAGAAGTGTTGTCATGTTTTCATGTGATATGGATCTCGTATTTTCGGGGGTAGTTTGTTTTAAGACAAGGTCTCTGTAAGTAACCCACACTAGGCTCAGCTCAAGACCCACTGGCCTCAGCCTCCTGGTGTTGGGGATATGTACGTCCTACCACACCTGGCTTCCGACAAGGTTGCTAACGCTGAGGACAGCTTTCTACCTCTCCATCACAGACAAGAGACAGTTCACTTCTGACTGGCTGTGATCTGGAGAAGATTAGAGGGACAGAAAAGAAAGACACCTCTAGTACAAGCCCTTAGAAACGACTGGAATTTTTGTGAGATATCCAAGTGGCCTTCAACTTCAGCTTCTCCTGAGCGGGTGTCAGGTGGCGGTTTAAAAATAGCACAAAACACTGAGATAAGCACTCAGAGAAAGCCCTGGAGCTCAACCCTGTGTGCGACGGCTCTCTCTAGTCACCCTCCTGTAAAGTTCACTACACTTAAGCCCATGTGTCAAAGTCCTCTTGGACTAAAATGTTCACATTATCTTTAAAATTAAAGTGTTCAAGTGGCAATTGTGGCCTGGTGAAGAGATCTACTACAAGACTGTGCATTCAGCTGTCCAGTTGCCTCAGAAGTGACCCTGGATGTAAGGAGGTGACACTGTTTTCTCTCCCAGGGAGAAGAAAGTTAGTACCCCAACAAGACGGCCCCTTTACACAGTGGTCAAGCCATACTCTAGAGCTCTCTGGACCATTCTTTCCCGGTGCCTGAGCTCAGGTACTTTTTGGTAGGGAGTGCATGCTGGTTTGTCTACAGACAAGGAGCTATAGCATTGCCTGCACCCACTGACTTTGCCAAGAGATGCTAGAGCACAGCTGACAGTACTGCCTAGGGGTGTATGCACTTAGAGAACCACAGGCTGCAGCTGCAGGGCACAGGGCCACCCTGAAGCTCTGGTTGCTTTCCAGCATGAACAAGTACAAAAAATCTGGACATCCTAACTTAGGGAAGACCCAGCTAGGTATCATTTTCTATTTACCATAGACTATCCTCATCAACTGTTGCTAAGGAATCTGAATGAGACAAACATCAACACCAAATATACCTGCCATGCTAACAAGCCTCAAGTGTCCAGAGAACACCGAGCACTGTACTCACCATAGCTAACTGCCGTCCTATGTTTCCCACTGTGACGCCACCTGAGAAAAATATACACGGGAGCCAGGAGCGAATATAGAGGAAATCTGGGGATGTGTACCTGGGGAGAAAACAAAACAGTCTTAGCTACCCAGGCAGCCTGGGGCCCAGAACTCCCGTGATATGGGTGTAGGAGACATTTGTGAGCTGCAGTTAGCATCAAATACCAGTGTCTGAAAGACATGTTTTATGGCCACCAGACTTTCTTCTCACCAAGTTATGAATAATGAGTTTTTTGTTTTTCCGAGACAGGGTTTCTCTGTGTACCTATTTTGGCTGTCCTGGAACTCACTTTGTAGACCAGGAAAGCCTCAAACTCACGGAGATCCACCTGCCTCTGCTAGGATTACCAAGTGATGGGATTAAAGGCATGTGTCACCACCACCTGGCTTGGATAGTGAGTTTTTAATATGTGCCAAGAAAAACCATTTTGAGATTTTCAAGTTATTTTGCAAAAAAAAAAGCTAAATAACATACAAAACGTCTACACTTAACAGATGTGTGTTGTTACCAAAGCAAAGCAATATTTTAACACACTTACTGGTAGACACCATTATACACAAGAAGCTGAGTGATCAGCGTAGCTAGGAAGGCGATGGTGATCCCGAGCCCAAGGCCACTTCGGGAGCGGTCAAACGTCCACCACAGGCCCAAAGACAGGGCTGCTAATGTCAAGGACAGCTGGACATTATTGGCAAAATCCAATTTCTAGAGATCCAAAAGTTAAGGAAAAGTTTCCTAATTTATCATAAGAAAACACTAAACCCCAGAATAACTCATAGGCCACATTGTACAGTAACGTGCTGGTAATGATGGCGTATAAACAAAGCTGAACCCCCACCTCCATCCAGGATGACATAAACAAACCTAAGACACCCATTCCCCAGGGAGTACCACATCCAGAGCACTGGCTTGTCATAGTAACTTCTGAGAGCCACAAGCAATGAAGCTCTGCCAAGATATTGTCTCTATCTCCTCAACCCTTCTTTTCAGTGAGTGGAGACAAGCAGGCACTACCCCATGCTGTCTTTGGACCAGCCCAGGTTGAAGGGCAGGGGCAAGTCAGTCAGTTTATTCAGCGCCTGCCAATTAGCACTATCAGAGTTAGGAAATCATCTGAGTAAGGAAAGAGCCCCTGACATTGATGCACAATGTAGTTCCAAGTTACTCTAAAAACATAGTTTTTGAAGCATTTACCATCAAATCAATCATTTTCACAGAAAATGTATAATGCACAAAAACATAGCACACTGCGTGAAGGGAGTGTGTCATCTTTGAGCACTAGAAGCCCAGGGGCTACCTGAGCAGCCCTGGACTTCTGTAACAGAGAACAGGAACAAGGCTCTCACTAATTCTCTATTGCAGGAACAAGCATGTCAGTGGGGCAAAAGCTAAGAGGGAGGATGGATCAAGTCCACCGAGAGCCACAGTGACTGAGGGGCAGAGTACGTCCACCTCTGGTGTTAGCCCCAGTGTCCTAAGATGAGTAAAAGGCCCTAGAAACTGAAGTCCAGAATGAGGGAATGAACATCAACACCCGTCACAGTAACTGAGGATACGGCACTGGCGTGGTTGATGCCAACGAACACCGCTATACAGCGCATGACGCTGGCCCACTCTCTCTTGAACTTGTGAGGTTCTCCAAGGTGACTGTCAATACAGGGGTACAGTAGGCCGACAACAGCTATGTGAAGAAGAACAAAAACAGGATTAGCATACACTGGCTAAAATTAGCACTTGTGTGGTCATTATTAACAGGATCCAAACCACTTCTTTTCCTAGGCATTTATCACCTGCACCACAAAGTTCTTACTATTTTGAAAATACCCTATAAGAAAAGGCTGTGGCACGGCCACTTCACCCTGCTTCCTCTTGCCTAGGCCTGGCCCCAGTGGGACAAGTGGCATACCGTGGGGAGGGCAGCGCCCTAGGGAGGGAGAGCTCTGCTGCCAGTCCCAGGCTGCCCTAGGATGGCTGGGCCTCCTCATGTTTGTTTCCTCATGTGTGAAATGAGGGTTATGTAAGTGAAGTGGAGGGCAGAGTAGGAAGAAGTTTTGTGGTTCTGAGTTAGTAATTGTCACAAACACAGACTCCTAAACACTTGGACAGCGGCAAACTGGATATTCCAGAAGAGACCAAGAGAGTAAAAAACAGGAAAGGGGTGTCTGCAGTACAAGAAGGAGAGCCCCCCGGGGACACAAGGTACGCGTGAGTTGCAGCTAAGTTCAAGATCTCAGGCTGCAGTCATTTGGCTTGACAGCAGTGAGAAAGATGCAGGTTCTGCCACATATTCAGGAGGGGAGAAACCATCTCAAGTATTCCTCAAAACTTTCATTACAAACTTTATGTTCCATACGCACAAAAAAAAGAATTCCAAATCTACATCTTATGCCCCAAAGAACTTTCAAGTGCTGGGGTAACAGTTCAGTGGCAAATGATTTGCCTAACATGTATGAGGTCACCCCAGTCCCAAATAAACAAGACGTTCACTCATTACAGCCATAAACCTAGAGTGTGTTGAAAACAAAGATGCCAACTTTGTCCCAAAGGCTACATCAACCTTCCTGGCACGAGCACGCAGCTGTCACAAGGCTGACCCCATAATGCTGCAGGTGAGCCTCAGAGCAACCTTGGGAATCAAGTACCCTGCACATTACATCCAACCCATGACTCAGCTACAGCCCAGCAGCGAAGCCCAGCACATAAAGCTTAGGCGGGCAGTCCATAAAAGCTGGCTTCAAAGCAGACAGGCGCAGGTGTGTCTCTCCAGTCCGGAGGAAAGGTGTACCAGAGTTTATACTGCCCACCCACACAGGCCAAAAGGCCAAAGACAAGCAAGGTGGGACACAGACACCTGACAGATGTCTTTGGAATAAATGCTGTGCATTGAGGGATATGCAGGGATCTGTTGGGCTGTGACAAGTCAACTTTTTTTGTAAAACCAGCAAAATGAAAAAGAAAGAAAGAGAGAGACAGAGACTGTCTCACGGTAACAAGTTTCGTTGGGCCTGAGAGGTGACACCATAGGTGTGCTTAGGCCCAAAGGTTCCTCCTTTATTACTGTCCCAAGTCTACTGGAGTTCCAGAGGGCTTGGCCGCCAGCCACAAGGCACTCACTATCAGCAGAAGGAAGTGTGGAGAAGAGCGCACGTGATGGTTTGTTTTCAGTTATTCAGCGGGGTAGCACGTTTGCTCAGGCAGCCAATGGCTGAGTGGTGCTGCCCTCACCAGTTCTCCAGGCGGCCAATCCTGGCTTCTGACTCCGTGAGACAGCTGCGACTCCTCCACTTAAACTGCCAATTATCTCCTGACCTCATCTCCATCACTAGTCCCTCCAACTTCCGCCTGTCTCTCGCCCGCGTCTGGGGCTCCCAACCCTCTCGTCTCCCTTTTCTTGTACACAGGGTGACAACAGCTGACGTGTCGTCGTCCCCCCACCCCCCGACTCCAAGAACAAGGAAGGGCACTCACCGGCTGCCGTGCCACAGCACGGGGGCACCCACCAGGCAGAGGAGAAGATGGTGGCGATCACCTCGTCGGGAAAGAGCGTGACATTCCGCTGGATCTGCAGCAGGTTGAGCACCAGGGCCAGGACCACACCGAACGAGAAAAGCACGAGGCTCCGCTGCACCAGGTCGTGGTGCCAGCTGCCGGGACGCGCGCTGCATCCTGCCGTTCCCGCTCGCTGGACCCGGGGCGAGGGCTCTGTGGCTCCGGGGCCCTGTGGACAGCGAGCTGCCGCAATCATGCCTCGCGGGAGGCTGTACGGCCTCGCAGCGCCGGCGCTTGGGCAGCTCCAGACGTGGTCGTGCAGCCTGGGCATCGGCGGCCAGGCGCACCGTGGGAGGAGCACGCCACAACACCACGCGTAGCGCGCCCGGACGGCCCAGGAGCGGCCGCGACCCCGCGCGGGTTCCGTTTATAAGGCGGGCCGCCGGTGGCGTCACGTGACCACACTCAGCCTATCGACCGCCCGCGCGCCCCGCTGGGGGGCGTGTCTTCCAGCGGCTCCGCCCTGCCCGCGCGCCCGTCCGCTCGGGGTCTGGTGAGGCGGCGGGAGCCAATAGGAGGAGGGCGGCCCATATGACGTGCGCACACGCCACCGGGGGGTGGGGCTGGTGCCCGGCACGCGCGCTTCCAGCGAGTGCGCGCTGCACGGGCCGGCAGCAGGGCGGACAGGACGCGGGTCATCTGGTCCGGCGCTGCCCTGCCCTTCCCTGCCCTGCAGTGCGCTGCCCAACCTCGTTTGCTGAAAGAATGCGGACACCGCGGGTGTTCGCTTTCCCCAGGTTCCGTGCGCAAACCCCTCTTAGTGCTCTAAAGACCCGGGATCCTTAGGGCCGAGCACCTCGTTGGCCAGGTGACAGGTGGTCTGTAGGTTCACAACCCAGTCCGGAGCGCCCCCCAGCCAAGACCACACTGGCTAAAGCCACAGGGCTTGTGACCAGGCCTGAAAGGGCACCGTGTGACCTTAGGTAGGCCGTGTGGTGGCAAGAGAGTAAAACAAAGCCAACCTCCCTAGCAGGCTGTTTCTCAAAGTTCCTGCGGGAGGTCAGTTTCCCAGCGTGACGCAGCACCGGTGTGGGTGGCTTGGCCGCCTTCCTCGCTCACAATACGTCCATTCCCCTCTATGCCATATTGGCCGTTCTATGCCTTGTTCAGAAGAACTCGAAGCAGTTTTGACTAAGGAATATTGCAATTTGGGTCTTGGCTTTTTTGCCCTCTGGCCAGTGCAAGCTTGTGAAGGTTGCACGGGCACGCGCGTGCACACACACAGTGGGGGTGGGGGGCATCAGTTCGGGAGCCCTCTCAACAGCAAAAGGCAGGAGGGGCTGCCTAGCTTCAGTGGATAGAAGTTGTTAGTGACTGTCTCTACCGTGGGATGTGGCAGGTGCCGCCTCTACCAGCCATTATCGGCTGTAATCCTTAGATGTTGAGAAAGCTGCACCTGTGTAAATACATACAACTTTGCCCCTAAGGAACAGACACATCACTCACAGGAAACTTGGCCCTAAGGAACAGTCACGTCAGTAACTTGCAGGAAGCTGGCATGATGGGACAGGCTGCAGCTCAGACCCTTCACAGACACCCCAGTACCATGCATCTGTCTTGTGGATCCTGAGTTGTATTCCAGTCCATTTTTCTCAGTCCATTTTGCTTGTCCTTATGGATTTCTCCAGGGTTCTTCCCCCGCCTCCCTCCAAGGACTCTTTCTGTTGTTATAGTCCCTATGGGCAAGCCTGGAGCTTCTAGTATTCTGTGCATTTCTGGGTTGCTTGCCTCTGGAGTGAAGACTTCAGACAGTTGTCTTCAAACAGTTGCTCTGTTACCAGCTATTAGCTTGGTTGCCTCCTCTGCTTACTCAAGTCAGTACTCACCCAGCCTAACCTGCTGCTTGGCATCTCATCTGCACTGGGACAAAACAATCTGTGGTCCTATACCATGATGGCTGTAGTGGCACACAGACCAAGGTGCCCTGTGGACCATGAAGGATACCCACCCTGTGCTCTGGTTCCTGGGGTCCCATGGAGACTGCCACAGGCTCTATGGGCTTATGAGCAATTTGCCCTCACGGTCAGTGAATGACGCTTCCATAGGGTGATGTAGAGGAGAGTTTGGACTAAGGCTCTTGGGGATGCAGCCTGATTGCCAAAAGTGATAGCCAGTTATTCTAAGGCCTGCTAGTGTCTCTGTGCATACTGGAAATGGATGATCAGGGGCCCCCTCTCTGCCCTGAGGATGAGTGGGGTTGCTAGGGAGATGCTTTTGAAACAGAGCTCCTGGGTGCGCCACTGTACCATGTTACCATATTAACATGTACTTCATGTTAATCATTACAGACGTACTGATTGCTGAGCTCCCAGCTACTGGAGACTCGCCTGGAGACCATGCAAGCAAGGTGAGCCAGCCACTCCCTTTGTATCCCTGCATTCTTTCTGGGATAATAGCAATAATCACTCTGGCTTGAATTCTTAAAATGGAGTAGATAAGGAGATCTATCGGCTACTTTATCGCAAGGTGGAGAACAATTGAGGATGACTTCCGAATCCATCTGTGGTCTTCACGCACATCAACTTTCAGCCCACCACCCACCACCGAGCAAAAACTGCTGTTACGATTTCATACTAGGTCTGGGGGGGAGGGTGGTGGCATATGCCTTTAATCCCAGCACTTGGGAGGCAGAGGTAGGCGGAACTCTGTGAGTTCGAGGCCAGCCTGGTCTACAAGAACTAGTTCCAGGACAGCCAGGACTGTTACACAGAGAAACCCTGTCTCAAACAAACAAAAAAGATTTCAGACCATGTATTTCCACACATTTTTTCCTATGCAGAAGTATTTCCACATATTTTTTCCTATGCAGAAGTATATGTGGCTTTTTCAGTTTTTATTTTCAAAGTTTATTGTTTTTAATGTGTGCATGTGAATGTATGTATGTATGTGTTCCACATGCATGCAGGTGCTCACAGAGACCTGAAGAGAGTTCAGAATCCCCTCGAACTAGGATTATAGATGGTTGTGAGCCACCATGTGGATGCTGGGAACCAAACCTGGATCCTCCAGGAGAACAGCAAGTGTTCCTAACCACCAAGTCCTCTCTCCAGCCCCCTTTTTCATTTCTAAACATTTATTCTGTGGGAGGGGGGGTGTGGCTGGAGGTCAGAGGACAACCTGTGGGAGTTGCTTTTCTCCTTTTGTGTAGGTCCCAGATATTAGAGTGCAGGCCTTTACCCCCTGAGCCATTTTGCCAGCCCCTGTACCACCACCTTCTGAGTCCTACTGGAGTCATTCACACACAGCAGATCCTGTGACCAAGTGACCGTGAGCTTCTTCAAAGCATGACTTTGGTACGGTGGTTGAAACTTCACAGGCATAATGCATAGCTTCCTCACTACAGGCCCTCACTGTTTTCCTGTACTCAGAAGGTGCATAGGCTGCCCCAGGGTCACTGCTACCTCTTCAGCCTTCCCTAGCATCAGACCACCACAAAGCTGCTGTCTGCCTCTATGGGCTTCCTGTTCCAATCACTCTTGTGAACATGATATTCACTGTGTGGTCTTTGGTGGTTCTCTTTCAGCATAATGTTTTCAAGATTGATCCGTATTGTAGCACAGTACTGTGCTGTCTCTTTATGGCTGGCTAATATTCCAACGTGCAGCTTCACTTCACTTTGACCTTTCCCTGGTTGGATATTTTTGGCGGTTATGAATGATACTGCAGTAAAGACACGTGCATAGCTCTGTGTGTGTACTTTCAGTTCTCTTGGTGAAATTACAGGGTCTTACAGGAAACTGTTTTTCCAAGGCAGCCACACCACTCTGCAGTCTCATCAGAACGAGGGGCCAGCCTGGGTGAGGATCCCAGGGGAGCTGTAAGGGAAGGTGACAGTGATCTCACAAGTATGTACCTCTCTCGAAGGGCTTGGTTGTGAAGAGGTGGGGGTAGGAAATGGAGCTGGAGGGAAGAGAGAGCAAGTCCAGTAGCTGTGGGACATAAGCTGGTTGACTCTAGTCACTGAGTCCACTGGGGACAGACAATGGATGGGGGCAAGTCTTTCCTCAAGGGAGTCAATGATTTTTAAAGGGAAAGGGTCTCTTGTGTAGCTATGCCCTCAAATGGGAAACTCTGCCTTGTGTGTGTTGGTGGGGGACAGGATCAGAAAGCTCAAGAGGCTTAGGAATTCATGAGAGCCCTCATGGAGGTTATCTGAGCTATAAACAATCGCTGGGGAGAGGAGAAAGGGATGCCTGCAAAGCTTGCAGGCGGGGAGCTCCAGAGAGCTCCAGACATGCAGATTCTGTGAGAGCGCAATCGTGCTGGAGTAGGCTGTAAAAGACAGCAATAACAACAAAAGGCTGTGTATTTGTGTGTCTGTGTACGTGTGTGTGTGTGTGTGTGTGTGTGTGTACATGCATTCCACAGTGTACGTGTGGAAGTCAGAACAACTTTTGGGAGTGGGTTCACTACTTCTACAATGTGGGTCCCATGGACTGGACTCAAATTTTCAGTCTTGGGGTCAGGCAAGCACCTTTACCCACCGAGCCATCTTTCCAGCCTACAGTAAGCCCTTTGGTGATGGCTTTGTGTCGCCCACACGCCTACAATTAACCCCATGGACTCACCGGTTCTCTAACCTAGACTCAGTGGAATAGCACCTTTGGTCTGCAGCGACTGCCCTACCTGGAGTGATGGACAGTATTCATTCACTACACAGGGAGGAAGGGCCATGGTGGGGAAGGGCAGGTTGGGATTGGGGGTTGGGAAGGTGGTGTGGGGAGCTCCTCTCTTAGGGTTGAAGACCTGGTGAGATCTGTGATAGCAGTGCCACTGACTTGCAAGGTGTGGTGACTCTGTGTGTGACTCTCTAGATCAGCATAGGGCTTCTGGGGTTTTTGCTGGCAGAGAAAAGGCAGAAAAATGGGACCAGGGAGGCAGGATTGGGGCCTGGTGATTGATGGGGTCATGCCCCCAAGTTCTGGAAGGTGGAGGGAGAAGCAGAAGACAGTTCAGAAGAGGCCCCCAAACTGGGAAGACAGGTGTTCAGAGAGGAGAGGAACCCACATGGAACTAGATACAAGCCCCAGGCATACAGGGATCTTTGTGCGCACTTCCTTGGTCTTACTTGCCTCTGCTTTTGATTCTGGAACTGGCACCACTTGATCCCACAGAGGAGAAATGCTGGGATAGCACAGCTGGGGCAGAGGAGGCCGGCTTTATAGACAGTCAGGCTGAAACCAGCAAAAATGACATGGGGTTGCTTAACACCTCACTGCTTCCTTCCGGCTTTCTGCAAGGATTAGCTGGCATAAGGCTTAAGGCAGGGGACTTATGGAAGGGTCTGTTTGGGAAACTTGGCTGTGGCCTCCTGATTTCTTGGAAGTTGGATAACAGTTTAGTTTCGGTTTGGTGACATGGTGACACAGGCGGGTGAGGTTGTTTTTCTCTGCCATCTGGCAGCTGGACCTGTGCAGCAGCCCTTGGAAAACCAGGAAGCTAACAGACACCTCTGGTCCTGAGTAGGCAGCTGGTGAATGGCCCAGCCAGGTGGGGGTAGAAGCTGAGGATGAGTGCATCGTGGGGAGATGCCGGAGATATGGGCAAAGTCCAGAATGGCTTGATGACCAGGTGCTGGACTGCTGGACAGCACGTCACCCAGGAGGGCAAGGCCTGGATGACTAAGGCTTCTGTAGGCCAATGTGGCTGACAAAGGCTCACAACAGGTTTGGAAAATGGAGGTGGCCAGTGTAACAGGGATGAAGATAGGGACTAGGGGTGGTAGGTGGGGTGCTGGGTAGGTAGTGTGTCCTCTAACCTGTGTCCTCTTTGGACTTTCAGAATTGTTTGGAATAAGAGTTACTGCAGATGCAAAAAGTTAAAAGATGAGGTCCCTGGGTGCAGGACAGACCCTGATCAATGTAAGGCTTTCCATATTAGAGGAGAGGAGGAGCCAGACAGATATGGACACCAGCAGCAGCCTCCCCCAGCTTTAGAGGGGTCATGGACGCCATACTCTCCAAATTCTGGCCAGGGCTGAGTTTCTCTTGGGGTAGGGCTGGGGCAGCAAGAAGGTATGGAGAAAGGCTTGGGGTTGCAGCCCATGCTATAGACACACTGGTGCTTTCTGTTGGTCCCCAGGCCCCCAAGGAAAGGCTGAATTGTCTGTCCTAATCTCAGGCTCCCAGAGGAGCCCAGATGGGAAGAAAGCAGATCATCTTGTAGAGCGGTGAATACAATGCTCTCCCAGTGGGGTTTGCCTTGGCTGACCCCTGCCCTTCCTTACCCCATAGCACCTTCCTCCCTCAACACCTCCAGGTCCTCTGCCCTCCCCATGTCCTCTTTCTCCTCTTCCCCCTCCCTAACCCTCCCTCCACTCCCTACTTCTCCCTCTATTCCTTCTCTCCACTCCCACCTCTCCTCCTCTTCCCTTTCTCCATCCCTGCTCCACTTCCTCTTCCCTGTCTCTCTCACACTCCTTTCCTTCCATGCCCATTGCTCAGTTAGGGACACAGAGGTAGCTAGGTGTCAGGAGCTCGCACACTCCAGGTGTGAATCCCCTGTGGCTGCCGTGATAAGTGAGCTGGAGCACATTAACTCATAGCAATATGAGTTTATCGTCCCAGAGGTCTGGAGTGTGAAAGGGAATGCATCCCCTCTGCGAGGATCTGTTTCTGCCCTTCCTGACTCCTGGAGACCACCTGCTTCCCTTGGCTCAAGGCCTCCTCTCTCCTCCCGCTGACTATTGATTGTGTCTCTGACTTTCCTCCTGCCACCCTCTCACGTCCTAGGACATTTCATTTACATCAAAACTATCTAGAGAAGCCAGCCATATGTGTGTATGTTCTTTAAGTCCCATTTTCAACATGAGCCATCAGGAGGTAGAACCTTTGGGAGGTGATGAGGTGAATCAGAAGACTCCATCATTACCTCATCTCAAGGACTTTGACATAGCCACATCTAGAGTCCCTTTTCCACCCAGGCCATGCTTCACAGGCTGAATGTCAGGACCCAACTCCAGGGCTGTATGTCTGCCAGATCCCACCTGAAGAGAGATTCCATCCAGCACATTGGCTCCTGTTGAAGCCCAAGCCAAGAGCTCTGGAAATTCAAGCCAGGCCTGTCATCCCACTTCAAAGACTGGAGAAATACCAAGTTTTAGGCTAACCTGGGCAACACAGTCTTAAGGGGAAAAAAGAGATGGAATATAGTGAATGGTAGCAGAGCCCCAGCTTGGCATGCACAAGGCTCTGAGTTTAACCCTAACCACTTAAAAAAGGGAGAGAGGGAAAGGGATGGGTCCTTCAGATACTTAGATAGGAGGCTCCAGCCCGCATGTGGACAGAGGAGCCAGGGAAGCCAGGGTAGGCAGAAGGTGTCTTCTAGTGCATGAGACTCCAAGGACTCCTGAACAAAGAGATGGAGCTGGAAAACAAGCCGGGATGGAGCCTGGCTGTTATGCCAGGGAGTATGGCAGTATTACGGGGGATGGTGTCCCCAAATCATCCTCATCCACCCACTTCTACTGATGGTGGTTTAGCTAGTGCCCTTCCTTGCTGTGGTCAGATGATGTCCAGGCCTATGTCTGGACCATAGGGAATAAACTGGCATGTGTGAAGTTACAAGCATACCAAGCAGCCAGCTGTACCCCGGGCACCCCATCCCCACTTCTTTCTCTCTGAGGTGATTACACTCTCCTCCTCAGGCTCTGTCCGTCTCTGTCTCTTTGAATAAACTAGCATGCACCCTAATCAATACCATGGGCTCAAGGTCATGTTTAAGCTTCACATTGCTTAAGTACTTAGCCCTGAGATTAACAGCAAACTTCCTATTCTACAGTCACTTCCCATGCCCTTGGGGAGCCACGATGGCTTTATGGTGATGTGGACTGTAAGTGAGAAGCGCAAAAGTGGCAGGTGATATTTTAAGTAAGCCATTCTTAAGTAAGTAAGGTTTCTGCTGTTCATGGCAGTACCAGTTCAGGCCTGGGCTGTGGTTCTTCTCAGTCCCTGATTGTGAGGCATTGTCTGGTTGAGGAGAGGGACCGAGGTTGCATGTTTGCTGACTATTAGCACGTATGGGTCTCTTCTAGAAGTATGTTGAACCCTGAGCGTGGCTGCTATTAGGAGGGGCAGTGCAAACTGAGACCCTTTCTTCCTCGCTGAAGCCTGGGAGACGCTTCAGCATGGAGTCAGCCTGGTTGGGGATAGAGGTACATGTGGGCAGCGTGAAGGAGCTTGTCTGGTAGCATGAGGTGGTCTTGCTCTGGAGCTGTGTGGGATATGGGAGTGGTTTCATACCTCCCACCGTTCCCCAAGGCTAAGGTCATGGCAAGCTGTTATACCCCACAAGGACGAGATACCAGACCTGGAGAGTCTGATCTCCAGTAGGCTCTCCTGGTGCATGGCCATAGGGGTAGACACAGGTGCTTGTTTCCACTTGGTTGAGAGACAGGGTGTGGCCAGGACACACCACTCTCAGAACCAGACCTTCAGAGTGTACTCAGGGCTGCACAGAGAACAATGACTATAAGAACTCTGAAGGACTCTGGAGTGTGTGGCTCCATCTAGGCTGTCAGTGTCCTAGTAGGGCAGAGGAGTCTTACAATAACACAAGCAGTCATTGTGTATGTCGCTCCCATGTCTAGGAAGGAGAGCAGAAAGACCACATCCTGTTCTTCAGCCAAGCTCACGGTGGGACAGAGGGTCAGGAGATGGAACCCTGAGGGGCGGGGCAGTGATGAATGCTAGTCTGGAGATGGAGCCCTAAGGGGCAGGGGCAGCGATGAATGTTAGCCATACAGAATGCAGATGCAGACTGTGCAAGATAGAAGATGGGTCACTGTGGAACTGAGGTCTGAGCCTTCAAGGAGGCAGAAAGAATGGAGGTTGCCTGCCCTAGTATGGGTGGGCAGTGATGCTCTCAAGGTCAGAGTCAATCTGTCAAGAGAGGGCAAGGCTGGGAACAGAAGGGCTGAGGGAGGATGTGGGGAGTATGCTGCTATATGGGCATGTTTGAGGCTATGGGCCACTAGGGTAATGGTGGGAAGGTGGGCAGACACCTTTGCATTCATTGTAATGCCTCCACACCACACAGCACCAGAGAACAGTGCCTGAAATTCTCAACTCAGATTCCAGTATGTTGTGACTTGCAGTGTTTTCTCTGTACATACAAAACTCTTTGCTCTTCTAGAACTATAACAAAACTTTAGATTTTCTTACAGTCATCCCTCAGTGTGTATCAAAGTGATGCATATTTGGGTCGAATTGTTTGATGTAGTGGCATCTTGCTTGTATTTTAATAAATAAGACTTGCCTGAGGATCAGAAAAGTAAAACAGCCATACTGGGCAACCTTACAGACCAGGCAGCAGTGACACTCACCTTTAATCCCAGTAGCCACCCTAGCTTGACATAGAAACCAGGTGGTAGTTGTGCACGCCCTTAATCTCAGAAATAGAAAGGATTATAAAACGGGAGGAGACAATTCTTAGGCACAGTCCCATTCTCAAGTTTCCTGGAAGCAGGATCACCATTTCAGACTAAGGTCAAGGTAAGAGGCAGTGACTGGCGGCTTTCCTTTTCTGGTCTTCAGTTTGAACCCCAATATCTGTCATTGAGATTTTATTAATCATGCAACAGTTTAATTTTTAAAACTACTTTTTGAATTAATTGGGGATTTATAAATAACTGTTCAATGAATACCAGAGTGAAGTTAGGGCAGAATTTCTAGCAATTTCTGAAATGACCCTAGACATTTTTAACTATATATTTATAAGAAGAGTTCTTAGTACTGAATTTTAGAAAATAAAAACATTGATCATTGGGGAGATGGCTCAGTGGGTAAAGTGCTTGCGTAAAAGTAAGGACCTGAATTTGAAACCTCAATGCTCCCTAAGAGCCAGACGGGTCTCATGGTGGACTTGTAACTCCAATGCTAGGAGGCAGAGACAAGGGATCCCTGGAGCAAGCTGTGTTAGTGGAATTGTTCTGCTCAGGGTTTAAGTGAGAGACCCTGTTTCAGTATGTAAGATGGAAAGTGGCTGAGGAAGAAGCCTGACATTAATGTCTGGCCTCCATCTACATTTGTGGATAGGTGAATCACATGCACCCATACATATGTAGGCGTGAACACACATACACACTGCACACAAACACGTACGAGCCTCACTTACCTCTGAAAAACACCAGAGATAGTCTCCATCCTGTGCTCCAAATATTTGGCCATGAGGCAATTCCTTATGTAAACATAGACAAGCACATCCATCTCATTAGTATGCAAATTTGCTTCTGTCTTTAAGAGATAATAAATTAGATGTATACCAAGGAATTGTTTGAAAAGAAATGCCTCTGTGATTTGTCATCAATAAATGTTTGATTGCTATACCTGTTTTATAGAATATTTGCCTTGGCATCTTAGTTACTTTTCTATTGTGAAGACATCATGACAAAGACAACTTATAGAAAAAAATAGTTTATCGGAGGCTTACAGTTTCAGAGGTCATGAGCCCATGACCATCAGAACATAGCAGTATGGAGGCAGACACGGTGTTGGTGTAGTAGCTGAGAGCTCACATCTGATCCACAAGCGAAAAACGAGAGAGAGAGAGAGAGAGAGAGAGAGAGAGAGAGAGAGAGAGAGAGAGAGAGAGAGAGAACTGGAAATGGTATGGACTTTTGAAACCTCAAAACCCACCCCAGTGACACACCTACTCTAACAAGGCCACACCCCCTAAACCTTCCCAAACAATTCCAGTAATTGGGAACCAAGTATTCAAACATGAGCCTATGGGGACCATTCTTGTTCAAGTCACCAGACTGAGCTGGGGTAAAATTTCTCAGGTGAAAAGGATATGAGTAAAACTATTTATTTATTTATTTATTTTGTATACAGTATTGTGTCTGCCTGCAGGCCAGAAGAGGGCGCCAGATCTCATTACAGATGGTTGTGAGCCACCGTGTGGTTGCTGGGAACTGAACTCAGGACCTTTGGAAGAGTACGCAGTGCTCTTATCCATTGAGCCATCTCTCCAGCCCCCATGAGTAGAACTCTTAAGCAATCCTCAGCAGAACACCATGGCTAAGGAATGGAGGGTGGCCTTCATTGGGGCCCTGTTCTTTTAAAGCTTCCTTTCTTCACAGGCCTTACCCCAGCATCCTCCCACATTTACTCCCCAGTGCCTTTCATTTCTGTACACTGAAGGCCAGCGTCAGCTTACAGTTGGATGGCTCGCGTGACCAGCATTTTCTTTGGTTCTTGCTCTCCAGCACCTGTGGCTGGCCCTGTTGACTTCTCTTGGGTTAAGTGGCCACAGAACCCTCCTCCCCCATGCTGGTCATCTCCATGTACTCTTGCCTTCACTCTTCTTGTCTACCCCAACTGGCCATATTCCTGAGTCCCACTACAGGGGGCAAATGTCATTTGGCCAGAGGGAAGTGCTGGCAGAAAAGGGAAAGGATGGGTGTGAGCTCCCTGCTCGCTCAGCCCTGAGGGTGCCCTCAAGATGCCCAGGCTTGCCCAGCCTTGTTCCTTCCCCCTAGCAATGTGAATTGCTTTCTTAAGCTGCCTGTCTGTTTCACCATCTGCTGCTTTCCTCAGTTTGGCTGTGTTTTCCAGGCAGCCTCTCCACTAAAGACTCTTTCTTTAAATGATCCAGGAGAATTTTGTGTCTTGGGAGGGTCCAGCAAAACAAACACCTCTTTTTGTTCCCCTCCCAGCAAGAAAAAGATCTAATGCTAGGGTGAGCCTCTCACCTTTTGTTCAGGTGCTCTGGAACTCTGGAAACAGGCTTCTGAGGATTCAGGAAGCTGCAGGGGTGCAGGACAGCTGAAGGGGTGCAGGACAGCTGAAGGGGTGCAGGACAGCTGAAGGGGTGCAGGACAGCTGAAGGGGTGCAGGACAGCTGCAGGGGTGCAGGACAGCTGCAGGGGTGCAGGTCAGCTGAAGGGGTGCAGGACAGCTGAAGGGGTGCAGGACAGCTGAAGGGGTAGTGAGCCACCACAACAGCTGGAGCTTTCTGGGTGTTTGAACCTAGGTCAGCAGAGACACCTGACCATATTAGCACTGTCTGAGACCCAAGACTTTGGCTCGATAGGCACAATAGGTCTGCAAGGCCCTGTGTCCCAGAGGCACAGGGAGAGGGTCCTTCTAGCCTCACCCGCCTCTGGGGTTTCTAGAAGAGCCACTGCGCCTGGCCTTTATTTGAACCATTGCCAGCGTCTCTGTTGCCATGCCTTTCTTCTGTGTTTACACACAGTGTCCTTTCTGTTCAACTTTCTCCTCTCAAAAAGACAGTCACTTTGGATCAAGTATCCAGCTACCTCATTTCAATTCCTTGTATCTTCAAAGACCCGAGCTTCTCATAAAGTCACTTTGCGGGCATCAGGATATTTGTCAGGTTTTAGCCACTGTGACAAAATGCCAGAGAGAAACCTGGCAAGAGGCCACCTAAAGAAGGAAGACCTGATTTTGGTCCATAGTTTAGGAGGATCCAGGCTGTCATGTTGGGGAAGGGACAGCAGCAGTACAGGGACCCAGGACACATCATATCCACAGTGAATGCCGGTGCTCATCTGGCTTTCCCTTTCCCCATTTTAATTCAGCTTGGACTCCCCAGCCCATAGGACCCATCTCTAGGGACTTAGGACAGACCTTCCCTCTCCATTTAGATCTCTGTGGCAATGTTGTCACAGCCATGCTCAGAGGTGTGTCTCCTAGTGATTACAAAGCCAACCATGTTGGCGACAGCTACTAACAATGACAAGCAGGAAAGGGTTGCTTTACTTGTTGATTTCAGTCCATATTCAACTAGCTCCATAGCTTTGTGCCTGTGGCGTGGTAGGGAGTAAAGCCTCTGGCCTCATGGCATCCAGGAAGGGATGCAGAGAAGGGACTGAGAACAAGATACAGCCCCTAAGGACCCATTCTCTTCAACTAAGTGCTACCACCCAAGTGCCCATCCAATTACAAGCCCTTCGATGAAGTGATCCACACAGATGTAGCTGCATCCCTGAAGCCCCACTCTTGCACACAGTACATCCGGGACCAAGCCTTCAGCTTGTGAGCTTGTTTGACATTTCAGATCTGAATCATCACACATGGATTGGACTTCAACATACCCTTATGGGGGACACCAGTTAGTCCACGCCAGTCTGGCTTAAAGAAGATGGAGATCACAGGGAGAACCAGGTGTAACCTCCAGGACATGGGAGTTTTAAGCAAAACAACTCTAGCTTCGGGTATAAAACTGTATTTTCGCTGGGCAGTGGTGGCACACGCCTTTAATCCCAGCACTCGGGAGGCAGAGGCAGGCGGATCTCTGTGAGTTCGAGGCCAGCCTGGTTTACAAGAGCTAGTTCCAGGACAGAAACCAAAAAAAAGCTACGGAGAAACCCTGTCTCGAAAAATAAAAAAAATAAAATAATAAAAATAAAACAAACAAACAAACTGTATTTTCTAACTTCTATAGAGAGAAAACATATTTGTCCATTATGAGAGTTTAAGCCACACTGACAGTGTCATTGTCCCTAACATAGAGCACCTGATTGACAATCCCAAGTGAGGAGCTAGAGTTGGCTCATCAGTTAAGGGCACCTGCTGCTCTTGCCTAGGACCATGGTCCAGGCCCAAGCACCTGCATCAGGCAGCTCACAAACACCTGTAACTCCAGTTCCAGGGGGATCCGAATTCTTTTCTTGCACATCTACCAGACTTGCACATAGTACACGTTTATACATGCAGACAATCATTTACATAAAATAAAAAAACAATTTTTTCCTTTTTTGTTCTTTTTGGGATAGGGTCTCACTATATAGCATTAGCTGTCCTGGAACTCACTATGTAAACCAGGCTGTATTCAAATTTACAGAGATCCACCTGCCTCTGCCTCCTGAGTGTTGGAATTAAAAGTGTATATCACTGTGCCCAGCTAACGAACACATTTTTAAAGGGGGGAAAAAGATTGGCTTAAGCTAGGTGTAGTGTCGTACACTTTTGATCTCAGCACTGGGGAGGAGGAAGCAGAAGAGAGGAGAGCAGAGTTACAAATCCTACTGGAGGCCGGCCTGGGCACCGGGACACCTTCTCAAAAGGAGGAGGAAGAAGGGGAGAAGGAGATTGCATTACAGGAGTTTTGGGTTTTAGTTCTGCAAAAGGATCATATCATTGTAGGTAGTCAGATAATGGAGAAGAGTCAAGACAAGCACGTGAACATCGCCTCTGGTCCTAAATTGAGGGCATGATCGTGGTTGGCATCTTTGTAACTATTCCACTGAGTAGCATTTCTACTGTGTTTTTCTGCATGCCTCATTATTCATGCAAATTCGTATCCAAAATAAGGTCAGACTTTGGCTATTGTCATTATTGGATTTTTTTCTTTTGAGATAGGGTCTCACTCTAGTTCAGACTAGTATCAAACTTCTATCAATCCTCCTGCCTCAGCCTCTGAAATGCTGGGATTACAGGTGTGGTGACTTCGGTACTTTGAACTCCCCAGGAAAATAATAATAATACAGATATCCTTCCGGAACATTTACTCGCCCTGTGGGTTGTGTGTGCCACAGACTTCCCAGTCATACTTCCTTGGACATTCATTGGCTCTCTCATACAATCTAGTATCATAAACATAGCTGAGATACTCTGTACCAGTGAGGTTTTATGTAGATCTGTTATTTTTTCGTTAGTCTGATTTCAGATAAAGACTCTAATTACACAGTCAGTTGAGTGTGGGGAAACCCTTTGCTCCTTACCAGTCCCTATCTCTCAATCAGAGCCCCACATGTGGGCAAGGCATAACTAGTAACTAGTCTTTGCCACCATCTTCCCTCAGCTGCCGGGAGACAGATGGTTCTTATTCTGCTTTTCATTCACAGTGATTTCCTGCGTTCTCTAATTTATTTCAAATGTTTTTATATTTATTTTATTTCATCTGTATGAGGGTTTTGCCCACACGTATATATAATTTGTGCCACATGCATGCCTAGTGTCCTTGGAGGCCAGAAGATGGCATCAGACCCCCCTGGACCTGGACTTGTGGATGGTTGTGAGCCACCATGTTAATGCTGGCTCCTCTGCAAGACCGATGAATATTCTTAACCGTGGAGCCATTTCTCCCGCCCCATCTAATTTGTATTTCTAGCAAGAACTGATGGAAAACCGTGGAAGCTAGGGCTGGGGGGGGGGGTGCAGCTCAGCAGGAGGGCGTGGCTTGCTTAGCACATGGGGGCCCTGGTCCATCCCTAGCATCAGAAACAATAAAACCACTTATGCTGTGCTTTAACCTTTTTGCAGTTTTCAAACATGCCGGTGCTGTTCATAAACAAGGTCAGAACACTTCATTAATGTCACATTTACTTTGCTTTTGCTATGTCTTAAATTTCGCCAAATAACAATTTAATCTATGTGATGAATTTCATTTTTTGCAGTAAATAGAATCTTGGGAGTTATAATTTGGGCTGATTTCCTGCTTAGATAAGGAAGTGGGTGTAATGTTTCTAGCGCGAAGAGTCTGAAAAGAGGCTGGCCTCCCTGCGCCTTACTCAAGGCCTTCATTATTCTCTGACCAGAGGGCAGAGGCAGAGGCCCATTAGTAGTCTGGGGGCGTGGCTGCCACGTGACAGCACAAGGTGCACAGAACCCACCCACCACGAATTGAAAGTGGATAGGCTCTGGGAACCTGGGGGCTGGCCAGGTGTCTGCTCACCTGGGCGACACCCAGCAAAGCTGGAAAAATTAGTTCCACGTGGAACAATGAACCCTTTAGCCCAAGCTCACTGCCACTCATCTGCTGGCCTTTGCTTCGGGGTGGTGAGGGGTGAAGTGCTCCCTGATTGGCTGAGTCTTCCCAGCTCACCACCGTAGACAAATAAAGCGTTCCAGCGAAGACACACTGAAACTGCATGGGACAGACTGGAAGGGCCTCTGAGGAGAGGAGACAGATCTTGCTTTTCTTCTCAGTTACCTGCGCTTTTAATGGAAGAAAGAGAAGCCTGATGTCAAAGGTGCTATTCTGTGTCTTCTGCAAGGCCACATGTCTTGTTGCTATGGCAAAACACCCAACAAAAGCAGATTATGGAAAGGAGGGCTTGCTTTGCCTCACAGTTGGAGGGTGCAGTCCAGCCTAGGAGGGGAGGCATGGCAGCCTGTGGGGGGGGGGGGCACCCATGGTCAGGAAGCAGAACACTAGAGTTTGGCATACTTTCCCCTTTTATTCAGTCCAGGACCCCAAAGACCCCAGGCACAGGATTGCCTACATTTAGGGTGGCTCTTCTTACCTCAGGGAACCCCATCTAGAAACTCCCTCACAAACATGCCTAGAAATTTCTCTTGGGTGTTTCTAGGTCCTGTCAAACTGAAGATATTAAGCATCACCACTTCTCTCTGAAGTACTTTCTGGGGAGCAACCAGGAACTAGGACTGTGTCAGCTACACTATGAAGTATACTGGATCCACCCTAGGATTAGATGATTTGTAAAGACCCCCAAAAGGCAGTCTCTTCCAAACTAGAGTCTAGGTTTGTGGGCTTCTGAGTGGGGTATCCAGCCAGTAAACCCCTGCCAAGCTCCATACCTGAATCCTGGGGCTAAGGCAGCCCTGCAGTCTGCATTTTAACAGCCCTCTGCTGGTGACTCTGATGCAGGATCTAGACTGATCCGAATCCAGGCTCCTGGCTTAGGAAAGCCTAAGGTAAATGTTCCCCTGTCAAACATCCATTTCTGTGCGTGGGGTTTGCTGACGTCCTTTCTCTCAGCGTCACTTGGCATCTGTTCTCATTGGCACTGGCTTTGCCCCCAAGGAAACAGTAGCTGTCTCCTGGGTGAAGATCAGGGTTGCTCTGCTCAGCAGTGAACTGTTAGTTACAACATCAAGGAGAAGTCATTTTGTATGGACACGATTTATTATCAGCGATATGTGTTGAGATAGCAGCAAGTGTGTAACAGACAGCTCTGAAATGTTGCCTGGCTCCACAGTGTCCACTGCTGAGGATTTAATAATCAAACACTAGAAAAATGCTTGTGTTACCAACAGGGGACAGAGGAGTGTTTCAGTGTGCAGAACATGGGTGCCTGTCCCCAGCTGCTGTCCTGGGCCTGCTGGTCAGTGTCCCTGGAGGTTCCAAGGCTGCCAAAGCTCAGAACTACCAAGAGCTCTTCAAACCCATGATTTAGTAGCTCCCAGGGGTTTGTCTGTGCTGTGACCTCTGAGAGGCTTTACCTTCTGTTTGGCTAGAGGCGTTTATTAAAGATGCCAAGTTTTGGTTGTGAGCCTAGCCTTTAACGGCTGAGCCATCTCTCCAGCCCATTTTTTTTTTTGTTTTGCCAGGTGCCTTTAATCCCAACACTCAGGAGGCAGAGGCAGGCGGATCTCTGTGAGTTCGAGGCCAGCCTGGTCTACAAGAGCTAGTTCCAGGACAGGAACCAAAAAAAGCTACGGAGAAGCCCTGTCTCGAAAAATCAAAAAAAAAAAAAAAAGATGCCAAGTTTTGGGGGCTGGGGAGATGGCTCAGTGGTTAAGATCACTGGCTGTTCTTCTAGAGGACCTGAGTTTGGTTCTCAGCACCCACATGGTGGCTTACACCCATCTCTAGTTCAGCTCCAGGGGCTCCAACACCCTCTCTGATTCCAAGGTCAATAGGCATAAATGTGGCGCAATGACATATATATATACAGGCAAAACACTCATACACATAATAGAAAAAATAAAAAGACAAGTGTCTGGTTGGGCTGTGGCTCCATGATTTACCTAGCATGTAAGAGGTCCTGGCTTCTATCTCTAAGATGTAAGAAGGAGACAGTTCTGAGAGCAAAGGTCATCTTCA
The DNA here is from genome assembly GCF_037038515.1 of Microtus pennsylvanicus. Classification (NCBI taxonomy): domain Eukaryota; kingdom Metazoa; phylum Chordata; class Mammalia; order Rodentia; family Cricetidae; genus Microtus; species Microtus pennsylvanicus. The sequence continues at coordinate 3,168,123 of NC_134599.1, forward strand.
AGAGACTTTCTCAACCAAGAAAGTCTTGCAAGATCAGTGAGCAGTGGAGGAGGAAGTGAGAAGGTAAGAAGTGCGTGCTGTATTCAACTCTACCACCCCATGTCAGGGTGAGGTCATTTTTCAGGGAAAAGGAAGCAGGTTAATGCCCCTAATTTAACAAACTCATCAAAAACGGGGTGGAGGTAGAGAGGACTGCCCACCCCTGGAGACCAGCTGGACTAGTCTCGGACTTCAGTGCCCTCCTTTCTTTGGAGAAAGAGCCCAGAAGGCAGCTGTCTTCATCAGAGATGTGAACTGAATTCATGTTTCAACTAAGAGGCTGTCCAAGGAAGTCATGTGCAGCCCTGTGTGCTCTGCCGGGATGCTTGTACTTTCTCTATCTACAGAATACATGCTTCTGGAGTGTTCCCTGTACTGCAGAACATGCCTGGCCCATTTACTACATCATGAATGACTTTCCTGGGCTTGCTCAGTACTCGGTTGTCTCTGATGGTCTACCTTTTCCTTTGCCAGTTGGCGTCTGCTGATTTGTGACATAACTTCTAGAATCCAAACAATATTCTCAGTACCTTGCTGGCCATTTAAAGACCCAAGTACCATGGTTTTAAGATCAGAATTGGGGGGGGGGGGCTATGGCGATGGCTCAGTTAGTAGAGTGTTTGCTTTGCAAGCATGAGGACCTGAGTGTAGATTCCCGGTACCCGTGTAAAAAGTCAGGCATGGTGAGGTGTGTCTGGAGGTGAAATCAGGACCCCTGATGCCTACTGGCCAGAAAGTTCAGCTTGATCAGTGAACTCAGTGAGGGATCCTGTCTCAACAATAATGTGGAGAGTGAGAAAGACACTTGAAGTTGACCCCCGGCTTCCACATGCGCGTGCATACCTGTACACCTCCACGAATACATACATATATAAACATAAAACCACAAACTGATCATACACAACACAGAAAGGGTAGAGATTTTTGGCTGCAAGAGGGTGAGATGGTCCCTGACCCCATAAATACTATTCTGTTTCTGATACTCCATCCAATTGTACATGGATTTCAAAGCTCGTTTCAGAAACACATTGCTTTCAGGGATGTGCTTCATGGGTGCTTTGTGGGGATACTGACACCTTCTGGTTTCCCCCATGGGGACTGTCATAGCTGTTGTGAGAGTTGCCAGATGGGCCACAGCCTCCAGGGCATCAGGAGCAAAGTACTGCAGGAGGGCCTGAGATGGTTAGGAGCAAGCTTGAGCTTACAATGCCGCCTGTCTCTTTAGAACGTCTGTGGCTATTTCAGTAGGAAAACTATAGCAGCGTGTGGGGTTGAACCCTGTGGCACTGAACAGGTCAGCAAGGCTAAGTGGATTTTCTTTTGTAGCTGCAAAGTTTCAGCTTAGGCAAAGCAATTCGACGGTAGATGAATAGGTGGTGCGGTCACGGAAGCAGACACTAACAGAAGGGGAGGGGCTGAAAATGGCTACGGAGATTTTGTTTTCAGTGTTAGCCAAGTCTTGGGATGTGGTAGTGGTGACTAAAAAGTGACGTGTGTGCACCACGGTGACTGCCTTTCCTGACACTCAAGTGCACACTTAACAGATGCTTTGACCACATGAAAAATCGTAAATCACACACTTTACCTTAACACCAGAAAAACGTTTTTTAAAAACTGAAAAGAAGCCGGGCGGTGGTGGCACACACCTTTATTCCCAGCACTCGGGAGGCAGAGGCAGGCAGATCTCTGTGAGTTCCAGGCCAGCCTAGTCTACAAGAGCTAGTTCCAGGACAGGCTCCAAAGCTACAGAGAAACCCTGTCTCAAAAAAACAAAAACAAACAAACTATGAAAAGATATAAATCTTTAGTATGGATCTGGTTTATCATCGCTGAAACCCATATTAAAGATTCATTGCCCTTATTGTCACAGGGTGGCCCTTTAAGAGGTGATAGGGCCTCTGAATGCACCCTGGGATCCTTTCACCTGTGTCATTGATGGAAGGGTAGTGGGTTACCTCAGGGCAATCTGCTAGCACAGGCACAGCCCCTGCACCTAGAGGCTTCCCACTTCTTTCCTAGATGTTCTGCCAGCCTCTGGAGTCTCTCAGCATGAAGGCTCTCATCAGATTGGTGTCTCAGCCTTGGCCCAAACTCCTGAGCCAAAATAAACCCCGCTTCTGGACTACTTTCCTAGTTGGCGGTGTTGCATTGTTAACAGTGAAAAATGCTTTAGGAAATAGCTCAAAAGCCGATTGGAAAGCAGACAACTAAATGTTAAATGCAATAAGATCCTAAAGATCAACTCCCAAGAAGGCAGGGAAGGAAGAAAGAACAGGAACAACAAGTGCCAGGAGCTGAGCTGTTGTTAGCTCCAGCTAGTGGGGTACCTGAACCTCCCAGGAGGAGGAGGATAAAGGTGCAGGAGCCAATGGTAGTCCAGCCACAGGAGACATATTGGGTTAATTTATTTGTGTGTGTGGTGGGGGTAAACCAGAGCCTTGAGCGTCCTTCATAGGATCTCTAGCACTGAGCTATCTCCCCGACCAGGAGAGACACAAAGTATAAAGACAGATAGACTGCAGGGGAAGCCAGGGCTGGGGGAGTCCTGGAAGGCTGAGGAGGTGCTATTAATACAAGCGTGTAGAGGCACAGGGGATAGGGGTGACATTTCAGAACAACGAAAATCCATTTATCAGAGAGATAACATAACTGCCCAGGGACCTTGCAAAGAGCTTAGATATTGAGAAAGAGTTGGCATGCACAGGTGGACACGTCCCCAAGTATAACATACTCAGCTTGTCGCCCCAAGCCTGTGCTAGTGTGGAAAGCCAGGCCCACTCCCCACCGGCTACAGGCACTCCGTGTTGATTTGCCCAGAAATCGGGAGAAAAGCCTTTTCCCATGCAAGTCTCCTCCGTCCTAATCTCAGTGTCAGATTTGTGGGCGTGGCAGGGAGACTGGTCTGTGAGTCGGGGTAATGACAGGACCACTCAGCTGTCACCTGAAAGTCATCAACTTCATTGAACTCTAGTTTCTGTAAACATCAGGAGGCGGTTACAAAACGCACGTGAAAAGTATTCTGTTGGCGTTTCAGAATGTCTCGAACTTGGAGTCAGATCCTCCTCTTAATTCTTTTTGGCTTTACAAAGTTTAAAGATTTTTGCAGAAGCTCCTGAAAGAAAAAAGATAAATTATTGCTGAAGACAATATTGAAGAACTCCCATCTAATGGAAATAAATGGAGGAAATGCAAGGGGTGAAGCTAGAAATATGCGTGTGTGTTTGCACATGTTTATATGGGTATGTACATGCAGGTTCACATGCATGTATATTTGTGTGTGCACATGTGTATGAAGGCCAGAGCAGTTTTTTTTTCCTTTATCATTAACCAAGTCTGCAAGTGGAACCCCTGTGAGTCAGTGCTCCCCTGGGATGCAGCCTTGTGCCTGCAGGCAGCCACCGTGCAGGCACAGGGTAGCCAGCTCCCTGGGCTACCCACAGCAAGGCTTTAATAAGACCCTCCCCATCAAAGATACAGGCACTTGGGTGATTCCTTTTGTCTTCTCTTGGGTACACATGAACTGAATTTTAATAACCATATCCACCTGAAATATACTTTACACCGCCCTCTAGCCTCATCTCCTGCCTTGGCTTTCCTTTAGACACAAGCTGATTGGAGAGACAGTTAAGCATCCCTACCAATGTTGGCCCAATGAATTAGAAAATCGAGAAAGCCATGGGTTTGGGGGTTCAGGAATCACATACTCTGTGTGTGTGTGTGTGTGTGTGCGCGCGCCCAGTCCTGAGTCTGAGGATCTCTCGTGAAGAAATCTTAGCAGAGAACACTTAAATATCCCAGATTTTACATGCTATGAGAGACATGTACAGTTTGCATTGCACTACATTCATGTTTATAACGTGGGGTCATAATCCCACAGTGCTGGTGGAGGTCAGAGAACAGTCTGTCTTCTTTGAAACAGGTCTCATTGTTTTAACACTGTGCCTGCCAGACTAGCTGGTCTGTGTGTTTCTGGGATTCTCTTGTCTCTCCCTCCCTTCTCCACTGAGATTATAGCTGCTTATAATCTAAGTCTAGTTTTTATGTGGGTTCTGAGGATTCTCAGGCCCTCACACTTGCACGCTAAGTTGTTTACCCACTAAGGTATTTTCCCAGCTCTGTGTCCATTCATTTAAAGTCGTATTTCTGGAAATGAGGCTCCTGAGAGTTGTGTTGTCAAAGGCTGATCTCAACTGACCGACTGTCCTCTGTGAAGTGATGGCTGTCCCTCTGGTGACTCCCAGTTCTTTCCCTCCATGCCTGTACTCTTCCCTCCTTCCCACTTCCCTCCTTCACTGTTTCCCTCCCTTCCACTGGCTCACAATCATTTACAGCCTGGTACCCCACACCCCACACCACCTCCGCTGGACTAAATCCTTCGAAAGCAGCCATGACTAATCTTCATCGCCAGCTCTACTCAGTTTGCTATCACCTAGGAAACGCACCTCTGAGTGTACCTGTGAGGCTGTTGCTAGAGGGATGTAACTGAGGAGGGAAGACCTACCCTGAATGTGAGTGACTCCATGTGGGGGGCTGGAGACCTAGACAGAATAGAAAGAGGGAAAGAAGAAAGGATCTGAGCAAGAGCACTCACATCTGCTACCCAGGGCAACCTTCTCAGCAGCCTTTTCCTGAACTCCAAGCCAATACAATCTCTCTCCCTCCCTCCCTCCCTCCCTCCCATAAGCTGCTTTTTGTCAGGCATCTGGGTACAAGTATAAGGAAAACATCCAATACAGCAGGGGTCGTGCTCGGGGTCATCTTTGTGATTCTTGTGATAGCCAGCATAAAGGGGCATTCTGACTTTGTCAGGGAAGCTTGGAGTGACATGGCTCCAAGTCATGGCTAGGTGGGACCAGCTGGACCATCAGAACAGGGTCAGTGGCTTCCTGGGCTTTTACCACAGACCTTCAGGCCCAGGTCCACAGGCATGTGATATCTTTGTTGACTCTGTGCCACCGGCCTTCTTGGCAGAGACATCTGTGATTTGGGGTGGTGCCTGGTAGGCAGGGACAGTGCATGTGCTCTGGGGTGACATTTGATGTCAGTGCCTGGCAGGGTTACAGCACAGGGGCTGATGACCTTTCAGTGACACTAATACTCTTCTTAACCCCAGCTAAGGGGTTAAGTTTTGTTTCTGAACCCTTTGATTGTTGCACAATGTTTGTACAGAACCAGCTTCTCTGGTCTGGGGTCTGCTAAACTTGACCTTTTCTCTTTGGGAGGGGAACAAAATGATTTTCTCAAAGTTTCTGGTATGTATTTTCTTTTCCATCTACAGTCCACACGAGGCACCCATCAGGACTGAATATATTAATTTGTTTGAAGAAATAAATCTTCAAATTTCAAATTGAATGCAAACCTCAGCTATGTAACCTAGTTTGAGACCAGCCTGAGCTACTGAGACCCTGTCTCAAAAACATAAAAACAACAAAAAGGAAAAATAAACAAAGATTCAGATATTTTAAACAAACATAGCCATTCATTAGTTGTGTGTGTGTGTGTGTGTGTGCCTGCCTGCCTGCATGAGTTCATATGCACCACATGTGTTCAAGGAGTCCATGCAGACAAGAAGAGGGTGTCAGATCCCCTGGTGCTGGAATTACAGGTAGTTATAAGACATTTGATGTGGGTACTGGGCACCAAGCACTGGTGCTATGCAAGAGGAGCAAGTGCTCTCAGCTGCTGATCTGTCTCTCCAGCCCAATAGATGTGTGAGGTTTTTGTTTTTGAGATAGTCTTAGTATATAACCCTGGCTGGCCTGGAACCTACTACCAGGCTGATGTTGAACTTACAGAGATCCACCTGCCTCTGTCTACCAAGTACAGGGATTAAGAATATGTGCCACCACATCCCGCTGGCATTAGATTTTATCAAGTAAATCAGGGAACCCCTTTTTCTAATGTATTACTGCCTTTTATTCAAAGGATCCAGTGCCTTCACGTTTCCAGCCCCACTTCCTACTCAGTTTCTTAAGTTGCCAAAGGGAATACCTGTACCGGATCCAGAACTGGATCCTTCCTTCAGTGAAGGTCCTTTCTGTCCCCAGTTCCTCTGCTCATTTCCAGGGAGCCAGGCATATCCTAGAAAGGCCCTTCACCCCACCCAGTCACACCAGATCCTCTCAATACCTGTGTCCACCCTTCTCAGTTCCCCGGGTCTTTAGAGAACAAGACATCCCTGAAGAAAGACTTATGGGGCCCAGAAGGGAATTACATTATAACAACAAAAACAATGAAAAATGGAAGGGAAAGTGAACAAGATGCAATGGCCTCTGTCTCCCCCAGTCGCTGTCCCCTGTGAGCATGGAGACCACATTTTACCCTCACTCTGAGATGTTCAGCACCTAGGGCCTCAAGATACCTGAGCTCAAATCTGAGTGGCCAGGAGGCCCCACAGGAGGGCCTCCCTCCTCCACCACCCCTGGGGAAGGGCGTCCTCTCCTATGCAGGCTCCTTGGTAAAGGGCTGCCCAGGCCAGAGCCACAGCCCACAGTAGTCCCAGCTTCAGTTTCCCAGGTTCAACTGCGGTCTGGAAATTTTAAGTGCAAATGCCCAGGAAAAACTGTAACTTAAGGTTTCAGTTTATGAGTAGTGATACAAAAATCTCTGTCCTGTCCAGGAGGTGAGCCATCCTTTGTGTAACACAGCCAGGCTCCAAACCACCCATTGTCCTGTCTGTCACCAGGTCCATTGCCATGGCTCTTACATCATGTAAAGATGGCCCAGGTGGATCCCCTGATCTGCTAAGGAGTCTACTCCTGCACTCAACTCTGGAAGGCCACAGCTCAGAATGAGAAGCTTGTGCTCCAGCTCTTGGAGGGGTGGGCGGTACTGACTAGTGGGGATCTTTTGTAAGGGAGAGTGGTCTCTTCTCATGTAAATTTATTCAGTCATTTTTGGTTTGGTTGATTTGGGGGATTTGCTGAAGATGGACATGGAGCTGTGTACTTCCTGGCTACACCCTGTCATTTGCTGCCCACAGGCTCAAGTATGTCTGCTTGTCGTGTGGCCTGCACTTCAGAAGCTGTCTGGTGGCACTTCTCCTACCTCTGTTCTTGTGTTTTGGAAATATTCTCTGATTTCTAATACTTCTTTTTTATTGTTTTTATTGAGCTATACATTTTTTCTCTGCTCCCCTCCTTCCTACCTCTCCCTCTTCTACTCTCTCCAGTGTCCCCCACATTCCCAATTTACTCAGGAGATTTTTGTCTTTTTCTCCTTCTTATGTAGATTTATGTGTTTCTGTCTTAGGGTCCTCTTCATTGTCTAGGTTCTTTGGGATTGTGAGTTGTAGGCTGTTTTTTTGGGGTTTTTTTTTTTTTTTTGCTTTACATCTAAAAGTCACTTATGATTGAGTACATATTATATTTGTCTTTCTGGGTCTCGGTTACCTCACTCAATATGACTTTTTCTAGAACCATCTGTTGCCTGCAAATTTTAAAATGTCATCATCTTTTTTCACTATGTAGTACTCCATGGTATAAATGTACCACACTTTCTTTATCCATTCTTTGGTTGAGGAGCATCTAGGCTGCTCCCAGGTTCTGGCTATGACAAACACAGCTGCTATGAACATAGTTGAGCACATGTCCTTGTGGTATGATTGAGCATCCTTTGGGTATATACCCAACAGCGGTATTGCTGGGTCTTGAGGTAGATTGTTTCCTAATTTTCTGAGAAATCGCCACACTGATTTCCAAAGGGACTGGACCAGTTTGCACTCCCACCTGCAAAGCAGAAGTGTTCCCTTTACCTGACAACCTCTCCAGCATAAGTTGTCATCAGTGCTTTTGATCATGGCCATTCTGACAGGTGTAAGATGGAATCTCAGAGTTGTTTTGATGTGCATTTCTCTGATGGCTGAGGATATTGAACATTTCCTTACGTGTCTTTCAGCATTTGAGATTCATCTGCTGACTTCTTTTTATTTCTGAGTGAGTGTGTATGTAAGACATAGGGCAATGTCCTTTATCCTTCAAACATCAGATGCCTTTCCATCTGTTTCTCACTGGCCTTTTGTTTATTTATTTATTATTAGTGCATTTGTATCTATGAATGTGTGTTTGTGTACATGAATGATTTGTGACTATGTGACTGAAAGGGGGGGAGCTGGGTGTGTGAATGCCTGCCACAGAGCAACAGAGGAATATTTGGGGGGTTTCTTTCTCTCCTTCCATTATGGGTTCTGGCAAACAAACTCAGAGTGTCCTGTCTCTTTCTTCCCTCTGGGTTTGGTTTGGTCCTAGGAATGGCTGAATGGTCATAGGGCCATGTGATATTGTCCCCATTCTCTGAGCTCTAATGCTGTAAGCAAGCTACAAGAAGCCAACTACCCAGAGAACAGAGTCATACACCAGACAAAGGTCTTTTGTGAGAAAGAAAATAGCCAGGAAGGGGCAGTGATACCCCTCAACTGGAAGTCCTCAAGACAAGGAGCAATCAGCTACATTTAATATAAAGGCATATATCTAAGATGCCTCCTCTCACTAGATGCAAGGGGAGGTGGAAGACAAGGCTAGCCATGGACAAAGGGCACCGGGGACTTTGCTGGCCACTCACTCCCATCCAACACCTACAGATTAGGAAAACCTGCCCAGGAAGATCATGGCACGTGGAGGTGTTTCTGACTTCTGTTTCCGTGATTTCAGGGAAAGAGGTAAGCTGGAACAGAGGCTAGCATAGCGTTTAGCTTGAAATCCCACCATCATTCTAGCTGGTGACCTGTCAGCCATTGGTTACCAGTGACCACCCACTGAGAGACCTAAGAATCCACACAACCCTTCATCCTACAGTGGGAGTCACAAGCAGCCCGTGTGTTTATTTTTGTTTGGGGTTTCCTTTTGAGATGGTGGTCTCACTATGTGCTGGCTGACCTATTCTGGAATTCATTATGCCGCCCAGGGTGAGCTCAAACTGGAGATGGATCACCCCACTGCAGACTCTAAAATGCTGGGATTCTGGGTGTGTCCTACTGCTCCTGGCTCGCGTCATTCATGATTTCAGATATAATGAGACGTGCGCAGATCTTCTCATATCAACAGGAGTGTTTTAATACTAATGGCTGTTGGTTGTCAGTGCCAGAGATAGCTCCAGTTGATGCTAAAGGGCCCTTCTTCTTACACAAGGAGGCAGTGTGGACTGGAGACCAGAGTCACAGGCTACCCAGGCAGGAAGAATTGTGGGGGGACCTTTAGAGTGGCCCGTGGGTCTGAAAAAGGATCAGGAGTTATCCCCAGGCCTGCCATACCACACAGGCTTAGTTACATTATTACTGACCACACCCCAGATGCCTTCCGCCTCAGGCCATCTGCATCTTTCTACCAGGAAAAGCTGGGTCCCAGGGCTATGTCCATCCCCTCCTGCCAAGGGCTGCCAAGCGCTGGAGTCCATCTTGGTTCTCTTGACATTGTGAGCAGCCTGGGACCCCTGCCGTCATAGGCTGCACAGCCAACCCCTCTTGTAGTTTCTGTTCTCTGTTGTAAGGAAGATGAAGTTCCCACAGGTGGCAGCTGATCTGGTGACTTGGCAGGTCCTGAACCTCCATGGACCCCAAGGTGTCCATGACCCGATTCCCTAGTCCACAGATACCAGTGCTTCTTTTTAAATGATGTTTAAACCAGCAACAAGCATGAAGCTGGTAAACACACTTTAAATGTCTAGTAAGGTAGACTCCATCTCCAAAGGTAAAGAGACCAACAGTGGAAGACATGCAGCGTCAACCTCTGCTGTGTGCTCATACGTGTGCATGCACTTGTACACACACTACACGTAAAAATGTGAAAAGATTGCCAGGTGGTGGTGGTGCACCCTTTCATCCCAGCACTCAGGAGGCAGCGGCAGGTGGATCTTTGTGAGTTCAAGGCCAGTCTGTACAGAGAAACTTCCAGGACAGACTCCAAAACTGCAGAGAAACCCTGTCTTGAAAAACCAAAAAAAAAAAAAAACCCAAAGTGGAAAGATCATAATACATAGAGTGTGGGGGCTTATACCTCATCCCAGTCCTGATGAGACAGAAGCAGGAGGATCAAAAGTTCAAGGGATCCCTCAACATGTAATGAGTTTGAGGCCTGGAGTACAATAGCAAAACAGTAACGACGACAAAAACCATAATAAACCAGGCAATGCATGTCCATAATCCCAGCACCACGGAGAGTTAAACAGGAGGACCGCTGTGAGTTCAAGGTCAGTAAGGGCTCCAGAGAAGTCTCTGCTTCAAACAAACACAACATCGAAAGCCACCAGCTATTCCTCTGTGACTGAGATCACCCCTACTTAAGAGACTGTTTACACAAGCCTGCTTCGCCAGTGACTCATGCTACCTCTCAGCCTCTGGCAGCCAATGATTTGCAATTTGTGGAGGCCCCAGTTTGGGAAGAACAGGCTGTCTGTGTGAATGTGATTATAAACAGGAATGGGCCAAGGCCCCTCTGATGCCAGAAGGGACAGTTGCTCATTCTAGTTCCAGCTATGGAGCCTGGAGAATCAAGGGCCCAGGAAATACTCCCAAATGTCACAATCAAGCTTCCCTTAGGCTGGGCCACAGGCAAAGATGATGGCACTTGTGACTTGGGCTGTGGTGGAGAGGACACAGCTATCAAGGAATTTTCTCTGCAGATGTGCCCTTAGGGATTTAGGATGGAGTAGGGAGTGGAAGGACTCAGCTGACCCTCATGCAGAACAGGATCGGGCATGTTGTTCAGGGCGAATGAAGCCTAGCTTCAGTGGCTTCAAGCTGTGTACAAGTCTCTCCAGTTCAGGGTGGCCATGTCCTGTACAGAGTTATCTATGTGGGCAACACTGGGTCTCAGTTCCATTGTGGCTCTGCTGGCTGGAAAGGGAGAGCAGATTGGGTGCTAACTGTATGCGAGGCCCAACTCCATTCTTAGGAGCCAGGGAAGGGTCTCAGCGGACAGCGTGGGGTTTTGCTCTGTGCATAGACCTTCCTATTGCTGCCAGCCATACAGTCAGTGTCTAGGAGACTTCTGGGACAAGATATGGCTGCTAGCCTTCTGTAGGAGGGCACAGGGCTCAGAAACTTGCCACAAGCTCTTTCGGGGTCACAACTGGCTACATATCCCTAAACACAAAAGCTTAAGCAGACTAGATGGTTTGGGGGATGAAAGGCAGGAACACATGTGCCACTGTGCAATTCTGTTTACCCCAATGTCCGAATGACACTTTCTTTAGAACAGAGATGCTTCCCTGGGGCCCACCGAGTGTTTGTGAGAGACTCGATAAGGAGAGGTGAGCCTGCTCCTTAACCTAGAGCTGAGAGCTCTGCCCAGCCAACTCAAACCAAGTCAAGGGTGTCAGAGGAGGCTATAGGGCACATTGCCTTGGCCTGGTCCCGAATGGTCATACTTTAGAAATGTCAGTGGCATGAGGACAGATGCCACTGTGTCACAGAGAAAGGCAATGCAGTTCTTAGGAGACCCAAGTCCCTGTACAGCCCCTCGTGAAATCTACTGACAGCCCTATGACCCCTGGGGGAGGGAGGTCCTCAGCAGGGGCTGTCTAATCCTTGCGTCCTCCTCTGTCCCAGTGTAGAATTGGTACTGAGCAAAGGAAAAACCCAGTGGTGACTTGAGCAGTTGGACCCTGGGATAGCTTCCTTATAGGAATCCAGAATAGAATATATCAGGTACTATATACTGTGTTTATGGCCCTGTCTGTGTGCATACTTGCTAGTGTTCGCACATATAAAGGATTAAAGGAAAATATATGTAAATTTAGGCTGCAATTATTGGACACAAATGAAAACCCCAACCAAGTATGCCTATAATCCCAGCATTCTGAAGGTAGAGGCAGGAGGATCAGGAGTTCAAAGCCAGCTACAGCTATATAATGAGTTAAAGGCCAGCCTAGGCTACATGAAACCCTATGTCAAAAAAAAAAACAAAAAACCAAAAACCTAGAATGTAACCCAAAATAACACTCACCGAAAAAAGCTATATATAAAGCCATCGTTCAGTTCCTCACAATGGTATGAAATTAGTTTATAATTAGAAAATATGAATCTAGTATAAACTGAAGTTGAAATGGTTACATTAGTGAGATGGACATTTTCCAGCTCCAATTATTCAAATTTTACCCTGAACTGGATCTGCAGCCAGGTGGGGCCAGTCTAAACTATACCTGTGACCAGAAGTGACCCAGGAGACACATTTATATTCTAGGGCCACTCCTCCATGACTATTAAGAGCCTACCATTCCCAGCATAGAGATCAGGGCGGAGGGCTGCTACAGAAGCCAGACTGTGCCCGGGTCCCACTGGTGCTCCTCTTGGGGAGGCTGGAGGGAATCCTAAGACACAGCCAGGCTGGTCGTGGGGCTCTGTGGGTGGACGTAGATCTGGAAATGCATTTGTGAATGGTGGATGGAGGCATGGGCTGAGGGTGGGGCGAGAAATGGCTGAATGATACATGGTGAGCGAGGCTTCTGAAAGAGCCCATGGGGACCACAGAGGACTGGCTCTGGGCACTGCCCTGGTTTAGATGTGTTCAGCCCTGCTGGACCCTGCTTAGTTGAGTCCATTAGACAACCATGGCTCAGCACCTTGTGTGGGAGTGGTGAGCACTCTGCCTGAGCCAGCAGCCTCATCATCAGTCCACCCAACTCGTCCTCTTAGGCAAACCTCACCCCAGCCCTGTGACCAGACTCCTTTGTGGTTTGGCCTCTTGGCAGAAGCTCCTGGATGGCCTTCCATCCCCAAATACTGAACTTTGCCTTGGAATCGGTCAGTTTCCCCAGAGACCTTTCACTAGGCATAGGGTATGTCTCTTTCACAGTCCTGCTCTCACCACCTCCCTCAACATCCCAGAGACCCTCACATTGTATCCAGGTGCCGGTCCTCGCTGCTTGTGCTGGTTGCCAAGGGCAGGCTCTCTGTCTCGAAGGGAAACAGATACTCAGCATCAGATACTGTTGCTTTCACTTGGTTAGTCCCAGGACCCACAGTGCTTGCTTAAGGACATTTCCTTGACCATCCCAGGCTTCTCAGATGACTTCCAGCCATCATGTGTTTGCAATTTTCGGGACACCTGGGTCCTGTGATGCAGTTTCATCTGCTTTGTGGAGGTTGCTGGAGCCACGGGCTAACCACGACAGCTCGGGGAGTGATTCAGAAAGTCTCTGGGTTCCCTTCCAACATGTAAAGTTCTGGTCTTAAGACAGCTGGGAATTTGTCTGTCCTTTATGCTAACAGTGAACAATTAATTTTCCAGCAGTCCCAGGCCTCAGTCTTTCCGTGTTTTCTTCCCTGATTTGTGGATGTCTAACACAGGGAAAGGTAACATCCAAATACATAGAGGGCCATTGGTGTGTGATTCGGGGTCAATTGAAACAACAGGTAAAAGTGGAGTCACAGCAGATGTGACAGAGGCCAGAATGACCCTTGGCCATAGCACAGTTCTGTGTGAAACACTGGGGCTCACTTCCAGGGCCCGGTGAACATTAGGTAAATATCTAACTCCGAGCAGCAGTCCAACCCCTGGAGAAAACAGCTTTGTGTTGGCAGAAGCCTTGGAACCCCCGCCCCTCCTGGTGTCAGGTGCTGGCTGGTAGTTGTCGTGGGTCTGCTTTCTGCCCAGATCCTACAGCGATGATCTTGGCTGCATGCAGGCTTTGTGGGAATGGCTCTTTTTTCATTCAGTTAGCAAGCTAAGCAGGCTGCTGATGGCAGGGCTAGGGAAAGGGAGGCAGGAATTTCAGCCTCTGCACACAGCACTGAACACAGTGACTCATTCTCCCCTGCCATGAGGCAGTGAGGCAGGATGAGCCTGGCTTTTGAGGCCCGTGGCCCCCCAGCCTTTGCTCTGTCTCAGATCCTCTTTCTGCCGGGTTGCGCAATGCGGGTCTGTGCTTCAGCTCAGGCTTTGGACCAAGGGTTCAAATAACAAAATTACCCTCCTATGGTTATAGAGGCTTCATGTCCAAACCAAGAGTTCCTGGCAACACCTTGGTGAGGGCGTTCTTCCTGGCTTGCAGGTGGCCCCCTCCTCTGTGTCTCCCTGTAGTGTGAAGGGAGGAGGGACAATGTCTGTCTCTGAAAAGGGCTCAAATTGCTATGTGAAGGCCCCACCCTAGCACTGATTTGGCCCTAGTTACCTCCCAGAGGTCTCACCTCCTAATCTCAACGTGGAAATTCAGCAGGTGACACAGACATTCCACTTATGATATCCAGCAGAGAGGACTGCAGCTGTGTGTCACATGTGATATGATGAGCTACATATGACCTTGAAATATAGCCAGTGTATACTTCAGTCTGCTATGGGATGTAAAGTATACACCAAGTCCCGCAGGTTTAGAATAAAAACGAATGAGCAACATCCAGTACGTGATTGGAAACATTTAAATTTTCTGCTGAGACAATACTTGGGGTATCCTAGGTCAAATAAAACATAATATTAAGACTAACTTTGCCTGCACTGTGACCCAGGCTTTTAATTCCAGCACTCGGGAGGCAGAGGCAGGCGAATCTCTGTGAGTTCAAGGTCAGTCTGGTCTGTTCAAGGTCAGCCTGGTCTACAAGAACTAGTTCCAGGACAGGCTCCAAAGCTACGGAGAAACCCTGTCTCAAAAAAAACAAACAAAAAAGAAAATATTTCTTAGACAGTTTCAACTCACATGGTCATTTAATGTATATGTGTTTTATTGCATATATTTTTAGTAAACAACAAATTAAAAATTACATGATATTTTGATATACATGTAGATAATGAAGTGATTATTTTGTTAACTAATGAAATCTGTAATCACCGTGTATGCATATACATATATGTGCACCTGTATATATATGTGCATGTTTGCCCATGTATGTACGTAACCTACATCATGCTCTGAGCATATTTCTGCTATGTAATATGATACAGCCATGTGCCACATAGCAACAGAATGGTTGCTAGAGAATAGCACATGTTATGGTCGCCCCATGAGATTGGATTTCCTGGTGACACTGGACCCTTCTTAACTGTATAAGCAATTCTGTTTTCTTTTTTTTTCCTATTTATTTATTTATTTGTTTGTTTGTTAAAGATTTCTGCCTCCTCCCCGCCACCGCCTCCCATTTCCCTCCCCCTCCCCCAACTAAGTCCCCCTCCCTCGTCAGCCTGAAGAGCAATCAGGGTTCCCTGCCCTGTGGGAAGTGCAAGGACCACCCACCTCCATCCAGGTGTATAAGCAATTCTGGATGAAGGTTTGGAACCAGATGGCTGTGAGCAGAGCCGGCAGCTGAGATGTTCAGATGTTCAAGTCAAGGAACACAATGTAGACTCCAGCGGACCCGTGTGTCTAGCTCTGTCTCCCAACAAGTTTTCAACAACACTGGCAATCGGTGTCACACGCTGAAGACATCCGGCAGGTGTTTTTCCTCCTTGCTCATCAGCCTGTTCCACTTCCTGACCCAGGCTGGCAGGCCAAAAATAGCTGAGGTTTGCAGCCGCAGAAAGAGGTGGATCTGGGCTGATGGGGTGGCACCACTGTGGCCTGGAACATCCCGCCTCTTGGCCTGGAGCCAGCTGGAGACACCAGGCAAGGAGCTCAGCCAGCAGGCCATCATCAGCCTTGTTGGGAATTTTAAGATCTGCCCTATGGCAGCCTAGGAGTGGCAGGTACACCCAGAGACCCTCCCATGGAGCCGTAGAGAATATTCCTCTCTGCATTCCTCAAATGGCTGTACTGATGCTGGTGATATTTGGGGGAAAACAGTGTCTCCTGCACAGAGTTGTGTTTATTGTCTGTTTGTTTTATTCTCTTTGCTCAGCAGGTGGCATTTTTGTTCAGAGATTGTACTGTTAGTCATCCGTGTTCATGGATCATGACATATTAATCATGCAAATTAGGATATTATTAATGAGGGAAAAATTCATTCCGACCCTGCGGCAGGATTTGCTGTCACAGCTCTGTTAATGCCCTCTCGTCTCAAATGCCATCAGCAGAGTCTCCCAGCTGCTGCAAGTTGGCACACTGACATGGAGGGCAAAGGGAATGACTCCAACCCCAGGCAGCTTCCCTCTTCAGGGTCAGTGTCGCAAGCACACGTTTACTTGAGAGCTCGTGTTTTCAGGCAGGATTGCAAGATCTGACCTGCTTCCCACCATGTAAACAGCCTTTGGGAACCAGCTCTAGCCTTCCATGCCCTCTAGGAAAGCCCACTGACTATAGCACCCCCTGTTTCTGACCTAGACCAGTGTGGCAGCGTGGAGGAGCTTCCGTGACTTCTGAGTCCCGGCTCCAGGTTTCTAAATGCTTCTTGCAGACTTGCAGAGGGCATGTGAGTCCCTCTGCCAGTGACTCCTCCTCACATTCATCCCTTATCTCGAGATCTACTCTTTAATTAAACACAGTCAAGCCTGTGGTCACTTTCCCTCCCTGCCCTCTGGATGACCGGGACCCCTCCCAGCACCCCCTGCTGCTCAGAGGTCTGCCTTCCTCCTCCTCTCTGATCTCTACTCCTTGAGCCAGGTTCAGAAACAGGATGTTTTTGTGAACTTGGATGTGTCTCCCAAGTGCAAAGTAGCAACACCCCTTGGAAAGACTGTGCCATTCTGGAAAGCTGGCTGAGTCACCCCATATACTGTCACAAGACGGGGCTGAACCAAGAGAAGTGGGCAGCTGGACAGACCCAGCACTGCTGGCTTAGTGCCAGGACCACGTGGGGGTAAGGAAATCTGGAGGGTGTCTGACCACTAGGAGCCCTATTGGGACAAAGGTCTGCTGGCCTGTGGTCACTTGCAGACCAGAGTATAGTGTTTGTTCTCCAGTGTCAGGTCAGCTCCTGGGAGAGCAACTAACTTCTGTACCACCCAGGGGCCAGAGTAGAAAAGAATAGACCCGGATACTTCCTGGAGACCCTGCCCTCTTCACTGATGGTTCTCAAGATTTCTGTTGCTGCCATTGATTGCCTAAGTACCTGGGCTCCAGCCCGTGACCTCCCTCGGTGGAAACCCTGGAGAGTCTTCCTTTCCTCTAAGTTTCCCCATCTGTGTCCCCACCCACTTCCCTTCCCACCCCTCCTCCTTCTGTGCTACCTGCTTAGCAGTAGGTGTGGGGAGAGGTGGAGTCAGGGGTGATTGACCTGACCTAGTCTGAGAAAATGAATGATGATTGGGAAATTCAGGGAGCTGCCTAGTCCTGCAGACAGAGCAGCATCAGCACCGTCTATGATCGTCTCAGTTGTAGCGACGAGAGGGATGGATGGATCCAGTTTCAAAGGTTTGGCTTATTGAGGTCCTGAATGAGGGCAGTCTTAGACCTCCCCACGCTGTAGTGACTGCTGATGTACCTTGGCATGCAGATGACATTTCTCCATCTTTTTTAGCCTTTCCTTGTACATCCACTTTCTCTTCACTCGGTGTCTTCTTATAAGGACAGGAATCACGGAATTAGGGCCATGTCTTTCTTCTGGGTGGCCTCCCTGCAGCTTCTTACACCTGTAACAGCCTCTTACTAAGGTCACCTTTCTGGGTACTGAAGGTTAAGACTATGCCATGTGAACTTTAGGGGTATCAGAATTCACCCCATAAGAGGAGCAAAGGCCATAGAGGGGGATGGACCTGGTGCTGGGACCCTGAGTACTCTGATAGTGGCTCCTGTCCCTGCCAATGCCAGGCTCTGTCAGTGCAGGCTGAGTCTGGAGCTCTGGTTGTTGAACACTGTTCTCAGGTCTGTGGGGATTCTGGTCCCCCAGCATCCTCTCTGTACTTACGGTGAGTTAAGAGTAGGGGTGGTCAGTTCAGCCTTCTTGGGAGACCAGGAGGCCCTGACAGGCCCATTGATTAGTTATGCAAGTCAAACCTTTACCTGAGCAACACCTGGGGACTGCATCCCTTGAGAGAGCTCACCCCAGTGTCCACACAGTGACCCCACCTCACGGTATCCTGTGAGCTGGGAAACCTGTTGAGGCACAGCACAGCTCCAAGGTAGGGGCTCAGACAGCTGTCTTTAAAGTGAGTAGGGGACAGTAACTGAGCCTTGGGGTGGCCAGGACACCTACCCACCCCAGGAAGAGCAAGGCTGAGCAGAGGACTGGGTTGTCCCCCCTAAAGAAGAAGGTGCTCTATACTGGGCACTCAGGAGGCAGAGGCACAGATCTCTTCAAGTTGGAGGCCGGCCTGGTCTACATAGTGAGTTCTAGGACAGCCAAGGCTACATCCCTTCATATGAAAATTCCTGAAGAAATTTGGAATAGAAAGAACAGATTTCAATCAACAAAATAAAGGGTGTGTATGACAAACGTAACCAGCATTATATTAAATGGGGAAATCCGAAGCATTTCCACTAAGGTCAGGAATAAGACAAGGTGTTTTCTCTCTCCACTCATTTTCAGTAAGTCCTGGAGTCTGAGCTATGGTAAAAGACAAGAGAAGCAGACAAGTGGAGGCAGGCAGGAGAGGAAGAAGTCAGAATATCTCTGTGATCTTACCCGGAAGAGAGGTCCTAAAGATCCCACCAGAAAACACTTTCAGCAAAGTGACAGAATACAGAATTAGCATACAAAAGCCAGCAGTTTCCCTGTACACCAGCAAACACCTAAGGAAGAAACCAGGAAATATACACCTTGGGGGTGGAGAGCCATCTCAGCTGCTACAGGCGAGGCTCACACCCTCCTCCTAATACTGTAGAATAACTTAACAAAGACGTTAAAGAGCACACAATAAAAACTCAAACACTGACGCAATTGAGGAAGACACTAGAAGATGGGAAGACCTCCTGTGCTTATGAATCGCACGGCTCAATACTGTGAAAACGACTACCCTAACAAAAGGCAGGGCTCCCGCCCTCAGCTTCAGGGTTCTGTGGGAAAAGATGAGCTGCCTGCGCCAGCCATCTCCTGTGCCTCATGATTATAACCGGGAGGACTAAGAGGAAATCCCACAGAGGATTGGGTGGGGGCCGTCCTCTAGGTGGGGAGCAGAGGCTGCCGGGAAACAGCAGTGACTTGACTGGGGTTTCATGTTCAGCTGCTTGAAACACTTGAAGAGTGCTCTTGAGCTTCCTTCCCAAACATCCAAAAACCAACCAGCCATACTGGCTGTTTGGAGCTGATGGTTAATCTTGACCACCCACTTGATAGAAATGGAATCACCAATGGACCCAGGCGTGCCTGGTCTACAGAGTGAGTTCCATGGCAGTCACGGCTATATAGAGACTGTCACACACCCACCCCCACACACAAAGAATTACCATCACCAAGTGCTCTGTGCACATCTGTGAAGAAGTTTCTAGATGAAGTAAGCTGAGATTGGGAATACCCCTCCAACTAACGGTGGGCAGCACCATCCTTTGGGATAGGGCAAAGGAGCGAGCAGGGTAAACTCTAGCATCCACCTCTCTGCTTCCTGACTGTGGATCGACCGCCGTCTACTCCTGCTGCCAGCCTTCTCGCCATAGCAGACTGTGTCCTTAAACTCTGAGCCAAATTAAGCACGTTTTCTCTGAAGTTGCCTGGTTAGGTGTTTTGTCACAGTGCTGAGGACACTACCTAGTGCAGGGACGTGTTCTTCCCGTGCTGACCCTTGACCCATTGTGGCACCCACTCCTATCTCATGTCGCTGCCTCTGCTCCTCCTCATGCTCTGCTTGGCACAGAGTAGCCAGGTCGGATGTAGCTACACCCTAAACTCCCTCCCACCTAGATTATCTCCTGGGCCTGGAGTGGCACCTTTGCCTGCAGCTTGGCCAATCCTCTCTAGAACCTTCCTTTCCCATGTTCATTTCTCTGTCACCTGATTTTGGCTCAGATGTCATCTCCCCAAAGCCCCACTACCCATTCTACGTTGTTTTACCATATTTTAAACAGCCAACAATTGTCCCTTGTTATTTAACGTTTAGCCCAATTTCATAATGTCATGCTTGCTCTGTGAGAGCCAGGACTTTGGCCAAGTCCATCCAGATGTGGTGTGCCTGGGTCAGGGGTGGCATATTAAACCCCTGCATAGGTGAAGCGGGGATGTGTCCTGCTGCTGTGACCAGTCCCTGCTACCTGTCACTTGCAAAAGAGAAGGAACAGGGACAGGATTGAATCTTTAAACTGTTCCTTATTCAGAGAACAGCAATCTGACAAGGCAGTAGTGTAGCATCCTGAAGATTTGCCTTCTCAAAATTAATCAGTCGAGGGTCTGGAGAGATGGCTCAGTGGGTAAGAGCATTCACCAGCTACTCTTGCAGGGCCAGAGTCTGGATCCCAGCACCTGCATGGTTGCTCATGACTGTCTGTAACTCTGGTTTTAGGCACTGTGATGCCCTCTTCTGGCTTTGTCAGGCATTACACTCACGTGCCCAACTGTCCTACGTACACATCATTAAATAAAAATTTAAAATTCAGTTAAAAAACACATGCAGTTTTTTAGATTTATTTTTTAGTTATGAGTATGTGTGTCTGCATTGTGGGGGAGGTACCCGTGGCAGCCAGAAAAGGGCGTTGGATCCCCAGAGCTGGGGTTAGAGGCAGTTGTGAACTGCCTGACAAGGATGCTGTGAACTGAACTCAGGTCCTCTGCAAGAGCACTGATGCACTTTTAACCACAGAGCGCACACTTCATAAAGTCTCTCCAGCCCCACACAGACCATCTTTTATTTAGTGAAACAAATACCAGGAAGAGAGATTTGGGGTTGGCCGGCCCCAAGATGGTATGGAGTGTGGAAGGACAGCCTAGAGATTCTGTGTTGTGAGTTTAAAGACAGTATTATGAACATCTATGAGGTGGTAGCATATTCATAGGGCAACATGACCCTTTTTGATGGTCCAGATCTCATCTTTGGGATACCTCTTCCCATAATTTTTTAGCAGATGCCACCAAAGGGAAGGTGGGGGGTGTCAGAAGCACGGTGTAAGCTATGCTGTGATGGCCAGATCTTCCGTAGGGAGTGGGCAGGGAGAGAGTGTCCTGGGGCCTGAGTTGCTGATGTAGTGGAGACAGTCCATCTGCAGCTTCACGGATGTCTTCCCACGAAGGGCCATCAACTCTCAGGAGGCACCGCCACAGAGCTGCAGCTGCAGGCTTCCTCCGTCTGGACATTAAGACACCAGGAGTCAGGAGCCCTGCTGCTTATTCCGGAACACACTAAGTGCTCATTAAACGCTTGTTACATCCAAGAATGAGCCTCACTCAGCACTACCCCTCTTCCTCTTCTCACAGAATGCCTTCTAAACAGTGCTGGCTCCCCCAGGCCCTCAGGTTAGCCTTTCTGTCCCTGCTCCACCTTCGCTTTAGGAATTAATGCGCTCTCTTAAAGCTCATTACCAAGATTGGCTTTTAAGTTTAAAGAACGCTTTAGATCCCTGAAGCCTCATAAATGTCTTTTAAGTCACATGAAAAAGATCCAAACTTCTGAAGGAACACGGGGCGGAACCAAAGGCAATACAAGACTCAGGACCAGGCCAGAGACAGGGAGGGAGGGCTGAAATGGGACTAGCTCAGGCTAGGTTCCAGCAACACAGAGACCCTCTGTCGGGGTCTGGGTGGACAAGGAACAAGTGCAGAGAGGAAAAGGCCAGTTCTGAAGCTTTACTTTGGTTGTGGTAAAAGGCACAGAGCATGGAATGTGCCATTCTTCCTTTTGTAAGTGCTGATAAGCACTCCAGAGGGTTCCAAAGCAGACCAGAGCTTCCTTGTCTGGAGACTGAACACTGTGCCCTTCAACACTGTCCCTTACTCTTTCTCCCTGCCCCTCTTGGCAGCGTATGTTCCTCTCTGCGTTTGGAAGAGTGTCACTCACTTATCCTCAGAGGATAAGCTCTAAGAAACCCCAGTGCTGGCTGAAATCAGGAGTACCCCAGGCCCTGTGTAAATATGTTTCTTCTTATACATGCAAACCTATAATGGATCTTCACTCGCCACCTGTGGGGGCTTCTCTGGCATACCTGAGTGGTCTGCATCCCAGCAGACTTTGGGGCTGTGACTCAGTGAGAAAAAGCCTGCTATGACCCTGATATGGTTTATCTGATAACAAACAGTCAGCTACCGGGTTAGTAGACAGAGGGTCATGTGTACCCTCTGCTACGCTGGGTGCCAGGTGCCAGTCATTAGGTTACTGTCCAAGAAGGGCAAGGACATCTTTGCCTGTTTCCCTTAGGGCACACTTCCTGAATACACATGGGCTGACCCTATTTTCATGCCATGTCCTGACAACCTTGAAGATAGCCTCAATTTGTGGCCTGGGAAGCTGAGATATTGATATCTTTGGTCTAGATAGCCATGTGGAGAACAGATTTTAAAAATCCATTTTTTTTCTTCTGAGGAAGGCAGGAAG
Source organism: Microtus pennsylvanicus (assembly GCF_037038515.1). Classification (NCBI taxonomy): domain Eukaryota; kingdom Metazoa; phylum Chordata; class Mammalia; order Rodentia; family Cricetidae; genus Microtus; species Microtus pennsylvanicus. The sequence goes on from NC_134599.1 coordinate 3,190,412, forward strand.
TCTGACTATTAGAAGCTGTTGGCTGTGCTTGTGAGAGAATGGAAGCACGGACTGCAGGATGAGAAACGCTATAAATATTCTGCTGCTTCAGAGTGTGCGCGTGCGTGTACGTGCTGTGTGTGCATGTGTGTGTGCATGCATGTGTGTGTATGCGTGTATGTGTGCGTGCTGTGTGTTCATGTGTTGCGTGCATGTGTGCGCTGTGTGCATGTGTATGTATGTATGTGTGTCTATGCATTATGCGCTGTGTATGCATGCGTGTGTGCATGAATGTGTGTGCTGTGTGTTCATGTGTGTGTGTACTGTGTGTGCATGTGTGTGTGTGTTGTATGTGCATGAGTCTTTGCATGCAGTGTGAGCACTGTGTTGCATGCAGTGTGAGCACTGTGTGTGCATGCGTGTGTATGCTGTGTTGCATGTGTGTATGTGTGTGTATGCATGTGTGTGCACTGTGTGTTCATGTGTGTGCGCGTGCGTGTAGTGCTGTGTGTGCATGTGTGTGTATGCGTGTGTGTATGTTGCATGCTGTGTGTTCATGTGCATGCATGTGTGCGCTGTGTGTGCATGCGTGTGTGCATGAATGTGTGTGCTGTGTGTTCATGTGTGTGCGCTGTGTTGCACTGTGTGTATGTGTGTGCGTGCATGTGTGTGCATGCATGTGTGCGCTGTGTGTTCATGTGTGTGTGCGTGTGCGCTTTGTGCATGCATGTGTTGTTCTGTGTGCATGCAGTGTGAGCGTTGTGTGTGCATGTGTGTGTGCACTCCTGTGCATGCTCATATATCTGCAGGTGCCTGTTTCCATATGTATGTCATTTGGAGATCAGAGGCCGCTGTTAAGTGTCCTCCTTAATCATTCTCCACCTTATTTCTTAAGACGGGCTCTTCCACCGAATCTGGAACTTGCCAGTTTTACTAGGCTGGCTTACCAGCAAGCCCCCAGTATCCTCCTCACTCTGGCTTTCCAGTACTGAAATTGTATGTGTGTGCCACTAGGCCCAGCTCATTTGCACGGGTTATGGAAAGAATCAAACCCAGGTCTTCATGCTTGAGGAGCAAGCACTTTACTGACTGAGCCTTCTCCCCAGCCCCTCAAATTATTTTTGGAAGCAGATAGGGCAACAATAAGAAGGAGGGTGATGAACTTGGCCCTGAAGAGGATTAGCCTGTTGAAGCCAACCCATGCACTTGAAAAGAATCCCAGGCACAGGAAAGAAGGTTGAGCCTGCTCTCCAGTCTGAATTGTAGAGCACAGGGGCTCTGCACACTCCTGGGATGCTTTAGGATTGGTGAGAGTCAAGGTCATCGTGGAGCGACCAGTGCCATCCCTCCCACGATCCTCTGAAGAATGTCACTCTGTGTGGCTTGCTAGGCAGGACTCGACTTTCAGACAAAGCCTCTGCCTTGTGGTTGGCTATTGTCCCAGCTCAACCAGTAGCATGCTTTTTGGTTTTTAGAGTGTTCTGTCCTAGCTTGATAGTTGTTTCCAACAATCCATGTTAGAAATTCCTAGATGCGTGCTAAAACTATCCGGCTTGTATCTCAGCAACTGCAGCCTACATGCCTATCTGGGTATCATTGCACACACCTGCAGCCTAGCTCTAAGGAGGCTGAGTGGGGAGGACCATGAGTTTCAGACCAGCCTGAACTACATAGTGATATCTTGTCTTCAAAGATCCAAATCGGAAAATAAACCTAGAGACACAAAGGCTGGGATGCCTCTCACCTTAGAAGGAGTCAAGGAGTGAACTCGAGAGCCCATGTCTCGCCACACGCATGCATGAGGGCAGGTCTGGCATGTTACAGGAGGGGGCCAGTGAGGAGCTAGCAGGAGTCCCCGTTAGCAGCCTTACAACCCTCTAGCTCCAAGAGTAAGCTTTTAACCTGGTTCCTTGCTATTCAGAGCTCTCTGGTAGAGGGAACATGCCCATTCTAGGCCATACCGTGGGACACTGTAAAATCAAATGGATGGCAGCCATGGAAGCATGAAAGGTGGGGAGGCTGTCCATGTGGTCCCCCTCTAGAGAAACGGAGACAGCTGAAAGTGGGGCTACTCCAGCTGCCCTTGTTTAGCCAGTGCCAGATAGATGTACCAATCAGAACATCGCACTGTTTCTCATAAATGCATACAATCAGGTGGAGTCTCCTGAAAATGTAAAATAAAGTTGGTGGGAGCATGTTTGCTGTGGTCATCAAATGAGTGTTTGTGAGTAGAACCATTTTTCTGGCTCAGCACATGCCTGTCCCATGAGCAAGAAGATGGGCACCTTCAAGATAGACTGTGCTTCTGGGCCAAGCTAATGACGGGCTGTGAGGAGGTCACACAGGTCAAGGACACCAGTCTGCCAGGCTCCAGTCTTTCCTAGTCTCTCTGTGAGTGAAGCATGCCTTCTAATTAGACACAGGGTGACACCACCCAGACTCTGTGGTGACACACAATTGCATATCCAGAGGCCTCAGCAGAGAGGATGCTTTGTGAACTCAGTTTTAATTCCCGGGGCCAGAAACCTGCTCTGCCAGCCCGCCAAGCCTGGCCCCTGCAACATCCAGGGTTTTCTTGTTCATAGAAAGTGCGCAAACATCCGGTACATCTCTGGGACAGCTTTGGTGGAGAGTCTTCCTTGGTAAAAAGCTGGAAGCCTCTTTTCTTTTAACGAGGTTTCAAGGAGGTGCTGGCCATGCCAATAGCAAATACTTCAAGTTGGAGCCAGCAAAGTCCTGGCTGGAGCAGCAGAGACTGCCTCGGGTCCCACACCTGGATTTACTTACCCCCCCAGGTAGCTGTGTTCTCACCATCTTGCCTCGCAATATTAGCACATGGAGGGATGATCATCTCAAGTGCACTTTCAACAAGATACGGTCTACCACGCAAGGATCTAAGTGGACACACGTGTATGTCTGTCCTTTAAACCCATTTAGACCTGTAAGGGCTGAAAGTTTTCCCAAGTAGAGGCTTTGCTGTGGCCCATCAAGGTCCAAAACCCTTGGGCAGGTCTCAGTCAGTGTTAACCACTGGCTCCTGCCTTCCTGAAGAAGAGCAGTTAGTTCAAGGCAGCTGCTCACTTCATAAGGCGTGTCCCTGAATGTTTCAGCCCCATGAGCCTGGCACTGGCTGGCCATAACACTGCCAAGAAAGGGGGTTTCAGCAAAAAATAAATAAATTACCCACTCTGGTGGTGTGGTGAGGCCCATACCAACACCTAGGAGGTGGAGGCAGGAGGATCAGGAGTTGAAGGTCATCCTTAGCTACGTAATGAACTCAAGGCTAGCCTGGACTGACCCTGTTTCAAAACAAAACAAAGCAAAAACAGTAAAATGGCATTCTGGCTGGCGATATGGTTAAGTGGTTAAGAATGTATAGTTTTGATTTGGGGCAACACAATTACCCATGACTCCAATTCTAAGGAATCTGATATGCCCTCTTTTGGCCTCAGACATATAAATATACACACACATACATATGCATACATATACACATCATTTTTTAAAAAGGCATTCTGATGACATTTATCTCCATCTGGGATAGAATAGGAACCAGCAGGAAGACCACAGGGCAGATTCTAAGGCAAAGCAGGCCGGTTTTATAGCCAGCCTAAGGAAGGACAGTCCCTCCCTGCCTCTGCTGGTGGCCCCCTCTGTTCTCATGCAGACACCACTCTGACAGGCTTGTCCTCTCAGTTCTGTGACTCATCTGCTTACTCTTTCCATTTTTAGAGGCTGGTTGACGAGATCTGTCCTCCCCCCCCCCCCCATACACACACACGTGATCAGGTGTCCTCTCCTGTCTCAAGGTCAGCTATTTACAGCCTTGGTTAGTTCTGTGCGCCCCACTCTGAGACGTGGAACCCAACATATTCTCTGGTTTTGGGAACAGGGTTGTGTCTGTGTTTCCCTCTCTGTTCTGCTAACCATAGCAAACAGCTCTTGGGAGGCCACTGGGCAAAGTGAACCTGTTTTGTCTGCTTTCTTCATAAGGGTGCAGGAGTCTGGGATTTGGCTTGGCTGTTAAGAGTACTTATCTACCATACAAGGAATGCTGGGTTCATTTGACATCACCATATACACCAGGTGTGGTGGTGCACACCTGTAATCCCAAAACTAACAGGTAGAGCCAGGAGGAGTAGAAATTCAAGGTCATTCTTAACTACAAGGAGGCCCTGAGCTGCAGAACATGATACTACACCTCAGAACAAGACAAAATCAACAAAACAGTCACAAAAAGGAGATTCTGACCTACTCCCAAAGAGTGGTGCATCAGCCATCCCTGGCACTTAGCCCACAATGTTAAAGAACTGTGGTGGAGGTGAACAGTGTCTGCTGTAATGACGTGTGGTGGTGAGGATGGAACTGTCTGTTCTTCAGTCATTAAGGGATGCCTTCTGTTTTAATTGGGCTTCTCTAGGGGGACAAAGCCAATGGAATATATATAGCGATGCGACAAAAGGGGATTCATCGGCTGGGTATCTAAGAAGTGATGTTCACGTGGCTGCTCGGGGCAAGGAGCTGGACTGGGGGCGGTCGTGCTCAGGGGCAGAGACTGTAGGTTCAACCCAGGAGCACACACGCAGAGGAAAAGCCAGGCTTAGGAGGCTGACAAAGAAGCCCATAACCTCAGCAGTCCCAGATCTGCCTGGAACGTCTGGAAGCTTCTGGGTGTCCCTGGTATTGCAAGGACAAATGCTGGAGTCTGATAGCTGGCAAGGTTAGCCACACACCTTCAGAAAGAAGGGTTTGCCAGTGTGCACGCTGCCTTCTTCCAGCGTCTCCGCACCAGCTACCAGCTTGTTGGATGCTACTGCCCCCATTCAGGGAAAACCTTCACATAGTCATGGCCTCACATGTCAGGCCTCTAGGGAAACACCCTGAGAGCTGCACAGAAGTGCATTTGCTCATTCAGTTCTGGGCATCTTGAAACCCAGTCAAGATGACAGCTAAGGACAGCCACTACATCTCCTTCTAATGAACTTCCTTACCAAATAAACATTTCTTATGCCTGTCAGCAGATTAATAGATGATGACAACGTGTTACATACACAGGATAGAGTATTAGTTAGCTATAATGATGGGTGGACTTAGAAAGTGGAATATAGCCAAGCAGTGATGGTGCACACCTTTAATCCTTGCACTTGGGAGGCAGAGGCAGGTTGGTCTCTGTGAGTTCAAGGCCAGCCTGGTTCCAGGACAGCTAAGGCTACACAGAGAAACCTTGACTTGAACACCCCCACCCCCCAAAAACAAAGAAAGAATACTTAGAATATTTGATGAAGTGACCCAAACTCTAAAAAAAAATGTCTTCTGTCATATGTGCCTCCTAGCCTGTAATGTATGCATGTAAACGGGTTGTGTGGGAGTGTAGTCTCTGACTTGGAAACGAGACTGGGAGAGTAATACGAGTTGGTGAGGAAGGATAGAGTGTACGCGAGTCATGAAAGAGGATAGAAAACTAATTTCTAGTTTCAACTCTGTCATACTTTTTAAAGTTTTTCATAGTTTAATTGAATTCAACTTTAAAATAAAAAAACAAGAACCATAATTTAAAAAAAAATCAGTGATACAATGGGGAGGATGTGCGACCCGAAGAGAAGCTCCATGACTCCAGCACGGTGATTCTGGTAGTGTAGAAGATCACTGAGATGCATAGAGTTTGGGCTGGGCAGGTTTGAGTGTCATCCGTAAACAATCCATGTGATACTTTTGTTTGTGAGTTAATGTTGTTCCCATGGGTCGAGAATAAGCCCACTACGACTGTTTAAAGTCAAGATTGAAGCAAGCTTTAGTTAAATATTGGCCAGGCTGATGGACAGTCTGGCCAGAACCATGAATTCCCAGAAAATGACCCCAAGTCAGGTTTTGACAGGCTTCAAAAGACAGAACCCGCAATTCACCACCACATTCTCCATGAGGTCCAATCAGGGTCGAGCATACATTCTGATTTATTTCCTGCCCACGTACCTCCTACCCACGTGTGCTCAAACACGTCCCGTGCAGATGGGTCAAACAAACTTGTATAGGGGAGTGAAAACACGTGGCTTGTTATCGCCCATAAACAACAGCCTCCAACATTTCAGGAACTGTCTGTCCTTGGGCAAGGGGCTTGCAGATCAGAGACATTTCTGTTTCATGGATCTCTTAGGCATAGTAATTAAAACTTAAAATATAACTCTGGCTCTCACGTTAATTAGAGTAAAATTATTTTTAAAAAGAAAATATTTTAAATGCAGGCGTTGATTTCCTTGGGCGAGGTTAATATTATGTTCACATACAGCCGCCGGGTCTAGCACAAGCAGTCAGCACATGTATAATTAGATATTGTGATGGTACATTTCCATCACAATAGGAAATCTAAAACAGAACAAAGGACGCCAGCACATTGTTGACTGGTGGGAGGAGTGTGGGTTGGCACAAGTTGGCCAGAGGTTCTCTGGCCTCTTAAGCAAAGAATTGAAAAGAAAGCTCACAGAGACTGGAAAGAGAAGTGAGGTAGCCATTCCAGCCTTGGTCAGAGATGCTTCTTTGGGCCATGAGGAGCAGTGCAGACTCGGAACTGGTCAAAGTGCTGAGAATAAGTGACTTTGAGCGGTCAGCCTCAGATGAGACATTATATCAAACCCACTCCCACCCAAGGCAAGAACGTCATGGAAGGGGAGAGCCGAAGCGGGGGCAGTGCCACCTCTGGACATGACAGGGCCATTGTACTCATGACCTCATAGCGGCTGTGGTGACCTGCACAGACACACACAATCTCAAGCCACTAAAATTCCAGCAGGAATGGCAGAAGAGGGATGGATATATTTAGCCAAAAAAAAAAAAATTCAATACAGGAGAGATTTTCACCTGTAAGGGTGCCCCCCTTCTGTTGCTTAGCTCATTAGAGGAGAAAAAATGTTGTCTTGCGTCTACATAGCAAGTGCCCTGTTCTGAGCTTTTGGTCTTCCTGGGCATCAACTTTAAGCACACAATTCAAGAGACAGGCAACAGTGAAAAAAGTCCATGTTTCTTTCTTTTCTCTCATAGATAAGATTTTTTTTTTAACTATTTCACATACGGGTCATTTCACTTCCCTCCCTCTGCCTGGCGTGTGCTAGATCTCCCACTACCTCCACAGTGAGAGAAAACGGCCCCAAGGCCTAGGAGGAAGGTATAAATTAACATCTGCCCCAAATGTTCCCAGCACCAACAGCCCAGAGAATGACTCCGATGAGTCAAAGGAGTTTATTAGGAATTACCACGGAGTGGTGCAGAACCACAGACAGCTGCGTTTTCCTGAAGTCACCAAACACCCCCCAACTCCCACAGATACACACTTACCCACTCTCACCCCACATCAAGCACTTGGTTGAATTATGGGAAATTTAGGTATCTACTTAATAGAGATGATCAAGGGACCAGACAGCATGAGGCACAAGCAAGACTAGATTCTGGGAAAGCTATGTCTGTGTGTCCCTTTTTTCAATGGACACTCTGCTTGCCAATCATTGACCCACAGGGCAGAAAGGCTTGCTTTGATGCAGCCTGGCATGGAGACCAGCTGACAGGATGGGTTTACAGATCCTAAGGAGGCTTCAGGAGTCCTGTCCTGTTTCTGTGTCAAATCTGTCCTCCCCTGCCAACCACTCCCAACTGGGCTCAGCCTGGCTGCCCCTCCTTGACTACCTCAGGGCCTTCCTCAACCACAGGTAGAGCTCTGACCCTAATTTTCTGTCCCTTGTTTCGTAATCTCCACCCCAACCCACCCCACCCCTTATGCTCCTAATCGGAGCAGGATCAATGGGAATATCAAGTTTACCTGGTTTGTTCTGTGGCTTAAAAATTCTGATGGTTCTTAGGTTTCAGAAATTTGAAATAAGGGAGGAGAAGGGAGGAAAGGAAGGAAGGGTTGCTTAATACTTTCCCATTAAAATAGCCCTGGATACCGAGGTGGTAGATATGACCAAAACACGCTCTACAGTGTGAGATTCTCAAAACCAAAAATAGAAATCATAGGACCATCGCAAAATAAATAAACCAAAAAAAAAAAAAAACTAAAATAGAGCCAGTGAGCTAGCTCAGCCAGTAAAGGTACTTGCTGCTAAAGCTGGACAACATGGGTTCAATCCCTGAGACCCATATGCTGCAAGGTGAGAACACACACACACACAAATAAAATCATTAAAAAAAAATACTAAAATGGGCATGGTGGTCCAAGCTTAGAAACCCAGCACTCAGGAGGTAAAGGGGGGAGGGAAGATACAACACAAAAGTTCAAGGTTATCTTCGATCTTCTAAAGTGTTCAAGGCCAACCTGGGTTAAGTAAGACTTTTCTCACTCAATCAAAGCCAAGGCCACAACCTAAGACTGTAGGGTTTTAGGCTTGCTTTGGTTTAGGGCTAGAGAATCAAGATAAGAGAAAGAGGTGTTTGGTGAGTCCTCGACAAATTTGTTTTTCCAGTATCTCAACCTTCTCCCGCAGAATGGGAAAGGAGACCTGGAGGGCAGAAGGAGAGCTGTCCACTCCTGTTCATCCCTCTGTAGACAGTGCTCTGCTCCTCGGTGAACACGCTCTGGAGGCAGAGCAGGATCCTCCCTCCCAACACCCTCCTGTGGTGTTCATTCCTGGCACACAGTGCCCACTAGGCTCACCCCTGCAAGCCCTTCCCAGCTGGTTAAAGAACATCTAAGGCTGAGGCCAGCTCCGATCCCCAGGCTTAATTGCCTTCGCTAATCACACCCAGATCAAGAGGATAAAGATAGCCTCCAGGGTCGGGGTGAGCAGCCCCCTTGATGCAGGCAGCAGCGAGTGCGGGGCTCTAATAGGCTTCTTGATGCGGTCTCAAATCATTGCTCTAATTAAATAAACCAACCATTGCGGCCACGCTGCGCTGACACCTCCACACCTCTGCAAGTCACGGAGGTGGACAGCCCTTCCCGAGAGAGTTCATGCCTCCCTGAGTGCCCGCAGGGCAAGAGCAGAGTCTCTTTTCCTTTCTCTTCTCTTGTCTCTTTCCCCTCTCTCCTTCCCCTCGCTCTGGCTCTCTCCCTGCTCTTTCCCTCTCTGGCTCTCTGCTGCCTCCCACATAGAGTTTCTGATGGACAGGTTCGTGTTACTGGTCTCTCTGTTTATGTTCTCATTTTGAAGCATTCTCCCAGTAGCTCATCTATATCCTCAAGCCCCACCTCCAGAAGTCTGTGAAAATTCTTGTGGCTAGGGAAGGTGACCTTGAACTCCTGACCTGAACCTTTGCCTTTCAGTCCTACTGTTGAGGTCCTGCGCAGTCGCACTTGCTTTGCTGTGGTTGACTCCCTTTGTGTGGTTCTTACTTTCCAAATGGGTTGCCAGATCTGAAATTCTGTTGCTCGTCCTCTCCATTTCCCCAGTCGGAAGTTGATATGCCATCTGACAGATTACCCAGGAACCCTGGGACCCAAGAATGCCAGCCATTGACACGAGCCTCCTGAGCTCTAAGCCGCCGAGTGTCCCTGCTAAAACATATTCTTTCTCACTGATATCCAGCCAGATACCAAATTCTGAAATTCAGGGGTCGGTCGTCCTTCAACACTGCCTTCCCACTTCACCAGACATGTTTCCCTGCCTCATCCAATGACATTTGCCCTGAAAACCCTCACTGGTATGAGCTGATGGCTACAAGGGTAGGTGTCTACAATACCTTGGATCTCTCTTCTTAGCCCACCATGGTCTTGCAAGACTCCTAGCTCTTCTATTCACAGCCTTGTCCAGAGCCATGGTTCAGGAGACCACTCAGAAGCCTTGCTGCCCTTCCTGTGAGGATTCAAGGCTGACAGGCCCAGGACGGCTTCTCCACACCTCAGTGGAACCAGGAATGTGTAAAAAGAGATAGCCAAATCCACTCCCAGGAGGCCTGGGGAAGTTGGGTGTACACCTGCCAGATATGGGACGTCAGGCACACTGCAGGTGCCCAGTCATTGGTCCGTTCTTATTTCTGGATTACTTAAAAAATGAGTTCTTATAGCTTGCAAAGTACTATCAGGCTGGAGGTGTTTATTTTGATGTTTTGAATAAATTTCACCAAAAATTCTTCTAAAACCCTTTAGTTATAAGGGTTGAATTTAATGCCTGTCTTAACACCTTAATACAGTCTTAACACCTGTGACAGGTTAATTCGAGGAAGCAAAGATGAGAGGATGGCTAGCCCCAGCATGCACTGGGCTCATCACAAGTGACAAGCCCACTGCTCCCTGAGAGCTGACTGTTAGCAGTATTTGCCAGAGTCTGTTGGCAATGAGACCTGACGGGTACTGTGAAAAACGTGACTGTGTCACACCAAAACAAAACCCACGAACCACAAACCAACACCACTAAAATAAAACAAACACTAGGGACTGTGTCCACAGAGCCTCCCCATGGTCATAACCTACAGATAAGGGCATCTCGGACAGATCCTGAGCACAACGACAGGGTTTGCTCTCGCCACAGCTCATCATGGGCAAGAGTTCTGAAGCCGCCATCCCTGTATTCCCAGGAGCAGAACTGCTGGGTGCTGTGAAATATTCCTTTACACTCTGTGAAGATGTGTTGCTGTGATTGGTTTAAGAAAAAGCTAAACAGCCAATAGCTAGGCAGGAAATAAAGGCAGGACTTCTGGACAGAAAGAGCTCTAGGAAGAAGAAAGGCTGAGTTGTGAGCCAGGCATAGAGGAAGCAGATGTTCAGTAGAGAGTAAAGGTAACTGAGCCTGTAAAAGAGCATAGATTAAAAGATAAGGGTTAACTTAAGTTATAAGAGCGAACGGGACAAGCCTAAACTATAGACTGAGCTTTCATAATAATAAGTCTCTGTCATTTTTTATGAGCTACAACCCCAAGAAAAATCTGTTTACTACATATAGCATCCAGTGTATGGGCTTGAATATCCAAATATAGGGCCTGAAAGTTAAGGAAAGTTCTGGACAGGGAGCCAGATGTAACTTATTAGTCCTACAGTCTCTCAGGTGGGCTGGTGCTCAACAGCATACAGTGGCATGACAACCAGCTACAACCTGTGGGCTGGAGCCAGCTGCCAACGCCATGCGCTAAGCTGTTCCATGTCAGCTTAAGATATGTCTCACACCATCAGAGAATGCAATAGGTGCTCAGTAAAGACAGATTCAGATGAAAAAACCTCCAAACAGGTCCCAGTCGATTTAAAATATGCATGCAGTTATAAAAAAGAAAGAAAATGGGTGTAGACATCATAGAAAAAATAATAATAAAATCTTTAAAAGGAGAATAAAATAATATATTTTTTAAAAAGTCACATACAGATGGAGAATATTCATGGAATCTGGTGCTTTTTTGGTTTTATAAATGTTTTGAATGCTAGTGAACAGAGAATTACAACTGCTAAGAGACATGGGATTGAAGAGGAACTGCTGAATTAAACCACCCTAGATACTCAAGGAATGCCTTAACTTTCAAATGGAAGTTAGAAAATGTATCTCTTTGGGGGAGAGGTTATGCTTTTGTTTCCACAGGAAATGAAAGGCTCTGGATTCCTTCAAGGTTAATAGAGATCAGGTTTGATCTGGGGAGACCCCCTGAAAATCCTGGCTACAGACATAAAGAAATAAACCTAGAAAACCACACAACAGGTAACATGTATTTTATCTGCTCAAACATAAAACAAAAAAATCATTTTGTCGGGTTTGTGTACAAGGCACAGTCCATACTTGTGCTAATGCCAATATGTATGTTACCTTTGAAAGTCTGTGTGTTCAGAGCAAAAGGACCAGACACCAATGAAAGTGGATGACCCAGGTGACCCAGCCTCTCAAGTACCTCTATTGCAGTTTTCTCAGAGTTCCACATCCAGAAAAGCTTCAAGGCTGCTGACTGAGATGGTCCAGCCTCAGAGACTATTGCAGCCAACACTTGAGATAATCCTTGCATTTTTCCCTTACACAGAGACTGGACAACAAATGTTATGGCTAGTTTTTCCAGGAGTTAACCATTATCTCAGTTTCCTCCTAAAGATGTCATAAGTAGTCTAGAGAACATGACGCCCACATTCCCAAGAGGTGGGGTGGGTGATCTTGGTTGTTTGGTAGGTTATGGATGTTTGTCATCATTCATGGGGGTTGGTTACAAATTGTTACTGGTCATGGTCAAGGAGAAAGCTAAACAAAAGAGATTAGATTCAGGGATCTCTTTCTGAAGGAAAGGTGAGGGGATGGTAGGATAAAAGGGTAGATTGTTGAGTCTACTTTTGAACAACCACTAGTCTCAAATATTTTACATTGGTATGGATTTTGTATATTGATACAAATGTTTGGTTCCTTTTGTTATACTGTATATATGTTTCTATTCTTGCTTAAGGTGTTTTACCCATACAGCTTATTTAAAATTTTAATGTAAAATTTTAGTCCTTGAAAGCTATTTAGGATAATAAAGAAATACAGGTTAATAATCATCTATAACAATCAAAGTTATAGTCATGTTAGGTATACTTTCAAGATCAATCAGAAACATTTTAAATAGATGGATGGTCTTCAAACACTTCAGAGACCAACAGAATATGTCATTTTAATGTTTTAATAAACATAGGGCTTTTCATGACAGTGAGACACATCTGCCCCTGGCAGTACCAACTTACTTCAAAAAAAGGATGATGGGCATTGAAGAAACTCCATGTGGAGTTTGCTTTCTTTATGGCAAAAGCTAGCCATTTGGGCAAGGGGCTGCTCTTGCCTTGGCTGCTGTCAGTATGCTGTTCAAACTGAACAAGAACAAAAAAAGAAAGTGATTGGTAGGACAGTCCTTCAAAATTCCTGCTTTACAGAAAAGCCTATCAGATATTCCAGACCTGTAGGCTGAAGACGGGTGGCCCAGCATAGCAGAGAAACCTTGGGGTGACTGTCCAGGTATCCAAATGTCTCTGTCATAGTTTTGGAAGTTATTTTCTCTGCACTTCCTGTTTCTTCAAGTAATATTTTATCCTTCTTGGGTCTCTGATGGAGATTGAAGACTAGATAGTTGTAGTTTTATAATTTTCCTTGTTACCAAATTCATAAAAGAAATTTAGTAAGAGATGTAAAGTTTATAAGGTTGAGAAACACAAAAGTGTATATTGATTATTTAAAAAGATGTTTTAAGGTCTAAAAAGATTTTTTTAGGATGATAATACAAGTAATGACAAAAATGTTTTGGCTATAAAACTTCAGACCAAGATAGAATAGACAATGGAGTATTTTCTCTAAATTTGCCAAATGCAAATGGACTGGACATTGTAAATATAATTCTTACCTGATAATGTTCTTATCATATATAGTTTTACTGTGTTAGAGTTAAAGCCTTTCTCTTTATTTAGAGAAAAAGGGGGGAAATACTGTGAAATATTCCTGTACATTGTGTGAAGATGTGTCACTGTGATTGGTTTAAAAGAAAGCTAAATGGCCAGTAGCTAGGCAGGAGGCATAGGCGGTAATTCTATGCGGAGAGAGCTCTGGGAAGAAGAAAGGTGGAGTTGTGAGTCAGGCGCAGAGGAAGCAGGATGAGCAGGACAGTATAAAGGTCACCAAGCCATGTAAAAGAATGTGGATTAAACCATATGGGTTAATTTAAGTTCTAAGTGCTAATGGGACAAGCCTAAGCTATAGATTGACCTTTCATAATTAATAATAAGTCTCTGTGTCATTTTGTAAGAGCTGGTGGCCCAAAGGAAACCTTGTTTATGACGGTTGGGAGTGTGACTTTCCTCCTAGAACACCTGTGTCACCCACCTGTCCCTGCCATGTCCACCTTCCCTGGGAACACTCTCTGTCTGCTTGTTCAGGATGTGTGGGCCAGCTTAGGGCAAGTCATGGGCAGAACTGAATATCAAGACTAGAAATATTGGACTTTCAGACCATTGGAGGATGAGATGACCTTGGATGCTGTGGCCAGGGCTACGGCCAGGACTCAATGACCCAGAATCTATGCTGGTCACAGGAGAGGACACAAAAGGCCTGAGCAGCTTTGTTTGGGGTGTAGCTGTGCCAAGTGCCTATTCGCCTGGCAGTGACATTAGCAAACAAGATCAAGGTGTGGACCTGTCCCCCATGGGTGTTTTTATTTTATTTTACTTTATTCTTGAGACAGGGTCTCGCTACATAACCATGACTGGCCTGGAACTGGCTATGTAGATCAGGCTGGCTATGAATTCCTAGAGCTTCATCTACTTCTGTCTTTTGAGTCCTGGGACCAAAGGACTATGTTACCCTACCAAGCTCCCTATTGAATTTATTTTAGAAATCTACTTAATTCTTATGTACATTAGGGTTTTTGCCTGAATGTATGTCTGTGTGAGGATGCCAGATTCCCTGGAACTGGAGTTACAGACAATTGTGAGCTGCCATGTGGGTGCTGGAAATTGAACCCAGATCCTTTGGAAGAGCTATCGGTGCTTCTAACCATTGAGACATCTCTCCAGCCCCCTACCTATTGATATTTTAAAAATGTATTTTACTTTATGTGCTGTGCCTGGGTCTTTTGCCTGCCTGTCTGTCTGTTCCTATGGAGACCAGAGGAAGCCATCAGATCCCATGAAATCGGGGTTACAGACATTTGTGAGCTGCCATATGAGTGTTGGGAATTGACCTCAAGGACCTGTGGAAGAGTAGTCAGTGTTCTTAACCTCTGAGCTACCTTTCTAGCTCCTTCCCCACTGGCCTTTTAAGGCACATCCTAAGACCTGCTGGATTCTAGACAGGAAGCCCAGATGCCACCAGAGAAGCTGGTGAATCTGGAATGGGAATTAGGGCAGAGTTTGGAGGGGAAGGCTGCTCATGTACACCAGGGTAGAGACCTCATGGGCCCAGCAGTGTGATGTAGGGCCACTGCTGGGCTAAAGCCAGCACCTCTTCTCTCCCCAAGGCATTGCCCTTCAGTCTCACTCAGGCCTTAAGGAGTGAGACCGGCTTCAAGAATTGGTCTGGAGGCCAGACATGGTGGCTCGTGCCTTTAACCCCAGCACTCAGGAGGCAGAGACAGGTGACCTATATGAGTTTGAGGCCAGCCTGGTCTACATAGTGAACTCCAGGGCAGCCAGAGTTATATAATAGAGAGATCCCAACTCAAACAAAACAAAACAAAACAAATCCCAAAACCCATCAACAAACAACAGAAAGGAACTGGTCTGGCAGTCTCACAGGCAGGAAGGACACCCATGTGGTGTGATTATCCTCATGCCTGCTGGGAAAGTCTCACTCCTCTCCTCCCCAAATGGTTCTTTCTTAATAGTGGGAGATACTGGCACCTTACGTGTTAACCACCAGGCCCTCAGGTCTTCCCTGGTGTGGGAGCCAGCAAGGGCCAGCTCGCTCAAATAATGGGCCCTAGAAACCCAGTGGCTGAGTGGCTGTGAAGTGCATAAGCCCCTCGGAGTAAGACGGTATGGGCAGACACAGCACCTGTGACATACAAAATCTGCTGGATGTGGTACAGGACAGCCTCATCTATGAGCTTGGTGAGGTGACATCATGTGACCTCACATACCAAAGTCAGCCTTTCCTAGGAGACTCAGCTTGGCTGTGTTGAGATCCTGTGGGGCTGTGAAGGGGCTGGTGTGAACCAGAGCTAAAGACAGCCAGCAGCTACTCCTTTCCCCTGTCGTGCCACTGAGAGGACCGCTTGAGCGGAGGGTAGCAGGGCAGTCAGAACAATTCTTAGGTTTCCTTCCCCTGCTTGCATGCATCTAGATACACATCTCAACACATGGTGCCTTCCTCCTGGCCCCTTAGGACACAACTTCTGTAACTGTGGTCTCTCCTGTGCCCTTGGCAGCACCAATGGGTTCAAAGAGGGTCTGTGCAGCCCAAATGTGTCCAGTACAGAACCTTTCTTCCCTTTCTTCCCCACAGCTGGAGCAGGAAGAACCCAAGTAAGTGACCTTAGCTGAATGAAGCCAGAAAGCCAGCTGAAACAGCTATCTGCTTATCAACGCAAACCTGCACTTGGTATAGACAATTGGGAGGATGTAGAAAACAATGAAGAAGGAAATAAAACCACCATTTGGAGGCAGCTACTACAAACAACCTGGTGTGTCCCCTCCTACTCCACTTCCTTACTCTTTAAGAAATTGGGTTCTGCATGGGTCCAGCTTGTTTTGCAAACCTGTATTGCAAGCATTGCTCAGTTTTCAGTGGCTGCATTATATTTCAGCACACATCGGGGTACGCTAGCGTTTATTTAACCTTCAGCTGTGGACTCTGCCATCTTCATTCTTTTCATAACTGAGTGTGAGACTGGAGGTGGCTAAGGACACATCTTGGGGTGGGTGACATTTGGTGTTTAGATGCTAAGTGGCAAATGCTTTGAGCTATTTTTGCATGCCAGTTGGTGGTAGGGTGAGATGCCACTTCATTAGTGCTTAATAACCTAAGGGATACCTTCAAATGGAATGGTTAGAAAGGGATGGGATAGGTCAAAGTTGTGAAATTAAAGACCATTTGATTACCTTAATTATTGTAAAACTATTAATGGACACTTCCTGGTTGTTGGTTGTTTGGTTGGTTGGTTGAAGGCTAAGTATGGTGGTACATGCCTGAGATCCTGAGACTTGGGAAACTGAGGCAGGAAGATGATGAGTTCAAAACCAGCCTAGCCTACACAGCAAGTCTCAAGCCATGGGTGTACGGTGCTTCAGTTTATTCAGCTGCTAAATGGGTTGATAGACATTGCCTCCCACTAATCACTGTAATGGATGCTGGCAGGAAAACAGGAAAGACTTGGTCGTTAACTCAATCTGAATGTTGCAAGCTGTAGGCGAGTGCTGTGCCATCATGTGTAATAAACAATTAGCACATCGTAGTAAACACACCGGCCCTCACACATGCACTGCCTGGACCCACAGGCTGGTCCTGGGCCCTCAGACTCTCTCTCTTTGGAAGGACATGGGTGTTTACAAGTTGTCTTTATGTGACTTCATTCTTTCCCTGTGGCCTTTGGCTCTGGCCTTTTCCAGGAGCTGAGGTCAGGGTCAACCCTACATTGATTGAAAAAGAAGGGAGGGTCTGGAGACAGTGTGAAACAAGCCCAGGGCCACTAAACGCTGCTTGCCTGTGTCTTCCCTAGGCCACTGCCTCCTATGAAACCTTAGGTCTCCTAAGAATTTTCCACAGGGCCTTCCCCTGGTACACCCAGCTCCGTGTTCACTGAAAAGCATTCTACAGAGAAATAGAAGGCCCCACGACAAAATGCAGCCTTGTTTGAAAGCAGGGGCTTTGCCAAGGTAATTAAGGTGGAATGAGGTCACTGGGAAGAGTCCTAATGCAGTCTGACTGGTGTCTTTGTAAGATGAAGACCAGGTGGCCCAAGGCACCAAAGTGAGAGGTGGGCAGGTCCTCCTTCAACCCCATAAGCCTGCCCGCTGCACCCGCTACAGTTCCCACCCAGCAGCAATGGCAGATGGTATTGGTCAGCTTATAGATGGGTGGTCCATCATTAAAGCAAATCCAACAATCTCAAACTACTCAGGGGATGTGGCAGGACATGTCCCTGGTGATGCTGGTTTGGAGGGAACTATATACATTCTCTCTTTTCCATGTTTGAGAGCTTGGCATAGCCCTGTCCCTGTGCATAGTATGAACATGTGGGCCTTCATGGCTCCTGATTCACAGGAGAGACAAGGAAGAGGAAGTAAGCAAGAACTGTGGAAGGACTGGCCCAGAGAACTGTCCAGAAAAAGTTAGAACCCCTACCCCCATGGAGCAAGACAACATGCTATGTTGTGGAGCCCCAGAAGACCTTAACTGTCTACCAGAATTGCTAGGAAACCTTTGTGACCACTAGAAGCTTGGAGCCTGGGAGCTTGTAGTATCCTCAAGCTCCAAGATGCATCCAGAATTGTGCAACTGGTCTGCTGTGGACAGGTCTTAGATAGCACTGACAAGCCCACCCATCCTTTTTCTGCCACTCTGTGTACCTCAGGGAACTACAGTTCTCAGAAAAAAACTGCATGTCCCCTAATAACCCTTCAAGTGGCCTGACCTTGCCAGAGTAGAACATTGTGATTATGGAGAGCTGGAGCGTCACAGGTCAAAAGCCAAAATGATCTTGGGCTATCTTTAGTTCCATTAAAAGATAGGCACATACTTTCAACCTCTGAGTGTTAGTCAATGCCCCATGACTTCCTTAAACCTTTGGAATGTGTGCTTAAGCCTGGCACACCCACGCTCTACCAAGGCAATGGCTAAGAACGCGGCAGACACGTTCTGAATCCTGTGACACCCCCTCCTTGTCTTGCCACGACAGCCTTCCCTATGACCCTGCCTGTGTATTGTATAAACACATTGATTCATGGTGTTTGATTTTTGTGACCATGAAAGTTCAGAAAACCTTCACTGCAGTGAGATGTGTCATGAGTTCCTGGACCATAGCTATTTGTGTTTGGAAAAACTATTTCCTTATTTCCTCAAAGCAAAGTTTATGTTTTTTTATGTCAACAACACAGTCCTTGGAGCTCAGTGCCTCGGTTTCCTCTGCTGATATACATCTCCCTGAACAAAGCACACGGCATTAAAGGATACAGGGGAAGATGCTGAGTTAGCTCAGTGGTCTCTGTCTGGGTCCTACCTTTCCTGTGACGTCAGCATTCATGTCTCCCCTGGGACCTAATGACTGCTGGCCTGAGCTCAGATGCAATTGTCCAAGCCCTGGGGAAAGTGGCCATTCCCCAACTTCGTGTGGAACTGAGGCTCAGGCTCGGTGCCAGAAAGAAGGATGGGAAAGCTCCAAAAGTCCCAAATGAATAAGAGGGGCCGCTATCCTGATGAGAAGGATGAGCAGTCATGAGGAAGCTCACTGGCCTGCCCTGAAAGCTTCAAGTGGTCTGGGCAGGTCTTGTCATTGATGACTTTAGTGGAATTCTCCTCCAACCGCCCTCGGGTAAGCTCATGTTTTTAAATGTACCTATAGTTCTGCAGTGGAACTGGGGTTCACTGAATTAGCCACATGGTTTATTTGACTTACGTGTCCCAATCACATTCCATCACTGAGGGAAATCAGAACAGGAACTTAAACCAGAAGCAGAGACAGGAGCCAGGGAGAAATGCTTTTTACTGACTTATTCTCCATAGCTTACTCAGCCTGTTTTTGTTTTTGTTTTTTTTTTTTATAAACTTAGGACCACAGAGGGATGGACCCTCCCACATCAATCATCAATCAAGATGGTGCCCCTAGGGGGCATCTGGTGGAGGACAACCAGGATTGAACCCACGCCAGGGTCTGACCTAGCATCCTCTTGTTTGTCAGGAAAAACCTTTAGAGTGTGTTAACTCTACTGACCACTCACTCGTTCCCACCAGCCCAGAAGCTAAGATTGTCATTGGATAGCACCAAAGTCTAAAGCAGAGATTTCCATGTTTAGCTAGCCTGGTTACCTGATGTCCCTACCAGTATACTTAGTAAACTCATTGGTTTATAACCATCTTCTGTTCTGTGGCTATAAATTCATATAATGGATCATCCTGCAGTGGGCATATCATTTAGGGTAGCCTGTATCTGTGTTCCCAAGCTCGTATTCTTTGAATGTGAAATATCTTCCATAGGCTCATGTCTTTGGACACAGTCCCTGGCTTGTAGTACTTTTTTGGAAGGTGGTGGAACCATTAGTTGGTGGATCCTCACTAAGTGAAGTGGATCTCTTAAGGAATTGGTCAGTGAAAGCCATCCTTGGGATTTTTCTAGCCTGACCCTAGTTCCTATCTGCTCTCTGCTTCCTGAGTGTGGATACAGTGTAACCATCTCCCTCACAATCATGCCACCAAGCCTTCCCTGCCATCATGAACTGTCCCTTCCAACTGTGAGCCAAACTAACCCTTTCTTCCTCAAGTCACTATTTGTCAGGTATTTGATCAAATCAATGAGAAATAACTAGCGTGCCAGCCAGGGCTACTCATGCTGGGTTCAGAGCAACCCGTATTCTCCTTGGAGCAAGAGATGTGGTGACTTCAGTGGCTTAGGAAGGAACTAAGGTGTGTTAAGTCCAGTATACCTCCAAGACAGAGTATGGCTTGAGTATACCAGGGAACACCCTAGGTCTCCTGCTGTTTCTCCTGAGCCCCAGGAGATGAAGATATCCTAGGGTCTGGAACTTGAGAAGCACATGGCAGAGGATATGCTGGTTTCCAAAGTGGTCCCCATGAGTTCCTCCCAACTTATAGGCTTTCCTTCAGGGCAGACACACCTTTTATTCTTGGGGTATATTTTTTCTCTTCTTACTACTGTGCAACCTTTGGGGGGGGCATCTGAGTGGTGCCTTCACTTTTTGGTTCCTCTTTGTCTGGAAGGATATGATGTGTGTCATGGGCTTTTCCACATTCCTACATCCTATCATTATACGATGGCATCCCAGGTGTTTGTCTTGTTGGATTTCTGACTGATTGGTGTGCTTTCAATTTGACATTTTAATATAGTATGTGGGGCCAATAGAAACCAAATCCCTGCCAGCCATGATAGTGGCTCCATGGTTGCCCCCAAACAAGCAGGAATAGAAGCACTGCTTGTTAGTACTTTTGCCTATGACAGTCTGGGCACCAGGGAGGTAAGGGCAGACAGGGCAGCCTCCCACGCCCTGCCTTCAGCCAGGCATCCGCACTTCCTTCCATAGGCCCTCCTTTGTTTGGTTTGATGAAACTCCAACCCTTTTCGTAGAGTTGAGGTAGCCAAGGTGTGATATCAGGTATGAACAGGAATGAATGAAAGATGATAGACCAGGCAGGCATCCAGGGTAGGGCTGACCCTAGCTCTCTTGCCTCAGAGTTCATGACCTTAATTAACTTCCAGGCCCAGACTTCTAGAAACCCTGTTGGTTCCCGCCACTCAGACCCAAAATAACCACTCAGAAACTATATTAATTACAACACTGCTTGGCCAGTGACTCTGGTGTATTCCTAGCAAGATCTTACATCTTAACCCATTTCTATTATTTTATATTTTACCACAAGGTTTGTGACCTACCAGCAAGGATCTGATTGGCAGTTCACATCTTTCTCCACTGGTGGCTACATGGCTTCTCACTGACTCTACGTACTTTCTCCCAGCATTCAGTTTAGTTTTCCCGCCTAGCTCTATTCTGCCCTATCACAGACCAAAGTAGTGTCTTTATTCATTAACCAATAAAAACAACACATATACAGAAGGACTTCCCACACGATTTCCCCTTTTCTGTTTAAATAAAAATGTAGGTTTTAACTTTGACATAGTAAAATTACACATAACAAAACAGTTATCAAGCAAGAATTATAGTTAAAAATATTTATATCTACTTTATCCTTCGCCATAACTAAGGAAAACTATAACTATCTATTCTTCAACTCCATCAAAGATTCCAGAAGATTACCTAAGTAAACAGGAAGGGCATTGTAAGCAACTTCCAAAATTCTAGAAATGACAGAGACATCTCTTTGCCTGGACAGTCACCCAAAGTTCTTCTGTAGCATTAGGGCACCCATTTTCAGCCGACAGGCCCATTCTCATGGCCCCTGGACTTTGTGAGTGATGACCCAAAGCCAGCTTGAACCGTGGTCCATGATAAACCTCTGGGACTCTGGAGTTTGGTCTCCAGACTTTCTTCTTGCCTTACTCATGGAGACTGTGCCCCTGCCCTCAGATATCAAGCTACTTAGCTGCTTATCATTAGCTTACATTCTACCAGTGATTGTTAGTTGGAAATGTAGCCTCCTTTTTCTATGTCTATCTGCCTTTCATTCCCAGGACGGCTGCAGTCTCGGGCTCAGCTCCCGGCTTGGCAGCATAACGGGCACTCTGCCCCACCAGTGCCTGTCCCATCAGTGGCGGAATCTCTCTGTTACATTCACGGAGCCCTGTTTCTGCCACTGCTGGGTTGCAGGCATATAGTCCAAGGTACGTGAAAATCGTGAACCTGGACCCGCTACCAGCCCACTTCCCAACTTTCCATCCGTCCACAGGGACCATTGGTAAGATTGCCTCCAGCACATCCCACGAGCAAGGTTCTCTAGGACTCTGCCCTAGCCCTGCACTCACTGCACAGTGCATTCAATTCTGGGTCCCAGGGCCCCTCTGAGATCTATGGATCCTTTTGGGGTATGAGTCCCCTTTTGTTCTAGTGCCTCTCTGGAGACTGCCCCTTCTCAGCTCCTGTTATCTTGTGGATGAATGGATAACAGCCTGAGCCAGAATTTACTTTTCTGCCTCACTCATGGGGAACAGGCTGACAAAACCATATACATTTCTAACTTTACCAGTAGACGGTTAAATGTAAAGAGTTACACCACGTAGACAACCATGACTGCCACCATTTTCTTTGAACTTAAGACTCGTGAAGTCCCACCCCTAGCCAAACAGTGCCAGCAACAGGTTCCCGACATGACCTGCTTTAAGCTTTTAAAAATTACTATTATGTTCTATTGAATTTGGTGTGTTTGCATGATGGTTCACCTCAGCAGACCCCACTGAGGCATTCATTACATGCAGAGGCCCACTGCAGTGCATCTTCTACCCCGCAATGACTCTACTTTGCTGATTTTTAAAAGGCCAGCTTTCTCTTGCTCACTTTCCATTAACTTTATGCAGAACTTAAATTCACCTGTGTATAAATGGTCGTATACTTGCTGCTAAATGTTTGAAATAGTCTGTTCACTGTATCTCATTCCAGACTAAGAAAACAGTAAGTCTCAAGCATTTTAAATTCATATGTACTTTTAATCTTTTAAAAATACTGTATATGTGATCCAACCCTGATTCAAAATATATTAAACTGCTCTCCACTGTTGAAAGGTTCTATTGCGAGCAGTTTTTTTTCTTCATTGTCCTTCACAAGTATAAATTTCACCTGTTAAGTTAAAAACCAGTTCAGTCAAGCTTGGACCCAGCTCTCCAGGCAGATCCTACACTGTAGTTATAACTTATCTATACCTGATAAACAGTGCTCAGAGATCTAAGGACTATGGCATTTAGATGTTTAATTATTGAAAGGCTTTTCATAACAGAGAAACAGGTTGGCTCCTAGCGGCAGCACCCCTTCTCCTCCAAAAAATACAAGACAAAAATGAGCACAAACTGGGCACAGAAGAGCATCCATCCACAATTCACTTCATCAAGTGAAAGCACTAACCACTGGGAAGAGCTACCTTTCATCCAAACTCCTGAAGATCTCCAGACAGTGGATAAAGAAATGTAATCAATGGCCTAGCTGCTCAGGGAAGGGTAGACTTGTCTTCCTACAGATTTCCTAACCCACAGGTTCTTCAAAAGCCTGGCAGGCCCTACTTCTAACAACAGAAGGCAAATACAGTCCTAAATGTCCTTGCCCTCATGACCATGGAAACCCCAGGAGTGACTCTAGAAAGCCAATCTAGTAAGATCTTTGCCATTTTTAAATCCATAACTCAAGTAAAATTTTGTCCTGTTCAACAATCTCTGATGCAGTTTGACAGCTGAGAAGTAACACCAATTTCAGTATAACTTCTTACCATGTTTTAAATAAAAGGTATTTTAAGATACAAAAGCTCAAACCAAAAAAGGTATTTTAAGATATAAAATGTAGCCGGGTGGTGGTCCCAGCACTCAGGAGGCAGAGGCAGGTGGATCACTGTGAGTTTGAGGCCAGCCTGGTCTACAAGAGCTAGTTCCAGGATAGGCTCAAAAGCTACAGAGAAACCCTGTCTCAAAAAAAAAAAAAAGGTATACAAATGCACGTTATTAAGGTGTGTACCTGCAAGTTATAAAAGTCTGAGGACAAATACAAATTATCAAATTTCTCTCATTATGCTGCCGTTCAGTCTTAACATCATCAATAAAATGCTGATAAACTATGAATCTAACTCCAGCAAAGTGCTACTACTACCACTACTGCAAGATCAAGATTTTGAATTCTCTTTGGTCGTTTTCTAAAGATACTTTTCATCGTACAAAAACTCTGTCACAGTCATTCTGACATAAATATGCTGCTGTTTATACAATGTATGTGCCTAAAACTTATGCTTTACAAACTCACCAAAGAATTCTTGTGACTTCCAGGGAGCCAAATTGAAGGGTTCACCTTAAACAGGTCAGATACACCCCTCTCCCAATTCCCTGGTCCTGACACTCACCTCCTCCTCAATTACCAGGACCTAAAGAAAGAATTTTTTTCTTCCTAAGCTTAACCTTGTCCTCTGCTCTGCCAACACCTTGCCAGGTTCAAGAGACACCAGACAGTTCCACCCACAAATCCTGGACAGGAGTGAAGCAATCAGCTACCCCAGAACATGACCAGCACCCAGCTTTCTCAGGCCCTCCAAGACTTTGATGCCCATAAATAAGCAGGAAACAGTATTGAGAACCCTATGCCCATCCCCTTAACCTGCCATGCCTAACTCCCTACATTTTTATTATAAAGAGAAAGATGGAAATGTTATCATTTTGCTGACCTTGTCTGTCTCCTGGGTACCCTGTCCCTTTAAGAGACAAGCTCTGCCCACCCCCAGTCCCCCTTTTCTGCCTCTGAGGAGAGTTGATCAAGTGCCTTCTCTCCATCCTTCCCTCTCTATCTTTCCCTCTTCTGAAGAGGTAACTACTGCCTCTTCCTTCCCCTTCTCACCCTTCTCTCTCTGCACTCCATAATCCCCTTACCCATTAAATAAACTCTATACCCAAGCTCTCTCCACATGGTGTATTTGTTTGTCTCCCACCTGACATGGTCTCCTACCCTCCAGGGGACCTGCCAGGGTCTCACCGCCATGGATCTTTCACACAGAACTACAAATCCACAGATCCACAGGACTACAGACCCATAGAACCATAGGACTGCAGATTCACAGATCCACAGAACCACAGATCCATAGAACCACAGATCCACAGAACTGCAGAGCCACAGAGCCACAGAACCACAGATCTGCAGAACCACAGAGCCACAGAAACACAGATTCACAGATCCACAGAGCCACAGAACCACAGATCCACAGAGCCACAGAATCACAGAGCCACAGAACCACAGATCTGCAGAGCCACAGATTCACAGATCCACAGAGCCACAGAGCCACAGATCCACAGAGCCACAGAACCACAGAACCACAGAGCCACAGAACCACAGAGCCACAGAGCCACAGAACCACAGATCTGCAGAGCCACAGAACCACAGATTCACAGATATGCAGATCCACAAGACTACAGAAACAGAACCACAGATCTGCAGATCCACAGATCTACAGCAGCAGGACTTTTACCCTGAGAGGGTGGCCCGGGGCGGCCCAGGCTCTGGGTATGGGGATGAGGCCTGAGACCAGACCCCACCATCCAGAAGTGTTCTGATTTTCCTGCCCCATTCTGGCAGCTCAGCTGCTCTTTGGATTTCTGTGTTGTTTGATAAGCAAGTGCTTGTTGCCTAGAATTCACTGTGACACCCCCAAGGCCAAGGTTTGAAAATATTGAACTCAAAACCAGTATCTCTCCATCCAACATTTTCACCAGTGTTTGGTAAAATGAGAAAAAATAGAACAGTGATCTTTTTCTTTTATTTTGCATCATTGAATAACTCACAGAGAGAATACAAGTAAGACAGTTTAATCAGTCACTAGAAAGCAGATGTGCAAGGCATCAGTACAAGATCAAAGAACAGACAGCTGAGTCCAGGGACCTTAACAGGAAATGGCTCTTGGGGGCAGGGGCTCTTTGTGCTGCCTCAGTCCCTACAGGTCTTGCTGGGGTGCTGTGCAGGGCTCACCTGTGTGCTGTGCTTCCTTTTGTACCACTTTACCACGGCAACGCAAATCTCTGGCCACCTGCCACCTTTCCCCCTCCTGCTGTGGAGTGCACCATCTGAAGCCACCCTAGTCCCTGTCTCCCACATGGTCCCGGTCACTTCCTTTGCACCGGCATAGGTGGTACTGCTCTGGAGCGTCTCCCCCCTGCTGCTCTGTGTGCTGTGAGCTGGAATTCCTCTAGGCTTGATTTCTCTACAGTGTTCCTTTCACATGTAATGAGGCTATCTTGAGTATCATGGGAGCATGAGCAGCATCCCTGACTCCATCCTCTGGATGCCAGGAGTACCCCATCCTCATCAGGAACCTGGAAGGGCACTCAGTCACAGAAATGGAAGCTTCAGGTTCCCTAGAAAATTCTAAAGTGTTTGTATGGAATTTTCCACGTTTTCAAATTTTCATTCTGAAGTTGTTTTAATTTTTAGTACTACAAGACACTCTCTGTGTTGGGAGCTGTGCCGAGGATGCATGGGTGTCGCCTGTGACTCTGGGTTAATCAGGCTCAATTGGACTCTGACCTACACCGTAGTCTCTGAGAAAACCTGCTAGCTTTTCAGACAGATGCAGGAATGCAATCTGTTGCCAACTTGAAGCTTCAATGAAACTCAACCACAAACAATGTGTAACAAGCCACAGAGACTAGGGGTCTGTGTGATTGAACAGCAGCTACGGGGCTGTTGCTCTAGCAATGAGAACAGTTCAGACACTAAATGCTGCCGAGTGGCTTCCACCCTTAGCACAATCCTGTGAGGTCAGCATCTCTGCTTTAGCAGTGAGGGCTGGGGGCTCCTTTTCTAGAGAGCTGTACATCACAGGGAACTGGGGACAGGAGGTGTGCTTCCCCGGGGATCCTAGTGCACCAACAGTCCTGTGCCAGTGTATGAATGCTCAAGAGAACACGCATACACATGCAACCAGGCCCGTGAGCTGTGGGAGCATCCAAGAACACTAATAGAAGTGTTCTTCCATCCATGTACTGACTGGGCCTGACCCTGGTTAGCTTCAGAGATCAGACAAGAGCAGGTGCCTTCAGAGCTGTAAAATAATTTGCTCTCTTTAGGGGCAGGCAGCAGGGTAAACATTCATGGGGACAAGACTGGAAATGGGTACTGTTTGTGCAGACCAGCAGGCAGAGAGGTCCCCTCCAGCCATAGCAGGTCAAAGCTAAGCTACCTGGGGAAGGAGGAACCATTCTCGGGAGAGGACACTGCTTCTTCCTCCATGGAGTTCAGGAGGATGGACAGATTAATTATATGACCAGAGTCCCTTGGGAATACTAAGGGCATCTGTGTCCCTACATCCTCTGTGGCCTGCACCTGAGGTTTCTGTTTGTCGCAGAGATACCTCTGCTGTGAGCTTGTGTGAGGCAGCCGGGAGGGAGGAGATGGTGAGAGGGAGATACCGCCCGTGGGTAGACTTGGGGGACACAGCACGTCCCTCTCTGTTATGACTATGCCCAGACGGGAAGTGGGAGGAGACGTGAGGAAATGACAGACTGCCGGTTGGGTGGCAGTGCTGAAGGGGGCTCTGCTCTCAGATTTCTGTTATCTTTGATACAGATTTTTTTTGTTTTGTTTTTTCGAGACAAGGTTTCTCTGTGGTTTTGGAGCCTGTCCTGGAACTAGCTCTTGTAGACCAGGCTGGTCTCGAACTCACAGAGATCCGCCTGCCTCTGCCTCCCGAGTGCTGGGATTAAAGGCATGCGCCACCACCGCCCGGCTTTGATACAGATTTGCAGCAACATGAAAGCAGGTTGGCTCGGAGATGGAAAGACAGGAGTCAGGAACTTAATTTAGAGGTGACCTAGCTGAGCAAGGATCCGGACTCCTGGGTTGCAGCTTGGCTCAGCTGCTTTCTGGTGCCCTCACCTCAGTCTGTCCTTCCAGGCTGTCAGGGCACCAACTTTACAAAGTTAATGGGAGCCTGATGTTTGGGAAAGGCTTAAGCAGTACTGGGAAAGAGAAAGCAGGGATGTTTACTCTTCTCAGGTGACATGAGGCATGAGGTATTTACTGGCTTTCTGGGAAGTTGAGAGTCGGGATTGCTGTTCCAGGAAGGTTCTGGTCACTTTTTAGATGTGACCAGGGACCTTTGTCCTGGCCTTACCTATATTCCACTTCGGAAATGAAACTAAGACCTGGAAATCTTGATGGAATTTATGGACAGTGACGTCACAGCAGCTCACACCATGCATCCGTTCGTGCCGTGGCAGATACCCTGACAACAAGCGACAGCGCGTTAGGCAAGCATGTTGCATGCAAGCATGTGATGGCTTACAGTTCCCAAGTTACAGCTCACCATTTATTGAGGAAGTCAAGGCAGAAACTCAAGTAGGTGGTCTCATCACAGGCCCAGTCCAGAGCGAAGAGAATAACCACATCCTCGCTTGCCCAGCTCCTTCCAGAGCGAAGAGAATAACCACATCCTCGCTTGCCCAGCTCCTCCACTCTTCTGCGGGCCAGGGCCCAGCTCGTGAAATGGTGCCACAGGGTGGCTCTTCTTGCCTCCACAATCATGACAATCCCCCACAGACATGCCCACAGGCCAAGCTAGATAACTCCTCATCAAGATGTTCCTCCCAGGTGACACCAAGTTGTGTCAACTTGACACAGATTTTCAGAGAAGGGGTGCCTTTGGCAGGTGCGGTTCCCTTTTCTTTCTGGCTTTGAAGACTCCATGTTTAGGGCATCAAGAGAGCCTTGTGGTGCCAGGCTATGTGGTTTGGGAAATGGAGGACTTGGCTCTCCTCCGAGAAGGCTCTGGAGTGTTGGAGCTCCAGGACCACACAGAGAGAAGTGGGTGTCACTTTAGAAGGTGCTGGGGCTGCAGTGGGTAGGGTGGGGCAAGATGCTCAGTCTTCACAGAGAACAGCACACGCTCGGGTTTTGCAGTGGAGTGTGATGAGTATGTTGCTGCAGGACAATGAGACGCTGGGATGCTCCACCTGCGGCTAGTCTGCTCTCCCTGGGAGTAGCAGCGTGTGTACATCTAGGTTTGGAGAGCTTGCGTGGTTTTTGGAGGTAGCCCATGGTCAGAAACCACAGGGCCATGGGAGTTAAGGGGTGATGGCCCTCACATGTGCCAGTTGGGAAAAGCATAGAAACCGTGCTGCACTGAACCCAGTGCACAAACCAGGTGAGGCACCTGCCATGCCCCCACACCACCCCCACTCTGACTCTGGGAAACTACATGTGTAGCCAGGGCACAGGGCAACAAGGGGTAAGGGTGGCTGGCAGCTGTAACAGGAGAAGTGTGCACACAAGGGGCACCTGTCCTGGGCACATGGCTTTCAACCTGTCTTTCATAAACCCGCTCCCCAAATCTGCCATGTTACATCTGATGCCCAGGCTTGAGTCATCCTTTTGAGGCTAAAAGGGCCACACAGTAGCAGGAGACCCCGTCATCAGCAGGAGCTCATAGCTCTGAGCTGAGAGAAGGAGCATAGAGACCCATGGTGTCTAAAGGCACAGCCCCTGCAGGGCCTACATCTTGTGAGCAAGCACGATTCAGCCTTCCTGCTAGGGCTAGGGCTTCTCCATCCTCACTGCACCCCTTCGTCACTCCTCTCAGTTTCTCTACTGAACCCCTCTTGGGATCATCATCACCTCCTCGGGAGGTCATCTGGGAGCCCCTTGGACTCTTTGCTTTCTCCAGTATGTCTCACTGGACACACAGTGGCCGCTCACTTGCTCTTGTCCTCTTGTGGGCTCTAAGCTGCCTGAGCCCAGTGCCCTGTGCTTTGGTGCCAATAGCTGAGGGACACTGCAGATGACCTGCTGGCCCCAGGCCCCGGGTGAGCTGACCTTTGCAGCCATTCAGGGTGTCAGGCTCATACTCATCATTTTCTTCCAGGTCATTCAGAGATGTCATAGCCCCATCTTCTTCAGAACAGGATCAATGGTGGTATGGGCAGAAGCTTTGGGCTGTAGAGTGTGAGATGTTGTCTAGTACCTTATAGCTCTGCAGGAAAGGAACTGACAGGATGTGGAGAAGTAATTAATTTATACACACATTTGCACACACTCATGCATGCTCATACATGTGTGTACACACATTTACACACCTACAATACATAGTTGCATTATGCATTATGTGCACACTTGCACACACAAACACACTCACATACTCAGATACATATGTACATACTCGTGTATGCACACACAAACACATGGACACACTAACTCACATGCATGCACACAGATGTGTGACACACGCACGCAATTCACACATTTGCACACATGTACGTGTGATCATACATCCACACGTGTGCTCACATTTATGTGTGTATACACATGTACTCACACTTGTCTTCACACACATGCATATATATGCATATGCATGCGTACAGGAATATACATTCCTGTGCATACACACATTCACACACATAAGCATGTATACATATACACACATATGTGCACACACATTTAAATGCTGTACAATCATGTTTTGATCACATGTATGATCATAGTAATGGAACTGAAAAATTCCTCTCCTCTAGTGACAGCCATCGTGTCCAACCCAGTGCATGCCTTGTATGTCTGGGATGCTGTGGGATGCATCCTACTGTGCTTCCAATTCTATGCGGTCCAGCCCCCACTACAGAGCAGTGCCCTGTGCTGAGCAGCGACACTGGGTGGCAGTGGGACTGCTGTGCCTACTGAGGGCACTGTCCTTGTTATTTTACAGGGTGCCCATTCTCTTTATTATGAAAGGATATATAATATTGGTGTATGAATATGATATATAATAAAACAGTGTGGTCATGAGAGCAGTCTCACACATCTCGTGTTTTTCATGCTCCAGTCCACCCCAGAGTGCATCACCAGGTCATGTGGAGTGACTGTCCTGTTCCACATAGCCTTGGGTAAGTGTACTTTGGAATGGTCACCCAAGAACACAGGTCTCAGAATGTATCCACATCATAAAATGTTGTGCGTGTGTGTGTGTGTGTGTGTGTGTGTGTGTGTGTGTGTGTGTGTAGCTAGATGGAATCAGTTTGGGTGTTATTTAGTTCACTCAACTAGAAAGCTGTGTCCTCCAAATTTTGCCATTTGTAAACGTAGGCAGAACTCCCCACCACCCCACACTCTAGGCTTCTTCCGTGCCACTGGGAGCCGGTGAATGCCACTGACAGGTGATAAGGTCTTCAGAACCACTCCGGGACCATAAGGCCAAAAGATGGAAAGCAATCCTGCAGATCTCTGCTCCACAAGAGATGTTTTGTGACCTGCTGCTTCTGGCCGACCCCCATTCTGAAGCTCTGTGGCTAACGGTAGGGGGGAAGAAAAGCCAGGCAGCGGACCACAGTCAAAAGTAAACAACAGGTTTTATCAGCTCGAGAGGTAAATATTGACAGGACCTAAACACCAAGTCAATGTTTGCTTGGCAGGACAATAGAATTGAGCCTAAGTACGTGCACTTGGACACATGTCCAAGCTTTCAGTGTCCCCAGCAAGTGTTTCTGTCCCTTTCAACACGATGTAGTCGTGTGGGAAGTCCTTCTGTATATGTGTTGTTTTTATTGGTTAATGCCAGGAACGAATGAGCAGTCTCCACCTACAATGTAGGCTGGTTGGAGGCTTCTAGAAGGCATCCAGATGGAAGGCTTGCAAGGAGTTCCCCATCACCCAGAGAGGCCATGCCCTGTAAGGCCAGCTTTGGCCACTACATTGTCCCTAACACAAAGCCAACAAGACTGGGTGCTGCGGGTTCTGCTGGGGGTTCCTACCGGCTAGAAGGATGACATTATCAGGGTTTTTGCTGTGGATCCTTCTCGTGATGACAGGCAGCTCTGCATATACTGTGCCAATGGATGCCAATGGTGTACGGCTTGTCCAGCCCACCACCATGGAAGCTGGAGTGAGTTCCTGCACGGCAGGCCTCCCTTGTGAAGCAAGCGGCACGGCTGGGCAAAGGCAGTGCTTTTAGCGAGAGGAGATGAGGCAGGAGTGAAAGCTAAGTAAGGAAAGCGTGTGGGGCTAGGGGTCAGTAGAGGACAGATAACACAATACATCTGTCAACAGGATACAGGAAGACAAAGTTAAAATGGGAAGTTCTAGCTATTGCTTCTCCCAGGACCTGGGACCTGGATAGTTTCAACTGTCAACTTGACATGACCTGGAATCACCTAGAGAGCCTTGATGAGGGACAGTCTATACTAGATTTCCCAATGAGCATTCTTTTTTTTTTGTTTAATTTTTTTTTAATTTATTTATTTATTAAAGATTTCTGTCTCTTCCCCGCCACCGCCTCCCATTTCCCTCCCCCTCCCCCAATTAAGTCTCCCCCCAGCCCGAAAAGCAATCAGGGTTCCCTGTCCTGTGGGAAGTCCAAGGAACCCCCACCTCCATCCAGGTCTAGTAAGTTGAGCATCCAACCTGCCTAGGCTCCCACAAAGCCAGTGCGTGCAGTAGGATCAGAAATCCATTGCCATTGTTCTTGAGTTCTCAGTAGTCCTCATTGTCCGCTATGTTCAGAGAGTCCGGTTTTATCCCAGGCTTTTCCAGACCCAGGCCAGCTGGCCTTGGTGAGTTCCCGATAGAACATCCCCATTGTCTCAGTGTGTGGGTGCACCCCTCGCGGTCCTGAGTTCCATGCTCGTGCTCTCTCTCCATCTGCTCCTGATTTGGACCTTGAGATTTCAGTCCTGTGCTCCAATTTGGGTCTCTGTCTCCTTTCATCGCCTGATGAAGGTTAATATTCAGGAGGATGCCCAATGAGCATTCTTGCATCTCAGTTACCTTAACTAATGTGGGAAGACCTAGCCTAAACTTGGTGGCCCCACCCGCCAGGCTTGGCCCTTGGGCTGGATAAAAGAGGAGAAAGCTAGCCGAGCACAAGCGTGCGTTCATTCCCTCTGCTGCCGACTGTGGCTGTGATTGGCTGCAGTGCTGTTGCCTTGGCTTTTCCCACTGACAGACCGTGAAGGGGCCATGTCAGCAGCCGAACCCCTCCTCCCTAGTTTCTTCTGACCGGGGTAGTTTATCACAGCAGCCGAAACGAAACTAGGACAGGTGGGCTCTATCTGGTGTGAAAGGTAGCAGGACCCTGCCCCGAGTGTGTCTGGGAATGCCATGCCACCTTCTGCCTGAAGGCTGAGTGCGGAGGCCCAGAGAAGCTGTTCTGCCTCATTTGGCCTGGCTTCCTGCTTCTAGGTCTAATAACATTCTTCAAGATTGCCTCCATACCTCCATACCAGGCCCCAACCTCCTAAAGTTCCCAGAAGCACCCCAAGCAACACCGATGGCCGATTTAACATGCAGAGGTTGATTTCACATAGCATCCGCTGGGATGGCGGTGGGTGCTATGCCTTCCCCAGGCTCTGTGGTGGTCAGAGTATCCCCACTGTCTCGTTCTCCATCAGAGTGTTGGGGCTTGTTAAACTGCCAGATTCAAGCTCACCCCCACCCCCACAGTCTCTCATCCACAGGGCAGAGAAGGTAGGCAGAGGCTGCTTCCTTCCCTTGCCCCAGGCCTCATTCGATCAGGTGAGGGACCATATGTGAACTTGGCAGTTCACAGACAGCACTTCCAGAAGCTAGTGTGACTGATGGGCTCTGGGACTGCACAAAGTGGCTCAGAAGGAGGTAAGCACTGGGCTCTTGTGACCACTGTCTCAGGGGTCTTATTTTTTCCATGAAAAAAAATGCTTACCCTTGTGGTGATTTGAACACTTGCTCAGTTGGTGGTGCTGTTGGGGGAGGTTTAGGTGGTGTGGCCTTGCTGGAGGAAGTGTGTCACTGGAGATGGCCTTTGAGGTCATATTGTTCACTCTCTCTGCACCTGAAGGTGTCAGCCCTGAGCTTGCCCCCACGCCTCTCTGCATAGTGGACTCTTCTCCCGCGGAAACATAAGCCAAAATAAGCACTTTCTCCCTAAAGTTGCTTTTGCTCCTGGGGTTTAGTCTTGGCAAACTTAAAGTGACGAATGCAGCCTCTGTGCTGTCCCCAGCGCTGGTCCGAGCTGAGAACGAAGGAGGAAAGACACTAACCTCGCCCCACCTCACGTTGCCTGTTTCCAAGACAGTGCCACCTCCTCGCAGAGTCCTGGAGCACCATTCGATGAAGGAAGTCTCTGGATTGTGGAGCACAGAACACTCTAAGCGGCTGAGTGCCGCTGTATGGCCTAAGCCCCAATCCTCTTGGCCATGATAGCATCTGTCTGAGAAGAACGCCTCCTCCTTCTGTGATACAAATGGGAGGTCTGCCGTTGGCTTTCTCTGCCATACCCACGAGGATTCGTTCGATCGAGTTCATTGATTGAGATAGGGTTTCACTGTTCTGCCCAGGATGCCTTCCAATTGCTGGGCTCAAAGGATCTCACTGCCCCGGCAGCCCAAATAACTGGAACTATGTGTGTGTACTCAGTTCCTAGGTATTATTTTGTTATTGTTGTTGTTACTTCTATTTGAGATAGGCTCTTGATATGTAGGCCAGGATGGTCTTGGACTCACAGTGGGTTCTAGACTTGTTTGGTTCTCTCAATCCTTCTGCCTCAGCAGCATCCCCCCTCCCCCCACCTAGCAGAGACTATAAGTCTATACCTGTTGTGCTATGGCTTTCTTTCTGGTATAGCCTGATGACTCTTGGCATAGAGCTAACCTGGATTCAGTAACCATGGCAGCTAAATGAGCAGACCAATACAGTCATGATTAGGTCTCCAGGGATGGGCAGTTAATGCTCTGTAGCAGAAGGGGGGAGGCGGCTGGATCTTCACCTGGAATTCCTACATGATGTCCTCCTGCCTTCCTGTAGTTGCAAGTGGTCTTGGGTCTAGAGTGTATAGGATGTAGACGGGTCACTGAAAGTGGGACTCCACAATGTAGCTTCTATGGGGTTGTCATCCATGATGGTGGTACTTTCCTGATACAATTATCTGGGGACGCGCACACTGTAACACCTCCCCTGTTCTCCCGTAAGTAAGGGTAGTGAGCTCATTGATCTCCCAAGTTGCCTTGGTGGTCTCCTTTGGTGTGTTGGAGGGGACTTGTGTGGGGTGGACAGATGTTTGGGTCTC
Organism: Microtus pennsylvanicus; assembly: GCF_037038515.1. Taxonomy (NCBI): domain Eukaryota; kingdom Metazoa; phylum Chordata; class Mammalia; order Rodentia; family Cricetidae; genus Microtus; species Microtus pennsylvanicus. The sequence continues at coordinate 3,225,115 of NC_134599.1, forward strand.
CCCAAGAGATGTAACACAACAGTGTCCTGTCTCAGCTATCGTGTTGGTTTCAAAGCTGCTGTATCAGCCCCTCCCAAATCCCTATGAGTAAAAGAGGCTGCAGCAATTCAGACGGTAACAGTGAGTTTCATATCAGCTGTGGGCCACCAACTATGCCCTGATCCTGGGAGAGAGCAATGGGGAGGGTACACACTTGGTTCCTCCTACTTCTGCCTCTTGAGTTCACTTCCGTGCTCTCAGATTTCTTTTTGTTTGTTTGTTTTTCTTTGTTTGTTTTAAATTACAACACTATTTGGCCAATGACTTAGGCATATTCCTAGCTAGTTCCTACATCTTAAATTAACCATTTCTATTAACCCATGTATCACCATGAGGTTGTGGCTTACCTGCAATGTTCTGGCACCTTTCTCCTTTGGCAGTTACATGGCATATCTTTGACTCTGCCTTATCTATCTATCATCTATCTATCTATCTATCTATCTATCTATCTATCTATCTATCTATCTATCTATCTATCTATCTCTGTTTGGATTTCCTGTCTGGCTTTGCTCTGCTAAGCCATTGGCCAAAACAGCTTTATTCATCAAGCAATAAAAGCAACACACATACAGAAGGACATCCCATATTGTTTCCCCTTTTCTGTCTAATTAAAAAGGAAGGTTTTAACTTTAATATAGTAAAATTACATATACAAAACAGTTATCAAGCAAGAATTATAGATACAATATTTAGCCATTTACATTTGGTAAACTAAGGAAAATATTCTATCATCTATCCTATCCCTGTGATTCTAAAGTTTTATATCTAATTTATCTTTTTAAAATTTTTTTATTTTATTTTTTCATTTTTATTTATATATTTTTCTCTGCTCTTCTGTCTTCCTCTCCCCTCCCCTTCTACCCTCTCCCATGGTTCCCATGCTTCTAATTTACTCAGGAGATCTTGTCTTTTTCTTCTTCCCATGTACATTAGAATCACGTATGCCTCTCTTAAAGTACTCTTTGCTGTCTAGGTTCTCTGGGATTGTGAATTGTAGGCTATTTTGGAAGGAATTGCTTTATGTCCAAAAGCCACTTATGAGTGAGTACATATGATATTTGTCTTTCTGAATCTGGAATACTTCACTCAATATATTTTCTAGATCCATCCATTTGCCCACAAATTTCAAGGTATCATTTTTTTCTGCTGTGTAGTACTCCAGTATGTAAATGTATCACATTTTCCCTATCCATTCCTCTATCCAGGGGCATTTAGGTTGTTTCCACATTCTAGATATGACAAACCATGCTGCTATGAACATAGTTGAGCACATGTCCTTGTGGTACGATTGAGCATTCTTTGGATAAATACCCAAAAATAGTATTGCTGGGTCTTGAGGTAGGTTATTTCCTAATTTTCTGAGAAATCACCATATTGAAATCCAAAGAGACTGTACCAGTTTGCATTCCCACCAGCAATGCAGAAGTGTTCCCTTTCCCCCACAACCTCTCCATCATAAGTTGTCATCAGTGTTTTTGATCTTGGCCATTCTTACGTGTATAAAATGGAATCTCAGAGTTGTTTTGATTTGCATTTCTCTGATGGCTAAGGATGTTGAACATTTCCCTAAGTGTCTTTCAGCCATTTTAGATTCCTCTGTTGAGAGTTCTCTGTTTAGGTCTGTACTCCATTTTTTTAATTGGATTATTTGTTCCTTTGATGACCAATTTCTTGAGTTCTTTGTATATTTTGGAGATCAGCTCTCTGTCTGATGTGGGGTTAGTGAAGATCTTTTCCCATTCTTTAGGCTGTGGTTTTGTCTTGTTGACTGTGTCCTTTTGTTTTACAGAAGCTTTTCCGTTTCAGGAGGTCCCATTTATTAGTTGTTTCTCTCAGTGTCTGTGCTGCTGGGGTTCTATTTAGGAAGTGGTCTCCTGTGCCAGTGCGTTCACCTTATTTCACTTGTACTAGTCTGTCTCATGCCATTTTCAGAGCTATTTTTGTAGACAGGTATCATTGAAGCAATCTGTTTTTATTTCCTTCTCTGGAAATTAATGCAATTCTTAAATTAAAGCAGAGTAAGAGATGGTTTGTTCTGGAGTGAAATATAAATGGCTGTGCCCCCTGGAACACAGTAGATTTTATAACTACAGTGCAACTAAAGTCACAACCAACACTGTTCCACTGGTCAGAGTATCAGGTAGGGGTTAGAGGAAAGCAGAGAGAGATACGCATAGAGTTCAGTGCTGCCCAGCGATATTCTTAGCCTTCTGGTTGCTGGAAGTGGTTTGTTACATTCCAAAAGGTTGCACCTGATGGTTGTGAGGGTGTTAGGTCAGACACAGAGGTGGGCTATCACTGGCTATTAGGGAGTCTGAAGATCGCCCCAGATTGGTCTCTGGGTCGGAAGCATTCTAACTCTACTATCACGACCATTAAATTGAATGTCTATGGTTGTGACTTTATTTTTCTTCTGGGGAACTTCAGTTCATGAAAGATGGGAAAACTGATAGCAAATGATTCCCTGAACTTCCACTGCCCTCTGGATTTCATCTGTGCGCTGCTTTCTCGGAAGCGTGGTGAGTAACACCACTTACTGTAGGAGGTGAGACGGTGAAGCTACATAAAGAAACTAGGGAGGGGCTGGAGAGATGGCTCAGTGGTTAAGAGCATTGCCTGCTCTTCCAAAGTCCTGAGTTCAATTCCCAGCAACCACATGGTGGCTCACAACCATCTGTAATGGGGTCTGGTACCCTCTTCTGGTCTGCAGGCATACATGCCAGATAGAATATTGTATACATAATAAATAAATAAATAAATATTAAAAAAAAAGAAAGAAAGAAACTAGGGAGGGTGTCAGGCTAGCATGCCAAGGGGATGTCTCGGGTCAACTTGACAACAGCATCTGGTTTCCCAAGGGGACAAAGAACAGCGCCACTGGGCACTGCTGGAGTGGCTCTGTGGCACAGAGGAATGAGGGCCCTGTGTTGGGGTGGAGGGTATGCCTCACGTATGCAGGTGCCCACGGAGACCACATGTGGCCATCAGATGCCCTGGAGCTTGATTAATAAATAAATAAATAAATATTAAAAAAAAAGAAAGAAAGAAACTAGGGAGGGTGTCAGGCTAGCATGCCAAGGGGATGTCTCGGGTCAACTTGACAACAGCATCCGGTTCCCCAAGGGGACACTGGGCACTGCTGGAGTGGCTCTGTGGCACAGAGGAATGAGGGCCCTGTGTTGGGGTGGAGGGTATGCCTCATGTATGCAGGTGCCCACGGAGACCACATGTGGCCATCAGATGCCCTGGAGCTTGATTCCGGATGGTTTTGAGCCAAAAGACACAGGTGTTGGGACCTGAACTCCATTCTCTGGGAGATCAGGAAGTGCTCTTAACCACTGAGACTTGACCTAGGCAGGGAAATAGTCAGATGAGCCACCATGGGATGCCATCATCCGCGGTTCTGTGGGTCATGAGCAAATCTACAAAGGTCCTCGTGGAAATAGAACAGCAGCCTTGGGGACACTGCCTCCCCGAGGCAGACACCAACTGCTCTGCTGTGGACACCTGCAAGTTGACTTGTCAGGAGCTGATTCAAGTCTGCTGAAGGGCCTTTCACAGGAAATAAAGCAAGCTGACTGCCGTAGAAGGTCGCACTCCCATCATGATCAACATCAAAATGGAGAAGCTATTGCTCTTTTTGTATTAGTCTTTCAAAACCCTGTGTGTATTTTACAGTCAGAGCACAGCACAATTTACCGTTGGAATGCATCACAATTAGAACGGAACACTCACAGCCAACACAGTGACTGGCAGTCCTTCTAGAACAATAGCAATAGATAAAGGAAAAGTAATTTACTCTTCCATCCATTTAAATTCACTGGACTTAGAATTACACTCCCCCATCAGCTTCAGTAGAACCCAGCCTTGTACAGAGAGCCTGAGACTCTGCCGGGTGCTGGTGCCACCTAGTGACCACTCCTGGAAGTGTAGGGTTTTGCACAGGTGGGAGGTACCGTCCTCAAACCAGGTGTGAACGTTTCTCAGAGCCTCACCTCCCTAGGTGGGAGGGAACGGGACTGAGAGGACAGGCAGTGGGAGGTCGGTTGTGTTCAGTGTCCGTTTCCCACACCCCTGCAGGCAGTGTTAGCCAGGAATCTCCCTTTGCAAACCACTGGCTTAGAATAATAACTTTAAGGACTGCCTGGAAGGCTGCCTTTATGTCCTGGTGGCTTAACCCACAAGACCCTCACCTTCCACAGTTCTGCAGCTGAGGTTTCAGATCAAGGTGTGGGCAGGACTGGCTCTTCCTAAGGGTCACTGCTCCATGTGGAGTTGAGGGTTACTTCTTTTTATGGGAAGGCTACAGTCCTGTGGGATGAGGGGTCCGTCCTGTGTACACATGCGCATGAGATACTTATTGAGGTCACATTGGCCTGGGGTTGGCAGGTGAGACCTGATTGCTGGTTGGTGGGACGGACCGGCCCCATCAAGGGGCTAGGGGAATGGGAGGGGTGAGACATGGGTCAAGAAGGTCCAACATTAAGATATCTACCTTCAAGCCGGCTTTCAGAGACAGGATGGCATCCTGTGACTGAGAGGGTGGAGGCCTGGGAATGGCTACAGGTGGTTAGGGGCACCTTGGCCGCCATGAACCAGCAGACACAGAGAGTCTAGCTGGTACTAGAATGGGGGACACAGGTCAGCATTCTGGTTCAGAGACCACGCTCTTGCACCAAGCCTCTTGCCCTGGGGTAGCCTGTCTACTACAGCTTATGGCCTGGCTGGGGCCCTCTATTGCCCTGTGATCTTTGTGTGAGTTTGATACATAAAAGAACCGACGACAAAGCTGCCAGAAGCAGAAGAGCAGTGAGACTGCTCTGATTTTCCTTAGGTGTGTTTTTTTAATTGAAAACTTATTTTTTCATACAATACATTTTGATTATGGTTTTTCCCTCCTCCAACTCCTCCTAGATCCCCTCCAATTCACTGCCACCCAAATCCACACCTTCCTCTCTCTCATTAGAATAGAAATGGGCATCTAAACATAATATAGCAAAAATTAAGATTAAATAAAAGCAAAGAAACATGAACAGGATGAACAAAACAAACTACCAGAATAAGAAGAGCCAAAGAGAAGATACAAGAAATGCATCTAGACCCGGAGACACACAGAAGAGCCAAAGAGAAGATACAAGAAATGCATCTAGACCCGGAGACACACAGAAGAGCCAAAGAGAAGATACAAGAAATGCATCTAGACCCAGAGACACACACATTCGCACTCACAGAAATCCCCAAAGTCCATTAGAGAAAAATTATTTTTCCCTTGCCAGTGGTTATTAATTGGAGATGTTTTCTGCGTTAGGGAGTGGGGCTTGTGTTTACCTCCCCTCTCAACGCTGAGACCCCACCTGGCTTGGGTAGTGTGTGCAGCCGCAGTCTCTGTGAGTCCGAACGTGTGGCAAACCTCAAACCTGCTGTGTTCAGTATCCTCCATCTGTTCTGGGTCTTAAAAACCTTTCCACCTCCTCTTCCCCAGGACTCCCTGAACTCTGGGGGGAGGGATTTGATGTAGACATCCTATTTAGGGTTGAGTGTTCCAAGGTCTCTCTGCATTTAATTCCATTGCGGGGCTCTGTATTTGTTCTCATCTACTATAGAAGGAAGCTTCTCTGTGGTTAGGAGTTTGTTTTTGTTTTTTGTTTTTACACAGGATTTCTCTTTGTAGACCTGGCCATCCTGAAACTCACTTTGTAGAGTGAGTTCGGGCTGGCCTTGAACTCACAAAGATCAACCTGCCTTGGCAGCCAAAGTGCTGGGATTAAAAGGCGTGCATCACCACCACCCAGTTTATTGCTATGTTCCTTTAGCAGAACAGTAGTGTTTGGATTGCCCTAGGTCTCTGGCCTGTCCAGTCTCAGGTTTTGGCAAACTGAGCAGTGTTGGGTATAGGCTCCATCTCGTGGGGTGGGCCTTAACTCCAATCAGGTTTGTTACTCCAGTGGATCTTGCAGGCAGGTCACAGCTGTAAATCAAAGAGTTTGTAACTGGCTTTGTGCTTACCTTTCTCCTCTCATTCGCTGGTACATTTACACAATGGAGTATTACCCCACCATTAAAAAAAATGAAATCATGAAATTTATAGGTAAATGGATGGAACTAGAAAAAAATCATTCTGAGTGAGGTGACCCAGACCCAGAAAGAGAAATTTGGTATGTATTTGCTTATATGTGGATATTAGCCGCTAAGTCAATAACCTAGATGCAACCCATAGAACCACAGAAGTTAAGTATAGAGTAAGGTACTTGGGGTACAGACAGATCTTGTTAGGGAAGGTAAATGGAAGAGATAGCTATGGATGGATAAGGGGAGGGCTAGAACAGGAGGATCTAATGAGTGATGGAAGAAGAGGAAGAGGAAAGGTATGTATGGAGAGACAGCTAAAATTAAAGGCCATTTCAAAAGTAGTATGGAGATCTAATACAGTGGAAGCCTCCTAAAATCTATACATAGGAAGGTGATCTAAGTGAGATTGCCAAATAGTGAGGGAGACAGAGTCCCAACTGGCCATCTCTTATTACCAAATAAAGCGTCCAGTACCCAGATTAGGCTAAAGCTAATTGAGTTGTTAGCCAAAGGGGTACCACAGGAATCCCAAAGAACTCAGGCTATTAATAAGACTATAGGTTGCTCTCTACAAACTGACAGTAAGGCCGCATTGCTAAAGACAGCAACTCACTGAGCATGGAGAAGCCTACATAGAGCCTTCACCACTGTGTTCCAGCATCTTTGGTACAGGAAGGTACTCTGCACACCACCAAAAGAGAAACTTAAACAGCAAGTCATCCCCAAACGCTTTGATCTACATTGGTGTCCTGTCTGCAAGACATGCTGGGCAATGGTATCACAAAGCCTGTGGGAGTAACCAACCAATATCTAATGGTTTTTAGGCCCACCCCATGAATTGAAACCCATACCCAACACTGCTTGGGTGACCAAGGACCAGAGACTAGATAGTCCAGAACCCTAGGATAAAACCAAATACTTCCGTTCTAAAAACAAAGCAAAGCAAAAAATAAAAATAAAAAAAGCAATAGAATAACTCATAATAGCATTCTGCTCTACTCATAGATCTGTGCCTTGTTCAACCATCATCAGAGAAGTTTCCTTCAGCAGCAGATAGGAACAGATACAGAGACTCACAGTCACACAACAGGCAGAGAGTGAGAGACCTTGGAACACTCAACCCTGATGTCTCTATCAGGAAACCCTGTGGAAGAGGAGGCAGAAGGTGTATAAAAGCCAGAGGGAATGGAGGACACCAAGAAAACAAGGCCCTCTAAATCAGCATGAGCAAAGCTCATAGGAACTCACAGAGACTGAAGCAGCATGCCCCAGGCCTGCAGGGCTTTGCACCAGGTCCTCTGTGTACATAGGATAGCTTTGTGTTTCCATGGGATTCCTGAGTGTGGGAACGAGTGGGTCTCTGGTTCTTCTGCTTTCTCACCAGTGTGAGCCATTCGTTTTACTGATCTTGGCCATTCTGGCTGATGTAAGACAGTATCTCACTCTAAGGCTTATACTTTGCTAGCTTTCTTATACAGCCCAGACTGCCTGGGAAGGGTAGGGAGTGGTAGGGAATGGTGCCACTCAGGTGAGCTGTGCCCTCCCATACCAATTAACAAGATAACCCCCCTAACAGACTTTCTTCTAGGCAATTGGGGTTCTTCTTCCCAGGTGACTCTAGACTGTGTCAACTTGACAATAAAAAGAAGAAAATAAAGAGTCAGAGAGAGGGCTCTTTGGTTAAGAGCACTTCCTGATCTTGCAGAGGATCTGAGTTCAGTTCCAATCACCCTTGCTAGATGGCTCACTGATACCTATAATTCTACTTTCAAGGGGGTATTCAATGTCTCTGATCTCCATGAGACTGAAACACAAATGCACATGCATACAGAAAAACATGCACACACATAATTTTTTAAAAAAATCTTAATAAGCAAATCTTTTTTAAAGGAGAAAGTGAGCTGAGCCCCAGCATTGGCCTCCCTCTGCTTTCTGATTGTGGAATAGAGCATGACCAGCTGCCACCAGCCCATGCCACCATGCTTCCCCCACACACACACCCCACAGAACTTGAACAAGAAACCAAACAACCCTTAGTTAAGTTGCTTTTCTCTGGTATTTGTTGCAGCAACATGGGAAGTAATTGCTACAGTTGGACAATTTACATCAGACAGTGTGACATTGATTCCAGAGGTTGACTCACGGGTACAATCTATGGGGCCCTCACTCAAGGGTGCACCTGTCTGCCGTGGTTTAAATTGCGTGGCTTCGGTTCCCAGCCTCTTGCATGGCTCTGAATTTGGATCCTCTCCAGTCCCTTTCCCACCATCATCTTGTTTACGTTCTTCCTAGCTACTGACCGTTCACCCATTGCTGCTGTTGCTAGGGTCTCCATGCTTTCCTCATTTGTTTTCAGGAGCCCTTGGCTGTGAGTTTGGGGTGTTGGTAATATCTTCTTCTGCTTTGTTTCTGCTCATCTGGTCCATGACTTCCTTCAACCATTAGAATGCCTTGTTTTGACTGATCCAGGGCACAGTGTGTGTACAGGCAGCTCTGTGTGTGTGAGTGTGTGCACATGTGTGTGCCTCTATGAGTGTGTGCATGTGTGTATGTCTCAGGGTTTTGTTGAAGTGTTTCCTCACTTTTGAGGTCACAGAGATATTCTATGATCCTGTAGTGTTAACTTCACATTTCGGCTTTTTCCTGCGTTAGAGAAATCAATCCGACTTCATTGTTCCCTAGGAGGGAAATCATATTATCTGCACTTTAATTTCTCAATTTATTTCTAGCGAGACTTTTTTTTCTGATGGATGCTGTTATTTTTCTCTGTAAAAGACTGGTATAGTTTGTGGAGAAAATGAGGATGAGCAGGCAGAACTGGCGGCTGCACTTTCAGGAAAAATTCTGAGTATTTGCTGGTGACTTAGCTGTGACACAATAAACAAGGAAAAAATTGATTTCTAGCTCAGTACTGGGAGGGATCATTAAACTTGACATTTTATTCTGTTTGAGGTCGGAACCTTCATGAGAACTAAAAATGATTCCAATTTACTTCCCACCTATTTCTTGGAAGGGAGATTTCATGGTCCAAATACAGCACATAACAAGAAGGGGACATTCCCAGCTGTAATTGCAGAGCAGTAATTGATAACGGGAGTGCAGACTCACCCCTCCCTTTGCGTCCATTCAACCTACAGACCTCTGTTTCTCCCACCTCCCTCTCTTCTGAGCCTCAGTGTCAGCTCCCCATTCTTTATCCTGCTAATTTGCCCGAATTTAGAACAAACAAGTATCACAGCCAGTGGGCCTTCTTCTTTGTAGTTAACTGAACTTAATTGAAGTCTGGCACAAACAGAAAAACACATCAATCATAGGTTCACAGCTCAGGAGATCTCCCAGGCTGAGCCGGCACAGTCAGCCCAGGAGACACCAGTCCTCTCAGAAGTCATCTGTGCCTGCCCTGAGCAGCCACTGTCCTGTCTTTCCCTTGTCTTTCTCAACAAAGGTTAGAGGAGATACCTCTTATTATAGTTGGTTCCTTTTTCAAGTGGTTTTGTGGAACTCACCAGTGTATGCATGCGTGTGTGCGTATATGCTGCAGTGTGCAGGCACAGGTGCACGTGAGGGTGTGTGAATGCAGAAGCCGAAGGTCAGCCTTGGGTATCATTCCTCAGGACAGCTGTCCCCCTTGTTTTGTGAGACAGTATCTCTCACTGGCCTGGATCTCACTGGTTCAGCTAGGCTGGCTGGCCAGTGAGCCCCAGAGATCCTCCAGTCTCATCTCCCAGGGTTGAGATTACAGATGCATGTCACAAAAACAAAACAAACAAACAAACAAACAAAACAACAGCTGGGAGATTTGGTGCATTTGTAACATCGAGTATTTCCAGCTGTGAACATTGTAACAACTCTAACTTGTAAGCCTTGTTTATTTTCAGCAATGTTTCACAGTTTGGGGAAAAGATTTTTTTTCATATTTTAATTAATTAATTTATTTATAGGACTTTGAGGTGTTTTATTCTTTCTTGTATATTTTTGCTAGTATATAAAAGCGTAATTGATTTACATACCGCTTGTGTTCTGTGACCTTGAATCTTAGTTCAGACTGAGTTACTATAATAGAGTACCAGAAGCTGGAGAGCTTACATAGAAAACATATTTATTCCTGACAGTTCTGAAAATTAGGAAGTCCAAAGTTGATGGCCAGCATCTGAAAAGGAATTTCGCATCACAACAGAAAGAGAGATGCCAAGAGAGAGACAAAAGGGTACCAGTTAGGTATGATGGGGCACACCTGTGGTCTCAGGCGTTAGACAGAGGCAGAGGATTGCGTTTGTCAATACTGAGGAACAAACAAACAAAAACCATTAAAAATGTAACTGGCAAAATGGTTCAGCAAGTAAAGGCATTGGGTAACTGGCAAAATGGTTCAGCAAGTAAAGGCATTTGGGGGCCGGTTTTGTGTGTGTGTGTGTGTGTGTGTGTGTGTGTGTGTGTGTGTGTGTGTGTGTGTGTTTTCAACAACATGAGCTCCACCTGCATTTTCCTCTCAACTATCTTACGGAAAGCTCTGTTATGCTGGCATTTTGCAGATGAAGAACTGAGTTCCAGAGAGAGGAACTATCTCGGTCAGGGTCACCTAGAGGGTAAGCAGCAGACACAGGGCCATGGAGTGGCTCTCTGACTCTGAAGACTCTGGCCCTTGAGGGTCAGCCCTCCTAGATTCCTGGGGTCTCACAGTCCTGGCTCCAGTGGCTTTGGTCAGACGGTGACATCAACTTCAGTGCAGGCTCACTCTCTTCTTGAGGAAGGGCACAAAGATACCCATTGTTGAGAGCCAAAGGAGTGTGTGATCTGGAGACATCAGAGCTACCAGCAGGGGCAGATGTTCGGAGAGAGAACAGATTCCATGAGATGCTTGGTGTGACTAGGTGATCACACAGGGCTTCAGGCAGGAAAATGAAACCATTCACTTTTGAGGCGTCGAGGCGACTGTGCTACTAGAACTCTGGTAGGCAGAATTAGGACTTTGGAAAGCCAGGCAAGCCAGCTTTGGGCCCGGGGCTCCTGCCACCATACACAACGCCACTAAGTCAGAGTGGTACCTTTTAGGTCACTGTGGCACAGAGAACCTGAGTCTGGTCTCAGCAGCCCTGGTGGGATAGTCTCCACCTACCGGCAGCTGGGCAGCCAGGCAGCTCCCGGCAGGGGCAGCTACCCAGATGCTGGGGGAGGAGAGGCTGGCAGCCTCCCTGTAATTCAGCCTCTCTGTGGGTTTGATTGAGAGACTGCCTCAATGACTCAGGTGGATGAGCCAGAGAGGATGATTCCCAGCCTCATCCTTGGGCCTCCACACATGTGAACACACACACACACACACACCAGGGTTGGAAAAGGAAATAAAATGAGACCTTAAACAGTGACGGGGTTATAGAGGCTCTGCCTGAGGAGTCTGTACAGAGGCTGCCTTTCCAGGCTGAGGTCAGCCGCCTTCTCTGTCCTGTGTGCATACTTTCTCAGTACGTGATGTTGCCCACTGAGTTATGACATAGCATGCAGGTCCTCGCCAGATGCCAGTGCCAAACTCTTGGACATTCCAGACTACAGACCTATTAATAAACTTCTTATGGCTATAAATTGCCCAGTCTCTGGTATTCTGTTACAGCAATACAAAATAGACCAAGGCAAGACATCACCCTCTCTGCTTATTTCTTACTATTAATATTCACCTGTCTAGAGACATCTGCTCAGGGCTCAAGAGTCTGGGACTCACTGATCTAGAAAAATTACTATATTTTTAATATTGGCTTGGAATTATGATACTGGTTAGATAGTGAAAATTAATTTGGTACAAATTAATAAGAATATCAATTCTTCCTGCAGGATAGGCTGAAGACATGAAATGATTGACAGGAAGTTGAAAAGGCAGTGTGGGAAGGGATCACCAAGCCCCAAGGCATGTGGAATATGTTCTGCAATGACTTTGGAAAACCAGCTTGGCCCCCCTTCCAGACCCTTGCCCCCACATCTTTTGGCCTAGAGTATGCCCCGTCTTGTAGACCCCAGGAACAATACTGTTGACTCCTGGCTGTCTCCATACCTGGCCTTCCTGAGGCCTTTCCCAGGAACCAGGCAGGCCTCTTCTGTCCTGGCCGATGCCTAGTCCTTGCCTGTACTCCCTCCTCCAGGACCTGCCTCTGGATATGTCAGCTGGCAGCCTAGGTTATGTTCTTCTGCCTTCACTACCAGGGGCCTGGACCCCGGCCACAGCCAGAGCCTGTGTATGGACTTCTGGGTAGGAAGGCAACTTCCATTAAGCCTCAAAGCACCGTCACCTACTCTGGGTTCAGCTTCCACATCTGCCTAGAAACGGGCACAATGACTGTGCACTCGACTATAACCTGCAGAGACTGAAGAGTAGCTCCTAGAGGTGTGCCCCGATAGCGCCTGGTCTGATCCAGGCCCTTACCTCTCATTACTCCATATTGGATTCTGGTTCCAAATCATGATATGACCCAAGGGCAGGATTCGCTCTTCTCTGCCTCTTCCCCAAACGTGACCCAAACTCAACACGTAATTGCTCACAGTTTGCCCATTCTTCCCAGTAATAAGTTGAGGGCCTGTGACTCTCCAGCCCAGACAGAGCTGAGGATGTCGGGGCACCTGAGAGCTGATAACTTCATTTCCTCAGAAACTGTAGCTTCATCCCTTAATGCCCAGGAAAACGAAAATGCAGTTCTCTGCCCACTGAGGACGTCACTTCTAATTTGACTGAGGAAGATGGGCCTACCTAGGACGTGGATGTAGATGTGGCTGGGTCAGTCTGGATCAGGGTGAGGGAAGGAGGAGGTAGTCTAAACCATGAGTAAGAGCCATGCCGGCTGATCCACATCCCAGTTCACATTCTCATCAGAGCGTGGTGGGACCCCAGCTGTGGCCACCTCCGTGAGCTAGAGCCCTCCTGGGCCACTTGACGCTTGAAAAAGAAAATGTCCATTTCTCACTAGCACAGACACCCCTGTAGAGCAGGGGGTGCAGGATCTGTGGGAATAGAAGAGCAAGGAAGGATCCTCAGAATGCATGGCAACAGAGGCAACAGAAGGGAGCTCTCTCCAGCAAGTGAGCAGAATTCTCTTCAGAGTGGCTTCTTTCTCCAAAGGGAAAAAGTGAGGGGGTGTCCATAACTGTAGCAGAGTCTAGGGGAGCTTTCTGGTCTACCTCAGGAGACTGCGAGGAGCTGACAGCAGACAGGATGGCCTGAGACTCTGATATAGGAGACAGATATCTTTCAGTGACCCAGGATGCTGAGGGAAGACATTCCAGTCTGAGACAAGTGAGCCAGAGAGCAGAACAGAGGATGTTCCTGTGACCCTAAGAGAAAGAGGAGACAGTTGGCTATTGTGTGTGGGTGTGGCGGGGCATCATGTTTTCTGTGCGAAGGATTTGTGGATGCAGCCGTCTCTCACAAGACACAGGTTCTGGGCAGTGGCCTTGGCCCTGTAGGCAGCCTCTCGTGGTACTTTTTCGGTTGTTCCCACACTGGTGAACAACATGGGCCCGAGGGAGAGCCAGGAGAAGCAAATCTGTTTGTTCTTTATTCCATAAGAAAAATACACACTGTCTGGAAAGGTCAGGGCATTTGGGAAAGGTCAGGGTTCACAGCTATGTACATGGAAGCCAGCAGCATTCTGCTCAGGATGGCTTCTGCACATACAAGAGACAAGGACTCCAAAGCTCCCCATGCCAGCTTTTGTTCCCCTACTTTCTCCTTGTGTTATATTTTTCAGATCTCCCCCTGACCAAAAAGAAAAGTCTAAGTAGCACCTCTAAGCAGACTCATTACAGTGACGCTGAGGTCCATCAAGGGAAAGCTGCATGGGATTCTGATGATCTGTGCTCGCCTGGGTCAAGGCATCCATGTGTATCTGCTGGGATGTGAGACATCCTAGGGCCTCGTGGAGGGACCTCGCTTTCAGAGCTTAGTGGCTGGTTTCCACAGGCTAACAAGGGAGCATTCTGAGGATGGTGTATAGAACTGTTAGATAACACAGTGGCTGCTGGAGTAAAAAGAACAGACTAGAATCCGCACACAGCCTCTGGAGCATGAACACATCACCAAAAGGGGCGCAGGGCGTCAGACAGAACTCATCTCCATCAGAACTCGGTAGAATCCGCTTCTTTATAGGCGCTCCTGCACTCACTGCGGAATCGCATCTCAATAAACCCATTGTAATCTTCAAACATTCCACATCGAAGCGGTTCAGTGCCTCTGCCTACTGAGCACAGGGGCACTGCCCAGTCCACTTTCCAGGGCTCAGGCAGGTGGTGCCATCAAACACCAACCCTGTCTTATGATAATGTACATTGTTAGTTGCCTTCCAAAGTCTGTGACATTCCGGTTGCCTCCCCCCAGGGGAAAACAGAACTCAAAGCTTGAAGTACAGTTTCTAAAGAAAGCACAACATTTGACGACACTGTTATTCAGGTGGAGACAAAGAGATGCCGCCACCATGGGCTGCGGACTGTGTACAAGGTGAATGGGGTGTTTCACACTTACAATCCCAGAGCCGGGGAGGCAGAAGCAGGCAGATGCCTGGGGCTTGCTGGCCATCCAGCCTCAACTACTAGGTTAGCTCCAGGCCAAATACCAGTAGATAGCACATACCTGACAAACATCTGAGGTTGCTCACTGACCTCTGACCTCCAGATAGATGCATGCACATGTGGACACATATACATACTTTGCAAAAAAAAAACTTGGAGACTCATGTATCACTGTCCCCGTCCAGAGAAATAGACCAGTACACTCCTCCACCCAAGCACTTGTCAGGCAGAATCTGTCTCCTTCCAGCAACGCCAGCGGGAGTCTGAGCACCTAGGACACGTGGGTTTCCTCAGATAAGCACAACAGATGCTTCAAAGCTCTCACATTTGCCTACTCTTCAGGTCCAGGAGTTGAAAAGGTTTGACTCCAGCAATTTGCATGTCACAGAATCAATGTTATGTTAGAGTGGAGCCCAAGCTGGTCTATGTTCTCAGAGCTCATTTCTCTCTTAAAACGCTAAAGGTAAAGTTCAACCCCCAAAGGGCTGCGTACTCAAATCCCTGTTTATCTCAAATTCAGTTTCTTTTGTAAAAAAAAAAAAAAGCCAATATCTCAGAAAAAGAGTAAGTCGATAACTTGGCATATGAGATGTTTGGTCTGGGCTGCAGGGAGTATGCCCTCCAAGAGCAATGAAAATGTCTTAATCAGGGGGTCACATGCTTCAGGTTAAGGCTGCCCCCCACGATACTGTACCCTGGAATTCACAGCTTGTATTATCCTGTATCCTTGAGGATGGCCAGGCATACAGACCTACTTGAATCAAACAAAGAGAACAAGGCGTAACTGATAGGCTGTGAGTGCCAGGATGCAGCCCAGTTGGTACAATGCCTTCTGTCCTGCTGCGGGACACTGGGTTACAGATGCGCTACAGCGTCCTCATTTTATGTAGATTCTGAGGATTCAAATTTATTTCCTCGCACCTGCCTGGCAAGGTCTTTGCCCACTGAGCCATCTTCCAAGTCCCAATATATCTTTTATTTAATTATTTTTTCTCTTCCCCATACTAAAAAATACTTTTAAAAAAGTAGTGATTTTTTTTAATCTAGTAATTTCCTCTTCTAATCACATATCCTAGGAAAATGAATATTGCTAGACCTTTGTGTGATGAAATGTTCATTTCAGGGTTGTTTGCAGAAGAAAGCGTTTCAATGTCTCCAAACAGAAAGGCTAAGAGATGTGATTCTATCTAAATGGTACCACAGTGTGTAAATATTTAAGACCTTATTTCTAAAAGACATTATGAGAAAACGCTTGTGACATGGTCATGTCAGTAGAGGAGGAGAATGTGGAGTAGACCTCCCTGGGCGGGGTAGATTCTTCTAGAGAAAGATTAACAGGTGACATCTACTGATTTTTGGGGAAAATTCCTCCAAATACCTGACGGTAAAATCTGTTGCTTTTGCGTTCATGAGGAAACTAACAAACCAGAATCAGAACGTAAACACTCCCTCTCCCAGCTCATGAATTTTAGGAAGGTCTTAGTGTCTCTACATGAGGTGCTTGGAACATATAGAAGCCTTCTGTGAAGGTGGTGGAGCCTGGGATGCTACCAGCCTCTGGCGTCACATCATCCCACGTGTGTACTGAGGTGAGGGAAAGCATTAACAAATGGAAGAACAATACGAGAAGACCCAGGAGGTAAAAGCACTTCCCACCAAAGCTGATGACCCTAGCTCCCCTAGAGGAAGAGAACTTACTCCCACACTGTTTTTGATCCCCACAAATGTGCTGTGGTACACACACACACACACACACACTAAATTTCAAAATGTACAAATTTCAAAATATGGACTAGAGCGTGATAAAAAAAAATACCAGAATTCTTTACCCACAGTAAGTTCCAGGAATATTTGTTAATTGCCTGTTATTCCCCTGCCAAAGTAAAAGTTGTGTCTCATTGCGCATAACATCAAAAGTGGGTAAAAACTGCTAATTCTCTTGCCCACGGTGTCACCCCACCATGGCATCCAGGCTGTCTAGCATGGTAACTATCCTTTGCAAGGAAACAGTGGTTTCATGGGCAAGCTGGATGCTGGGTCTCTTCCCTAACCTTGATTCTCCCTGGGTACCCACAACCCCGGATGCTCAGAGGACACTGGAGTCGGCATCTGCAGGCAGGCGATGCTGGGAGGGGCCGCACAGCACTCGGTGCCTCTGTCCGGGCTGTAAGCAGGCTGTCCCTGCCCACTGCCCCGGGGTTGTGGCTCTTTATTATTTAGTCCAAGACTGGGTTGTTCTTTGTGGGGGGGCCAGCCATGATAAGCTAAGTATGGGCAGGTCACCCAAAGAAAGTTCTTTACTTCCAACCATTATCACCTACCAGAGCAGAACTGCATCCGTAAATTTAATAAGAGGCCTGAGTCTCAGTAGTTTACCCTGAGGCAATATCTGGTTGCAGGAGGAACCACAAGCTGAGGTTACCCAACCACCGCCCAAAAACAGACCATTCAAAGGAAATGCCTAACGTTCTAACAGCTGTAGATAGGGTCACCAGCCAGTGCACACTCACCAGGACACCCCTAGACAAATGTCATCCATTCAGAGGTCCCGAACCTCAGAAATCCCTCACCCCCACCTTTACTACTATAAAAAACCCAATTCTAATTAAGCTTGGGGCTCTCTGGTTATTCCAATACGCTGAACATGCAGACAGACTGAGTTTGCAAACTTGATTAAAATAAAGGCTCTTTACTTTTACATATGGGACTCGGTCTCCTTGTTGGCTTTTGCAGGGACCTCGTCGATTTGGGCATAACACTTTGCATGTGGGGTGAGCCCAGGTCTCACTCTACTTCTGAAAGTTGGCTAGATGCCAATCTTGGGAGAATGTGCACACACCCTGCTGTGGCTCCTAAGAGTAGGGTCACCCAAGCCAGACAGCCATTGATGGGAACAACAGTCTGAGAGTGCTTTTCAGTCCTGGAATCACTCTTCTTGCTGGCGCCAAGGAAGGTGGAGCAAAGCCCACCCACCATCTTTTCAGCCCTTGAATTAGATTGCAGTTTGAGAACATTGCCAAGCTTTCAGGGAGCAGTTGGGGAAACAGTGGGCACACAATAAACACTTTCCTCTGTGCATTGCACTCAGCTGGATGCTGTTAGGGGCCCGGGGTGACGCCTGCAGAGAAGCACAGGTCTGCAGGGCTATTTCCACCTGGCTGGTTCTATACTCTGGGCATGAGGAGTGGCTTTTCAGTTGCTTTCAAAGGCTTGTGGATAGACTTATGTTTTATCCACTAAAAGTGTCTCAGAAAGAGAGAATACGAAATTATCAGTTCAAATTCCCAGCCTTGGTGAACCTTTCTCACACTTCAGTCTGCCTAGAATCCACACCCGGGATTCTTTTATCTCCTAACAAGGCCTGAGCGGCCTTCTACTACAGGTAACAAATGTCCATCTTGTCCCTTTCTAGTCTTGCAGTCAGAGCTCAGACTTGTGACCAGTGAGTCTATCAGTGGGTATACCAGCTCCAAGCTTGAATCTGAATTCAGGAGGAGAAACCACCAGGATGCTGGTGCTAGGGACACTAGGGCTTGGGGAGACTGGGGCTCAGTGAGAGGTGGACAGAGAGATGCTGGGGTTCAGAGATGCTGGAGACTGATGGCCTCTCGCAGTGTTTGAAATAATGAGATCTAACCGTTCTTCCAGACCCCACTCCTCTGTTATGAGAGCTCACAGCAAGTTCTTTCATATCCAACAAACATTAGTAAATTACATAGTCTGGGGGTGAGAATCCAACTCTGTCCTTTCTAAATCTCTACCACCACTGAGAATTTGGGGTACCCAAATATCATAAAGGATATAGGAAGTGATGGGACCTAAATCAAAATCCAGAGACTGTCCCTGCTGAGTGACCACGGTCCTCTCCTCCCTTTCTCCAACCAATGTGGTGACATATTAAAACAAAACACAAATTACTTTTCAGGGCTGCCTACCATTAGTTCTCCTTTCTCTCATGCTCTTTCACCAAAATACATATTATAAGTATATATCATTTTTATGTGCTTGCAGAAGTCATTAAATAAAACCATCAAAGTGACTGTGCCCACTGGGACAGCTAGCATAAATGGTTTAGGGGTGTTTAGGGAGCAGATATTACTTCTGTGTATCATATGGGCACCAGGCAGGCATCTGGTGAGCCACACTCTCTCCTTCATAAGATAAAAACCTGTAAGCCACAGGAAGGTGAGTTACCCACCTGGGGTTAGGCCATCGATGCAACGCCTAGCAACCACTCAGACTCCCTGTGGCTGTGTGGGCTGTCTCGGGGTCATCACTGGCGATATTACTGCACTCAATCACAAGCCCTGAGTTCTGTGCTTTGAAAATGTTATAGGGATCTTTGAGCTGCTAGGGGCAAGGCTGAGAAAGCAACAAAGCATGACTCTGGGGTCCGCTTGCTGCTTAGTCATCAAGGGTATCTGTATTTTGTTTTTAATTTTACTTTTTAGATTTTTTTATTTTATGTGTGTGAGTGTTATGCCTGCATGTATGTCTGTGCACCACACACATACCTGGTGCCCTCTGAGGTCAGAAAAGGCCATCAGATCTCCTGGAACTAGAATTACAGGCTGTTGTAAGCCACTGGGTAGATGCTGGTTACCCAACCTGACTCCCCTGCAAGAACAGCAGGTGTTCTTAACTGCTGAGTCATCTCTCCAGCCCCTATATGAGGTTGGCTTTTTGTTGTTGTTGTTGTTACTGTTGTTGCTCTGGAAATCAAACCTAGATCCTCGCACATGCTAGGTAAGTGCTCTATCACTGAACCATAGTTCCGTGACGGATATTGCTTTGAATTAGCAGACTATGGGATTGGAAAGACGACTCAGTATTAAAGATCTTGTACAGCTCCTGCAGAGGACTCAAGTTCAGTTCCAAACATTCCCATCAGGCAACTCACAGCCACCTGTAACTCCAGCTCCAAGGGTCCCGCACTTCCAGCTTCCTGCAATCACGTGCATACACTGTACAGTGACATACACACATAAGTGAAAATAAAACATGGAAAGGGAGGGCTTTAAAATTAGTTAACATATGTGCCGGCTGGTTTTCTGTCAACATGACACAGCTAAAGTGTTCTGAGAGGGGGGACCCTCAATTAAGAAAATGTCTCCATAACACCAGGCTATAGGCAGGCCTGTAGGGCTTTTTCTTGTTTGCTTTTTATTTTTGTTTTTTGAGACAGGTTTTCTCTGTGTAGCCATGGCTGTCCTGGAACTTTTTCCGTAGACAAGGTTGGCCTTGAACTCAGAGATCTGCCTGCCTCTGCCTTCCAAGTGCTGGGATTAAAGACTTGGGCCACCATGCCCTGCTAGTAGGGCACTTTCTTAGTGGTTGATGTGGGAGAGCTCAGACCCTTGTGGGTGGTGCTGCCTTGGGCTGGGGTTCTGAGTTCTATGAGCAAGCCAGTAAGCAACAGCCCTTGATGGCCTCCAGGTTCCTGCCCTCCTTGAGTTCCTGTCCTCGCTGTTTTTGATGATGAACTCTTACATGGAATAGTAAATGAAATAAACCCTTTCCTCTCTAAGTTTCTTCTGGGCCTTTGGTCATGGCGTTTTATCACAACAGTAGTAACTCTAAGTAAGACAACAGACAATCTTTATCTCCGCTCAACCCCACCACCATGATTAACGATAAAAGCTGGGGTTGTTCCCACCGCGGGGCCAAGACTAGGTAGCCAGCTGCTGCTGCAGTTGAACACGATCATCCTGGCTGTGTGCGTCGTCTTAGGCTGTGCTGTGCTGCTGTAAACAGTGAGGTAACTCGTAACGAGCTGTCATGTTTTCTCACAATTATGAAAGCTGAGGAGCCCAAGACCAAGGGGACTCATGCAGCAAGGTCTTTTGGGACGGTAGCATCCTGGAAAGGCAAAGAGAGAAAGGGGACAGAGAAACAGAGCCTGAAGACATGCCAGCATGCAATGTTCCTGAGCCCCTCTGCAGGACTTAGTCAACATTTCTCCGAGCTTTTGGGAGTGTTGCCTGATGCTCCTCTCCTCAGAGCCTGCCCTTAGCACAAAGGTGCTGTTTCTCCAAGACTACTCTGCAGCCCTAACTCTAACCCTAAGGGCAGCCCCTCACTCGTGTCTGATCAATAGAGGGATGCAAAGACCCCGTCTGCTTAGGTCAGTTGGGCAGGCTGGTGAAGGGCTGACCTGTTCACACTGCAGCGAGGTTTGCTTCCTGGTCCCTGTGTGACCATTGCTTCCCTTACATTTTGTTGCTAAAAGGGAGTTGTAGAGAATTCGCTGATACCTTATGAAGGCAGAAATGTCGAGGATTTATGGGCCTCTATGTATCTTTTTAGAGAGTCATTTTGTTACCTGATGCAGTAGTACCATTTCCTATATAACCGGCATGTAGGCGTTGATGATGTCATCCTTCCCAGTTTCTGTTCCCAAGAATTCATTCTAGAGCAGCCAGATTATCGCTAAAATGAAAGGGAAGTGCAGGTTCTTATAGAAACCACCCCCATTATCGGTGGTGTCCCCTCCCTGAGGTGGGCACAACGGCATAGCCCCCTGAAAGCCACAGTTCACATTGGGCCCAAGAGTTTTGTACACTGTGTGCCTGTCCCCAACCAGAAACACATAGCAGGCAGCATGGGTGTGGATTTTAACTTCTTTATATTTCCATATGGTATATGATAAGTCCTTGTTTTGTAGTGTGAATGTGTGTTGGACCTTGGGTTATCTGCAATCATTTCTAACCCTGTGAAGTTATACCTAATACAGTAAATTAACTACAGTTCCTGGAAGTGGCATCCCTTGGTCAAGCAGACAGTAAGGGTGATGTGGGAGGTAAAAGCGCCCTTTCTTTGCCGGAGCCAGTGAGTGCCTACTGAACCTGATGAGCTCGCTGACCTTTGTCACCTTGAGAGGCGCCTAGCCTCACAGGGAACCTCTGACACAGAAGCTGTGGAGCCCCGACTTTCCAAGAACAAGATATTTTCCTGTGAACCTCAGTGACTGTACGCCACCACTCACAGCCTATGTCACTTTTATTTCTAGACTAGTCAGTTGTCACTGGAATTAATTAAACTGGCATTCTACCCATCCCTATGAGACCCGCACAGCTCTCTCTAGAATGAGGGGTTAGCTAGCCGTGTGCATCTGTGGCGATACTGATGTCTGGTTTGCAGCTTCAAATGCCGCAGTGTAACAGGAAGGGCAAGAGAGAGGCTGTGTTTGTAGGAGAGGGTGTTTCTAATAAGGGAAAGGGTAGGAAACTGTAGAGTAATAACTCAAAGAAGCAGATGGCTCCAGGACTGTGCTCTGGAAGCCCCTGTCTTCACCCAAAGGAGGTTTTGGCACATACTGGCCTTCCTGTATCTCAGCTTAGTGTGCCTGGGCAGGTGGGGTGAACATTACACAGAAGTGGATCTCAGATCATAGGAACAGATGCAGTTCCTACCCTCTGTTCCTAGTAGGGCTGATGGTCAGTTTCCACCATCTCCAGACAAAGCAGAATGCTCTTCGAATGACCCCTTAGTAGACTCGAGTTCAGCACTATAGTGAAGAAAGGAACTGGAGTTCTAGCCACAGGACCTGTCTGAGGAAGAAAGACTCTCTCATGGGGATTAGTGATGAAGTCTGAGACTGTCCCAAAAAAGTCCAGGACTGCGAGAAGGACAGGAAAGGGGGAGCAGAAATTGCTCTTCTTATCACTGTGACTGGATCCCAGACAGGAAGCCACTCAGAGGAGGAGTTGTTTAACTCACATGACAAAGAAGAAATGGCAGAGTTCATGGAAGCAGAAGTCTATGACTGGGACTCCACACACCTCAACAATCAGAGAACAGAGACGCTTGGATGGCACCTGGGTCAGCCATAACCCTTAAAGCCCACTTGCCTAGTGCCCCAGTACTTCAGGAAGGCTCTACCTCCTAACAGTTCCACAATCTCCTCAAACAGTGACACCAAATGTTCAAACACAAGAGCCTGTGAGGACATTGTCAAACTATAACGATGAGGAAATGAATGAACAAATAAACATGGCCCTTTGCACCATGCCCACCTCCAGGAGTTAGCGTAAGGTTACACCTACGTCCTTGACCAACATATTGCTTCCCAGCTCCGCTACACCCTGCAGAACAGACTGTCCTATCTGCACAACAGTAGGGCTCCTTGAAGTACAGGCAGGTGATGCACAATAATGCTTTGGTCCAGAACAGACTGAGCACACAGCTGTACACCACAAAGATTACAGGGCATGATGCTGCTACAGCCATCTTAGTGTGGGTAAAGTGCGCTCTGTGCTGGTCAGATTGTCCAGTGGTGCCTCCCTCAGAATGCCTCCTTGTTGTTGACCAGTGTGGCTGTATTTCTCCCTTACAGCGAGCACAAGCTGATCTTCTAGGTGACAGATAATGGGGAGCACAGTGAAGAGGACTGACTCTCCTGGGGTGTATCAGCTATTTTTCTATTACTATGATAAAAACCCCATGACCAATGCAACTTTGGGAAGAAAGCGTTTATTTGGATTTATGATTCCAGTGGGCTAAAAAGTCCATCACCATCAAAGCAGAGAGGAGGCAGGATGGCAGGGGCAGCAGCTGAGAGTTCACATCTTGAACTATGAACATACAGTAGAGAGAAACAAAGTCCTGGGAGGGCAAGACCTTAAGCTCTCAAAGCCCTGACCCAGTGACACTCTTCCTCTAGCAAGGCTATATATCCTAGAACCACCCAAACATCACCACCGACTGGGAAACAAGGATTTACATGTCCAAGACTCGGGGTGGCATTTATCATTCAAACCACCATACCTAATCAAGGAAGGAGTTTGTGGGTGCCTATGGCCGTCCCAGGGACTATCTGGGTGCTATACTGTAGGGAGATGTAGGTAGGACTCACCAGAGGATCCTGCAGCTCAGGAGAGGTGCAGCCCTGTAGGGGTGGCCCATCCAAAGATGTGAGACTTGTGGAGGGCAAGGAATTCTTACAGACTCAAGGGCATCTTACTGAATTCCTGGCTCCTAAACCAAAATAGCTAATAAAAACTATCAATAATGATAATGATTGGTGTGGGAAGTCCTTCTATGTGTTGCTTTTATTGGTTATTAATGAATAAAGCTATTTTGGCCAGTGGCTTAGCAGAACATAGCAAGGCAGGAATTCCAAACAGATAGATGTAGAGAGAGAGTAGGCAGAGTAAAAGAGATGCCATGTAGCTGCCAGAGGAGACAGATGTGCTTTGGAACCTTGCCAGTCGGCCATGACCTCATGATGATGCACAGATTAATAGAGATGAGTCAATTTAAGATTAAGAGCTAGCTAAAAATACGCTTAAGCTATTGGTCAAACAGTATTGTAATTAATAGAGTTTCTGTGTGATTATTTCAGGTCTGGGCAGCCAGGAAACAAACAAGCAGCCTCCATCTACACATGATAGAAATCACAAGACAGCCATCCATGAAGAGGCTACAATTATCCAATCTTGTCAAGTGTTTCTGTGAGGTCATATCTGTTTCAGGGTTTTCACAAATACATGCCCCAGAAGCATGGGGTACAGTCTTGTGTGGTGTTTCTAGTACTGTGACACTAACCTCCTGTGATTTGTTTAAGGCTTATTCTGCCGCCAGCCAAGCAAGGCCATTCCTCTTAGTAGATCTGAAGTCCCACTACTTCCTTGTCTATTCCCACTGTGACAGTTAGATTTCTGCAGTTTTTCTACTATCATTAAGTGGTTTGAATTGGTATGGCCCTATAGACTCATGTTTGAATGCTTGGCCTACAGGAAGTGGCACTATTAGGAAGTATGGCCTTATTGGAGTAGGTGTGGCCTTGTTGGAGGAAGAAAGAGTGGGGGCAGGCTGTGAGCTCTCATATGCTCAAGGTATGCTCAGTGTGGTACACAGTTCACTTCCTGTTGCCTGTGGATCAACATATAGAACTCTCAGCTTCTTCTCCAGAACCATGCCTGCCTGCATGCCACCATGTCCCACCATGATGATAATGGACTAAACCTCTGAAATTGTAAGCCAGCCCCAATTAAATGTTTTGCTTTTTAGGCTTTTTTTTTTTTGGTATATTCTGGATACTAATCCTCTGTCAGATATATATCTATAAATGTTTTTCTCATTCTGTAGGCTGCCTCCACTCCGTGATGGTGTCCTTTGCTACACAGAAGCACTTTAGTTCAATGAGGTCCCATTTATTCACTGTTGGCCTTAGTACTGGTGCTACCGGGGTCCTACTCAGAAAGTGCTTTCCTGTGCCAATGAGTTTGGGATTATCCCCTACCTTCTCCTCTGCCAGATTCAGATGACTGCGCCTTATTTTGAGGTCCTTGATCCATTTGGAGGTGCGTGTTGAGTGAGAAAAGGGCGACTATCTCAAAAAAATGAGCGGCTAGGGAGATGGTTCAGTGGCTAAAGGTGCTTGCTGTCAAACCTGAAGCCCGGAGTCCCAGATGACAGGAGAAAACTGATTCCTGCAAGCTGTCCTCTGACCCCCACAGGCATGTGTGTCGTATCTGTGTGTACACACATAAGATCTCACACGTATACTATCTGTGTATATGTACATACACACACAATAAATAAATGTAATAAAAATGTGTAAAGAATGGTAACAGACACAATTTTTTTTAAAAAAATGAGTTGGAGAATTGATTAAGGAAGATACTCCACACGTTCTGGCTTCCTTGCCCATCCTCAAGAGAAAGTTTTCCTGCACCCACGTGTGTGCAGGTGTAAGCACATACAAGCACATGCTTGTGCACACACACACACACACACATATACACATACTAAATAAAAACAAAAAAAAAAGAAACCAGTTGTGTCCATATTCTAACCCTTCAGGAGCCAGGGGGCACTTACTGTTTAATCTGATCTTGGTCAAAGTTTGTCATTACAATCGAAATACTTCTCAGCCAAAGGCGAGCAGAGTGAGCCTGGACCAGGCAGCTCTAATCTGTGAGCAGGAGGCAAACCAGGATCAAGCCCTAAGAAGGGGGCTGTGCAGCTTCGAGGCCCTGGGGATAGCTTATTAGAAGCCTCGTACGGGAGGCTCAGGAGACAAAACCATTTCCTCCTCGATTCACACTGGTGGGTTGGCACAGTGCCTCTGCATGGACCAACCAGAGTGGGACTGTGGAGCACCGAGGGATAGAGATATACCTGGAGGGTGGCCTTAACATTACTGAACATAACTCGAGATGATTGTTCTCTGAGTCATAGTTGCTTTGGATAGTGAACCTGACTGTTCGAAAAGTCTGTGGCCTTCAAAGGCAAATGAAGGTGGGGATGTGTCAGACTCCCCACTGTACCAAGATGCTCTGTTGACTCAGGACCCAAGGGACTGTCATTCTAAAGCTGGTCGTAGTGTCTTTTCTGTATTGGAAATGTCCCTACCTGAATCCATCAGCATCTTCACACAGGAGCCACACCTGTGAAGACCAACAGCAGGGAAGCTTTGTAGTCAAGCCAAACCCAGACTTCCTGACAGCCCCACACCCATGCAGATGAAGGAAGCACCTTCCCCTCGCTCAGCCCCAATGGATCCTTGCTGGGATTTTAATTGCTCCCTCAGGATTGAGCAGTAGCTCCTAGAAATGTCATAGAGTCCTGGACCGGCAAAGGAGTAAGTGATATTGTCACTTAATCTTGCAGGGTGAGATAAGTCCTTTAGTCTTTGGGGAAAAGTGAAAAATAGACCAGTCTCGGGGGGTAGGCCCGGCAGCAGACACAGTTTTAAACTCAGCTGCAGCCCTGAAACTCGATGCTGGGTGAAGAACTGGGGTGCAGATCCAAGGCTCACAGTGACCTCAGGACCAACAGAGCAGATGGCCCTCTGCTGTCTTAATGGAGGCTGGGTATAATCAGTAGACAAGGAAGAGTCACTCACTGTGGTCCAGCTGCTGTCCCTGGTGGCTTCCCTGTACCACCTCTGCCTTTGTACAGAGACAGGCAGCCCACGTCTACATTCTGATTCTCACATCCAAGCCGTTTGTCCTTCCCCAGAGCTAGCAGCAAGCAGGGCAAGGGGATCCTTGCATCCCCTGCTCTGTCACCAGACTTCTTTCGGTACCAATAGCTACAACATAGAAAGAGGGTATAGTAGTTCATTTTGCATTACTACAATGAAATGTCTGAGGCAAGCTAACTTTATCGAGAAAGGAGGTTTGTTTAGCTCACAGATGGGTCTAGGGACTCAGGGGTATGATGCCAGCATTAGCCAGGCTCTGGTGAGGACCCCATGGTGGGCAACATCACAATGGCAGGTGCCTGTGGGAGGAAGAGATCACGTTTTAAAATACGAAGTCAGCGAGCATCAGGGCTCAGGCTCACTGCTAATGAACTTGCCACACAGAGAGCTCAGGGTTCCCCGAGAATGGGCAGCACTAACTGGACCTAGTGAGCCATCATTAAAGGAAGACATGAAGTTGGGAGGGCTGGAGAGATATGCTAGTAGCTGAAGAGGGGAATGGTGAGCAGATATGCTCATGTTTCATTTTTTTCATTATTTAAGATTTTTTATACAATATATTTTGATCATGATTTCCGCCCCCCCTCAACTCCTCCCAGATCCTCCCCACCTCCCAACCCTCCCAATTTTATGTTCTTTTTATTTCTCTCAAGAAAAAAAATACCTGAAAATTAAAACAAACAAAAGATCAATAAGATGAAAACTTACAAAATGAAACAAAAAAAAGTCCATTTATGTTGGCCCAACTACTCCTGGGCGTGGGGCCTGCCCCAGAGTGTGGTTGATATTCCCAATGAGAACTATAGAAGAAAAATGATTTTCCTTTTCCCAGCAGGTATCAACTGCAGATAGTTGATTGGTCAGGGCGGAACTTTGTGTCTACTTCTCCCTCTCAGTGCTGGGACCCTTGTGCAGGTCATGTGTACACTACCACCGCCTCTGTGAATTCATATGTACATGGGTCTTGTTGGTGAAAGATGCTAGTTCTTAGAGGTCATACAGGGGCCCCCTTAGGACTGAACCTCCTTGTAGTGAGGGGAGCGGGCCTGCTTTTCATCCTGCCCCGCTCCCACACAGCTAGCTTAGTCCCAGAAATAACAACACACAAATTGTATTCATTTAAACACTGCCTGGCCCATTATATCTAGCCTCTTCTTGGCTAACTCTCACATCTTGACTATGTTAAAGTTAAAGCCTTCTTTGTTGTTGTTGTTGTTGTTTTTTAAACAGAAAAAGGGAAAATGATGTAGTGGGTCTTCTATCTATCTGTTATTTCATTGGTTAATTAACAAAGAAACTGCTTGGCTTGATAGGTCAGAACATAGGTGGGTGGAGTAGACAGAACAGAATGCTGGGAAGAAGGGAAGTGAGTCAGACGCCATGCCTCTCCTCTCCAGGGCAGATGCAATGGAGCCAGCCGCCAGGTCAGACATGCTGAATCTTTCCCAGTAAGCCACCACCTCGTGGTGCTACACAGATTATTAGAAACAGGTTAACCAAGATGTAAGAATTAGCCATTAAGAGGCTAGAACTAATGGGGAAAGCAGTGTTTAAGTGAATACAGTTTGTGTGTTGTTATTTCTGGGGCTAAGCTAGCCGTGTGGGAGCCGGGCGGGATGACAAGCAAGCCTGCGCCTCATCACTACAAAACCTCCTAGCCTCCTCTGCTGTGTGGTGATGGTGATGAGTCTCTGTGGTGACTGCTGCCCACTGTTGCTTCTCCAACTTCAGTTAGGAATAGCCTGGATCTGTCAGCACCAGATCTGGACAACTGGAGAAAGCTTGGCCAAACACTTCCCTTCTATCCACCACCTCTGGCTCTTACAATCTAAGAAAAAAAAACTTGAAAATTATAAACAAAAAAAGACTGATGGGAAGGGCTCCACCCTTCTCTGAGGATCTATATGCTGTTAATGGTTGTTACGGAGTCAATTTCTTCAGTGGTGTATCCATTGGTAAGATCCCCATGCTCCTGTAAATTGTCCCTCAATTATGTTCCTTTAAGCAACCCTAATGGAACTCATTGGGTCACACACAAAAGAGGCATAAAAGTAGAAGGGGGGCTATATGGAAAGAGAAGGGGTTCAGCAGGAGTGGGAGGGAAACTTAAGAGGGTTATGGGGTGAATATTATGAAAATACATTTCATGTTATGGAAATGGCATAGCAAAATCCATTATTATACATAATTAATGCTAACAAAACATTTTATAAAGCTTTGAATGAAACTACATCATATTGATTTAAATGCTTCTTTTTACTGAGTGCATATGGTGTGTGTGAGCGCAATCACACACATGTCATGAGAGTATGTGGAATCCAGAGGACAACTTTTGGAAGTTGATTGTTTACTTCCACCTGCTGAAACAGAGTCTCTGTTGTTGTTGCTGTTCTGTGAACTCGAGGCTGGCCGTGGACTCTAGGATGGCTGTGGACCCTAGACTGGCCATGGATTCTAGGCTGGCCATGGACTCTAGGCTGGCCATAGACTCTAGGCTGGCCATGGACTCTAGGCTGGCCATGAACTCTAGGCTGGATGTGGTCTCTAGGCTGGCCATGGTCTCTAGGCTGGGCATGGATTCTAGGCTGGCCATGGACTCTAGGCTGGCCGTGGACTCTAGGCTGGCCGTGGACTCTAGGCTGGCCGTGGACTCTAGGCTGGCTGTCCTGAAAGCTTCTTGCTGTTCTGGATCTGCCTCTATGTGGGTGTTGGGGATTGAACCTGGGTCCTTTACAAAAGCAGCAAGTGCTCCTAACCACTGAGTCTTCTTTTCATCACCCATTTTCTTTTTCTTTTTTTTTTCTTTTTTTTTAAGATTTATTTATTTATTATGTATACAATATCCTGCCTGCATGTGTCCCTGCAGGCCGGAAGTTGGCACCAGATCTTATTAGAGATGGTTGTAAGCCACCATGTGGTTGCTGGGAATTGAACTCAGGACCTCTGGTAGAACAATCAGTGCTCTTAACCGCTGAGCCATCTCTCCAGCCCCATCACCCATTTTCTTGTTTTCTTAAGTACATTACAGTGTTTGAGTGAGCTTTGGACAAACACGATGTGTAAATAACTACAGTTAAATAGCTGTTGGGTTTTATCTGCGACTGATGCCTGGGAACTGTGCCATTCCTGCAGGGCCTTGCTGCCCAGCTCATCCTCCTTGTGCTCCAGACTTCTCTGCCCTACTCCTGTCCCCAAAGGGATGCTCTCACCTTCCTCGTGTGACAGAATCCACACTACAGCATACTTCCTCCTCATTAAGCCTCCCTTCCCCATTGCAGTCACTTATCTCCATGGCTGTCCCCTGTTTGAGGGTGTGTGGTGAGCTTGGCTGTAGAACCATTAAAGTGACATGCCATCTTCTAGGGACTAGGGTTTTATACCACGCAGGCCAAATGACTGGTTTAAGAAGTATTCTGCAGGGATGGAGAGATGGCTCAGAGATTAAGAGCACTGACTGTTCTTCCAGAGGTCCTGAGTTCAATTCCCAGCAACCACATGGTGGCTCACAACCATCTGTAATAAGATCTGGTGCCCTCTTCTGGCATGCAGTAATACATGGAGGTAGTACACTGTATTGTATACATAATAAATAAATCTAAAAAAAAAGAAAGAAATCTTTTTTAAAAAATGAAAGAAGTATTCTGCAAAGCTGGACTGTGGTGGCATACACTTTTGATTGTGGCACTCAGGAGGCAGAGGCAAGCAGATCTCTTAGTTCAAGCCTATCCTGGTATACAGAGTGAGTTCCAGGACAGCCAGGGCTACACAGAGAAACCCTGTCTGGAAAAAAATGAAAATAAGAAGGAGGAGAAGACAAAGAAAAAAAAGAAGAATTTTGCAAAATCTAGTTAAGAAACTACACAGATTTATTTTACACAAAAAGGAAGGGAAGGAGGGAGGGAAGGAAGGAAAGAAAGAAGAACTATTCCCTCTTGGGGAAAAGCACTAGCAAGGACACAGAAATAAAAGTCATTGTTAGTTTGTGGGTTTGAAGAATCAGCAGTGTCACGGTGCCCATGTAACCCACAGCAGTCTGCAGTACCCACCAAAGCAGCAAGCCTGCGCTCAGAGAGAGGACCAGGGTGTCATCTGGACTCCCAGGCTCATGCAAGATCGTCTGCAATAGCCAAGCTGCGGAGTGAACCCAGCATTCACCGGTAGATGAGTGGATAAGGAAACCATGACATACTCACACAAAGGAATGCTACTCAGATATAAAGAATGGAAAAAAAATCTGTCATTAGCAGCAACATGATGGGAACTGGAGGGCATTACATTAAGTCTAAGAAACCAGACTCAGAGCTAGGCATGACCTTGTCTGCCTTTAATGCCAGCACTCTGGAGGCAGAGGAAGGAAGAACTCTGTGAGCTCAAAGCCAATCTGTTCTGCATAGTGAGTTTCAGGGTAGCCAGAGTTACATACAGAGACCATGTCTCAATACAAACAAACAAAAGAATCCAGACACAGAAACATAAACAACACTTATTCCCACCCACAGGCTGAAAATGTAAGAGCTCCCATGTCTGTAGCAAATGTATGGGATGCCTGAGATTCATGTTCCTGTGGATTTTTCAAAGCAATCAGAAAAGGACATTTTGACTGTTCTTAACACAAGGAGTCAGTGCTTGAGATGACAGCTATGCTAATTACCCAGAAGACATCACTGCACATCTTATATGTAGCTGTGAGTATTTATACACATTGAAAGAACACATTACAACCCCAAATATGTACAGTTCTGTATCTGTCAACAATTAAAAAGACCCAAGGGGATCCAACACCCTCTTCTGACTTCTGCAGGCACTGCATGCATTTGGTGCACATATATACCCAGGCAAAACAGTTATACATATAAAATAAAAATAAGCAAATCTTTTCTTAAAACTAACTATCTGCTGGAGCTGGGGCAATAACTCAGTGATTGTGAGTACTTGCTGCTCTTGTGGGTGACCCAGCTTCCCAGGACCCAAATCAGCTGGCTCACAAGTGCCTGTAATTCTAGTACCAGGAGATCTGATGCCCTCGTCTGGTCCATGGGGCATCTGCACATACTCAGAAATAAATAGTTTTTAAAGAGCTACAGATACCAATGGGCTTCCTAGCACCAGAAGAAATGTTGTATGCTCCATCTTTGGGTCCTGATGGAGGGGGATGGGCAGAAGCACAGAGCTGTGACCCTGCCAGTGTCCTGGAGGACCCCCAATCCCTTCCTGTTCCTCATACAGAAACTCCCCTGGGGGCTGCCCTTCTCTGTCTGTTCTGCAGTTTCACACAATGTTCTGAAATGTCATACTGCACCTGTGTGAACAAGCTGTTCACGGGGGGGGGGAGATTGCCCCCCTGTCTAGCCCCTGCAGACAGCCTCCCATCTCCTGGGGGACACTGTGACATTGCCGGCTCATATATCTATCCAGACTGGATCCTGCTCTCTCTCCCACACCAGTGCGTCTCAGCTGGACATTCATGGGATGTGTCAGAAGACTCCTTTTTTTTTTTTCTCCTTGTAGTGTTTGGGCCCCGGCAAGTGAGAGATTTGGGGTTGACAAGTTGTTTGCCTCAATGAAAATGTGTGTTTTCTGCCTTACATAAGGCATTGGGGAAACCAGATGTAGCCCTTTGAATATTTATGGCCTCGCAGCTTCTTTTATTAATAATTCATAGTGCATAGTTGTGTCTACCCATCAACAGGGTTATGGAGCAAGAAGGGACAGGGAGAGTCCCCCTCCTCCCCTTGCCCTGGAAGTCCCTACACCCGGAGCAGACAGATGGGCACCGCATGCCTTGTTTTGTTCACCCTGCGAAAGATAATAAAACACACTTTGCTGGAATTTTCTATAACAAGCCTTGATTACTTTAATAAACCCATGGGGGGACTCATCAGGAAGCACGCAGCGCTTTCCCAGCCAGGCTTCAAAGAGAAACATTTGGCTGCTTTTGTCATTATTGGGCCAAAAAATTGTTGCTAAACTAGTCTATTTGAAATACATTTAAAAGGGCCCTTTGCCACCCAAAGCTTGGTCTCCAGCTCAGGTAGCTTTCAAGGTTACAAACACTTTTGTTTCTGATTGAAATTCGATTCTTGACATGCATGTCAAAAAATATCTTAAAAGAGAAACTAGCAAGTCACCTGGCATGTAACCCAGACAGGTAAGCTCCGGTTGTGTGGCCTGAAGTCAGGTCCTTATTAAATTGGTACCATGTGGCATTGTGAAGGTGGCATCGTGAAGGTGACATCTCTGGAGTGGTAGTGTGAGGTGCGGCATGAGGTCACATCATAGGGCAGCATCGTGCTGCCTGCCTTGCCTTCTTTCATAAAGTCCTTCAAGGGGAGTTGTGTTATAACCCCCCTTTCTCATAGTTTATACAAGCACCTGAGCTCGGTGATGCTCCATGCTCTCCGGATTGACAGTAAAGTTGTGTCTCCATTTTTCTCTTACTAAAAACAGTTTAAAACACATCGCAGCTTCATTTGGTCCAGCACACCCCTGGCACACAAAAATCCCTGGATTCAATTCCCAGCATCTTGTAAACCAGGCATATGGGACACACCTGCGGTTGTTCTTAAAATGTTGGCGGATCCCCGACAGGCTCTTGGAGAATCAGCGAGCTCCAGCGGATCCCCAGCAGGGCGGGCGGGTGCCAGAGTCCGGCACCTGAGCAGTAGCAGAGTTCCCAATGGCGAGCGGGCGCGTGGGTAGGGACATGTGACAGACACATAGTATAAAATCATAACTGAGCCTTTATTACTTAGAGGAGAGAGAGAGAGAGGGAAAGAGAGAGAGAGACAGAGAGACACACGTATGCACGCCAAGAGAACAGGAAGAGAAGAGAGCGAGTTGGCGGCGGGAAGGTCAGAGATAGTGGGAGTGGGCGTGGCTTGTCTCCCAAGGATTCAGGAAACCACAACACCTGCAATCCCAGGAATTGAATTGAGTCTCTCCTGGCAGAGACCATCGTCCTGCTCTCCACACACAGCTCCTAGGAAGACAAACCCTACCAGCACCTTTCAGGAGCTTGACCTCATCTTTGGAAAGTGGAAGTCCTGTCCCTGAGACATCCCTGCTTCCTCCATTCTTTTTCTTCCTGGAACCAAAACAATTCTCATATTAGGACTGGGAGACAGCCTAGTCAGTAAGGATGCTCTCTGTGCAAATGTGAAGACCTGAGTTCAAATCCCCAGAAACCAAGTAAAAAGTCATATATTTGCTTGTGCAACCCTAGACTTGAGGGGCAGAGATAGGTGGATCCTAGGAGCTTTCTGGCAAGTGAGTCTAGCCAAAATCGTGATCTTTCGGTTCTGTGAGCAGCCCTATCTCAAGGCAATAAGGGAGAAATAACAGATGATATCCAGTGTTCTTCTCTGGCCTTCACATGTGCACACATCCATGTGCCTGTATACACCACACACACACACAACCTTACTCTCTCTTCTCCTCAGGTTCATCTCTGACTCTGATACAGTATCACTCAGACTATAAGACTCAGCTTCACTTCAGAATGTGATCTTATTTTTGCTGCACAGCCTGAGTCTCTTTTGAAAGAGAAGGTCCCTTCCCTCAGGGTAACATCCAGTCTTTATCTTCAGCAGTACAAAAATCAAACAAGAAAACCCAGACATGACTTCCTAGAGCTGTCAATCATCTCAGGTTGGCTTTTTAGCCGGAAAGAGAGCAAAGTCTTCAAAGACAGCTGTGATCATCTCAGGCATTTCTGAGCATCCTGGGGGGCTCCCTGCTGTGGAGGAGGGAGTCACAGACAAGAGCTTTCTGTGTGATACAGCCATTCAAGGCTCTGTTTAAGTAGACTCAAGTAACTGGGCATGACACCCAGTGCTTTGGGAGGGTAGAGGCAGAAAAACTGAGTCCAAGGCAACCTTGACTTCACAGTGAGTTCGTGGCCAGCCTGGGTTACAGGAAGCCTGAGAGAGAAGGAGAGAGGGGGAGTTTGGGAAGTCCTTTCAGACTCTCTTGGGACTTAGCCTTGTCTTCTCAAAACTCCTGCCCTGGTGCCCCTCCAATTGAATTGGAATTCCGGCAGATAGATGGATGCCCTGGTGTCTAGGGAGGAAGCAGCATACCTGTGTGCCTGGAACGCATTCACAGACAGCATTTTCCTTGAAAAGTGTGTGCCCGACTTGTGTTGTGGGTGAGCAGCCATGGTGTTGGTCCACACATCAGGCCGTGATTTGGTCAGCACCATGGAGAGAGGGCAGACAAAGCCACTGAAAAGTAGGTGCAGAAAGTCAAAACTGTGGAGGCTTTGCTTGCTGTTGAGAGCTGCCTGGCGAACTCACAACCAAGCCCAGATGAAGAAGGCCTAGCACATTAGGGAGGCAGGACTCTGGAAGTGTCCATAAAGCCATTTCCAGACAGGATTAGCAGAGGGTACTAGCCTAGGCTGGCCCCACACTTTTGATCCAGACACCCAAGTGCTGGGATTTACAAGTGTGTGCTGCTATGCTCGGCTTGAGGACAAAAGGGGCTGTCACAGATGTCTTCCATGTCACTCTTTCTCAACTGTGCATCTGCAGTCATTGATATCACCGCCAAACTAGCTTGTTTGCTCTTTGTGGTCTGAGGGAGTGTGGATCATGGGCTTCCGCATGGTTTCTGGTGTCAGCACTAGCAGGGTTCCCAGGTGGAGCAGGGCCATGGACCCAGACAAGGCTCTCCAGTGCAACAGGAACCATGGGCCCCAACAGGGCTTCAGGCTGCAGTGTAGATCACAGACATCTGTGTGGCCACCAATATGAACACAGACTGGACCTCAGTGAGGCCACTGATCCAGACATGGCCCTCTGCAGCAGCACAGACCTGGACATCACCATGGCCTGAGGTGGCAGCACAGGCCACTCAGATCAGTATGGCCCCCAGTGGCAGCATGGTCCATGAACATCAACCTGACTTCAGGCTGCAGGACCTTGACCCAGACATGACCCTCAGTGACAGCCTAGACCCAGATTCCACCACAGTCTCAGGTGACTGCAGGTCACTCACATCAGTATGGTCCCCAGGGAAGCCCGTCCCATGGTCATCAACATGAACATCCAAATGTCATTAGGTGATAACATGGTCTTGGACATCAACCTGGGCCTCAGCCACATCAGGACCACTGACCCACACATGGCTCTCCACAGCAATACAGAACATGGTAGTCCTTTGAGGAGGTCCAATCCAGAAAGTGGACCTCATCTTGGGCTTCTGTCATTTCCCAGAACTAGGGTGATCTTGAGGCCAGGGAGCTTGCTTAGGAGCTAAGTCTACACTCTGCTTAAGCTCTGGTCTGCTGCACACTATCCTGTCAATCCTACTGGGCAATGACGACCCACCATTGACCTCAGCCCCCTCTCACACCTATCACCGCTGTCACATGACCAGTCCCACCTCTCTCCACGGTGCACCCCCACTCTGCTCCTGCATCATTCCCATCTCTCCATCACGCGTCCCCTCCCTACAGCAGCACATGACAGGCCGTTCACACCTGTTTGAGTGATGCTCATCACGTTTTTTTTTTTTTCAAAATGCAGGAGCTTTATTAAAATCAACCTATTCTCAATGTCATTAAGATTATTAAATTTATTTAGGGAAACATGCCACATTCAGTGACCTAGAGCCCACAGAGGCACACCAGAGACAGAGTACACAGAACACGGGCAGCCCCTCAGGTTGCTGAACTGAAAGGGACTATGGACGCTTCAGGAGTTAGGTACCAGAAGGCGAGAAGTCTGCACAGGGGACCTGGTGTTACCTGCTCTAAGGTCCTTTCCTGTATTTGGTCCCATATGACAGAGCAAGGCTGTGGGTTCTACGGCAGTGCTACACCCAAGCCTGGGTCTCTAGCATGAGCCTTGGTTCTTGGCACTGAAGAGGCCTTCAGTAATTAAGAACGAAGAGACTGACCAAACAGGTATATGTCCTGCTCCCTGTTAAGCCCACTCCTGCGATACCAAATTGATTATAAGATTCTAGGAGCCCGCCCCTCCTTCAGTGAAACGGCACAGGCCTGGTGAAGAGTTCCAGAATGGCTGGTGGTGCAGATGCTGCAGGTCACAGAGCATCGGGACAGTCAGGAGTACTCAGTGAGCAGCACTCCAGAAGGTTCTATGTCATCACGTTTTTTTAAAGTCATCTTTTATTGTTTTAAAGACTCACGGGGAAATGTGATTCGTTAGAAAACAAGCAAGCCAAAAACAAAAGGACAACAAAACAGGAGCTGGCGCTCAGGAGGCAGAAGCACGTGGATCTATGTGAGTTCAAGGTCAAGCCGGTCTACATAGTTCCTGATCAGCCAAGAGTGCATAGTGAGACCATCTCAAAAGAAGAAACAAATATCTTGAGTGTGCTAAACTTTTGGCTAGTGTTAAGAATTCCAGCAAATGTGAGTAGAGCTGCTGGCAAGTACTGGCACAATAGACCTTCAATCTCTAGCTGGAACCTCAGCCAGCAGGCATGTGCTTGGTTTGGAGAGGAAATTAAGGGCCTATGAATTGGCCATAAACATGACCCTACCTTGCTGGTTGTGCCTTGGCACTGAGGAGGAAATTTGGCAAGTAGAAGAAACTTAGCTCCAACAGCATCCAGGAAGTGGGGAACTAGGGAATCTACTATCACCTGGAGCAAAGACTGGTTCCCACTGTCAGCATTGCAGCTCAGACGGAAAGGGATCCTAGCAGTCAGGAGCCCAGGAACACTAAGTGTTAACAGCTCACATGGAAAAAGCATTTTGGCAATCAGGAGCCAATACCACAGGTCACAGTAAGTATAGCAGCTTGCAATGCTGCTCTAGGGAAAGGTTTCTCCCAATGTAACAAACAGGTCAGCTCCGGCAGGGAACGGCCTCAGCAAAGTTGTTAGAGTTCTCCTCCAGTCCCCCAGAGTATAACAACTCCGCTCTACCAGGGGAAGGTTTAAAGTGTTACAGCCTTGTTCCACTCTGCTCGGCCCAAGCTCCGCCCTGGCAAAAGAAGGTCTCACCCAAACCTCATTCAAGAGATGTATTGGGAGGGAAGGATCCAGGAGGGTGGCTGCCTGTGCCAGGGTAGAAAAAAGCAACAGCAAATTGAACAGGTGCTGGGCTTATCTAGGGCTTCTTGTGGGCGGAGGTTTTCCAGGGAGACGATTTTCAGGATGGAAATTGGTCAGATTTCAGTCCCTTGAGCTCAGAATGGCAAGATCTCATGCTTAGGGACCAGTTGGTTGTCTGCTCATGGGGCTGGTTTGTTTTCCTGCTCAAGGAGTGGTTAGTTTTCTGCTTAGTTGGTCAAGGGAAAGTTGTTTCTTTCAGTGGCCCTTTTTAGCCTTTTGGCTCTAATTTCAGAGCGAGGACATATTTCTTTTACTTGCTCTAATTCTAGGGCCAAAGTGTGTTTCTTTTGCATTGGTTTCAGGACCAGGGTGGGTTTCTTTGGCTGCTCCTCTAACCCTGCACCCACCATCACACTGAGGCAGGCTGCATCAGGATGGCTAAGCGACCTGGCACCCACTTTTGGATGGAGCTATACACACACCCCTCTCCTAACAGTATACCTGGTGACCTGGAGATGCAGGACCCCCCACCTGTATCAAACAGCCTGCACATCCCACCTCAAATGGTGGAGTAAGCCAATGGTGGCACATGCCACAAAACAAAAACAAAAATAGGAAGTAAATTGCTCCTACCTAGCACCCCTGTGGTAACTTCTTTTCGTGGTTAGTTTCTGTTAGCATTCAGGCATTATACTGGCCTGCCCTTGGGGACCTGGCAGGATGCATAATCCTTGTGCGCATGTGCCTCCTAGTACTCAGGCAGTCCTCTGGCCTGCTCGGGATCCTGGCAAGGTCATCTGCTACAAACCTCACTACCTAGACCACCTGCTGGCGTGCTACCTCCTGTTAGGAAAGGCAGGTTCTGCTCGCCTCTTGGCTCTTCTCTTGTCTCCAGAGGCTGCACTGTGCATCTCTTCCTTCCCCTCCCCCAATAAGCCCTGCATTGGTCACATGCGTGAGTCTCTCTCCTGCCATTTTTAAATTATAACAGTGCCCCCAAAACTGTCCCAAAACATATCCAGGAGCTAGAGGCAGAGGGCTGACCCAGCCTACACTGACTTGGGGTCCATGCACAAAAAGGCAAACTATGTCCTTTGAATGGCTTTTATGGGAAAAACAAACAACCCTGTTCACCATCTTATTCTTATGCATGATTAGAGACCAATATGATTAGAATCAGATGCATCATGAGAAGGAAGATACATTCCAATAAAGGCTTACATAATACAAACCTGTCAATCAAAACAGAAAGTCTCCCATATCCCACCCTTAGCAACCGACTCCTCTTCCTTCTGCCAGTACCCATAAAAGGAGGCCTCTCTAGCTCAGGTAGCCCGCTGCTCTCTTGGAGTAAATTGGGCCTGGACCTTCACTTTGCTACGGAAACACCCCACCCACCCACCCACCCACCCACCCCACCCACCCCCCCCACTCCCCCCACCCCTCACCCCCGGCTACTTTGCTCTTTCTGTGTGATTCTTTGTTAACAAGAAGCCAAGGACTGGGAAATACCGAGTCTAGTCAAGACCACCGAGGGGACTGAAAATCAGTCCATCAGACGTTCAGACTGAGGGCCAGAGCTTCACCTCAGCAGCAGTAACAGCAGCTTTGTCCAGTGAGCGTGGCCTGTGGGCGGTGTCCAGCATCTGCCCTCCAGTCCCCAGCTCTACCCCCTCTGTGATTCTGAGCATGAAAAGTCACGGGCCTTCCTGGAGCCCAAGAAGAGAAAAAGCGGTAGTGGTCAGAGAGGCAGCCTTTTCTCATCAATCTCCAAAACTCACTGAAGTCTCATTGTTAATCCTTCTGGGCAAGAATAAGACCACTACCATAATTTTGAGCCCAAACTGAAGCAAACTTGATTTTGCTAGGGTGTACTTAAGAACTGGCCAGCCCCCAATGGCTCTTAAGTTAAGAACAGTGCAGCCCCAAATCTATTTCTTGGGCCTCCTTTTTTTTTTTTTTTTTTTTTTTGGTTTTTCGAGACAGGGTTTCTCTGTGGCTTTGGAGCCTGTCCTGGAACTAGCTCTTGTGGACCAGGCTGGTCTCGAACTCACAGAGATCCGCCTGCCTCTGCCTCCCGAGTGCTGGGATTAAAGGCGTGTGCCACCATCGCCCGGCCACATTGGGCCTCCTTTAAAGAGTAAAATCACAAGTAGTTGCCAACAGGTTTACAAAGGAGAGACAAGGGGGCAAAAAGAAAGTACAGAAAAATATCAAAAAAAAAAAGAAAACACCATATAGTTGCTGTGTGTTCAGGGAGGGTCAGGGTCTACTAACCAACTAGTCAAGGTCATGGGTTAAACGGGTCAGACTCCGGGAAACAGACTTAAAACTAAACTCAGCTCTTGCAGTAAATGAAAACTTAACTTTTTGTTTGGTTTTTTATTTGTTTATTTATTTTATTTATTTTGGTTTTTCGAGACAGGGTTTCTCTGTCTAACAGTTCTGGCTGGCTGGCCTGGAACTTGCTTTGTAGACAGACCAGGCTGGCCTTGAACTCACAGGAATCCACCTGCCTCTGCCTCCAGAGGGTTGGGATCAAAGGCGTGCGATGCCACCACCCAACAGAAACTTATTTTTTAACAATACAGCATAATGGTTCCTGCCTTCAAACTGGAGTCAGCCAGGTTCGTCACTATCAACATAGCAACCATGCTGCTGTCTGCTGTTCTGCTAAGCCAGGAAGGGAAACAGCGTCGGGGGTGTGAAGAAGTTAACAGGACAACCAGAGCAGCCTAGGGAGGGTGGAACTGAGTGAAGGTGGCTGTCATTTCTTCAAGTAGCCAAGTCACACCAGGAATTCTTCCTTCCCACAGCTCTTACTTCAGAGAGCTTCTTTGACACAGAGAAGGGAGCCTGGCTTTCAGAGCTCCTCACTCCACGGGGTCTCCACCAGCCGTCTGGATGCTCCAGCAGAAAACAATGAATATTCATGAGGGGGTGGGTACCGAAGTCCTGGATACTACCAGATTCCCTGCTATCCAAGGAAGGGAAAAACAGTGTTTGAACCAGGAGGCTTCTGTTGCTCAGGCCTCCAGAGAACAGGAAAACGCCCCCAAAGAGAGTCCTGCAGTCCGAGGGAGGAAAGCAACCCCTGAGCTTCATCAGAGATCTTTCCAGACCTGCCCTGGGAGGGCGGAGCACAGCTGATAGTCCTTCAGTTCACACAGCCAGACCGGGGCGTGGGTGGGAAAAGGGTTATGAATACAGCGCTAGTTGGGACCTTGGCAGATGACACGGAGCTTGGGTGTGGAGTTTATTGAGATAAAGGAAATGGGGAAGGAAAGAGAGAATGGGAGAGAGGCAGAAAGAGAGATGAAGAGAGAAAGGGAACGAGAAAGAAGAAGAGAGAGGGACAGAAAGTTACCTTCTCAGAGAAATGGCGGAAAAGAAGAGAGGGGGGGGAGTAGGCGGGGCTTGTCTCTTAAAGAGACCTTTTGCACCTGTGTACAAAAGGTACGTAGGACCTTGGGCTGTCCAGTTACTGCCTGGGTGCATCCTGCCAGATGATAGGGGCTAGCATAATATCTGAATCCTAACAGAAGGATCAGGGTGGGGGCTGTGGGCCACCTTTAACTCTTTCCTAAATGTACCCCTCGTCTGTACTCTTGAGGCTGGTGGGCACCCAACTTCAGTGTGGAGGTGTGGTGGATGGTCTTGCAAATGGCTTTTGTTTGTCTATCCGAGTAAAGAAGAAGAAGTGGGTCTCCTGGTCCGCGTCACAGCTTTCCAGAAAGTTCTCCCTCCACAGACAAGACTTCATGCCTTCCAAGGCCAGAGCCGAGCCCTCTTAGGGTAACTTCCCAAACAGGTTGACTCCTTCTCCCTGAAGGACGGACTTACCTCGGCATTACGGAGTGTGCTGTAGTGGAGACGCGGTCAGGGGTGGTGTGAAGGGTGTAAGCGACTGATGACCTCCTCTCCTGGTATCATTTCTGTGAGCTTCTGTGGGTGTGGGAATATGTCCTGACAAAAATTGGGTTTATTCTACTTCCAGTTGCAGGTTACAGACAATCACTTCAGGAGGTCAAGGGAGGCTCCTCAGGCACCACATACACAGCCGTGAGCAGAGAGGGAAGAAACAGGATCCTGTTTGCCTAGGCTGTGCTCAGCTAGCTTTCTGCCCTCTTAGACAGTTCAAGACCCAGCCTGTAACAGGGAGCCACCTACTTTCAGCGTGGGTCTACCCACCTCAATTAACAATCGGAACACTCTGCCACAGGCTGCTTTAATCAATATAACTCCTGAGCTGAAACTCTTTCAACACTGGGGTGTGGTAGCACACACCTTTACACCTGCACTCTGGAGGCAGGGGTAGGTGGTGGCATCTTTCTAAGTCTGAGGCCAGCCTTGTCTACATAGCAAGGTTGAGGCCATACTGAGAGCCTTTCTATGAAGAGAGAAAAGAAATAAAAGAGAGAAACGCTATCCTAAAGTGGTTCTAGGTTTTCAGCACACCTCCCAAAGTAGTCAGGTCTCTCCAGAAGAGAAACAAAACAAAACAAAAACCACCCCAGTTCCAGATGGCTCTTCCTTCCCATGGGACTTAGACCCATGGAACAGTTGCCATGGCTGCCTGGAAGTTGAAAGTGCTTTCTGTAAGGGGTCCTAGTATGAGAGTCAGCATTGTTGTAAGTTTTAATTACTGTACCCAAGAGATCCATGAAACAAAATGCCTCTAACCTGTAAGCCTCTGGCTAAAAGACAGATACTTCCTGAAATGCTGGAGGCCATTGTTTATGGGAGATAACAAGTCACATGTTTTCACTGCCCTAAACAAGCTTGTTGACCCAACTACACAAGACATGCTAGGTGGGAGGTACATAGGCAGGAAATACAATGGGATGTATGCTTGATTCTGATTGAACCTGATGGGAAATGATGGGGTTGCCTTTTTCAGCCTCTTCAAAAATGTGACTCGTTGCCATTTCCTGGGAACCCAGAAATGGATCTGGCCAGACTCCATCATCCTGACAAGATGTGGAATGATCTTTTTGTACACTGTGAATATGTGTCACTCTAATTGGTTTAATAAAAAGCTGAATAGCCAGTAGCTATGCCTGATTCTTGGGGCAGAGAGAACACTGGGAAGAAGGGCGGAGTCACAAAGAGACACCATGAGATGCAAAGTGGGCAAGATGAGCAGTGTGTAGGTGAGGTAAACGAGCCTGGGGCAGCACATAGATGAATGGAAATGGGTTGATTTGGGTTATAAGAGCTAGCTAAAAACAGCCTAACCTATCAGCCAAGCTTTCATATTAATGAGAAGTCTCTGTGTGGTTGTTTGGGAGCTGGCTGGTAGAACAGAAAAGTCTGCCTACAATGTCCAGGATTTAATTAAAGCTTGCTTCAAATTTGGCTCAAAAATTGTGGCAGTGGTCTTATCCTTGCCCTGCAGGATTAACACTAGGAATAGGCAGAAACCCTGTACAAGCTTGTTTGGATGGAGACAAGCTGTCCTTTAGCCTCCAGGAAGCAGTGTTGGATGGACCACTTTCCCACCCACACCCTTGGCTTATTGAGTGGATAGCCCATTTCCACACATGGTCTGTGCATGAGTTCTGCATCTTTCATCACATGGGGAGGGAGCCTCTTGGCCGGTTCTGGATATGTGAGAAGTTAAACACTCTGGAGGGCATCAGCAGAGTCCTGCATAACTGTCCCAATCCCTTGTCCCTGATGAGTCACTGCTGAAATCCCTAGAAGGGTCTTCAGTTCTTATCTTGTGCCTTCTGGAGGACATCACCATAGTCTGCCACCACCACCCTCCCCATTGTGCTTCCTGGGATCAGTTCCCAGATACAGAACACCTGGCTTTGGCATGGAAATGGTACCTAAGGAAGCAGCCACTACCTCCTGATGGAGGGAAACCAAGAAGCTTAGAAATCACTAAGCTATAGGAGCCCAGAGGTTTGTGACCATGGAAGGTGCTTGGCCATGAGAGGAGCTCAGCTAGGGTCCTGAAGGAGCCAGGAACGAGATTTTCAAAAAGACAGCTGCTCACACAAGCTGTGAGGATGGCCATCGCTCTTCCTTCTGCAGCCTTGGAGTCTCTCAGACAGAAAAGTATGTCTTCAGGTCTGAGAAGCTTCTGTAAAGCAAAGGATACTGTCACAAAGGCAAAAAGGCAACCTACTGACTGAGAGAAGATCTTCACCAACCCCGCAACTGACAAAGGTCTGATCTCCAAAATATATGAAGAACTCAAGAAACTAGACCGTAAAATGCTAATCAATCCAATTATAAAATAGGGCACTGATCTGAACAGAGAATTCTCAACAGAAGAAGTTCAAATGGCCAAAAGACACTTAAGGTCATGCTCAACTTCCTTAGCGATCAGGGAAATGCAAATCAAGACAACTTTAAGATACCATCTTACACCTGTCAGAATGGCTAAAATCAAAATCACCAATGATAGCCTTTGCTGGTGAGGTTGTGGAGAAAGGGGTACACTCATCCATTGCTGGTGGGAATGCAAACTTGTGCGACCACTTTGGAAAGCAGTGTGGCGGCTTCTCAGGAAATTCGGGATCAACCTACCCCTGGACCCAGCAATACCACTCTTAGGAATAAATATACCCAAGAGATGCCCTATCATACAACAAAAGTATATGCTCAACTATGTTCATAGCAATATTGTTTGTAATAGCCAGAACCTGGAAGCAACCTAGATGCCCTTCAATGGAAGAATGGATGAAGAAAGTATGGAATATATACATATTAGAGTACTACTCAGCAGTAAAAAACAAGGACTTCTTGAATTTTGCATGCAAATGGATGGAAATAGAAAACACTATCCTGAGTGAGGTAAGCCAGACCCAAAAAGAGGAA
This sequence comes from Microtus pennsylvanicus, assembly GCF_037038515.1. NCBI lineage: Eukaryota > Metazoa > Chordata > Mammalia > Rodentia > Cricetidae > Microtus > Microtus pennsylvanicus. The sequence continues at coordinate 3,269,555 of NC_134599.1, forward strand.
CATGGGATGTACTCACTCATATTTGTTTTCTAGCCATAAATAAAGGACATTGAGCCTATAATTAGTGATCCTAGAGAAGCTAAATAAGAAGGAGAACCCAAAGAAAAACATATAGACATCCTCCTGGATATTAACCTTCATCAGGCAATGAAAGGAGACAGAGACAGAGTCCCACACTGGAGCACCGGACTACAACCCCAAGGTCCAAATCAGGAGCCGAAGGAGAGAGAGCACGAGCAAGGAACTCAGGGCCATGGGGGGTGCACCCACACAATGAGACAATGGGGATATTCTTTCAGGAACTCACCAAGGCCACCTGAACTGGGTCTGAGAAAGCATGGGATAAAACTGGACTCACTGAACATAGCAGACAATGAGGACTGCTGAGAAGTCAAGAACAATGGCACTGGGTTTTGATCCTACTGCATGTACTGGCTTTGTGGGAGCCTAGGCTGTTTGGATGTTCACCTTACTAGACCTGGAAGGAGGTGGGAGGTCCTTGGACTTCCCACAGGGCAGGGAACCCGGTCTGCTCTTCGGGCTGATGAGAGAGGGGAAGTTGATTGGGGGAGGTGGAGGAATATGGGAGGTGGTGGCGAGGAAAAGACAGAAATCTTAACCAAATAAATAGAAACAAACTGCTGCTAATATCTAACAAAATAGACTTTAAACTAAAATCAATCAAAAGAGACAAAGAAGGTCATTTCATATTAGTCACAGGGAAAATCCATCAAGAGGAAATCTCAATACTGAACATCTATGCCCCAAATACAAGGAAATCCTCATGTGTAAAAGAAACACTTCTAAAGCTTTAATCATACATTAAAACCCATACACTAATAGTTGGAGACTTTAATACTCCACTCTCACCACTGGACTGGTCAGTTAAACAAAAAATGAACAGAGAAATAAGGGAACAGATGTTATGACTCAAATGGACTTAACAGACATCTATAGAATATTCCATCCAAACAGAAAATAATATTCCTTTTTCTCAGCACCTCATGAAACCTTCTCAAAAATTGACCACATACTCGGTAACAAAATAAACCTCAACAAATACCAAAAAAAAAAAAGGAAACCCCATGTATCCTATTAGATCACCATGATTTAAAACTAGAATTCAACAGCAGTACTAATTCCAGAAAGCCCACAAACACAAGGAGCTTAAACAATGCTCAACTGAATCATCAATGGGTCAAGGAAGAAATAACGGGAGAAATTAAAGACTTTCTAAAATTCAATGTAAATGACCACACAAAATACCCAAATTCATGGGACATAATGAAAGCAGTGTTAAGAGGAAAGTTCAAGCCAGGCGGTGGTGGAGCATGCCTTTAATCCCAGCACTTGGGAGGCAGAGGCAGGCAGATCTCTGTGTGAGTTCGAGGCCAGCTTGGTCTACAAGAGCTAGTTTTAAGACAGGCTCCAAAAGCTACAGAGAAACACTGTGTCGAAAAACAAAACAAAAAAAAAAAGAGGAAAGTTCATAGCACTAAATGCCTACATAAAGAAACTTGGAAAAATCCCACACTAGTGAATTAACAGAACATTTGAAAACTTTAGAACAAAGAAGCAAACTCACCCAAGAGAATTAGACCACAGGAAATAATCAAATTGAGAGCTGAAATCAACAAAGAAAACAATACAAAGAATCTATGAGACAAAGAGTTGGTTCTTTGAGAAAAATCAACAAAATAGACCCATATCTATCATTATGCACAAAACTCAAGTCCAAATAGATCAAAGACCTCAACATAAAGCCAGCCACACTGAACCTTACAGAAGAGAAAGTGGGAAGTACACTTGAACACATTGGCACAGGAGACCACTTTCTAAATATAAGCCAGGCATCCAGACACTGAGAGAAACAATTAATAAATGGGACCTCCTGAAATTAAAAAGCTTCTGTAAAGCAAAGGAAAGGACATGGTCAACAAGACAAAATGGCAGCCTACAGAATGGGAAAAGATCTTCACTAACCCCACATCAGACAGAGGTCTGATCTCCAAAATATACAAAAAAACTCAAGAAATTGGTCATCCAAAGAACAAATAATCCAATAAAAAATAGAGTACAGACCTAAACAGAGAATTCTCAACAGAGGAATCTAAAATGGCTGAAAGACACTTAGGGAAATGCTCAACATTCTTAGTCATTAGAGAAATGCAAATCAAAACAACTCTGATATTCCATCTTACACCTGTAAGAATGGCCAAGATCAAAAACACTGATGAAAACTTATGCTTGAGAGGTTGTGGAGTAAAGGGATCACTCCTGCATTGCTGGTGGGAATGCAAGCTGGTTTGGATGTCAGTGTGGCGATTTCTCAGAAAATTAGGAAACAACCTTTCTCAAGACCTAGTAATACCACTTGGGGGTATATATCCAAAGGATGCTCAATCGTACCACAAGGACATGTGCTCAACTATGTTCATAATAGCATTGTTTATCATAGCCAGAACCTGGAAACAACCTAAATGCCCCTCGACTGAAGAATGGATAAGGAAAATGTGGTACATTTACACAATGGAGTACTACACAGCCGAAAAAAATAACAACATCTTGAAATTTGCAGGCAAATGGATGGAGCTAGAAAAAATTATTTTGAGTGAGGTAATCCAGACCCAGAAAGACAATTATCACATTTACTCACTCATAGGTGGTTTTTAAACATAAAGCAAAGAAAGCCAGCCTACAAACCACAATCCCAGAGAACTTAGACAACAATGAGGACCCTAAGAGAGACTTACATAGATATAATCTATATGGGAAGTAGAAAGTAGAAAAAGGCAAGATCTCCTGAGTAAATTGGGAGCATGGGGACCTTGGGAGAGGGTTAAAGGGGAGGGGGTAGGCAGGGAGGGGGAGCAGAGAAAAATATAGAGCTGAATAAAAATCAATGAAAAAATAAAATAAAAGACAAGTTAAAAAAGAAACCCATCTATGGGTCTAGTATGTCAAGTAAGAGAGACACAGAACTAAGGAAAAATCTAAGGAAATCCCAGTTAAGTTCTCCATTGTGTTGCTTTCATGCACACAGGAATCCAAATTCATCATGTCTACAGTCATGACGCTGGCTGTCCAACACCCTATATCTATTCACACTCTCATATAAAGGTTGTCTTTGCAGGAAAGTCAAGATAACTTCATGTCAAAACCACCAAGAAATCATCACAAATTTTCTATGTTGGAATGTTGGTGAGTATAATTTATTATATACAGTATAACAGATCTGTATGTTCATATTACAATACACAGTTTTAATTTGTGCACTTGAGGAATCAGAGACACGGAATATAATGGAGTTTTATTGCCCGAGAGTTTGCAGACGTTTTGAATGAGTAAGGGGTTTGTCTTAAGTTGAGGCGATCTGGGCAAAGCTGCCCTGTGTAAAAGTGGTGGCAGTCAGAACCCTTCTGGTGCTAAGGATGGAATAAAGAAACTGTTGGGAACACAGCCTGCAGCCGAGTGGGCAGTCACTGGTGCTAGGTCTCTCTACGCATGCAGCTACAGGGGAGCGGAGAGGAAATAACACCCTCCTACCTTCCTCGGCTCTACAGGCTGAGGGAGACAGTGACGGACACAGTGCAGAATCTGCACAGCTTAGAACATTCTATGTGCATCGTTTTCATAGGACTCAGACTAAAAACACAAGCAACAGCACAAACTTCTTATGTCCTGTCATTTGTGACCAAAGCCAGAAAATGAAAAAAAAAAAAAAACCAAACAAGCAAACAACAACAACAAAAAAGCTCTTGTTCAAACAATTAGCAAACCCTGGTTATGAGAACAGTCTTGGGTGTGTGAGTCATTCTGTTCAATTTCCAGCCTGGCTTAGACCCAGTCCCTTAATATAGAGGATGCATGACTGGTCCAGGCAACTGCTCCCAGAAAAAGGGCCCCAGAGTATTGGAAAAGTTTTTTACTTAAAAAAAAAAAAAAAACCCTTGGTCCAGGTATGGGAGTACACACCTTTATCCCAGCACTCGAGAGACAGAAGTAAAGGCAGAGGCAGGCGGCAGATCTCTGTGAGTTTAAGATCTGTCTGGTCTACATAATAGGTTCCAGGACAGTCAAGGTTACTTAGTGAGGCCCTGTCTTAAACACAAATAAATACTTAAAAACTCTGAGCCAGGCAGTGGCTGCTCACACCTTTAATCCCAGCACTCAGGAGGCAGAGGCAAGCATATTTCTCTGAGCTTAAGGCCAACCAGATCCACAAAATGAGTTCCAGGACAGCCAGAACAGTTACAAATAGAAACCCTATCTCCAAAACCAAACATCAAGCAAACAACACCCCCCCAAAACTCTTGAGGCTGAAGTCGTTGCACTTCCAGCCAACAGAAGAAATACACCAACTCTGCAATGGCATCGTCATCCAGCGGCTCTGAGTTCCCGTGTCCCAGACGAGCCCCTCCATGGCTATAAAAGCAACATGGTGTTTCTCACTGCTCTGATCAGAAGCATGGGTGCCTTTGCTCACCCAGGATTTTGCTGAGAACCAAGTGCTGAGAGGGATCCACAGCTCTGTGGGTTCTGACAGCTCCATCATCAGTTTGTAGGAGAAGTCCACACGCACAGGGTTTTGGAAAGGTGACTATCTTTTCTTTTTCGCCTTAGTTTTTCAGATAATGCTCTCAAAGCTCTCTCAGGCTATCTTCGGCAGTGTGGGTGACCCAAGGTTTTCTGTGCCTTACTGGACTCTCTAGACACACCCATTGCATTGCCAACTTGATAGAGACCATATCTGACCGTTGTCTGACCACCTTGGAGCCTACTGATCAGGTTCATATACCAACAAAACCACAGCTACAAAGCGGCCAACACTCCTATTAATGCATGTGTCTGATTGGAAAGACCCTTGTGGCTACTAACTGTGAAAGCATATTGAGAAGTCAACAGTTCATGGCCATCATTAACCTGAAGTCTTATTATCTAGGGTGAAACACTAAGGCCAGAAACATTTTGAGGAATTACACAAAGGAAAAACGCATAGCAAATAAACAATTTTAACAAATTCTGTGAAATTAGTAGATTTTTCTATTTTGTGACAGTTGTTTCCAAATGGAGGGAAATATTTTGGGTTTTTTTTTCCAGTTTCAAGCTGATGGACTGAGTTGATTTTAACTGGAAACTGTCCTTTTCTGCAGTGTGTGTGTGTGTTTACATGAACAAAAGAGCAGTTACTGTCCTCACAAGTGGAACTGTGCTTTGATATGCTTGAGGACAAAGTTCTGTTGTCGGATATTAGGAAGCGCTCGGTGTTAGGACACACACTCAAGGACGACAGAGCACAACTCTGAATAAGGACTAGCTATTCTGGGAAATCTGGCCTATGGTCTGCTGCTCTGCAAACAGCCTCACCAGGGCGTTTTGTTGCCCAAGCTGGTTCTGAACCTATTATGTAGCCCAAGCTGGCTTTGAATTTGAGATCCTCTTGCCTTAGTCTCCTGAGTGCTGGATTTACAGGTGTGCAATCGTCGACAGCTTTAGTTAGGCCTTGCCATTCTTTCTGCCTCTCTCTACCTGCCTGAGTTGTTTCGCTCCCTCTTTCCTCCCTCCTGTCTTCTCATGGCCATGCTGGAGTGGATTTAGAGGAGGAATGGGCACTTTGTGAGCCAGGTCCGTGGCGGCTGGTACAGAGTGAGGGAGAGTACCCAGATTGGGGACAGAAGCCACCAGAGCCTTCAGGGGAAGACAACTCCCAACACGCGAGCACAGACGTGAGCTGAGTTCAGCTCTGATGTGACCCTGGTGCCCTTGGCAGATGGATCTTCAGGACTGCTGGGCAGACTACGAAGGTTCGTGGGACAGCGAGTCCACTTGCAGCTGGCCACTCACTGTTGCTTAGCGAAGAAGACCTTGAAAGCACTGCTGTAGCTCCTGTTGAAGGCTGTGTAGATGAGTGGGTTGAAGAAGGAGTTGGAGTAGCCCAACCACAGGAAGATGCTCTTCCAGATGGCGGGGATGTCCCAGGAGCACAGGGGACCGATGAGCTCCGTGGCAAAGAAAGGGAACCAGCAGAGCACAAACACCCCGATGAGGATGCCCACCATGAGGGCCGCCCTCTGCTCCTTCTGCTCCCGCCATGTGTCCCCTTCTGTCTGGAAGGTAACAGTGGCATGGCGGACGGTGAACACCATCTGAGGCTGTTGTGTGGCATCTTTCACCTGCAAGGTACAAACAGACATGGTATAAGGAGCAGACTCTTCACAACTGCCAGGTGGTGTCAAAGCTGAACCCAGGTGCAGATAGGTCCGAGTCCCACAAGTTGCTCCAAAGGAAGTGCTTGCATTTAGGTGGGGAGTCCCATAAACTAGAGGGTGTAGCAGTGTAATGACAGGGCCAGTGTCTGCATCTTGGGAAAGGGAGGATGTTGCAACACACAGATTTCGATGCAAGTGAGTTTGTGGATATCTCATCAGCTAAAGGGACAGCAAAAATAAGTAGAGTGTGGGGTGTCCTGGTTAACTTTGGCTGCCAACTTGGCATAGAGCAGAAACATCTGAGACAAAAGCCTTAATGGAGAAAATGCCTGGATCAGATTGGTGTATGGCCTGTTTGTGTGTGTGTGTGTGTGTGTGTGTGTGTGTGTGTGTGTGTGCATTTGCCCAGCCCACTATGGGCAATCTCATCCCTAGGCAAGTCATCCCGAATTGTGTAAGAAAACTCATTGAGTTTAAGCCAGCTGTTTTCTACCTGTGGGTTGTGACCCCTTTGGTAAGCCTCTATTTCCAAAAATATTTACATTACAATTTATAACAATAGTAAAATTACAGCTATGACGTAGGAATGCAAATGACTTGTGGTCAAGGGTCACCACACTGTGAGGAACTGTATTAAAGAGTCGCAGCGTTAGGAAGGTTGAGAACGACTGCCCTAAGCCATCATACAAACCAGCCAGTAAGATGCGTCCTCCATGTTTCCTGCTGTCCTTCTTTGGCTGTGAAGCGAGTTTCTCAGCTGGAGGTGATACTGTGTGGATGGAGGCAGGCCTGCCTTCCAGTTCCTGCCTTGGCTTCCCTCAGTGAGAGACTGCGGACTGGCATTGTAGGCTAAAATAAATACTCCCCTCGCCCAAGTTGGTTTTGGTCAGTGTGTTTTATCGCAGCAGCAACATAACTGGAACTAGCACATGTGGGTTTTGTGGCAAAGGCACAGAAGACAGGTCTACTCTGTGGGGGTGAACTGTGGATTGAAAACCGGGTGGAATCCATATCACCTGGGAGGCTAACTTCCAGGCTCGTCTGTGAGGGAAAGACACGCTGTAAACGTGGGTGGCACCATCCCATAGGCTGGGGTCCCAGACTGAACAAAATGAGAGAGCGAGTGGAGCACCAGTGTCAGCCACGTTCTGCTTCCCAGATGCAAATATACAGGGTGAGCGGCTACGTTGGGTTCCTGCTGCCATGACCTCCCTGCCGTGATAGACTGAACCCCCAAACCGTGAGCCAGTGCAAAGCCTTTCTCCCTGAAGTTGCTTCTGTCAGGCATTTTATCCCAGCAAAAAGAAAAGTAATCAACACATATCCCAATGAACTTATCATAAACAAAACAGTGAAGACTGAAATTTTATTTACTTTACCTCTCATACCAGGTACCTCACCCAACCACCTAGTACCCTGTGGAGGTGAGTGACTTTCCTTTCCCATCTGGAGGCTGGCTAGCTCTGGGGGTGGGCTTTGAGGTCTCCTTTGCTCAAGCTTCATTCAGCGTGACACTCAGACTACTTCCTGTTGCCTGTGGGATCAAGATGTAGCTCCTTCTCAACTCTCAGCTCCTTTTCCAGTACCATGCCGGCCTGCATGCTGCCATGTCCTGCCATGATGATAATGGACTAAACCTCTGCTACTGTAAGGCCCCCAATTAAATGTTTTCCTTTATAAGAGTTGCTGTGGTTAGCTGGGCAGTGGTGGCACACACCTTTAATACCAGCATTTGGGAGGCAGAGGCAGGCGAATCTCTGTGAATTTAAGGCCAGCATGGTCTACAGAGTGAGTTTCAGGACAGGCTCCCAAGCTACAGAGAAACCCTGTCTCAAAAAAAAAAAAAGTTATTGTGGTCATGGTGTCTCTTCACAGCAACAGAAACCCTAACTAAGACAGCAGGTGAGGTGAGGTGGCCCAGTGAGTAAAGGCGCTTGAATCACAGACACGCCACAGACCAATCTGATTTAGGCAGTTTCTCAATTGAGGTTCCCTCTTCCCGGGTCAGCTCATTAGGACACACTTCCATGTGAAACATGGATCCTCCTTCTCCCAGGCCATTTTCTGGTGCTGTGTTCAACATCCCCTCACGCAAGAGCTCAGTGATTGAAATCCCTGTCCATGGGGCTGTCTGATCCATTGGTAGGAGATCCTAGCTGTTTGAGAAGCTTCCACGTCCCCTTGCTTACAGGTTTGTGTGCTAATCCTCCCTTCCAGACCTTGTCTGTCTGCTCTCTGCTGATCAACAGCTACAATGGAGCACTTAGCTGAGTCTGTACAGGCTGTAACCTATAAGGGTTACCATAAGATCTTAATACACTGGCTAGCAGATCTCGGGAAGAGAGGAGAGGCTAACGCAGAGTGAGCAGGGGGACCAAGTTAGATCTACCGCCATCTCTGCATGCTCTTAGAACAGGTGTTTCACAATTTTAGATTCATGGAAAGTGTCCAGCTTTTCCAGCCTTATGTCTTTCAATAACTGAGTTATTTGGGGACAGGTACCACTTGCTAAAGCTCTTGGGTTCTTTTTATTTTTTGGTTTTGTTTTGTTTTCAAAACAAAATATTTGCTATGCTAAATATTTGTCTATGGTTGTGCTGAAGTTGGGGGACAGAGACTCTCAGCCCTGCAGTGTGGAGTCTGTTGATTTGCAAGACAGGTCACCTGGATCCGACAGAACCCTCAAAAAACAGATTTACAGATTAGAAAGAAGCTCTCTGCATGTGGTGACTCAGGGACAGACTGCTTGTTCTGTAGCCATGGTAACAAGGAGGCTTGCTGGTTGTCTAAGCCTCTTCCTCTGAGCAAGGACAATGCAGTTCCAAGAGCACGTGCTGGTAAACCCTCACTCATGAGTCAGCCAATCAAGTCAGAGTCACCCGAGAAACCTGACTGAGAACCAATCACCGTGAGCACCCACACTCTACAGATGACGTTGCCCACTGTCCTGCAGAATGACCTCCCACCCCAAGCCCAATCACTCTGAGTTCGCGGAGATCATCACGATTTCCTTTGTCCTCGGAACAGTTTGGGAGGACAGGATTTCTCTTACTGCCTAGGCCATAGATTTAACCAGTTCTTTTTATCTCAGCCTCAGGGCCACAGCTGTGACATCCTTGGGCAGTTCTAAAGGTAATGCTGAGATCATTTCTAGGACCTGCCATGACATCAAAAGACATTCATTGAACCCCAGCTCCAGGTACCTGCTGGCCCAGGCTTTTGTTCAGACACTCCTGGTTTCTTTGGGTTCTGGCTGGTCCCCTTGACATCTACTGATGTTTTGCTATTCCAGAATTTGCAGACAGAGGATGTCTTTGCTCCAAATCATCACACTGTGGTGTTTGCTTCAAGTCACTAGAGCCTTGGCTAGAACTCTGCTTGCTGTTGGGTCTTGGATTAGATTTTGGGTGAAAGTGTAGCCATGTGTCAGAATGCAGCACTCTCCAACACCACCATGCTGTGCAATTAAACTGCAGCATCTACAGCTGCTTGCTTTTTGTTTAAAGATTTGTTTCAGCTGGGCGGTGGTGGCGCACGCCTTTAATTTCAGCACTTGGGAGGCAGAGGCAAGTGAATCTCTGTGAGTTTGAGGCCAACATGGTCTACAAGAACTAGTTCCAAACAGCTAGGGCTTTTACACAAAGAAACTCTGTCTCAAAAAAGAAAACAGAAATTTGTTTCTCATGTGTATTGGTTCACCTGGAGCTGAAGTTGTAAGCTGCCAGACATGATGATTACTAGGATTGAACTCAGGCCTTCTGCAAGAGCAATATGTACTCTTAATGACTGAGCCATTTCTAGTCCCAGCCAGCTTGTTTAATGGCTATCCACGACTAACGACGAACATAAACTTCGAGCAAGGAACTCAGGACCGCGAGGGGCGCACCCACACACTGAGACAATGGGGATGTTCTATCGGGAACTCACCAAGGCCAGCTGGCCTGGGTCTGAAAAAGCATGGGATAAATCCGGACTAGCTGAACATAGAGGACAATGAGGAATACTGAGAACTCAAGAACAATCGCAGTGGGTTTTTGATCCTACTGCACGTACTGGCTTTGTGGGAGCCTAGGCAGTTTGGATGCTCACCTTAGGAGACCTGGATAGAGGTGGGCGGTCCTTGGGCTTCCCACAGGTCAGGGAACCCTGATTGCTCTTCGAGCAGATGAGGGAGGGGGACTTGATCGGGGGAGGGGGAGGGAAATGGGAGGCGGTGGCGGGGAGGAGGCAGAAATCCTTAATAAATAAATAAATTAAAAAAAAGAAAACCTCAAAACAAAAAAAAAAAAAAGAAAGGAGCTGGGAGGGAAACTGTTATTGGACTGGGGAAAAGTAATTAATTAATTAAACAATAAAAATAAAAAGGAATCAGTATTTCATATTGGCTGATGAGCAAAGTCACTATCTAAAATCTGCTCACTAAAGTCATTCTAAGGGGGACATAATCACCTACCAAGTCTCCATCCTTCTAACTTCAGAGGACGTCTGTCTATACTGTGGATACTCTGCTTGTTTGTACTGAGTTAAAGCTACTTTTGACCTCCACACTATAGGAGATAAACGCATTTGGCATACAATTTAAAAGTTATTTGGGGGTGGGCTGGAGAGATGGCTCAGCAGTTAAAAGTATTAGTTGCTCATCTGGGTGTAGTGGCCCTATGCCTTTAATCCCAGCCCTCGGGAGGCATAGGAAGGCAGATCTCCGGTTTGAGGCCAGCCTGGTCTATATAGTGAGTTCCAGAACAGCCAGGGCTATATAGAGAAACCCTGCCTCAAAAACAAAAAGTATACACTGCTCAACTGTTCAAGCAAAAGACCCAGGTTTGATTCCAGCATCCATATGGCAGACAAGAATTCCAGAGGATCCAACACCCTCTTCTGGCCTTTGCATGCACCAGACACACACATGGTATACATACATACACACAGGCAAAACACCTATAACTCATAAAATAAAATAATTTAAAAAATAAATGAAGGAAGAGTTATCTGAGATTGGCAGGTTGGCTCAACAGGTAAAGGTGTTTGCCACTAGCCTTGATGACCTAAGTCTGATCCCTGGAACCCACTGGTTGGAAACAGAGAACCTACTCTGGCCCGTTGTCCTCTGGCTTCCACGTGTACACGGAGGCACACACAAACACACACACAAACAAACACACACATGCACACACAATACACACATACACAAAATGTAAAACAATGAAAAAACAAGATATCTGATAGGCAGAGGGAAGTTGGTTTGCAGAAAATTAAAAAAAGTAAGCCTAGAAAACTAAATACTTAGTTGTTGGGCATAGTACGTGCTGTAATCTATTTTGGAGGCTAAGGAAGGAAGATTCTCAAGTTTAAGGCCAACCTGGGCTATACAAGGAATTCCAGGCTAGCCTGTGTTGTATAGAGAGACCCCACCACAAACAAATAACAGATAGAAAAAATGATTTGTTTGTGCCGGGTGATACAAGAAAGAAAGAATAAATGAATCTGTGGCTATGTAGCACAGTTTTCAAAGGTTTGAGGGAACCTGGGTTCCGGTGGTGAGAACCTCTTTCATCTCCGTGATTATCCCAGAGTTGGATGAGTGTTGTCTGCTTCCAATCGACTGTGCTGCCACTCCTGAGGAGATTGTGCTGAGAACGCTCGCACTACAGACCAGAGCATTACCGAAAAGACAGCAAGGGGCCTGGAGTCTCTATAGACATCCCACAAACAAGAGAAACTGCAGCCCAATGCACCCATGCAGCTGGATCAGAGTCCCCAGAAACATTTTCTTTTAAACCATTAACAGTATAAGTTAACAGTAAAGGGGTTGGAGAGATAGCTCAGTGGTTAAAAGCACTGGCTCCTTTTCCAGAGAACCTGGGTTCAATTCCTGGCTTCCACAAGGAAGCTCACACAACCTTTTCTTTTCTTTCTTTCTTTCTTTCTTTCTTTCTTTCTTTCTTTCTTTCTTTTCCTGGAACTAGCTCTTGTAGACCAGGCTGGCCTTGAACCCACAGAGATCTGCCTGCCTCTGCCTCCTGAGTGCTGGGATTAAAGGCGTGCGCCACCACCACCTGGCCTCATATAACCATTTCTAACTCCATCTCTAGGAGATCCAACACCCTTTTCTAACCTCCACACCAGACACATATGTAGTGCACAGATATACATATAGACAAACACCCATACACATAAGATTAGAAAAATGTACTGAGGTCAGTTGGTAGCATGCTTATGGAATGTGCAAACCTCGGGTACAATCTTGAGCACCAAATAAACTGGGTATGGTGAGATACACCTCTAATCCCAGTACTAGGGAAGAGAGATGGATCAGTCCATAGAGGGATACACAGAGAGCAGGAAGGGAACCAGCACCCTCTTCTGGCCTCCATGGGCACATGCAAAACGCTTGTTTTTAATTATTTAATATAGGAATGTTTTGCCTGTTTATGTCTGTGCACCACGTGCATGCAGTGGCCTCAGAGGCCAGAAGAGGGCATCAGATCCCCTGGAACTCGGGTTACAGAAGGTTGTGAGCCGTGTGGGTGCTGAAAATCCCACCGAGGTTGTCTAGAAGAGCTGCTTGCTAGTGCTCTTAACAACTGAGACATCTCTCTGGTCCCCTAATAAATGTTTTTAAATTAAAAAATAAATAAATAAATAAATAAATAAATAAATACACACTGACTGAGCCATGCTCCCTAGCTCTCAGTTCAGTAATCAAAGTTTGTTCCCTTGGCTGGCAGTCTTATCTTTCGACCTTCAATGAGCCCTGACCTCCCAGTCACTAATGAACTGACCCAGCATCTCCCCTCCCTTAGAGGAGAAAACAAAACATTACAAACCAAAACCGATCAAAAGACTAGAATCTCTGGCCTGAATCTGAGACCTAACATTCAGCTGGGCAGAGTCATTCATTTGGCCAAGAAACAACCCCTAGAAATGAGACTTCCTTAAGACCTGCTGCAGAGGTGGGTAGGTGTGTAATTGGTCCTTTAATGAGTTACTGAGCTTAGCCTTCCCCAGTCCCTGGCCCAGCACAATGGCTTACTAAGCTACAACCACATTGTTCTGCTGCCTCCTTTTCTAAGTGTAATTTCTCCTTTTCATCATCTGTCTCTTTTCTTTTTAGGGAGGGGTTCGAGACAGGGTTTGTCTGTAGCTTTGGAGCCTGTCCTGGAAATCGCCTGTAGAGCAGGCTGGCCTCGAACTCACAGATATTCATCTGTCTCTCGGCCTAAGATTAAAGGCGTGCACCACCACTGCCCAGCCTCTGTTTCTTTTCTAAGTGTGCTTTCCTTAACACTTTGTGCTCCCTCCACCCCAACATTTTGGGCTTCCTTACTCTTCCTAAAGCCTCCTCTCACCCCGTAGCCTCCAGTCCACCTTTCATCTGACCTCTATACAGGCTTAACCGAAGGACTTTTTCCCTCCTCTCCTCCTTCTCTGGGCAGCAGCTGAGGTTTCAAGGGTTGCCTGCCTTCGAGATTTTCTTTTAAATGCTAAAATTGTCTTTGTGTTCCCATTTGAGTCTATTCTTAAATTATTTTAATAATGAGACCAAAACCCCCCAAAAGGGGACCCCAACTTCCCAGTGTCACTCTTGTTCATAATTGGGGTCTGTGTGTGTTCTTGGGGAAACTGAGGCTCAGTTTTTAGGCTCTCAGTCTCATCAATCATTCGTAAAAGAATTTAGAAGCAGACTAGAGAGGAAGTTGGGGACAATTTGATTAGAGTTCAAAAGGAAAACAACAGGGTGAGGTGTGAATCTCAGTGGCTGCCAAGGGACGGGAGATGGAGAAGAGGGAGAGAGGAAGTCATGCTGTTTGCCATGGCAGCCAGGAAGCAGCCGTAGGGTGCCAGGAGAGGGGGCTTCAGAGAGAAAGTGAACGAGTCCAGAGTACCAGAGAAAGCACACTTGGCCTTTAGCCAGTGTCTAAAAGAAAGAGGAAAAGGGGAAAGGTTATACTGTGCTGATCCTGAAAAGGGGCTGCAGCAGGGAGGGGGCTCTGGAAAGGAAAAGAACCTCGTCTCATGGGGGGGTGGCGGGGAGGATTTACCCCTACCAACTCCTTTTTGACTGCTTGAAATGCCAGCTCTCCCCTCAGGCTAGGGATAGAACAACCTTCACCTTTTTATATGGTAATTTAAATTCCTAGGAATTGCAAAGCTTTCTGTTACCAGGGAAAGTAGAGGTGGAGGCCAAGATCCCGTTGCCTAAGGCGACTTGGAACCTAATTCCAAGCTCTTTGGCGGATTCACTAGTTTCCAAAATTCAGTTCTATGAATGTTGATCCCTGAAATTTTTTGTTGTGGGTCCATCCTGTGCGATTAGAAATCACCAGACAGTCTAGACATCGTCCTTGGTGAAGGCCCACTGTTCTAGGTAGTCCTTCTTTATTCTAAAAACCAAAATTGATACCCCCTCCCCTACCTCCACCCATCATGCCCTAGGCTTGGATGACTAGAAATGCAGCCACGCTGACAAGGTACAAGACAGTAGGACACACTCAGCGCACTCAGAGTATTCTGCTGTCCCAGAGCCCAGCATCAGAAAGCTGGGACCGTATCCTTGTCTGATCTAGCTTCAGTACACAAGTGAGGCTTTCAGCAATAGGTTGGGAGCTGGCGCCTTTTCGTGGAGCTTGAGAAACTGAATCACCAAGTCAGATTTCCAGGAGTTAAGGCTGGCAGAGGATAGAAGCGGGACTTCCTTGCAGGGCTTGTCTGTCTCAAATGCTAGTTGTAGGGAGCTGGGGAGCTGTCTGTCCTGAAACTTGGACTTCTTCCTTTCTATTACTCAAAGGGAAAGCAAACAGGCCAGGTGGTCCTCAGTGGTGCCCATGGCCTGGTAAGGTTACAGTACATAGGCCCAGAAAGCAGTGGCACACACCATAAAGCAAGGATCACACACAACAAATGCAGGCACCAAGATGAGAGTAAACAGTTGTCTTTAATCTGGACAGGACACTAAAGAATGACAACCCTGAAATTATAGCTGCTAAATAGCCTAGAATACAACACAAGCCATGTGCCCGTCATGTGGCAATCATCCTAAACTTCCCTCCTCAGAAACCTTCACTATCAACGCAGAAAAAAAGGAAGTTTTGTTTTGTTTTCTGGAGCACTGAGGAAGTGTCCTCCAGACACCAGCTTCTCCAGAAGTTCTACAAGGAGTGCTGACCATCCACAGAGCTTCAGTGCCAAAGTGTACTCTTTAGGACATGAAACACAACCCCCACGTTTTCCACATAAAAAAAATGATCCACCAGAGACACTCAACACGGGAGGGGTTCTGTAATTCAGAACTTGGAGCAAGGGAGTCTCTAGCGCTTGCACCCTCCCTTGCCTACATCTCCCTAAACTGGAGAGTTTCACCTTTCATAGACGTCGGGGGAGGTGTGCTGTGAAGAAAGCAGAGATGCAAGTGAAATATTTTTAGCGATCCTTGCAGCACCCACCTCCACAGCTTCGGGAACCGGGGAAACGCTGTTGGTCTTCCTGGAGCCCACGCGGAACTTGGCGGCCTTGTAAATCTTCCAGTACACGAAGAGCACCACGCACAGCGGCAGGTAGAAGGCGCCCACGGTAGAGAACACGGTGTAGGAAGGTTCGCGACTGACCTGACATTCCTCGCTGAGCTCGGAGTACGTCTCCCCCCAGCCGAAGAGCGGTGGAGCCAGAGAGATGACGGCAGAGAGTGCCCAGGTGAGTCCGATCATCACGTTGGAGACTCGCTTGCGGGCACGGAGCGTGTACTCCAGGTGGCGTGTGATAGACCAGTAGCGGTCCAGGGCTATGGCTGTCACATTCCAGATGCTGGCTGTGCAGCAGAGCACGTCACACACGATCCACAGCTGGCACAGCCGCCGGCCCAACTGCCAGCGGCGCCCGGACAGTTCGTGCACCAGGCTCAGTGGCATGACCAGCGCGGCCACCAGCACATCCGAGATGGCCATAGACGCCACCAGGTTGTGTGGCACGCGATGGAAGGTGCGTACCCTGAGGATGGTGGCCAGCACCAGCAGGTTCCAAGCGAACGTGGCCGCGGCTAGAAAGCCCAGCAATGTCAGGACTAGCACTCGGAAAACTGAGAAAAACGGCCGACTAGGACGCAGGTCTTCTGCGCCCAGGCTGCGGTTGGGTTCCAAAGAGGAGGGAGTGGAGAGGGAAAAGGAGGTCAAGTTTACAGGCAGATCCATTGCCGGCCCCAAGACACCTGCGTTCAGATTGTGTAGCCACCGAGCCCACTGGAGTCAATCTAGAAATGTTTGCGACAACTGACCAGTGGAGAGGATTCTGTCAAGAGCCGGTGAACCTGGCCCCAGTACCCAATCAGGAAGAGTCTGGAGGAGACGCTGGCTGGCAGAGAGGAGGGTGCTAGACTGCAAGCCACACAGTCTCGGTATCCTTAGAAATTTGGAAAGCGGACTCAAGGGGCAGAGTCTAGAAGCCAGGGCCCGCCTAAGCTATCACTTGTCTGCGGTTCCTCACCTCGGCGGAGACCGCTGTCTTGTCGCCCGCAGCAGAGCATCCTTGGGATGGGTTCCGTGCAGGGTGGATGCTTGGAAACCGGCTGGTGCGTCAGAACAGTCGCTGGTCCAGGGTTGCTCCCTGCCTGCCCGCCATCCCCTTCTCCAGGCAGTGACTCCCGGGGGAACAGCCGGATGCTGGGAAAGCCACGCAGGTACCTGCTTTCTAGAGATGGTGTTCTGCCCTGACCTGGCCTCTCTCCACCGTGCCTGGGGCTGCTACTCCGAAAACACGCGCTGGCGCGCCCACCCGGACCTGCCTTAACGAATTGGGGATCCGGCGCTACGTAAGGCATCAGCTGATGGAGCCGCCTCTCCCCGCCCCTGGCTCCCGGAGCGGGTGTGCTTGGAGCTGTCCACGGTGCTGCCGCCTACCTAACACTCAGCTTGGTGGCTGTCCAAGGTCCAGTCGCTCTTTACCAATTGGTCAATGGCCCGGATCCAGTTAACTAATAAACTTTCCTGAAACCTTCTCCAGGTGATTTTGAGACCCCCCCCCGAGCCGCACCTTGGTCTCCAGTGGGTATTGTGCACAAGTGTCCCGAGTGAGGCAATTAACTAACAATCTGGTCTACCACTGTTTGCCCCCTCCAGATTTCAGTACATAATTGCCTCCTACGGAGGGGAACTCAGTGACCTTGCTTGAAGACATAGATGGCTGTTTGTCCTGCTGTCAGAGAAGGCTGAGGTGTGGAGCTAGGCTGCCTGTTTCCCAACAATTAGAAAGAGGCTTGCAGGAGTCTCTCCAGAGGCTCTCCTGAACTCTCTACTGAGAAGGATCTGGAGAGCCGGCTCAGCCATTACCAGCACTGGCTGCCCTTGCCAAGAACCCGCTTTGATTCCCATGATTCACACAGCTGATAGAAACTCCATTTTCAGGGGATATGACACCCTCTTCTGGTCTCCACAGGCACCAGGTACTTATGTGATGCACAGACATACAAGCAGGCAAACACTGATACACATAAAATAATTTTTTTTTAAAATTCTTAAGAAAAAAAAAGGAAAACGCTCCATGGAACTTGAAAAGCAAGGGCACTGGGCAAAGTGTGGCAGCTCAGCCTTTAATCCCAGCACTGGATCTCGAGGTAGGTGGAGCTCTGTGAGTTCAAGGTAGGTGGGGCTACACAGTGAGACACTGTCTCAAAAAAAAAAAAAAGTAAAACAAAACAGTCATGGAGATTCTGCGGGTCTTCCACAGAACCAGTGGGTCCTAGATGGGGTAGATGTTACAGTGGGCCAAGCCAAGGCTGATCTATGGACATGGGTGGTAGCTGAGCTGGTCAGTTCAGGCCCCTGGGGCCCCTGACTCGGGTGATGGGGTGGAGCCAGCTCCCCTATGCTCCTGCTGTTAGTGTCAGTTCCCCCTCAGCTGTGGTGAGGGGTGGGGCCATCTCTCCAGAGTGCGGGGTGGGGGGCAGCTCTCTTGCTACCATGTTCAGCAGGAGGCAGGGTCCGCTTTCCCAGATAGCCAGCATAGGGCTGAACTGGGTCAGCATGGTCCTCTGATTTCATCACACATGGATTCTATAGCCTCCTGAGGTGACGCAGGCCACAGACCCAGACATGACTCTAGGCAGGAGCTGACCTTTTCCAGGACATTTTAACACAGCAGCAGAAATGTAGCTAAGATTCAGAGCTTAGCTGGTGAGGACTCATGGACTTCCTCCTTGGGAAGTGAGCTTCCCCTAGCAAACTGTGTGCTGTCCCAATGGGAGGCCTTCCCAAGTTCTGTAGACTACCTCTCCTTTGCCTGAATGCTCTGATAAGCCATTTCTGCCAGAAGGAAACTTCAGGGTTGGCTGAGGTCCAGTTACAGGTGACCAGCCTGCCTCTGGTATGTAGCTCTCCATATCTCCTTGTGGGCTTATCTCCCAGGTGGGGTTCCAAGCAGAAGCTGCTCATGACTCTCTGCCCCAGAGAATACAACCTAAGGCAGGAAGTGAAGCTCCTCTATGGAAAAGGTGATATGTAGGCAGACTTTTCTTTCCTATTGTCCAGTTCCCAAATAGTCAATGTGGGGACTTAATATCAATTGTAAATGATCAGCCAATAGCTCAGGCTTATTACTAGCTAACTCTTACATTTTAAATTAGTTCATATTTCTTATCTGCCCTCTACCATGTGGCTTATGGCTTGTTACCTCATTTTCTGCACACCCTGCTTCCTCTGCATCTCTTAGTGTCTCCCCTGACTCTGCCCTTCTTCTTCTCAGAATCCTTAGTTTGGTTGTCCCACCTATACTTCCTGCCTGGCTACTGGCTGATCAGCTTTTTATTAAACCAATTTGAGTGACAAACCTTTACAGTATACAAAAGGAATATTCCACAGCAGTGTTATGCTATTAAAAGATGGGTCCTAAATGGGGATATAACTTTCATGCATGAAGCTCTGTATTCAATGTTTAGTATTGCAACAACAAAAATGCATTGGTGAGATGGCTCAGTGAATAAAGGCACTTGACACCAAGACTCATGAACCTAAGTTCAATCCCTGGGCCCACATTACAGAGTTAGCTTCTGCAAGTTGTCCTCTAACCCATATTCTTTCACACACTCCATGGCGTGTACCCTGTCCTCACTGCAAAATAAAAATGTGCTACAATAAAAAAAATCAAGCTAGGTCCTGGGGTTAAAATTTTTCAGAGTATTTGGTAAGTGCACGCATTAAGATAGACACAAATTCAAAACCCAGGATAGCTAATTTTCTAAAGAAGATCCATCCCACTATGTGGTTAATTTCTATTGAACAAAGTCACTCCAGTAGAACTCTGGGAAGAGACTGTTTTACACATGGACTGGGAGTACAGGGCAATTCTTGTTGGTTTTGGTTTGGAAGTTTCTGGAGTGTGAGAGGACAAGCATGAATCCTTCTGTTTGAAATTGCACTTGTCTTGTGTGACAGTGGAGAGAAGCTACAGTGTGACAGTTTGTGGGCTCCAGCCTGTTTGCAGTTGCTAAAGCCATCTGGCCCTTGGAGGACAGCTTAAACTCAAGTGTCTAAATGTGTTGTCCTGTCATGTGCAAGCACATTCTTCAATACAGCTCATCTCTGTGGAGCCAAAACATGGGGTCCTGAGAGCCTCCTGAAGCCCACAGTGGCAGAGAGCTTTTCCTTTGTGCTGGCTCAGAGGTCTTTTCCCCCTATGCCCTCACTATCTGCTCCTCTTTGCCTGGCTTCTGCACCAAAACAAGTGTTGGGACTAGAGGGACAGCTAGAGGTGGGATGTTCGCCTAGCGTGTGTGAGGCCCTGGGTCCCTGCACCACCACTGAGCAAAGTCTCGGACCCAACCTTGCCTGGACGAAGGAAAGGGGTAAAAACAGACCCTGCAGGTCTATTTACCAGGCCTCGGCAGGAACACAGGGAGGACTCCAAGTGTTTGATTTTCACAAGATGAATGAAGGATTCCAGAATATACAACTAGACAAAGACGAACCTACTGATCTGGGGCGCTGTCAGAACACAGGACTCACTTCCTGTTCAAGGGAGCCAGAGGACCCATAAAGAAGGCAAACTCACTGGGAAAGTGTCAGTAAGATAGTCTGGAAAAGCCTAAGCCGTGTTTGCCATGGTAGAGGAAGGAATCGAGATACTGCGGGGGGGGGGGGGCACGGAACTTATGAAGCAGATGGTGTGTGGATTGACTGTGTGACTCAAATAAACTGATGGGGTGGGAACTTGTTCTCTCTGCTCTCTGCTGATGTCCTGTGGATATGGGGCCTTTGGGAAGTGACTAGGTTTTGCTGAGGTCATGGGGCTGAGGTCTTCTTGATGACAGAAGTGTCAGAAGAGAAGAAGGCTGAAGAGATGGCTTAGTGGTTAAAAGCACATGCTACTTTCCCAGAGGACCTGAGTTTGCTTCTCAGCACCCATATCAGGGGGCTCAAAACCACCTGTGGCTCCAGCTCCAGGAAACCCGGCTCCTGCCTCCACTGGTTCCTGCACTCACATGTGCATGCTCTCACACACAACATACACATATTTAAAGCAATTTTTTTAAAGGAGATGATGATTATTTTGGGATGTAGCTCAATGGCAGCATGCCTGCCTAGCACTTGGCAGCATGCTGGCCTAGCATGTGCAGTGCCCTGGTTCAATCTCCAGCACAACACAAAAAGAATAACCCGTTCTTTCTCCTTAAGTGACGACACCAGCCCTCTGCTCTTCATAGATTAGCGAGGCTTGGATGTTTTG
The DNA here is from genome assembly GCF_037038515.1 of Microtus pennsylvanicus. Classification (NCBI taxonomy): domain Eukaryota; kingdom Metazoa; phylum Chordata; class Mammalia; order Rodentia; family Cricetidae; genus Microtus; species Microtus pennsylvanicus. The sequence goes on from NC_134599.1 coordinate 3,290,473, forward strand.
TTACAGCGACAGAAGAGAAATTAAGACACATGTGTAATATATATCAAGCTAGAGCATTCAGAGGGCCATTTCAGTCCCAGAGACTATCTTCTTCAGAGAGACCACTGGGAAAGGACTGGCTGACATCTGAGTGGTGGATCAGAATATAGGAGCAAACAGGTGGAGATGCTGCAGCTTGTATGTGTCCTCCAGGGCTGCAGGGAACTGTCCAGCACAGCTATAGCTGAAGTCAGAATTGGATCTAAGAATCAATCCCAAGGGGATTCAGACAGCCCAAACCTGAGCCTCTCAGAGGGTCAAGTGTTTTCCTTGCCCCTGGCTGTAATGGCAGATATTGACCCTGCTTGACTGGCTCTAGAGTCACCTACAAGACAAACCTCCAGGTGTGGCTCTGAAGGACTGTCTAGGTTAGGTTGACCTCTCTAGGCAGACCTGTAAGGGATTATGATAATTGTGGTGGGAAGATCCACCCTAAATGTGGGCATCACCATTTGCTAGCCTGATGTCCTGAACTGTGTGAAAAGGAGAAAGTGGTGGGGCCTGGGAGATGGCTCAGTGGGCAAGAGTGCTTGCAGCCAAAATTTAGATCCTGAGTTTGATCCCTAGGACCTTCAAAGTGGAAGGCAAGAGCTGACTCCTTCAGGTTATCCTCTGGCTTCTGCAATGTTAGTTAATAAAGGAGGTGGAGGGAGAAAATAAAACCCAGCATTTATCTCTCTCTGCTTCCTGACTACACAGGGGGTACAGATCACCCAACAGTCTTTTGAGGTGTAGATTGGTGTAGAGTCATCTCTGCCCAGGAGACATCCCTGCTACCCTCTGCTGACCAAGATTTTAGTTCCTCCTTGTTTTACATATATGTTCATTTGCTTCCATGCTGGGAACTAAACCCAGGAACCCACACGTGCTAGGCAAACGCCGGACCTCTGAGTTACATTTTCAGCCCCAATCTTGTTTTAATTAACTATTTCTGTATACATATATTTTTTAAAAAGTTCACTTGGACTCTAAATTTTAAAATCATTTAATGCTAAAATCAGTTTCTATATCCTATGGTTTGGAATTTATAGCATTTTTCACAAATTTGTTTGCTTTCTTTTTTGTTATTATTTATTTATCTAGCTATCTATTTGATAGGGTCTCACTATTTAGCCTGGAACTCACTATGTAGATCAGAGTGCTTGGGTTAAAGACATGTGCCACCATACCGTGTGTGTGTGTGTGTGTGTGTGTGTGTGTGTGTGTGTGTGTGTGTGTCAGAGAGTGACTTCATGGAATCTTTGTCTCCTTTCTCCTGTACGTGGACTCCAGGGGCTGATCTTAGGCCATTCAGCCTTACGTGACAAGCACTATACTTGCTAAGTCAACTTGCTGGTCCCGTGAATTTGTTTTTCAAATGCAAGAGAAGCAACCCTAAGATAAAAAGAATTTGAAACTGTCACTGATAAATTAATGAAATCGGGCATGGAGAATATCCACATTTAGAAAGCCAACAACAGAGAATGAAAATACAGAGGCTGTGCGTTGCCATAGTGAAGGCAAGGCTGCCATGGTGTTAAGTGATGCAAAGGCAGTCATTGCTGACTAGCGATGCCAGCCTGATATCCAGTGATGGGGAAAGTTAGGGTTTGGTTGTTGTTTTAATTAAAGGTAGTTAGCCCAGCAGAGACTGAAAACTTTTCAGCCTTGCCCTGCCCCTTTGCACCAATTAGCCAATTTCGTCAGGGATAAAAGGTAGAAGCCACCTTGGCCCCAGTGTGCTTGCTAGCCTAGGTTGGGTTCTGGTACACCCTTTTTAGTGAAAGGGGTTGTCTTGTTGAGCTATTTTAGCTTTTCGTGCTCCTTTGTGCAACACCGGGGTTATTCATCATTTCTAAAAATGGCAAGAGAAGGCACTGCTGCTGAATGGGGAGCTAGTCCTGGTGTGGTGAACTAAGTTTCCTGTGAGGTACCAGAAGACGAGTGTGGAGATGGGGGTGCTTCTCTGACTCACAGGAAAGCTGCTCATTCCCGAGGAGAGGACACTGGTGTCCTTGCTTCCCATGGACTTGGCTTAGGGACTTGTTCACACACCTGGGCATCCTCCTATGAACCTGTCTTTAGGCCCCTAGTATAACCTGGCAGAGGCAACAGAGTGGGTACCGACTTAGGGAAAAGAAAGAAAAGATAAGGTGGAACCAGCCAAACTTAGTGGCATCGTATGCTTCTTACAAATCCTTCTTGAATAGACCTGACTGGCTGCTCATTGAACAGTGGTTTCCTAGATGTGCTCAGTTTCATGAAACCAATTTCACTATATGCTTACTTTATGGTAGGAATTTGGCTGGATATTAAGAACAGGAAAAATAATGGGCAGACATTGATTCTGCTGTGAGGGGGCATGAAGTCTCCTAAGTGAGTGATTGTGGTATGCCCAGAGTCATAGCTAAAGGAAAGTGAACTTAAATAATAGCTATGTTCTGACTCTAAAAAAATGGTCATAGCCAGAACCTGGAAACAGCCTAAATGCCCCTCGACTGAAGAATGGATAAAGAAAATGTGGTATATTTACACAATGGAGTACTACACAGCAGAAAAAATAACATCTTTAATTTTGCAGGAAAATGGATAGAACTAGAAAACATGACATTGAGTGAGGTAAACCAGACACAGAAAGACAATTATCACAGGTACTCACTCAAGGTGGTTTTTAAACATAAAGCAAAAAAAGCCAGCCTACAAACCACAATCTCAGAGAACTTAGACCACAATGCAGACTCACATAAATCTAAGAGAGACTCACATAGATCTAATCCACATGGGAAGTAGAAAGTATAAAAAGACAAGATCTCCTGAGCAAATTGGGAGCGAGGGGACCTTGGGGGAGGTCTGAAGGGTAGAGGGGAGAGGCAGGGAGGGGAGTAGAGAAAAATGTAGAACTCAATAAATATCAAAAAAAAAAAGACCTAATACCATCAAAAAGAAAAAAGAAATGGTAACCCATGAAGGAGTTTAAGTCATGGACTATGGGCATTCTTGTTGGTAGTCCCCAATCCTAGGGATAAGGGGGAAGTTTAATGAAGGGGTGTCTGGCCTCCACAACCATCACTATGGAGTCATGGGGTATTCCACTTAGACCTGGACACTTCCTGGTTATCTTCAACATAGAAAGGTCCCCTCCACCTTAGAAGTCCCCCAACCTTAGAAATCTTCTCTTCTTTATCTCAGAGGCCCTCTCTGCCTTAGAGATCTCCCTGTCTCAGAGCCCCTCTCCCTCTCAGAGGTCCTTAAATCTCGGAGGTCCTCTTTACCCATCTCGGAGGTCCTCTCTATCCATCTCGGAGGTCCTCTCTAACCATCTTGGAGGTCCTCTCTATCCATCTCGGAGGTCCTCTCTATCCATCTCGGAGGTCCTCTCTAACCATCTCGGAGGTCCTCTCTATCTTAGACCTGTTCTCCCCAGAGGTCTTCTCTGATTTAAAGGCTGTGGTAGTTCATCTCAGTTGTCAACTTGGTGATCTCTAGTTTCTAGGTGTGCCTGTAGGACATTATCTTGAAGCGGTTAGCTGATGCAGGGAGCCCCATCTATTATGGGCGGCACTATATATAAGCAGGAGAAAGTAAGCTAGCACCAGCGCCCATCTCTGTCTTCTTCCCGACTGTAGATGTGATGTGACTGGTTGCTCCAAGCTCCCGCTGCCTTCCTTTGCCCACCACAATGGGCTGTACCCAGAAGTGTGAAGCAAATAAGCCCTTTCTCCCTTAAGATACCTTCGTCAGATATGGTATTACAGCAACAGGAAATGTAACTAAGACAGAGGTCATGTCCATCTCAGACGCTGTCCCACCTTCTGAAATACCATGATTTTATTTAGCTGATGGCACCTTGAATGATCAGTCGCCATGTTGTCTGCCACATATATTTATCAATTGTAAATGAGATTCAAAAGATTGATGAGATTTCAGTCTGGATTTGGGCAAAGAAGGGAAGCGCTCCAGCTTCCTTCCATGTTGAAACAGAATTCAGGCCGTATCCTTGTCATGGCTTTGTTACAATGACTTCTGCCAGGTCCTCGGTTAACTGTAAGGATAACAACTCTGGGCTCCCTCTTTCACTCTAGGTTGCTAAAAGGTGATATCTGTTACTGTGCCTTCCATCAGTAGCTGCAGTATTTTGCAAAGTTATTCTTGTAAACTACTTAATGGCCTTGAATTATATTTAGTATAAAAATGGTGGGACAGGAGGTCTAGAGAGATGGCTCAGCTGTTAGGAGCGGGTACTATTCTAACAGACGGCCTAAGTTTGCCTCCCAACACCCGCATCAGGTAGTTCACAGCTCTATGTTCAAGGGATCCAATGCCCTCTTCTGGCCTCTGAGAGGGCCTCACTCGTGTGTGCGGCCTCTCATATACATATTTTTATAGAAGAGAAAAGAGAGTTTCCTAATTATTTCTCTTTATTCATAATTTTTGGCCATTGGCTACTTGAAATGAAGATACTATATCAGACTTCAAAAACTTGGTTTTAAAAAAAGAATATGAAGCTAATTTTCTCCTTCTTCAATAGGTTTAATTATAAATGTTTTAAATCACAGCACCACTGGCCAGCAGCAGCTTTCTGCTTTCTGTGTCTTATTGTGTAGCCATTTTTTTTTTAAAACCAAAAATACAGGTAGCAGCAAGAAGCAGAATGGCTAGGGAACAATGATTGCAAAGTGGCAGTCTCCCATGAGACGGGATTCTAGGAATGAGCAGCCAGGGTCAGAGCGTGGCAGGTTGGAACCACCAGGGACCCAGATTACTCTCCTTTCTCTCTCCCTTTCCCTCTCCCTCTCCCTCTCTCTCGGTATACCTCATGCTTTGCAGAGTGGCTTGCCCCCTTGTGGCTGCAAACTGCCTGATGCTTTTCTGAACTTCTGTTTTATCCACTCACAGGAAGAAAAGGGTGGCCCAAAAGGCTTGGTTTCGCTCAGCGATATCCGTACCACCTCTGGGCAGTGTGAAAAACTGGTCGCCCCAGACACCCCCGCGGCAGACTTCCTCTGCATCCCGGTGATCATCTGCTTTGATATTTCACTTGTCATCAGACCAGTCTTGCTATAAAGGAAGTCAGGAAAAGTGTTACTTAGCTTTCTGCCCATACATCAGAAAAATGGGGGGATGCGGGTTTGGAGTGTATTGGGGCAACTTCTAATGATTGCTGTTACAGTCATGGGTTTCTCTCTTCTTTTTAAATATTTAACACACTACTATAAATCTTTCTGTTACTACACCGTGCCTCTCATCAATCCTTTCAACCTCCCTTTTTTGACAAGTGAATTATGTTTCAATGAAATGCCATTCTTACAAGAGCTGAAAAAGGTATCTAGATTTTTTTTGATTTGGTTTTTGCTTTGTGTTGTGTTTTATTAGTTCTTTGCGAATTTCACATGATGCATTTTTATCATATTTACCCCTCAACTCCTCCTAGATCCTTTTCCACCCAACGTTCACCCTTCTTCTTCCAATAAACCATCAAGGTTAGTCTGTGTTGCCCATATGTGGCCTTCCACTGGAGTGTGGCTGACTTATCAGGGGCTATACACTTAAACAAAAAAAGACAAAAAACAAAACAGCATGGCTCTCCCTGCCCCAGAAGCTATCGTTGCCAATAGCTCTTCAGCTAGGGGTAGGACTTCATGGCCACCTCACCTCTCCATGCTGAAATTTGGTCTGACTGGAGCTTGCTCAGGTCTGGAGCATGCGGTCACGTGGCTGGAGTTCATAAGTGCTGCCGCCCCGCTGTGTCCAGAAGATGATGTTTCCTTGTGTCTTGGTTCTCTGCCTCTGACTCAGTGGGTGCATCAAGTGGGTTGGCCCCTTAGTCGGTGTTCTATTGTTGTGAAAAGACCAGGGTCAAGGAAGCTCTTATGGAAGAATACATTTGATTGGGGGCTTACTGACATTTTCAGAGTTTGAGTCCGTTATCACCATGGTGGGGAGCAGGTGACGTGCAGGCAGGTGCTTAGAACAGTAGCCGAGATCTACATTCTGATTCATAGGCAAAGAGAGAACTGGCCCTAACACGGTCTTTTGAAACCTCAAAGCCCACCCACGGTGGCACACTTCCCCCAACGAGGCCACACCTCCTCCAACGAGTCTGTGCCTCCTAATCACTATAATCTTTTCAATTAGTTCCACTCCCTGGTGACCAAGCATTCAAATATATGAGCCTATGGGGGCCATTTTTATATAACCTCACATCCAGTTATAACAAAATGGAGAGAACTCATATATGAGCCTGAAATGTGTTAGTGGGCAGTATTCTTTGCTCTTTGATTGGTGGATTCTACTCTTTTGTTAAGCTAATACATTCCAAAAGGTTTTTTACCTTTCAGTCACAGAATGTTAGATCCAACACAGAAGGGGTACATGATGGCTATTTAGGGGGCTGGAGAAAGCCGAAGATCAGTTTTACTTTTGTTCTGGATCTTCAACATTTTGCTCCAGATCTTCAACATTCTAAACGCTTCGCAATTATTGAAATTCTAATCAGTCCATCAGTCTTGCAGAGGCTTTCAGTTGGAAGGCACAGCTTCTTTCTCGGAATGTTCAGTCTCATTAGTGATGTTGAAAGTTTAAAATTCTTGTTTTACTTTTACTTATGTATATGTGTGTGTCTGTGTGGGGGTATGTACATGTGAGAGCAGCTTCCCTCGGAGGCCAGAAGAGGGCATCTGATCCTCTGGAGTTGGAATTACAGATGTTTGTTAGCCACTTGACTTGGTGCTGGGGACCAAACTGAGATTCTCTGCTCTTAACCCCTGAGCCACTCTACAACCGCCAATCACTTTTTAAAAATATTCTTATTTGTTTGAGGCAGGATCTCACTATGTAACCCTGGATAGCCTGGAACTCCCTGTATGTCTGACTATACCTCCCAAGCATTGGGATTAAAAGCATGAAGTACCATGCCTAACCTTTAAAGATATTCTTTTTTTTTTTTTTTTTTTTTTTTTGGTTTTTTGAGACAGGGTTTCTCTGTAGCTTTGGAGCCTGTCCTGGAACTAGCTCTTGTAGACCAGGCTGGCCTCAAACTCACAGAGATCCGCCTGCCTCTGCCTCCCGAGTGCTGGGATTAAAGACATGTGCCACCACCGCCAGGCCAAGATATTCTTACTGCCTATATATGCTCAGATCTAAACATGACATTTATTACCCGCCCCCTTATTATGGAAGAGGAAGTAAAAAGAATATAAGAGTCAGAGGCTAGGGGAAAATGTGGAGAAATGGTGTCTTCTGAATAGGACATGACCATTGCACACATGAGCTCATAGTAGCTGTGGTTACCTGCACAGAGCTAAACAAAATCAAGCCGGCAACATTTCAGTATGGGCAGGGGAGGGTCTCATGAAGCCCCCACCTCTAGCTAAAAAGCTAGCTATTGCTAGCTATAACTGCAGGAGGACAAGGGGAGTCATTTTGCAGGGAGTGTGGCCTCTGGTTGCCTGTACTCTGGCATTCAAATGTGGGCAGCACAGTTGAACTCAGTGGATCATAAAAACAGAAGAGGATCTGAAGAGGAGAGGGATGTGGTGGGAAGGTGCAAGGGAGTGAGAGCTGGGACTCAGGGATAGGTATGATCAAGATACATTATATGCAAGTAAGAAATGTTCAAAAATATAATATTCTCAATTTCAAAAAGAGGATTTTTTTAAAAATCTTGATTTATGTTTGTGTGCATGTCTGTATTGAGAACTGTTCACAGGGATGAGGTCACCTACAGAGACCAGAGGAGCTGGAGCCCTCAGGATCGGGGTTTCGGGTGGTTGTGAGCTACCTGATGTGGAGGTTGGGAACTGAACTCAGGTCCTCTGAAAGAGCTCTCTGTGCTCTGAACACTTAAGCCATCTGTCTATCTCAGAAGGGTTAAAAAAAATGATGAAGGGTTGGCTGGGAAAGGAGCCCAGTAGGTGGAGTGGATGCATAGCATTTAGGAAGGAAACCCGGGTTTATTTCAGGTACTGAAAAACAAAATAGGTATAGTGGTGTGTCACTATAATCTCAGCACTGAGGGGTGGAGGAAGGAGGGTTAGAAGTTCAAGGTCATTCTCAGCTAACAAACAAAACAAAAGACTCCAAGGATGGAATCAGGTAGGCTAACTGCAGAACTTAACCCATCGGCCATCTTCTCTAAGTCCAACCCCCCAATCTCATCCCAGCTCTGTGGCAGGCCTTCTGTAAGCCCCACCCCCACCCCACACTCTGCTCTTGTTCCCAGGGCACTAAGCCTGGTGGAATACCCTGCTTTCCTCCCTCCTATGAACCCTCTCCCCCTACTCCCAGTCCATTCCCATCTTAAGTGGCTCAGTTCCCCAGAGAAAATACACAGAGAAAAACAAGACCCTTCCTTCTGCTGCACCCAAGAAACATGCCTTAACATCAAGGATAAGTAAGCATCACCTTGGGGTAAAAGGATGGAAAAAGGTATTCCAAGCAAATGGATATAAGAAGCAAGCTGGTGTAGCCATATTAATATCTGGCAAAAGAGACTTCAAACCAAAACTAATCAGAAAAGATAGGGAAGGACACTACGAACTCATCAAAGGAAAAAATTCACCATGAGGACATTTCGATTCTTAACATCTATGCCCCAACCCCAAGGGCACCCAATGCCCCAACCCCAAGGGCACCCAATGCCCCAACCCCAAGGGCACCCAAATTGGTAAAGGAAACACCACTGAAGCTTAAATCACAGTAGGTAACCCTCACTTGCTGATAGTGGGAGACTCCAATAACCACTCTCACCAATGGATGGGCCATCCAGACAAACGCTAAACAGAGACACTGGAGCTAACTGATGTTATAAACCAAATGGACCTAACAGATATTTTCAGAACTGTTGAAGAGAGCGGCAGACTGCTTCCCTGCCGCCCCAGCTCCCGGACGCCTGGCTTTACCCGAAATAATTACATGGAAACTGTATTCTTTTAAACACTGCCTGGCCCATTAGTTCCAGCCTCTCATTGGCTAGCTCTTACATATTGATCTAACCCATTTCTAATAATCTGTGTAGCCCATGAGGTGGCTTACCAAGGAAGATCTTAACCTGCAGCTGTGTCTCGTGGGAGAATCATGGCGACTCTCTGACTCTGCTTCTTTCTCCCAGCATTCTGTTCTGTCTACTCCGCCTACCTAATTTTCTGTCCTATTAGGGCCAAGCAGTCTCTTTATTTAACCAATGAAATTAACACAAAACAGAAGACTCTCACATTTCACCCGAACACAAAAGAATATACCTTCTCAGAACCTCATGGAACTTTCTCCAAAATTGACTGCATACCCAGAGACAAAGCAAGTCTCCAACTGATACGAGAAAATAGAAATAACATCATGCTTCCTATCTGACCTCCATAAATTAAAGCTCACTGTCACCAACAAGAGAAAGAATAACAAGCTTACGAACCCACAGAAACTGAACAACTCGCTACTGAATGAAAATAGCTCAAGACAAGAATTAAGAATTAAAGACTTTCTAGAATTGAATGAAAATACAACATACCCAAACTTATGGGTCACAATGAAAGTGGTGCGAAAAGGAAAGATTATAGCATTTGATAGGTTTCTGTAGCCTAGTAATAGGTTTCTCCACCAACACAGTAATCCAGATTAAGTAGAATTAAAAAATAAAGGACCAGGTTTATTTGGGCAAAACACTCCCAGGTGACTGTCTAGCCCCCAAAGATGGGTTTGAGGGGGGAGACAGGAGAGAAATCACCTGGCCAATATGAAGGAGGGGGCTTAAATACCCTCCCTGTACTTCCATGATACAATGATGAGTCCTCCACAAGCTGGGTCTGAGCCCAATTATGGTAGGTGGGGTCTTGAGTAGCTAGCAGCTTTGGGAAAGGCGCTGCCACAGTTCCCCACCAGGTAGAACTGGACTTTTGGCAGCTTTTCTGTGAGGGCAGGGTTTGGAAAAAGAGAACTGGGGCTGAGCTGGAGAGTCCAGCCAATAGCACTAAGTGCCTACAGACAGAAATTGGAGCAATCTCAGACTAGCAATTTAGCAGTAACGTAAAAGATCTAGAACAAAAGGAAGAAATCACACACACAAGTCGTAGACAGCAAGAAAAAAACAAACTCAGTGCTAAAATAAATAAAATAGAAACAAATAATCAATTAAACAAAAAGTTGGTTGTTTGAGAAAATCAATAAAGTTTACAAAACCTTATCCAAATTAACTGAAAGGCAGGGAGAGAATATCCAAACTAACAAAATTAGAAATGAAAACGGGGACAGAGCAACAGACACCAATGAAATCCAGAGACTCATGAGAACATACTTTAAAACCTAGTACTCAGCCCAGCCATGGTGGCGCATGTCTTTAATCCCAGCATTCAGAAGGCAGAAACAGGCAGATCTTTGTGAGTTCAAGACCAGCCTGTTTTACAAAATGAGTTTCAGGACATCCAGAGCTGTTACACGGAGAAACCCTGTCTGGAAAAAAAAAAACAAAAAATTGAAACCTTGTACTCCACCAACTGAAAATCTAAAAGAAATGGATAATTTCCTCAATATATACCACTTATCAAAATTAGATCAAGATCAGATAAGCAATTGAAACAGACCTATATAAATCCTTAGTGAAATAGAAGCAGTCATTAGGAGGGGTTTTATCACAGAATTCTACCAGACTTTCAAAAAAGAGTTAACACCAACACTCCTCAAAATTATTCCACATGGGGCTGGAGAGATGGCTCAGAGGTTAAGAGCACGGGATGCTCTTTCCAGAGGTCCTGAGTTCAATTCCCAGCAACCACATGGTGGCTCACAACCATCTATACTGAGATCTGGTGCCATGTTCTTACGTGCGGGCATACATCGAGGCAGAATGTTGTATAAATAAATAAATCTTAAAAAAAAATTATTCCACAAAATAAAAACAGAAGAAACATTGCCCAATTTGTTCTATGAGTTACCCTTTTACCCTTCCCAAAACACAAAGACCCAACAAAGAACACCATTAGCTCAGACACTAAGAGCAATGGTTAACAAATAGAACCTCACGAAACTGAAACACTTCTGCACAGCAAAGGACACCATCATTCAGACAAAGTGGCAGACTACGGTATGGGGAAAAATTTTTCATTTTGGTTTTTCAAGACAGGGTTTTTCTGTGTAGCCTTGGCTGTCCTGGAACTCACTCTGTAGACCAGGCTGGCCTCGAAGTCAGAGGTCTACCTGCCTCTGCCTCCCGAGCCCTGCGAGTAAAGTGTGTACCACCACCGGTTGGTACAGAATGGGATATAAGGAACTAAATACGAAGTGAAAGGTAGCTATCAAGTAAACAAATGACACAGCTAAAATCCGGGGTACTGATCAGAACAGAGAATTCTCAAGAGGAAACTCAAATAGCCAAGAAACACTTAAAGAAATGTTCAACATCCTTAGTCATCAGGGAAATGCAAATCAAAACCACCTGGAGATTTCATCTTACACCTGTCAGAACGGCTAAGATCACCAAACAAGTCACAACTCATGTTGGTGATGATGTTGAGTAAGAGGAACAGTGTGACACTTCCTCAGGAAGATGGGAATCAATCTCCATCAAGATCCAGCTAAAATGTTCTTGGGCATAGACCCAAAAGACACTTCATCCTGCCACAGAGACACTTGTTCAACCATGTTACCTGCTGCTTTATTAATAATAGGCAGAAATTGGAAACAGCCTAGAGGTCCCTGGATATAAGAATGGATAAAGAAGTGAGGTGGTGGTGGCGCACAACTTTAATCCCAGCACTCCGGAGGCAGAGGCAGGCAGATCTCTGTGAGTTCAAGGCCAGCCTGGTCTACAACGTAATTTCCAGCACAATCAGAGCTACACAGTGAAACTATGTCTCATAAAACCAAAAAGAAAAAGCAGAAAGAGAAATAGAATATATGATTATGGATGGATGGGGAGGGCAGAGCTGGAATGGAGGATTGAGTGGGGAATGGAGGGGAGGAGGGAAGGCCATAAGAGAGAATACAGGGAGAGACAGCTAAAATTAAGGGTCATTTAAGGGGTAGTATGGAAACCTAATACAGTTGAAGCCTCCTAAAATAAGATGAACATAAATAAAAGTGCTCTAAATGAAATCACCAAATTATGGGGGAGACAGAGTTCCAGCTGGCCCTCTCTTTACCAAATGAAACTTCCAGTACCAGGATTGGGTTACAGCTAATTGAGTTGTTGGCCAAAGGGATACCATGAGAATCCCAAACAACCCTAGACGCTGCTTTCTGCAAACTGACAGTAAGGCCCCGTTGCTAAAGATGACTACACAATTCACTGAATCCAGAGAGGTGGAGCTGGTCCCTAACAGATCTTCACCCCTACATTCTATCATCTTTGGTACAGGAAGATACTATGCACTCTTCCAAAAGAAAAGCATAAACACCAAGCCATCCCCAAACCCTTTAATTTACAAGGTGTCCTGCCTACGAGATACACTAGGGCAATGGTGGCACAAAGCTTGTGGGAGCTGCCAACCAATATCTGATTTGACCCACTCCATGAGATGGAACACGTAGCCTACTTGAAAGACCAAGATCCAGACATACTAGATAGCCCAGGTATGTAGCATAAAATCAAAATCTATTGCTTCAAAAAACACATAGCAATAAAATGATTCCTAATGACATTCTGCTCTACTCTTAGATCGGTGCCTTTCTCAGCATCATCAGAGATGTTTCCTTCTGCAGCAGATGGGACAAATACAGAGGCCTACAGACAGAATGAGAGACCTTGGAACACAACCCTAAAAGGGAACTCTTCAGGCTGCCTCCACCAAATCCCTCCCCTCAGGGCTCAGAAAGCCCTCGGAAGAGGAGGTGGAAGAGGAGGTGGAAAGAGTGTGAGATCCAGAGGGAATAGAGGACACTAAGAATACAAGGCCCTCTATTTCAGCATGACCAAAGCTCATTAGGAACTCCCAGAGACTGAGGCAGCATGCCCTGGGCCTGCAGGGGTCTGCACCAGGTCCTCTGAATATATGTATTGTATATATAGGCTTCCGGTTTAGGTTTCTTTATGAGATTGCTGAGTGTGCAAATGAGTGAATCTCTGATTCTTCTGCCTTTCTTGGGCTCTTTTCCTTCTCTTTGCCTTGTCCAACTCTGGTGTGCTAGTTTTTGTTTTACCTGATTATATGATGCTTTATTTGGTTTTATTATTATCCTTAGAAGCCTGTTTTTGTCTTTTGGTTTTTTTTTTCTTCTGCTGAGAGACGGAAAGGGAGTGGATCAAGATGGGAGGGGAAATGAAGAGGACCTGGGAAGAGCAGAGGGAGGGGAAACTATAATCAGGATATATTGTGTGAGAAAAAAAATCTATTTTCAGTAAAAAGAAAAACGTAAAAGAGAAAAAAAAAAACAAAGTAAAATCTGTTTACCAAATGTTAAAATACCCTATTTTGTAACTAAAATGGTTTTCTTTAGTGTTGTGACACACGTCGCCAGAATGTCTGTGTTTATTGCGGTAGGATCTTTTCTCTTTTCATAGAATAACATTACTCCTTGTACGTGAGCTTGCCTCGCCACAGGCGGTCATATATTCTACTCGGTGAAGAAATTTCACCAAGGCTACTCATTTTCACCTGCGCTGAACTAATAAGTCTCAAATTAAACAGCTCCATCAAGCCTGGGCAGCTGGCCCCATCCCCCACTGAGGATCACAAAGTGAAACTTGGCTATTTGGGGGACTTCATAATTACGCTCCGACAAAACTCTTGGCAGCCAGGAGATACGTATTCCTCAAGATCTGAGAGAAAATTTAATGAAAGTGCCACAAATATATTAGTTAGGATGATAGTTTGCACTTAATATGAGGGCCTTTTCTCTGTGGGTTTCAAAGTCTTGACTAATTAATTAGTTGAATTCCCTCGTCTTCCTGGTGGTCAAGCATTTCAACAGACCTCCGGAGTCCAGAGATTGTCACAGAAGCGGTGTGCTCAGGACTCAAGCTCTGAGGCTGGTAGGGTGGGGGAACACCTGTGGGGTGTTGTCTTTGTTTATTTTACTTGCAAGTTTGTGACCTTGGAAGCCTCAACTCGAGAGGAGGCAACCAGTGCCCCAATTTGGCCCACTGCTTGTGACAGTTGATAAAACTGTATTGGGCTGAAGCCTAGTTCACCTAGGCAGAAGTGTCTAGGATTGTTGTCCCCTGTCATGCAGATTTTAAGTCACCACCTGTGACTTCTGGACCTTGAGAGGGGGTGGGGGGTGGGGAGAAAACTCCAAAGAAACCCTAACCTGTCTCCTTATTTTCCAGTCTACAAATTAAAATTAAGGAGCTTGGCAGTTAATGGTTCTTAATGCTTTTTCAGAGGACATGGGTCAGGTTCCCAGCTCCCACACTGATAAGTTCACAACCATTTCTAACTCTAGCTGATGCCCTTTTCTGGCCTCCAACAACTCCACACAAAGGTGTACGCCCGGCCCATAAACATAAAAATAAATAAATAAATAAATAAATAAATAAATAAATAAATAAATAAACAAATCTATCTTAAAATTGAATTGCAGTCTGGGTGGTGGGGACACCCCTTTAATCCTAGCACTCGGGAGGCAGAGGTAGGAGGACATTTGTGAGTTTGAGGCCAGTCTGGTCTACAGAGTGAGTTCCAGGACAGCCAGAGCTATAGAGAAATCCTGTCTCCCTATCTCGGGAAGAAAGGAAAAACCAAAGAAATCAAAAAACCCTCCAAACACTAACTAAATAAATAAATTGAATTGAATTGAAATGCAGCTGGCAAAATAGCTCACTATGTGAAAGCGCGCGCGCACACACACACACACACACACACACACACACACCAAAATTAATCTCTTTTAAAAAGTAAAATTCAATACTCAATAGCAAAGCAGCTTCATAGAAGAGTTACGTTTTAAACTTAAAAAAAAATGATTATCTTCCATGCTGCTTTAAAACTGACAGGAAAAGCCCCCAGGAGAGCTACTGCTTTCTTCAAAATGCACCCATCAGCTCTTTATATCTCTGCCCCCCCCACCCAGATATCAGGTACCACACATCACAGTAGCCATGCTAGTAGCTGAGATGACTGGGCTGGGTGAGTCATCCTTTTTTTTCCCATTTATTTATTTATTTATTTACTTACTTACTTACTTACTTACTTACTTATTTATTTATGATTTCTGCCTCCTCCCCGCTACCGCCTCCCATTTCCCTCCACCTCCCCCATCAAGTCTCCCTCCCCCGTCAGCCCAAAGAGCAATCAGGGTTCCCTGCCCTGTGGGAAGTCCAAGAACCACCCACCTCCATCCAGGTCTAGCGAGGTGAGCATCCGAACTGCCTAGGCTCCCCCAAAGCCAGTACGGGCAGTAGGATCAAAAACCCATTGCCATTGTTCTTGAGTTCTCAGCAGTCCTCGTTGTCCCCTATGTTCAGCAAGTCCGGTTTTATCCCATGCTTTTTCAGACCCAGGCCAGCTGGCCTTGGTGAGTTCCCGATAGAACATCCCCATTGTCTCCGCGTGTGGGTGCACCCCTCGCGGTCCTGAGTTCCTTGCTCGTGCTCTCTCTCCTGCTCCTAATTTGGACCTTGAGATTTCAGTCCAGTGCTCCAATGTGGGTCTCTGTCTCTGTCTCCTTTCCTCGCCTGATGAAGGTTAATATTCAGGAGGATGCCTATATGTTTTTCCTTGATCCATGCTGTGGGTGCCACTGTATCATCTGTTCACATCCCCGTGTGTGCAGAAGAAGAGGGGTCAACATCTGAGGTGTCATCAAACAGGGACATTTGAATGAGAAGAGGAGGTGACACTAGCTTCTTTCAGACGGAACCAAGCCAGGAGTGGGGCGTTTCTGGGTGTGGCTGGAGAAAGTCCAGGGTTGCAGTCTGATGGGAAGAGAGCATTTGTAAAGTGCAGAACCAAGAGATAGGCACTGTGGCGGGGTGAGTGACAGAGAGTGGCAAAAGATGACAGGGTCTCATTGTGTAAACCTGGCTGGCCTGGGACTTCCTAAGTAGACCAGCTGGCCTTGAACTCATACGTCTACACACTGGGACTAAAGGTATATGCCATCAAGCCTGGCTGAGAGCTGATTCTTGTAATAGAGGATTCTATGGTATGAGGTTTCTTTGGCTGTAACTGATGTGCTCTGTTGAACTCTGAACTGGTAGTAACGATTGAGCCTCAGTTCAAGTTTTATAGATGTCTTGTTTCCAAACAAATGGGAAGCCATCTTTTTGGCTGCATCTGATCCCTCACCTGAAATTCCCTCCCTTCTGTCCTAGGCCGGATGCTCATCCTAAAATAATAAGTGTAAGATATGCCAATATTCCCTCTCGTCATGAGCTTTCCAATTATTGAAAATGAAGTAAATCCCTCCAGAGGCGAAATCATTAAATATATAGTAAATAATGAGGTTAATTAATTTAACCCTTCTAATTAGGAAACTAATTAAATCAGAAAATTAAAATTGACACCAGACATTAGAATCAGGAAGTTTTGAGATTCGACCTGGCAATTGTCTCTCTCTCATCTCAACCGATTTCGAGAGAGGCGTCTCTGTCAGCTGCAATGACACAGTGGACTCCTCTCAGCCCAGAGAGATTGCCTATCATAAAAATATTTTTCAAGCATTTGTCTCACTTATACTTCCATTATTTATGGAATTAAAAAAAAACCCTTTCTTTGTCTTAGATTTCTCAAAAGAATGAGATACATCCAAATACATCCAAAAAGAAAAATTTAACTCAAACTGTGCTGGTCCTTGTGGCTGGGGGCAAGTCAGTAAGAATTCTCTGGGCCTCTTTCTAGTCATCTTTCTGTGATAGTGGAAATGATAAGATCTTTACTCCCTTGTCTAGGTGAAGGAAATTGATTTGCCTTGGGAATATCAGGCCACAGGCTGCAGTTGGAGGTGTGACCAAAAGTCCTGGAAAGAGCCGATCCTCCGCCCCGCTCCTGCAAGGCTGATTAGAAAGGTCAGTGATTGCAGAGTTGGAATGTGCAAACTCAGAGCCTAGTACCCTGGACCAGTTGTTAGCCCCTTTAATACCCTCCTCCATACCTGGCCCTTAGACAAATCATCTCCCACCAACCGAAGGCTAAGAACATCATCAGATAGCATCCGAGGCCTACGGCAGCTTTTCCCAGTTGCCTGGGCTGCCTACTTCATGTTTCCACCCCAAACTGAGACCACATTAGAACATGGAATGTGTTTAACTCTGTGAAGCTGTATTACTGTGTCTGTCTAAAACTTCCAATTGGTCTACTATTAAAGAGCTGAATGGCCAATAGCAAGACAGGACAAAGGATAGGTGGGGCTGGCAGGCAGAGAGAATAAATAGGAGGAGAAATTTGGGGAGAAAAGATGGAAAAGCAGAGAAGCAGAGGAGGACTCCAGGGGGTAGCAACCCACTTTTACAGCAAGTCACTGAGTAAGAAGTAAAGAAAGAGATACAAAAATAGAAAAAGGTAAAAGCCCAGAGGGAAAAGATAGACAGGATAATTTAAGTTAGAAAAGCTTGCTTTTTAGAAATAAACCAAGTTAAGACTGGGCATTCATAAGTAAGAAAATATCTCCGTGTATTTATTTGGGGAGCTGGGTGGCGGGGCCTCCAAAGAACCAAAGAACAAAGAGTTAAAAACAAAAAACTACATTTTGTACACACAGAGACTTATTATTACTTATGAATGCCCAGGATTAGCTTGTTTCTAGCCGGATTTCCTTCCTCCGTTCCTTTCTTCCTTCCTTCCTTCCTTCCTTCCTTCCTTCCTTCCTTCCTTCCTTCCTTCCTTCCTTTTTTGGTTTTTCGAGACCTGGTTTCTCTGTAGCTTTGGAGCCTGTCCGGGAACTAGCTCTTGTAGACCAGGCTGGGCTCGAACTCACAGGGAGCCTCCTGCCTCTGCCTCCCAAATGGGATTAAAGGCATGTGCTACCACCTCCTGGCAACACATCTTAAATTAATATTCCACAACAGGTATGTTTCATCTCACTCATTTACGGGTTCTCACTCTTAAACTCAGAAGCTAAGATAATAAAGTCGGAGGCTGAGAATGTAGTTCAGCTGTTAGAGCACTTGTTTAGCAAGCACAGAGCCTTGGGTTCAATCACCAGCACACCTAACCTAGGCTTTGTAGGACATCCCCATGATCTCAGCCCTGGTAGAGGCAGGAGGATCAGAAGTTGAAGATCATGCTTAGCTAAGTAGGAAGGTTGAGGTCAGCCTGGGCTACATGGAATTCTGTATAAACAAACAAACAAACAATCTGTGTGCTTGCTTTATAAATAAATAGATAAATAAATAAGTAAAGATAATGGAGACTGCCATTCTAGGGAAGTGAATGGCCTTTGATATTTTGACAGTGGCAAAGTGAGTGTCATTATTAAAGTGTGTTTTGTCCGCGTTCCCTTCAGCTGGGGCTGTGTGGCAGGCAGTCCTCTGACTGACATCAGACTGCCTTCAATTCTATTGATTCACCAGCATCCTTTTCCACCTCATGGTGGGCAAAAGCCCCAATTTTAGTGTTCATATTTGGGTATAATCTTATCCATACATTTCTGTTTATGTGGTTTGCTGTCTGTTTATGCCGTCTTTCCATCCAGAATGCCGCCAAATGAGGATCCTCCTGTCTCTAAGCATGAACCTTTCCTCTCCTGATTAGATCAGACTCTTAATCTGGAAAGGTAGGCCTTATGTTCCTATTCGACACAAAGAATTCATAGGAAATAGAACTTAAGCCATTATAGCATTTAAGAGTGAGTGATCAAGGTCTTAGAGGGGGAAACTAAGGCATGACAGGCAAGGAACCCCTTTACCCCTGCTGGTTAAGAACCAAGAATTCTCACAAAAGTCAGCTAGATGGCTCAGAGGATGAAGATGCTTCCTGCACAAACCTGACCATTTGTGTTTGATCCTTGGAACTTATGTATAAAGGTGGATGGAGAGACCTAACTCCACAAAGTTGCCCTCTGACCTCTACACGCGCACACACACTGTAGTGTGTGTGTGCTGCGGTGTCTGAATGAGAGTTGGCCCTCACAGGTTCACATATTTGAATTTTAGTGGCTCTATTTAGGAGGCTATGGAACCTTTAAGAGGTGGAGCCTTACTAGAGAAAGTATGTCACTCTGTCAGGCTTTGAGAGTTCACAGCCTCCATCCACTTCCACTTCCCTCTCTCTGCTTTGGCTTGTGTTTGGAGATGTGGTCTCTTAGCTTCCTGTGCTTGCTACCCGCTGCCATAGCACCCCTGCCATTACAGACTCTCTTCAGAACTGTAAACCGAAACAAACTCTCCCTTCTATAGAGTCTTCTTAGTTATGGTGTCTTATCACAGCAATAGAAAAGGACCACATGCTCCCACACACCGAACATGAATTTATACATTATAAATACATAAAATTAAAAAAGGAAATCTCACTAAGACTAGCCATGTATATAATCAAAATATACCCTGTCAACATCCCTCTGATCTAGAAGAATAAGGATTGCTTTGATCTTGGCTAAGCCTGTAAATCTCTGCAACTCATTCACCCAACAAGCTTTTTTTTTTTCACACAGGATTTCACTGTGTAGTCCAGGCTGTCCTGTAATTCGCTATGTAAACCAGGCTGAGCTGAAATTCACAGAGATCTGCCTGCCTCTGCCTCTCAAGTGCCTAGTGCCGGCCTAACTAAAGGTGTGCATCACCATACCTGGCCCTGTTTGACAATCTTTTTTGAGACACTTGTACCCAATCCTACCTTCTTTTTCTTACGTGTCTCCCTTAGTCAGTGTTTCTTCTTTAGACAGGGTCTTGTGTTGCCCAAGGCTGGCCCTGTATAACTTCAATCCTTCTACCTCCAGCTTCTGTGTCCTGAGATTACAGACAAGCCCTACCATTCCCTGTTTAAAACTTTTATAAACTTCAGCTTTGCCTCTTTATAAAAGGAAAAGAGCCCCCCGCCCCATCTCCAAGCCTCCCCAGTTCTGGCACACAGGAAACTCAACTGTGAGTCCCTGCTGCACTTGCTTCATCCCACCAAGGTCAGGCTCACTGATGTAGATCATCTGTTGGCTTCTTGATGCAGATATATTTTAAAGGAAACACATCTCACTGTCCCTTCATGTCCATCTTGTGGAAGTCATAATCAGAAGCAGCAAGCTGAAGTCAGGATCATTTGTAGAGCAATGAAGGGGCCCAGTTGGGGCTGGAGATGGGTAGGAAAGAAGCCTGGGGTGAAAGGATAGACAGACAGCCCTGCCCTGGAGGCAGGGTGGCTGGAACAAATGCTTCATCCTTTTCCCACTCAAGGTTTTACTGATGGTCAGTCTCTGAAAATGTATTTCTGGGGGCTGGAGAGATGGCTCAGAGGTTAAAAGCACTGACCGCTCTTCCTGAGGTCCTGAGTTCAATTCCCAGCAACCGCATGGTGGCTCACAACCATCTGTAATGAGATCTGGTGCTCTCTCTGGCGAGTAGGCATATATGCAGACAGAACACTGTATACATAATAAATAAAAACCTTTTAAAAAAAAAGAAAATGTATTTCTGTGTTCTTGGTACCTTATTGAAGGAAACACACACAGATTTGCAAAGCAGTAAAGAAGCTTTATTCCAAAGCAAAGCAGGTCAGAAAGAAATACGCTTTCAGGAGTGATGGAGTGTGGTGGGGGGGCTGGAGAAGTGGCCGAGGATTTAGGAGAGCTCGCTGCTCTTGCAGAGGATTTGGGTTTGCTTTTTAGCATCTACATACCCACCTCCTCCAACTCGAGTTCCAGGGCTTCCCACTCTCTGCTAGTCATCTGTCCAGAATCAGAATACGTGTGGCATGCCTCCGCCCCCTCCGCCCCCCATCTTTAAAACAAAATTGACAGCCGATAACATAAGACTACTTAGGGCTCCCAAATACTGTTTGGGACTTCCTTTTATGGTGTACAGAGGAGTTTGGCTGCTGGTTTTGATTGACAAGTGTGTATTACTTAGGAAAAGAAATCTTTGTTTCCTGTAATTAAACTATTGTTTCTGTACAAGCAGAAAACTGTGTGTGTACAGTACAAACATTGGCATTCATAGTGGACACCAGTCCCGGGAAGCAATTGCTGGCACTGCACGGTACGACCACCACACATGCA
Organism: Microtus pennsylvanicus; assembly: GCF_037038515.1. Classification (NCBI taxonomy): domain Eukaryota; kingdom Metazoa; phylum Chordata; class Mammalia; order Rodentia; family Cricetidae; genus Microtus; species Microtus pennsylvanicus. The sequence continues at coordinate 3,311,560 of NC_134599.1, forward strand.
TGTGTATCTGAGCATGTGTGGGTATTCAGGACCAAGACTGCAGTGAAGCCGCACGGTACAGGGCCAGAAACACCTCGGATTTATCACACATTTGGTTTTGAATTATTTTTGATCCTTGCTGTTTGTAATCTCCAGCTTGGTGGCGGGGGTGGGGCTGTGTGTGGGGGCATTCCAGAAAGCCCACCATGGGTGGTTCCTCTCCTGGAGATGCCTGGGACCACACCTACTCACTATTTAAGACCTGGCCCATTGATCAGTCAAGTACATTTCTCCCGTTCTTTCCTGCCTTCTTTTTTTTTTTTTTTGGTTTTTCGAGACAGGGTTTCTCTGTGGCTTTGGAGCCTGTCCTGGAACTAGCTCTGTAGACCAGGCTGGTCTCGAACTCATAGAGATCCACCAGTCTCTGCCTCCCGAGTGCTGGGATTAAAGGCGTGCGCCACCATTGCCCGGCCCTTTCCTGCCTTCTTGAAAGCCATGTGTGTGTACTCTGTTTTGCATTGCCCTGTTCACTAAATCTGGATTTACTAACTTGGTTTGATTTGACATATTGTATTGGCGGCGGTGGAGAAATCCACCGACTGGGGGATCCACTTGCATGTTTGGAAACCTCCTGATGCCGGGCGGTGGTGGCGCACGCCTTTAATCCCAGCACTCGGGAGGCAGGCGGATCTCTGTGAGTTCGAGACCAGCCTGGTCTACAAGAGCTAGTTCCAGGACAGGCTCCAAAACCACAGAGAAACCCTGTCTCGAAAAACCAAAAAAAAAAAAAAAAAAAAAAAAAAAAGGAAACCTACTGATGTCAATTCTTTTTTGACCCCCAAATGGAGTCATGATGCACTAAGAAGCTAGCTGCAGTCTATAAATCTAAACTGAATTTGATAATACTTAACTTTAAGGGATGCACAGCCAGCCAAACTGAACAAAATGAAACCACTGTGTACAATATCCAAGTGTATTTTTAATCCGCTAAAGATTTTTATTTTATGTTTTTATTTTTCAAGACAGGGTTTCTCTGTGTGGCTGTTTTGGAACTCACTCTGTAGACTAGGCTGGCCTGGAACTCAGAGATCTGCCTGCCTCTGTCTCCCGAGTGCTGGGATTAAAGGGTTGTGCCACCCCTGCCAGGCGATTTATTTTTATTTTATGTTTGCCTACAAGATTTGTATGTGTGTCATCTGCATGCCTGGTGATCTTAGAGGCCAGAAAACAGCCCCAGATGTCCTAAATCTGGAGGTATAGACAATTGGAAGTTCCCATGCACATACACCATACCATTCATAACATAGAAACACATGTACACACACACACACACACACACACACTGACTTCCAAAGAGCAGCCTTGGCAAATGCTATTCTAACAATCTACTTTGGTGTCCCACTGTAGATGTGGTCTACCATTTCCAACACCGCCTTCACTTTTCATTTTTTTTGCCTATATGTCTGTGCACCCGCTGCTTGCAGTGTTCTCAGAGTCCAGAAGGGCACCGGAGTTCGTGGAACTGGAGTTCCAGGTGGTTGTGAGCTGCCATGTGGGCGCTAGGAACCAAAGTCGGGTCCTCTGATAGAACAAGTGTTCTTAACTGCTGAGCCATCTGTCTCTCCAGCCCTTCACACTTGCATATTTTACTAAACTCAGTTAGTTAACTTTTTGAGAGTAATTAATATAATATATATATATTATATTATAATTTACTGAGATAGTATGAGCAGTAAGTAGGAAACTTATTCTCTGAAGGTTATCAAACAAAATGGCCTGGCTCCTTTTATTCGTTTGAGAAAATTCTAAGAACATCAATACTTAATCTGCAAGGAGGTAACAGAAAACAAAGAGCTCGATTAACAAACAGTATCGCCATAGTGGTAGGACGTGTCATTCTGTGAAAACCCAACAAAAGTTTCAACTTGACATTGTTTCCTGTAACTCTGCACAACACAATATAGACACCCGTGAAGATAATTATTATGGATTTTGCTGTTTACCTTTAAAAGCTAATTGCCTGAGAGCTGGATGGCTCAGCAGTTAAGAACACTTGGTGCTCTTGCATCCTTTTGGCTAGAAGTTTGGTTTTCAGTACCCACATGGTAACTCCAGTTCCAGGGGATTTGAAAGCCCTCTTCTGACCGCTGTGGGTACCAAGCTATAATATATGTAGGGAATACTCCAACACAAAGAACAATTTACATTTATTTAGTATGTGTGTGCCACGGTGTGTGTGTGGAGGTCAGAGAACAACTTGCAGGAGTCGGTTCTCGCTTTCTGCCACGTGGGTCCCGGGGATCGAACTCAGCTCGGCGGCAGGTGCTTTTTGCCTGCTGAGCCATGTCGCCGTCTCTACCTGGCTCTTAAGCGCCTCGCCAAGGCTCTGTTCCCGGCTGACTGCTGTAGCAGACGCGAAAGGAGCGGACGAAAGAAACCGACCATTAGTCAGGGTCCGCCTGGCCCTAAGCTTGAACGTGCGCTTCCCAGCAGGAGTGGCGGCGACACCAGAGTCTCGCTCGGGGAGTTCGGCAAGTAGTCCTCCGCGAGGAGGCCCCGCCCCTTCGCGCATGCGCTGCCGGGTGGCCGCGCGGGGTGACGGGAGCCCCGCCCAGGCCCCGCCCCCTGACTGGTCCACCGCGGCTACGTAGGGGATACAGGCTTTCCATGTCCTCTGTTCTCGGTCTTGGGAACTTGGCAGGCGCGGGGTTGCCATGGGATGTGCGAAATAATACATCATATTGGCTCTGGGACCCGGGGCAGCCGTGGAAGAGGCGTTGTTCGGCGCACGGGAGTGGGCAGCGCCATGTGCTCCCCTGCCTGCCCGGTGCGGTGGTACGTGCCTCAGGGCGCGCGCTGCTCCCGCGCTCCGGGCCTCGGGCGGGCGGGGGCGCCGGTCGGAGTGCAGCGGCGGCTGCGGCCCGGGCTGTGCGGCCAAGCAGTTGGCGTCGCTGCGGGCGCTGGGCGCGGCGGGCCGGGTGACGCGGGGCCGGGCGCCGCCGCGCCGCCGCGATCATGTCGGAGCCGGCGCCCGAAGTTCCGGAGGATCTGTTTCGCGAGGTCAAGTACTACGCGGTGGGCGACATCGACCCGCAGGTACCGCCCGCGCGGGGCCCCTCCGTCGTGCCATCCCCTGTTTCGGCGCGCGCACGCCCTGCAGGACTCCAGGCCGGAGCCGCGGGGCACGCCGGGCCGCGAAGGGCCGCGGGAGGGGCCTCGCGAGCACCGACCCGGCACGGCCGCCGGCCGAGCATCTTGCGGGGCCCTGCTGAGAGCGTCCCTTGCCGAGGGGCCTGCCCTTTCGGCCCCTGATTTTCCCTAAGGTTGGATTGTACGGTAGGTTTGGAAGGTACCCTACCCACACGGTCACAGTGATTGGTGCGAGTAACCGTGGGTTTGGATCCATCCCCAGGACACTGCCTGTGGTTGTGGTATCTTCAGGACAGCGTCCCAGACATTATCTTTCCTCAAGTGTGCAAGTAGTTGTGTGGCCTTCGGTGTCTCGTGACGGGTCCTAAGGAAGGAATTGACTAAGAGCCACTGAACATGGCCTTCCAGAGGCTCGTACTTGTATCCTAGTAACAGGTCCGTTGGGTCTATTGTAGAGACTTCTGGCTGAGCCCAGAGTGATCAGGATGAGTGCTTGAACTGGCTTTTTCCAGTACTGATCACCCCACTACCCCACCTCTCTTTTCACCCTTTCTTATTTTTCATTGTGGGACTTTGGCTCTTACAAGGGACTCGGACTAAGTGTCACTTGAAACCAGGAACACACTGAACTGAGCTGTTTGCCCAACTATGTGTGAAATCTGAGTGTTTAAAAAATCTCCCTGGCATGCCCTTGTAATCTGAAATAGTGTGTTTTCGAAAAGGTTTAGAGCCCACTACCTCTTCCTTGAGTCTTGTGACACGGATTGAGGACGCTCACAGGTGGTGAGCACTCCAGCACAGGCCGGGCATTGGGCCTGGTACACAGTGTGCCACAGAAGAGTGTTCGTGCATGCTGCATCCTGTGAACAGGTGTAGGTGCTGTAGCTGCTGAGTGTTAGTTAACTAAGCAGATCCTGAGCACACCAAGTTGTTTCCCCAACATGGAATGTCTGTGCTAGGGATCGAAGGCATTTATATGTACTTGGCATGTGTCCTGATGGTCACTAGGCGGAGTTACGAGGTGGCTTCTGTGAGACAGAACTGATAATGTACAGTTTGGGAAGAAGGTTTGGTGTCTTCGGTATCTGAAAGATACAGTTCCCACAGTTTGATGGGATGGTTTTCACCGCAGGGAGCTGAAGAGCTAATAACAGGGAAAGGACAGCAAAGTAAGACTTGTTTCTGGAAATTTGTCACAAAAAGAAAGCAGTGGCACCTGGGAAGGACAAGGCCGGGGAGGGCTTGCTGTGTGCGTGTTCCTGAATGTAAAGCAAAGTTGGGGCAGGGAGAAAGTAAAGACACTTGGGTTCCAGGTAGGATGGCTTTGTGGCTGGTGACTGCCGATTTTCCTTGCTTCAGACACACTTACCCATTGCTCCCGTTCTTAAATGATAGACTGTCCCAGACACGGCTGCTTTGTCTCTTCCTTGACTCCGGCCTGCACTCCCCGTCAGGTTGCTCCCCCTGGTGCTACTGTTTGCTCCATGTGTCCTGGATGCTTTTGGCATCCAGGTGGCTGCCTGGATCCAGTGACTCTCAGAACTTTGATTCCCATCTGTTACGGCTGGTTAAGATCACTGGAGAGCCAGGCTCCTCTCTCGGTTTAACTGGAGGTCTCTCACTAGGTGTCACGTGGGACCAAAGAGTAGTGTGCCCACACCCACACCAAAGCCCAGCAGTGCCCTTTCTCTCTGCTTCCAATCAGTCACTCTGGAAGATGCCAGCATTTCCATCTTGGCTTTTCTGTTATGCTTGCATGCTGTTTAGTTACTGCCTGGTTAATTCTATCCTGTTTTCCTTCTGTTGCTTCTGACATTTCTTTAGTGACCTGCCTCTGACAGATGTGAGAATTTGTCACAGTTGTGTCTTCACAAGTCTGTCTGGGTACATGGCCAACCCATGTATTTCTATGTTGATGTCCTTTTATAAGATCTAGTGGTACCCTCTTCCTTTGTGATAGCCTTCCATGATTTAAGGAAGGTACATAGCACACAAGACTACACTGTCCATTGTGATCTGAACTCCCCTGCTGGGCCCTCCCTCAGTGTGTGCTTTTTGCCTGATGGGTACCCACAAGTCAGGATTCTCCTGGTGGGTCTCTGCCTCCAGAAGTTTGCTGACTGTGGTGAACTGCCAAGCCCCAGCCTTTGGGTTGGAGACCGAGAACAGGTTCTGTGGAACTCAGCAGGTGCTGTTGTGTCCTGGTGTAGCGGACGGCCAGGAGCTAGCGACTGCATCCCTGTGACTTGGACTGTGAATCAGGGCTGCCTGCATTTTATTGTCCAAAACCATTTCATTGTTTTTTTTTTTTCCATTCAGGAGAGAGCTTCTCTGTGGGGGACAGGGTGTGTTTTTATTAAATGTTTCTGTTATTGCTAATAATGACTTCTTTGATCAGGAAGGCAATACAATATTTTTTAAAATTAATTGTATTGTTTGTTTTCTTTTCTTAGGTTATTCAGCTTCTTAAAGCTGGGAAAGCCAAGGAAGTCTCCTACAATGCTCTGGCCTCTCACATCATTTCAGAGGATGGGGACAACCCTGAGGTGGGAGAAGCCAGGGAAGTTTTTGACTTGCCTGTTGTAAAGGTCAGTAGAAAGTCTGAGCCTCTGCTTGTGTCATGTGTCTCCACAGCAGTGGGGTGTCATCAGGTGAATGAAGCGCTGAAACTGTAGTCTCCTGCCTTAACTTGGGGACTTGTGGTTCCATGACTGGCCAGGTTGCTGTGGTGTAGGAGTACTCCCTTGCTCTCGCTTCCTCCCAGCTCTCCAGCTCAGGAAATCTGCCCTAGGAAGTGGCTTTGCTGCCTCGTCAGATAGGTGCTTTATATCTTAGGAAGGAATATTTGATTCCAGAAGCTTCTAAAAGCTGTCCTTTCCCTGGTGACCGGTATTCCTGATCTCCAACTGGATAGCTGAAGGGAGGAGACCTCTGCCCTGCTCACTGCCCTCATCTCCCATAAGGGTCAGTCTACTGGCTTTCCACCTGGTGGCCGTCTGGACTGCTCTTCATGACCTGTGGGCGCTTGTGTGTAGAATGTGGGGCTTTAGCTAGTGAGCATTTTGTTCACCTGCATCTTGTACTGTGGGGACTGGCAAATCAGGATGTGTGTGTAACGTGGGTTACCTCTGTGTGACACTTCAGTTTTGTTCCTTACCTGCTACCATTACCCCTCTTCATGCTGGTCAATACTTTACTTTCCCAAGCCAACAATTTAGTGGCCGTGGTTCTACAGTAGCAGTTAGGAGTGAGGTGAGTGAGTCAGATCAGGTGTTGAGGGGTGGCTGGCAGTGGGTGTGGTGCCCTCCCGGCATCATGTCTAGAAAATTTTGCAGGCTTGCCAACTTGTCTTTGAAAATGATCCTGAATGGTGGTCTGCCTCAGGAGTCACAGAGAGGTTCTTGACCCATATTGTCAGACAATTGCCACCTGAGAGGTTGTTTGTAGCAGTAAATACAGTGGTCACATCTGTGCGTTAGCATGCGTGCTTGCTCAGCCCCACTATGTCTCTGAAGATTGGTGCTCAGTGTGGTTCGTGGGCACTTCACCTGCTGCTTCTTGCTAAAGCTTGCCAGACATCTGGCTATGCGCCAGGGCAGGCTTCTTTGGTTTGCATCGCAGCCCCCCCTTTCTGTGAGCTCGCTTTCTGTTAGTCACTCTAGTAAAGTGGTTGTGTGTCTCATACGGATTTAGAGGGAAAGCCTTACCTTACAAACATGTGTTTGGGCCTAGGTCACTGTTGCCAGACCAAGTGATGAATCTTAACACAGTTGACCCCAAGACTTCCTTTGCAATAAATATTTGTGTTACCCCCTTAGTCTCTGAGATAAAATTCATGTGTAAGATAGCTTATCACATGATTTGATAATTAGAGCTGGGGAGATGAGTGACTCAGTGGGTAACAGAGCTTGCTTGCATCAGGACCTGGGTTCTGATCCATAGCATCCATGAAAACTATGCATGACCATGTATATCTGTGACCCCAGTACTAGGGGGGATGGAGACAGGAGGATTGCTGGGTTTTCTTGGTCACCAGCCAATTTCAAGTTTAGTGAGGAACTGTTCCAAGGACTAGGGCAGAGAGTGATAGAGAAGGAAGGCCATCTGATGTCCTCTGACCTCGGCATGTGTATGCACAGGTGCATCTCTCATACACAACACATGTACATTCGTACTTAGACTGCGGGTGTAGGTTGGTGGCAGGGCAGTGTTGAACATATATATGAAGCCCCAGGTTCTAACGTCAGTGCCAAGGGAAAAAACAAATATAGATTGTTGAAGCTGCTGACGTGTCAAGGGAAGATAGAAGGGAGATGAACAATAGGTAAATACTGGGGTACAAGCGTCTGATAAAAAGTAATGAAATTGCCAGATCCCACTGTCTACAGGATCAGTGAGCTATGGCCAGCAGGACAGACAGGTAGCTTTGTTCTGCAGGAGGAGTGTCCAGTTCAAAGATGACATTTCAGAATGGTGATTACAAAATTTTAGGCTGAGCCTGTGTACAGTGTGGCCGCTCCGTCTTTTAAGAACTGTCATGCTACCACTGTGGCAGACTGTACCCTGTTCCACTCTGCCTGCTTTGGCTGTAGTTCTTGAACAGGCGACTCCTGTCAGCGTCTCAGTCCACTTGTTCGTGGCAGTGCCTGCGCTAGCCAGCAGCTGCTAACCTGAGAGCCAACCTGCATGCAGTTGAGTCTTTGGGGGCACTTCCTGCCTTATTCTGAGTCTGAGCTGAGGCCTGTACTTAATCCCGTGCAGGTGCTGGAACGTGGATTTGGGTGGGAGTTGGGGTGGCTAAGACCTAGTTCCCGGGGCAGGCACCTTATTTGACCTACCTAGCCTTCTGTCTTAGTCACTTTTGCTGTGAAGAGACACTGATGAAGGCAGTCGTTCCTCTGGAGGCATGCTTATAGTCTGAGAGGTTTAGTCCATTGTCACCATGGCGGGGAGCGTGGTGACATGCAGGCAGGTGCTGGAGAAGTAACTGAAGGCTACATTCTGATCCTTATGAGAGAACTGGGCCTAACATGGGCTTTTGAAACCTCAGCACCCACCCACAGTGACACACTTCCTCTGACAAGGCCTCTCCTAATCCTTCTCAGATAGCGCCACTTGCTGATGACTAAAGATTCAAATATGTGAAATATGTGAGCATTATGGGGGCCTTTTTTTTGTTTTGTTTTGTTTTTTTTTTGAGACAGGGTTTCTCTGTAGCTTTGGAGCCTGTCCTGGAACTAGCTCTTGTAAACCAGACTGGCCTCAAACTCACAGAGATCTGCCCGCCTCTGCCTCCTGAGTGCTATGGGGCCATTCTTAATTCAAACCACCACAACCTGGATACTAACTTTTTAAAAAATTATATTATTTTATTTGTATGAGTGTTTTGTGTGCATGTGTCTATGTACCATGAATGTACCTGGTTCTTGTGGAGGCCAGATTAGGGCATTGAATTCCCAGGTACTAGAGTTATAGATGGTTATGAACCACCATATGGGTGCTGGGAATCAAACCTCGGTCTTGTGGGAGAGCAGCCAGTGCTCTTAACAGCTGAGCCATCTCTAGCCTCTTTCCATTCTACTTTACTAGTGGGCCCAGCTTTGAATTAATTACTCTGGTGCTTGGAGAGGTAACCTTTCTCTGCTTGGAATGAACTTGGAAGTGGCCTTTAAGTTGAGGAACCCTACTCAGCCTTTGTGAAGGCTTTCTAGGGCTATGAAGCTGGGTGGATGTTATGTAAAGGGGTTCATTTCCAAACCGGTGCTGTCTAAAGCTGCCTGAGAGCACTTTGGGTTCCCGTGGCCCCTTCCCACTGAGCAGAAGAAAAGTGCCACCATTGTTGTCCAGTCCAGACTTCCCATAGTACATTGTTGCAGGTTGTGACAGCTTTCTGGGTGCAGACTGATGACAGCCAGCAGTACTGTTTCAGGGAATACTCCTGTAAGCTCAGTTGTAGCTCCACAGGTTCTCATGCTTGCCTTCTGGGTGTCCCTGTTGGGAAGAAAGTTTGGTCATGAGAGGTGCTCTGGATTCGGAAGAGTCAGTCACAAAACTTGTTTTGTTTCCAAAATGATCTTGGTATATGATCTAGGCCTTGTCCTCTTACCTTGCCAAATCCATTGCAAGGGATACAGGTTTGCACCGCCATGCCTGGTCCAGTACAGGTCATTGATGTTGACTCAGTACCTAGATTTCATAGGAATTAGAATTATCAGAAAGTAGGCAGCAGTGTTGGCTAATGCAAGGAAATGGCAAGGGCTTTTGCCAGAGCACTGTACTATGCAGTAAGTCAGCTCATGTCTCTGGTGAAATTATCCCAGATACAGGCAATCTTCATTTTGTAAAATATTTACTATTCTTGTCATAGAGAACAGGCTTTAGCCAGGCATGGTGGATTAGGCCTGAAATTCTAGTATGGTCACAAATTCAAGACCAACCTTGGCTATATATCAAGTTTGAGTGCAGCCTGGGATTCATGAGACCCTCTCTCAAATCAAAAAAAGAAAAAAGAAAAAGGAAAAAAGAATTAACATGTGTTGAAAAAATGCCAGGTAGGGCACTCTCTGAGTTCACATCAGTGAGGTAGACCTGACTGCAGTGTATGCCTTACCAATCAGCAGAGCAGAGACTGCATTCTTCCTGTTCACTGTCTGCCCCGAGCCTCACACCATTCTGCACAGAATTGGAATGTATTTTGCTGACTACAGTGCTGCCTCAGTAATGAGCAATTGAGTATATATGATTTGTCTGTCCAAGCTTCTCGAAGTCAGCTGGCTAACGGGCACCATGGCTAGGCTTCCAGATTGTCATTTCTTGAAATAGAGTTATTAGAATAGTAACAGTTGATCTAATTTTTAAAATTGAATAGAAATACAAGGCAAGCTAATTTTCCAAGGATATAAAGTACCTGGAAGGCAGCTCTTAGTTCATCTTGTAGAGAATGCAAGTTTGGAATTCATAAGATTAGAAAAGGTTTGTCTTTAATGGTTTGTAAATATTGTGTATCCCTGGTTTTAAGTAAAACCAAAACCTTGTGAATTTAGTCTGTTCCCTGACTGGGCTGTGCTGGTGGGTGAGGTGGGCAGTAGTAAGGGTGTGTGGATCTAAACTTCTGTATCTGTCACAAGCCTAAGGAATGCAGTGGCTGCGTCATTCTGGGGCTGGGGTTTGTGGCCTGGGCACATGATCTTGGGTTGCTGCTCCCTGGTGGACATCTGTAGTGGGTCACAACAGAGCCATTTAATTTCCAGAAGCAACTACTAGTGAAGTCATACCATTTTGGTCACAGATTGTGAATGGTTTTTTATTTGTGTCATTTTTTTTTCTTTTTCAGCCTTCCTGGGTGACTCTGTCCGTGCAGTGTGGTGCTCTCCTGCCGTATCCTTTTCTACATCAAGGTTGGGGGATAGCTGTGGGTTTAAAATGCATTGAGTTAGTGGGCTCATGAGCGAGAGTCTGGGGATAACTGTGGGTTTAAGATACATCCAGTTAGTGGGCTCATGAATGGGACTGGCCGTTTCCTCTGCACCTCTGTCCCTGCTCTTTCCTATCCTGTATGAAATGGTATGTACCTGGTCCTCGTCATTACCTGCATCAAAAAGCAGTGATCAGCAGTTGTGCCGAGGACCCAGAGTTCTAGCTCTTTTCAGTCTTACAATGTCTATTTAGACAAAAAATAGTTTTAGAACTCGAAGTCAGGTGAGCAAATCATGTATGACTCGTAGAGAACACGAGAAGGAGGCTCCTGGTTTGATAAGTATTCCTCTTTTTAGTTAGTTAGATCCTATGACAGGTTTATTATTCTATACTCTCCACTCAACCCTTGCTTTGTATGTGAAAATAGAGTGGTGATAACCTTATTCTTTGGGGCTTGGAGCGGGGAGGTTGCAGCTCAGTTAATAAAGGGCTATCTTAATTTTAGGCCCTGGGCTCAGTCCCCAACATTGCATGATTTGGGCATGATGATGTATGCCCATAATCCCAGGACTCAGGAGGTGGAGGCAAGAGGATCAATAGTTAAAGGTTATCCTTAGCTTTATAAGAGAGTTTCAAGGCTAGCCTGAGTACATGAGACCCTGTGTGAAAACCAAAAGCGAACTCACTCTACTGTGTATAGTCTCCTCCTGACCTGTGTCAGCCACGTCGTATTTTTCCCTCATAACTGTCCAGGATCCTGTCTTGGTCTCAACTGGGATATTCCTCACCATTTCTGTTTCTTCCTGTTGGTCTAAAGGCTTCTGGTTTACTCTGTCAGGATAAAGCTTCACTGGAGAGGCAGTCCAAGCAGAGCTTGACTTTGGAAATAATTCCTGCCATCCAGGAAGCACACTAAAGTTCAGGCTGGGCACCTGGGGATGGGCACCATCATTCAGTCACTTCATTTTACGGCTGTGCCACACAGCAGAGGGACTCAGCCAAGACACTCCCCAGGGCCTCGGATGCTCAAACCTTCCTTTCTCAGCAGCTCTTCTTGGAGGATGCAGTTCTGGCTTAGAAATTCTCATTCTTCATTCCAAGTCCAAAGAGTGAAGGGGTTTTTTTTTTGTTTGTTTGTTTGTTTGTTTTTTATCTTTATAAGCCCAGGTTTCAAACAGACAAACCAATCTCAGGAAAGTGGATCCCTTTCTGGGATGGAGTCAAGTATTCTATCTGTGGTGTCTTTTCTGGACCTTTTCTCTTCACCAGTCTTCCTCAGGAAGGTTATTTAAGCTTTTGCCTATCCGTCCATAGAGAAACCTAGAGGACCAGAATGAGGGCTCAAGATCGGCTGATAGTCACTCAGATTTGTTGATGGCAAAGTAGAAAGGCCTTGACTGATAGATCAGAGGACCTTGTGCTGGAGTCTCCATTTATTATGGGCAGGAACGGCCCACATGTAGGGTTTGTCAGTGGATCTGTAAGGGATTAACAGCAATTGTGGTTTACTCTGTTCCTGACCCACCTATGTCAGTGGGTCCTTTCCGACGCTCCATTGTGTTGAAGACCGCGTGTCTCCAGGAGAACTGCTCTGTCAGCGCTTGATGGTCTCAGAAGTCAGATGAACGGTGCAGTCTACCTTAGAACGAGGCATGGTCTTGGGAATTGTATTCTAGGGCCCTGAGTTGTCCTGCCGGACTTTAGAGCACACAGTCTGTTCTAAAAGAGGAGCCCCGTGTGGGACAAGCACAGCCGTGGTGCTGCACGTTGCTTCTTAGGGTGTGTGTTTGTGTGTCTGATCCTGTGTATCTGCTTGGTGTGTAGTTAGACAGTGGTCAGGAATGTTTCCCATGGACACACTGTCCGTCTAGTGATGCTGTGGACAGAATATTGGATTTTGTGGCGTCCTTTGCTGACAGTGGCTCGCTTCCTCTCATGCTTCACTCTCATCTGCTCTGCAGTCTCTGGTCATCTTCAGCCTGTCTCACTTTCCAGATGCTCCTAGCGGGAGGGAGGTGGCAGCGCCTGCCCCAGAGGGCAGGCAGGGCTTGTGTTAGTGAAGTTCCAGCTGTGCTCATCTTACTTCATTGCAATCTTAATAACTGTCCGACAGAGTCAATGGTTTCTCTCCAGAGTCCTGTCAGATTTTTTTTGGACTCACTGCCTGCCTTTCTCAGGTAAGCATGGTTATTGTCTATGATGGTTCTGAGCGCTGGTGCGCTTGGACCTGTGACCTGTTTGTTAACCAGTTCCATAGAACCCTTGTGCTAAACTGACGATATTTGATAATCAACTTCTAGCACACTTATCATTGTCTAACCATAAAATATACATACATACGTAATTTAGAGAAATACAGATATTTAAACCTTGAATATAGAAAATAATTGAAATTAGATGACAAAAATTCACTTAGTTTTGTAGTCTTAAGGATTTTCATATAGATGAATAAGAAAACGATAGCAGAAACCTTAGCAGATGACTCTGAAGAGTGGATTCAGCTTATATTAGCCCATCAAGCCATTTGCTGTAGTTTTTAGTCAGGTGAACATTTTAATATTGAGATAAGAGTTTTGCTTATTATATTTGTGATGCATTTAGTCCCGGTGAGGATGCAGGGGATGTACTGCTCACTGAAGGCAAAGTCAGCGCAACTGTCTGAAAAGCTTTAACATTGAGAACTGCAATGCTCCAGTGTTGAGAGGCCTGGAATGAAGATGGCATGCGCATGTTATCTATGGGAGGGCAAAGTCAGAAACAGGTGACTGTGGGGAGGTGCGTAAGAACCCTAGCTCATAGCCTTACAGAACAGTTTAGAAAATTTAGGTTTATAGAAGTGCGTAAAGTTGGGACATGGTGCTAAGTGGAAAAACTGCATATAAAAGACACCCAGTGTTATGGCAACTAGGGAAGGCAGGAAGTGAAGGAACTGACTGGTGGTTAATTCTGGGTCCTGAGAGGTGGGTATTGTTTTAAAGTACATCCCTGGTAGTTGGGTCCTGTTCTGACCGCAGCTGACAGAGGCCTGCGCTCTAACATAGCACTAACTAAATCAGGGCTATACTCTGTATCAGCTGCCAAGATGAGTGCCTTAGGACGAGGTGCAGTTCACAGCGGCTCCACTGTCCGTCCGTGGGTGCCTGTGACGGCCTGAGGTCTGTGGGGCTGGCCTGTTCTCCCTTTCTTCAGGCGCCTGAGAAAGGAGCAGAGCAGGGTGCTTGTGAGCTGGGGAGGACTTGGCCTTTGTCTCCTCTTCCCTCAGCCTTGCCCAGGTTGGGAACCAGGGAGTGTTGGGTTTTTACCATTGTTAGGTTGTTGGCTAGACTTAACCTTTAACACATGATGTTGCCAGTCTGGTGACCCCTCCTTTGTCCAGGCAATGAGTAAGTAAGTTTATCTGGAGTTACTTGTTTTTTCCTGTCTTATAAAAATTCTAGAACTTCTGCGGATTATAAAGGCTCCTTTTTTGTTCTGCTGCACTGGTTTGATGCAGCCATTAAAGTCACACCTTTATTTCTTTGAACAGGAATTCGTTGAGATTTGTTTTTTTTTTTTGTTTTTTTTTTACTTTTTTTTTCCTCTTTAAATTTTACTTTGTTTTTTTAGTGCTTTCCCCCGTTTGTATATTTGTATATTTACATGAAAATAGTCTTAAATTTTGGCTAATGTACAAACTTGTAAATGCTGGGGGTTCTGGGTATGTGCAGCACCTACTGTTTTCTCTACAACCTCTGTGCTTTCCAGATTTACATTCAACATCAGAGAAATGGGAAGTGAAGCCATGTCACCATGTCTCCATCTCTGCATAGCGCCGTGTGCTTCACCTGCAGTGTGTGTCTCACTTCCTTACCCTGGCATCCATTGGGCTTCTGGGTTCCATAGGCTTTGCCTCTGCCAGAAGGGGTTCAGACTGTGAGAAGGGGGGGCCGGGCCAGGCTGAGTCGGGGGTGGGGAGGACAGAGATGTGAGCCAAAAGTATGCTAATTAATATAAGATGATTATAGGTCCTCTTTTGTTTTTTGTTTTTTTTCAGACAGGTTTTCTCAGTGTAGCCCTGGCTGTCCTAGAACTCCCTCTGTAGACCAGGCTGGCCTCGAACTCAGATTGACTGGCCTCTGCCTTCTGAGTGCTGGAATTCAAGGCGTGCACCACCACCGTCTGGCTGATGAGTTTTAAGTGAACTAGTTAGATTGTTATTAAATATTAGCCTGAGCTTAGTGTGAGGAACACACTTGTAGTCTTAGACCAGTAGCTACCGGATAGTGATGGTAGGAGGCATGTAACACATCAGAGGGGTTATAGCACACCTGCCATGCTTGTATGGGAGGTGAAGAAGACAGAGGGCCAGGCGTGACTGTGCTGTGGAAAGGAGGGTGTTGGTGGCTCGGGGGGTGGCACACTGACAGAGTGTGACCTGAGTAGGCTTGAGTGGAGCGGGTTGAAGGAAGATAGGACTGGGCCCAGAAGGCCTTTAAGCCATGTTGGTATGCCTGGTGCCTAGGGAAGGCAGGGCTGGCTGGGCAGGGGAGGTCAGGGAAGACCATGTGGTAGGATAGCTCCTTGAGTTTGGGCTTGGGCAAGAAGCCCCTACTGTTTGCGCTACATATTTAATTTTGGATTATAAACATTTACATTAGAAACTGGAAAATGAGATTAAAGATCAGCACTGGGGAATTTTGTCCAGGAGCTGTGGGCGTGATGGGGGTCAGGGTGGACATTAGAATTTTACACCAGAGGAGAACAGAGGTGGAGATGGAGACTGGGGTGGAGCATGGATCCTAGCAGTGACAGGTCAAGGACTTGGGCATGCTGATGGCAAATCAGGTAGCGTTGGTGTATAAGGGATGAGGGTACAGTGGTGTGCAGTGGGACTCGGCATCAATGAGCGGTTCACATAGAGCAACTTGGAGGACACGTGGCATGATTGGAGTTCTTCAGCATAGCGGGGAGGCTGCAGGGACCTGAGAGACCCTTGCGTAAGGCATGCAGTTACAGGGATTGAATTTACTTGGAAAGGGTATTGGATAGGCAAGGTACTGGTTAGGAGCAGACAAAAGTTGGATTGTATGCTACTGTTGTAGTTTGTATTCCTGGGAACAGCTGTTCTCTGGGCAAAGGATCAGCATGAGTTTGTAATGGTTATGTGTGGTTGGTTGTGTCTGCTCCTTTGGTCTAGTTGTGTGGTTCAGAATCAGGAGAAGAGAAAAGATGACAAGTGAAACCAGGCGATGAAAGCTCAGGAGCTACACAGGCCTCTAAGTGGTCTTGGAATCTGGGCTGCAGACACCTCGGGTGGTCAGCCTGGGGAACGGGAGGATACCCATGAAAAAGTAAGGAGGCGAGGGGCTTAGTGTCCAGACACTAAGAGGTGGATGGTGTCAATTGTGGGGCTCAAAAGGCAGAGTTTTTTCTGGGGACTAATATGTATTTTCCAGGTCATGACAGGGTTATGCATCCTTCAGCAAGTTCATTGAGTAGGAAAATCCAAATTTAGAAGCATTAGATCTTTGTGGATCTCTTAATGCATACATAGATCTGCCACAGTATGTACTGGGAGGTAAAAGCACCTTTCTCTCTCTCTCTCTCTCTCTCTCTCTCTCTCTCTCTCTCTCTCTCTCTCTCTCTTCTTTCTTTCTTTCTTTCTGACAGAGTTTTTCCATATAGTCCTGGAATTCACTGTATAAATCAGGCTGGCCTCGAACTCTCAGAGATTCCAACACCACTCCTGACACCAGCACTTCTTTAAAAAAGGGAGGGCTGTCTAGCTTATTTGAAGAAACCCTGCAACTGTCGGCATAAGTGTACACCGGTAGCACTAATGTTTTATGATTGCTAAAAATGTTAATTTGCTTTAAGCTGTGTTAACAAATATGTACAATGGGAAGCTCAGGGGCTTGGGGTACACATTAATTACAGTGTAACTCGTCCCTCGGGAGACGAACAGGTTGCACATAGCCAGACACATGGAGGAAGACAGTGCTCTGTAACACACAGTGCAGGTAGGGACAACACAATAGCTGTCCTCATGATTAGGCTCTGTCCTGCATGGGGACTCCACAAGGCTGTCACCCCGTCACCAATAACTGTATGAGCCCATGTACATACACCCAGGCTTGGCCACCTGAGCCAAGGCCTGCTTGGTTCCATGGGTTTCTGTCTTGTTGCGGTGTTAGGGAAGAGCTAACATTTCTTTCTGTATTCTTCCAGGGATAGGGGGAAGAGGCCTCCTGCCCACAGAAATATCTCCTTGGTGCTGGTATTATTGCAGGCAGACAGCTCTGTAGTGTGGAGAGGAAGTCAGGAATTTGAAGGCCAGTGCAGCTCAGATCGAGTAGTCTGCAAATATAACAGTTCCTTGTCAATCACATTTCTTGACTGTACTGGGCCCTGTGAGAGGTAGCAGATCAACTCAGGGCTCACACCATATGGGGACCTTAGTCTTTAGTAAGCAGCGTTAGCTGGCTGAGGAGGAGACCATGGAAGCTGGGTTCATGGGCTTTCTTTCTTGTGTGTGGAGACTAGAAGGGAAGACTGACACTCTGTCTTTCTCTCTCTCACTGTTTGAGACAGAGTCCAAACATATATTCCCATTTAACCTCAAGTTTTCTGTGTAGCTAAGTGTCATGGTTTGAATGAGAATGACCTTCGTAGGCTCATATATTTGAATATTTGGTCCTCAGTTGGTGGAACTGTTGGGAAAGATAGGAGGTGTGGCCTTTTTTGGAGGAGGTGTGTTACAGGGGATGGGCTATAAGGTTGCAGAAGCCCACACCAGGTCCAGTCTCTTTTTGTCTTGTGCTTGTGGATCAGACGTTCAGCTGCTGCTCCAGTGTCATGTCTGCCTGCCTGCTGCCGTGCTCGCCACCATGGTAGTCATGGATTAACCCTCTGAAAGTGTGAGCAAGTTCCCAGTTCAGTGCTGCCTCGGTCATGGTGTCTCCACAGCTGTAGAAAAGTAAGACACTAAGAATGGCCTGGAATTTCTGTCTCCATTTCCCGGATGCGGGGGTTGCAGGCATGCACCACCATGCCTAGCTGAGAGGATCGCCAGTTGGTGTAGTAGGGGATCAAATCTTTTTGGGAGTCAGGGAATTCTACATTGGGAGGACAAAGGGACGAGAAGGCAGGTTGTTGAGGACTGATAGCAGGAGGAGGACTTGGCACATGGCTGGTTTAGTGTGTTGACAGTGGCATTTAGGTGTGATTGGCCAGGAGCCAGGCAGGCTAAGCTGCCTTGGTCTCATGCTGTAGAACTGGGATTCAACCTGACACTGGGAGAGGCAATAGAGCATTGGAGCCAACACGCCTTTAGAAGGATGGCTTTTAAAAAAGTACTTTTCCCAACTTAAAGGGATTGCTTTGCAAAATTTGGAGATTGCAGAAAAGTATAAGAGTGAAAATAAAAGTACCCCACATCCTTTGAGCAGGAGGCAGCGGTCGCTGGTGTGCAGTGTGGAGCTCAGACTCAACTGCTGCAGAGGTCTGTGCTGCTGTGGGTGTAGTACACTCGGAGTTGATGGACTGCTTGTCAGAGATAGTGATCCAGTTCTCCTGGGGCTCCCCTGCCTGCTATTCTTCTCATAGTAGCATAATGCACCTTGCCTAGTGAGGTGTGTGCCTGAGCCAGGACGTGCACAGTGAAGGTCAGTTACTGTGGCCGGTTAAAGAATTCGGTCCTTTCTGACGTGGCCTCTCAAGTGGTAAAGCTGCATCTAGATTAGGTCTTACACTCATTTTAACTAAAAATTGGATAGTGAGTCATTGGATCAGTCTTTTGTCAGATAATTAAACCTCATTCTGCCAGTGCTTCAGGAAACCACTGTAGAATAGCCTGGTCAGGTACTGATTTGAAAATGACTTTAGAAAGTTTGCGTGCAGTCAGAGTAGTGTGGAATACAGAATAGCCTCTAGGAGTGACTGAACAAGGTTGGATCCATAGGGACTACATGCTGGCATTAAGGAGTCAGCTGTTGCGGGCAGTGGTGGCGCACACCTTTAATCCCAGCACTTGGGAGGCAGAGGCAATCGGATCTCTGAGTTCAAGACCAGCCTGGTCTACAAGAGCTAGTTCAGGACAGCTACAGTTGTTACACAGAGAAACCCTGTCTTGAAAAAACAAACAAACAAAAAGCTGTTTATCCATACTGTAAGCAAATGTGGAGACAAAGTCAGACTTCTTTAACGCCCATAGTCTTCTGCTTAGAATATGGTTTATCCAGAAAAGATTCCTGTGTCTGTGTGTTTACCTTAAGGTGAATGCTGCGTTACATTTCTTACGTGTTCCTTTTGACTGTTCAGGTTAAATTTTATCCTTTCAGAGTTAGCTTGCCCTTTCCCAGAGGTCTGGTAGTATGTGTGCTGTTGGACCTGGGCTGACACACTGGGGTGTCAGGTGCCAGTGTCACAGTTCCCAATTGTCCCTGGGGCTGGTGGCAAGTCCTGTGTGCCACAGTCATAGTCAGGTTAGTTTAAGAAGCATGTGACAGTTTCTGGAAGATAGAGGGCAGGCAACAGTGACAGCAGGGCGGGGTCTAGAGTCTGTTAATCTCTGAAGCGGAAGGACCAGGGCTTCTAGACCTGCTTTGGGCTTTTCCCATAGAATGTTTGTTTTCTCTGGCTTTCCACTCACTTTATTTTTATCTTGTAGCTTATCCTTGTCATAATTAGTATTTGTTGCTAATTTTGAAGAAGTCCTTTGTAATTATGATTCAGAAGTTTTAGGATTAATTTGGGGGGGGGATCAAGTGTTCAAGGACAGTTTTGTGAAGTTGATTCTCTTGCTTTTATGTGGGTTCCTGGGATTGACTGACGTCATCAGGCTTGCATGACAAGTGCTTTATCCATTAAGCCATCTCACTGGCCTCTGTAAATATAATTTTGATATTTGAACATTTTTAGAAATGATGGCAAATGGAATCTTTCTGCCCTTTTTGGTTTTTTTTTTGTTTGTTTTGTTTTGTTTTTTTTGTTTTTTGTTTATGTTTTGGGGGGTATCATTTTTGTTATAGACCAAAATCTTCTATTCTGCTTTTGGGATGCAGATGGAATTTTAAAAAGATTTATTTATTTTTATTTTATATGTATGGTTGTTTTGCCTGCATGTGTGTCTGTCTGCACCACATGTGTGCAGTGCCTAGGGAGACTAGAAAAGGGTGTTGGAGTCCCTGAAACTGGAGTTGCAGATGGTTTGAGCCTCCATGTGGGTGCTGGGAATTGAACCCTGGTCCATTAGAAGAGCAGTCGTTGTTCTTAACTAATGAAAATCTCTCTAGCTATGGATGGGAAGTTTTAAATTTTACTTTGTGGTACTTGGGATCTAACCCAAGGCCTTGTATATGCAAGATAAGCTCTACCACCCAGCTACCTCCCCAGCCCAGGATGCCACTAAGTTTTGCTCAGTTGGTGACATGGCAAAAGGCTTCTTATCTGGGGAGCTGCTGAGAGTAACAGAATGGCTGAATGCTGCTCTAACTTTTCTTACCAGCATCCTTTGGGCAGCTGAGGGAGAGCACCAGTGAGCGCATTGTATGGACACTGCCGTGTAATAAAGTGGAAATGGAAATGTGGTTGAATGTGTGATGAAGTTGTGTTTCTCATTCTTTGCCAGGTGTCGTCTGAGGACAGAAGTGCCCTGTGGGCCTTGGTTACGTTCCACGGGGGCCACTGCCAGCTGAACCTCAACAAGAAGTGCACACATTTGATTGTTCCAGAGCCCAAGGGGGTAAGCACTTTGATGCACCATCCTCTTCTATACATAAGAATCAAAGGTGTTTTCAGAGCTCTGTGCAGTGATTAGATTCTGTTTGCAAAACTGCTTATATTAGTATCTGTCATAAAAGGTCTGTTATCAGTTATGAGTTTAAGAGGAAATACATGAGTAGGGTGGGTTTGTCAAATATCAAGTCTTTGAATTTCAGCCTGTAATATTTATTTACTACGCATCGATTATCTGGAGGCTGGAGATATGGTTCAGTTGTTAATAAGCACACTTAACGGTTCTTCCAGAGGACCTGGGTTTGGGCGTTGGGTCCCAACAGCACGCCGGACAGTCCGCAGGAGATTCATGTGTTGATGCTGATGTAGCATAGTCTGCCCTGGCCTGTGATGCTTGCTTGCCTCACATGCTTGGGGTCCTTAGTTCCGTCCTCTGCAGTGGAGAGGAAAATAATAAAAAACAAAGGTACTAACATGCTAGCGTGCATATTGGCAGAGAACACTTACAGGTGGGTGAGGGATGAAGGATTTGGCATCTGCTCCTGGGGCAGTGCAGTGCTGTTTGCCCTCCTGATGTGCATATATGCATAGAGGAGCAGTTAAAACCAACTCCCTTTGTTAGCTGTGGCCTTTTGACTTTGTGATCCCAGCTCTGCTCATTTTCCTTTGCTTAGCTGTTATTTTCTTTGTTTGTTTGAGGCAGGGTCTCACTATGTAGCCTTAGCTGGTCTAGAACTATTACTGTGAAAAACTTTTCTTTCTATGAAAGGTAACTGACCCACCAAGGACCCATATTGCATAAATCTCCTCAAACTTGTATGTAATGGAATTTAACACCCCCCCCCCCCCCCCCCGTAGCTCTGGCTGTCCTAGAACTCACTGTGTAGATCAGGCTGACCCCAAACTCTCCAAACTCTCAAACTCAGAGATCTACCTGCATCTACCTCCCTAGTGCTGGGATTTACCTGACTAGGAAGTCAAATCTTTTAATCCTACTATAAAACTTGTTTACACAAAATCCCTGCTGCATTTTCAGCATTTGATGCACTGAAGGGGCCCATCCTCTGTCCCCTTTCTTTCATTTCCTTTGAGCTACTTTCCAAAGTAGTCAGTTGGGGGTAGACTTTGAGGTTAAACCTCAGCCAGTAAGGACTAACCTGTTTCACAGAGCCTGGCCTTCTCAAGGCCTGAAAGCATTCTTCTGTCTTCCTAGCCTGGTTCAGTCCTTGTTCCAATATAGACTGCAGCTGTGGCTGTGTGGTCTGTGTAAGGAGGTAGGCATTAATTAGTTTTGGTGCTGTGTGTTGGCCAGAGAGGAGAAAATGGGTGTAATTTGACTGAATAGTACTTACACACTCTTGTTTTTAAGGCCACTTATATTTTATTATTTTTGATCCTTCAGGAGGCTTCACGGGAGGCAGACATTCTCCTTCCGTTTCTCACTGACCGTGCTCTGCCTGTCTGCCCGCCTCACTAGGTAGTCACCACACCTGTGTTCCCGTCACAGCCTACCTGGGAGGCCTTCCCCAGGCCTGCTCCTGTCAGTTCTTCACTATCATACCCAAGTTGCAAGAAAAGACTCTTGGCAAAAGCAGCGCAAGGGAGAAGCTGCATCCTGGCAGGGAAGGCACAGTGACAGGAGCTGTAGGGCGATAGTCACATGTCCACAGTCAGAAGAAGAGAGCAGCTTGCCGTCCCCTCACACTGTCTAGGAGCCTCTGTTCTGACGTCATCCTGCCCATAATTAAGGGGGCTGGAGAGATGGCTCAGAGGTTAAGAGTATTGCCTACTCTTCCAAAGGTCCTGAGTTCAATTCCCAGCAACCATATGGTGGCTCACAACCACCTGTAATGAGATCTGGTGCCCTCTTCTGGCCTTCAGGCATACATGCAGACAGAACACTGTATACATAATAAATAAATAAATCTTTAAAAAAAATAAATATAATAAAGATAATCTCCCACAGAGGTGCGCAGTGGCCTGCCTCCTAATTGCCAAATCGGCAGTTAGTACTAACATTATACCTTGTCACCTAGTTCTGGTTTTAAGTTTTATTCTTACTGTATGTTTAACTTGTGTTTTGTGGGGGTAGAGACATACCCCTGTGACCATTCTTACTGTATTGACTTGAAGGTACTTGCCCAAAATTCCCTTAGTGAATGTCATCCTGTTTTGGATAGCCATCTTTATAAATAGCATTAGTGTATATAAACAGATCTCAAGTCTTCACTGTATCATTTTCCAGAAGATTTCTAGTTCTCTGTATGGACTTAAGATATTACCTATAGAGTTCATTTCAACCAAGTCTTTTTTTTTTTTTAAAGATTTATTTATTTATTATGTATACAACATTCCTTCCATGTATGTTTGTATGCCAGAAGAGGGAACCGGATCTCATTATAGATGGCTGTGAGCCACCATGTGGTTGCTGGGAATTGAACTCAGGACATCTGGAAGAGCAATCAGTGCTCTTAACCTCTGAGCCATCTCTCCAGCCCCCTCAACCAAGTCTTGTAAGCTTCCTGCTGCAGTCACAGCCCTTTCCTTCCCATGGTGCCTCCAACAGCTCTAGCTCACAGGTACAGGCATGGATTTTGCCTCTGGGTAGCATGGCAGGGACATCACCAGCTCTGTATCCCTAGCCCACTTTAAACTGCCTCCTCAAATGCATGATTCTAGGATAAGAGGAAACAACGTCATTGAGTGTGTTTATGCTTCATGTCTAGGAGAAGTACGAGCGTGCTGTCAAGAGAGGAAGTATTAAGATTGTCACCCCTGACTGGGTCCTGGACTGCGTGTCTGAGAAGAGCAGGAAGGATGAAGCCTTTTACCACCCGCGCCTGATCATCTATGAGGAGGAGGAAGAGGAGGAAGAGGAGGGAGACAACGAGGAGCCAGACTCTCAGAACGAGGGCAGCACTGAGAAGTCGAGTGCAGCCAGCTCTCCAGAAGCCTCTCCTCCTGACCAGCCGTTCTCGCCCAAGCCCAGAGCTGAGGTGTCCAAAGGGGAGTTGATGTTTGATGACTCTTCTGATTCATCCCCCGAAAAGCAGGAGCGGAGCTTGAACTGGGCCCCGGCTGAAGCCCCTCCACTAACCACGGCTCAGCGCAGACTGCCTCAGGGAAAAGGGCCGGGACTTATTAACCTGTGTGCCAATGTCCCACCAGTCCCCGGGGACATCCTGCCTCCTGACATGCGGGGTAATTTAATGGCTGCTGGACAAAACCTCCAGAGTTCTGAGCGATCAGAAATGCTTGGGACCTGGAGCCCGGCCGTCCGGACGTTGCGAAACATCACAAACAACGCTGACATCCAGCAGATCAGCCGGCCATCCAATGTTGCGCACGTAAGTTTCAGGAAGCTGAAGGCTGCATTCAGGAGTGGGGTTTCGTGACTTTCTTGTCAGGTTACTTATGAGTCCCATTTTTGTGGGAACTTCTTTACAGTCATGTTAAATAGGCATGAAGCAGATGGTGACATTTGTTCCAGCAGGGAACCAAATACCTGCTAATGGTTCCATGAGGCCTTATGGCCTGGCAGTGTAGCTATTTGTGTCTGCCCGGGACAAACTCAGTGGGTTTCCTAAAGACTCACACCTTTGTATGTTGTCCCTGTTGGTGCACGTTTGTTGTGTATTTCAGTGTAAAGTCTGTCATCAGACTGATGGCCGGGAGAATCTGATGAACAAGGTGATGTCAGTCAGGCTTGGATTAAAGGTTGCAGAGAGAACCCAGGACAGAGATCTGGTGAAAGCCTAAAGTGAGCAAGGATTTGCTGTCATCTGAGCATGCTAAGAAGTGAACTGGGTGGTGTGCTCTCACCGCAAGACAGGGAGCTTTGTCCTGATGGCCATGGGGGGAGTGTGCACTTCCTTCACGGAAGCCTTCGCAGGATGGAGCAGGGGTGTGTCGACGTCTGGCAGGTGTATGGAGCCTTATAAAGGGGTGGAAGGGGAAGGAAACAGGAATGTCCCCCAAGAGGCTAGACAGAGGTGCTAGGAGGGCCCTGGGGAGTGAGCAGAGACGTGCTGAAAGAGATGCAGGTGTGACAGCTGAGGCCCTTCCTGGTGGTGTGTGAGAAGTGGGGAGGTGGACGGGATCAGCAGCACACGATGAGACTGTGCAGAAGGTTGGAGGAAGCAAGAGCAGAGTTTCGGGTCAGGCTGGGAGCAGCTGGGCAGGCGTGGGCAGCCAGAAGCCCTCCCATTCAAGAGCTGCTGTGGTGGCCTCTCTGGTCTGGCAGATTTGTCCTTTATTGTTTTTGTTTTCTCTTGAACAGTTTTCAGCTGTGGGAACAACCTGAGGCAGAACCCAGGCCATCTGAGGTAGATGTAGGGAACTATGGCCTGGGTATGAAGTGGTATTAAGAATCAGTTTGCTGAGTTTGATTATGGCGAGAGCCTTAAGAAAACTCTGTTGGTTGGAGATGTTTAGAAAACCATGCCTTTTACTTGAGCAGTGAATACTGGAGGTTGAGATTCTAGAGACAGTGGAGGGGAGGGAGTCCGAAGTCAGGTGACTCTAGGCACTCTTTAGGTGCTGGGAAGAGAGAAGCCAGCTGCTGAGGCGAGATAGATAGAAGAAGGTTTTCTGGGTCTGAGGAAAATGAGGGGCTGCAAGGTGATTGATTCGGAAATTGGAAGGCAGGACTGCTGGCCATGGCTAGCACGGGTTAGGTTGGCAACCACGGCTTTAATGTGGCGTGGGAAATAAGACGGAGGTCAGGCTGGACGGAGGGACGATGAGAGGACAGCTAGAGCCTGTGGAGTGAATGGTTCCTGTGGTGGACAGAGCCTGGGCCATGACCTTTGGAGGCGTCAAAGTGACAGGCACATTTTGCCTTTGTCAAAATAAACATTAAACTGCATTTGCCTAGATTTGTTCAAGATTCTCCATGCAGGCTGGAGTTCAGGCTTTTTTTGGGTGGTGATGATCTGGTAAAAGCTGTCCAGTTTGGGGCTGGAGAGCTGGCTAAGTGGTTTAGAGCATTGACTGTTCTTCCGAAGGACTTGCATTTGATTCCCAGTACTATTGTGGCGCCTCACAGCTGTCTAACGCTACCACCAGGGGATCTGCTACCATTTTCTGACTCAGCAGCCACTATATGTACATGTTATACGGGCATACGTGCAGGCAAAACAATCTTTCACAAGAAAGGAAAGTAAATGAATCTTTAGTAAACAAAAAGCTCTGACCTAGTGTTTCAGAAGCTGCAACCTCCTCTAGGAATGAAGTTCCGCTGTTGGCCCAAGATTCCGCTACTCTCTGCTTGACTGTCTCTGTCCCTTCCCAGATGTCAGGTGGCTGGCTGTTCACAAGGTACATGCCTTTCTGACTGACCACAGCTCTTCACTGTGTCTAGGGAGTCTTGGAGGTGAGGGCGCCTCAGAGCTGACTGACAGACCAGGCACATGGTCTGACCAGACAAGACCATGCTTGTGGGTAGTGTGAGGTAGGGGCTACTGGACTGCGCAGAGGGGCGGTTCCAGCCTGAGTAAGGAGGGTGCACCACCCTGCCTTCCTGCACACCAGTGTCCAGGAGGCAGGGGCCATGTGACCCCATAGCCATAAAGTGGGCTAGGGCTTAGGAGAAGAACAGTGGAGACAGCAAGGAGGGCGTTGGCTTGGTAACAATCGGAAGGAAGGGTGTTACGTCAGTAGGCTGGAGGCAAAGAGGAGGACATTTCTCCTCGGGTCTTGAGAGATGGGTGATACCACTAGGAGGGAGATTAGGTTAGTGGGTTCTGGTGAGGGACCTGGGCTGTCCAGGTGGACCCCATGAATACTTGGAAATGTTGACTAAAGAGATCTCAGAACTGGTATGGGAGCCAGCTGGAGGTGTGGGGCTTCTGACTGCTCCAGAGTCTGCATCCCTCCCTCCTTCCCAGGAGAAGTTCTGGGTGGCAGCCACGCATTCAGCACTGAAGGCTTTCCCCCGCCCCTTCAGACTAGTGACCGGCCAGGGCTGGGCAGTAACTATTCTCCTGCTGTCTGTCTTCACACACGGACAGGTTTAGGCGTGGGCTTTCCTAAGTCTGTTTGGATGTAGACATAGACCGATGTCTAAACTGAGCTGAGGGCTGGCTACTGCTCTGACCCTGTCCTCCAGTGACACTGGCTCTGCTAGTGACAGTAAAGGTAGGTTCAGGGCACTGTAGTGCTTCCTAAATCAGAGTCCTTACCTCTGTGTACAGAAAGTGAATTTCAGAGTGTTAGACAGGGGAGACTTAGTTTGATTTTTTTTTTTTTTGAGCAAGGTGGAGGGGTGAAGGTGTCTATCAAATTCTATTTGATGACAGGTATGTCCTAGCTAGGGCTGTGTGGTATGCACCATAGTGCTTTTAATGTTCCGGCAAGCACTTGGATAATGCAATTTGAAGGAAAGGAAATTAAAAGTTGCTGTCGTTTGAAATTGCTGCTTATAAGTGGCATGGTTACATGGTCAAGTCCTTGGGACTCTTTTCCTTGGGTTCCTCAGGTTGCTACGTTCTCAGCTCGAGGTGCATGAGATGGGAGGTTGCTGAGAGCTCTGGTGGTTGTTCCCCCCCACGGACAGAGAGATCCCTGTGCTAATGGCTGTCCTCGGGCCTGGACCAGCTCTCCTGATATTTCATTGTTTCTCCTTGGACAGACTGGGTCAGCCACGGCAGGGGAACATTGCAGCCTTCGCTTCTAGGCCCAGTGCAGAAACTGCCACACTGCTTCTGCCCTCCTTTTTATTGTTGTTGGTTTTTATTTGTTTGTTTGTTTGTTTTTTGTTTTTGAGACAAGTTTTCTCTGTGTAACTCTGGCTGCCTTGTAGAGCAGGCCAACCTTGAACTCCCAAGATCTGCCTGCCTCTGCCTCCCAAGTGCTGGGGTTAAAGGCACTCCACCGCCACCGCCGCTGGGCTTCTTACCATATGAGCGTCCGCATATGGTTCTGATCTGTCTCAGAACCAAGAGCTGGTCCAGGGGGGCTGCCTGACTGCAGATTTCCCCCATGCCTGTCCTGGCAGCTGCTCTTATGTTGTAGGGCACCTCTTCTGGGGTCATTTTGGATGGCGTCGATAGTGCAGAGGACAAAAGTGTGACAGATGGCTGCTTTGGCCTATTCATGTGGCAGGCAGTCTCTGTATTTGTCCCATCTGTTGCTTAGTCTTGTTTGAGGAAGGATAGTCAATGATTTCTCAGGAAGGCAGAACATTGACTTTAAGAAAAAATTCTTTAAGCATATTTGTTACTAAACAACTGTACATTCTAAGCACTGTTCTTAGTGCTGGCATCTATCTGTACTAAACAGAACAAAAGAAAGGTTGCTTTCATGAGCTCAGTTTTTATTTTTTAGAAATTTTAATAAAATTATATCACTTTCTTTTTCCTCCCTCCAAACCCTCTCATATATCCTTCCTTGCTCTTTCAAATCCATGACTTTTTTTCTATTGTGCACTCCTAAGTATATAAGTTTAACTTGTTTAGTCTGTATGCTACTTATGTGTGTATTGTTTTCAGATTGACCATTTTGTATGAGATAACCAATTGGTGTGCTCCTCTCTGGGGAAGACTATTTCTTCTGCTCTCAGCTTTCCTTTTGCCTGTAGTTCTTTCAGTAGGGTTGAGGCCTCGTGAGCTTTCCCCATCCAAAAGCTATGGAGCTCTTCATGATTATGCATGCCATTCTTGTGTAGGGGCCATGCCAATCATCTCTGTATCATTCCAGTTTTAATATAAGCACTGCAAAAGTGAGCATTGTTCACTTAAAAAAAATCTTTGTATGTGCGTGTTCATAAATGGGGGGGCATGCTTGTACCACAATGTTCATGTGGAGGTCAGAGAAGGCTGACCATGTGCGAGACAAGGTCTTTTGTTCACTGCTTTGTAGCCAGACTATGTGAACCATGAACTTCCTTATATCCACAATTTTTGCCTCCCTTCCCCCTGAGGGGACATTTAAGATCGCAGGTGCATGTACTTCTATGTCTGGCTCTTAGGTGAGTTCTAGAGATCTGACCTCAGGATGGCAGGTTGGCATGGCTTATTCCCCAGCTCCTCCCTCCTCTTAATAATAATGTTGTTATTATTTGAGAATACTGAATTGTGTAGCTCAGGCTAGCCTTGTGTAGCCAGAACTGACCTTCAACTCCTGATGCTCTTGCCTCCACATCCCAAGTGCTGGAATTATAGGTCTGTACCATCAAGTCCGGCTAACATTTGCCTTTAAGCGCGCTTTTTGCTAGAGTCCATCTGTCCCTCTTCATGTCATATGTACTGTCCAGGACAGGGTACAGCGAGGGAGGAACAGGAGCTGTGCTGGGCATAGCTGCAGTCTGAGTTGCTGTGGTGGTAAGCTTGAACCCCCTGCCTTATCTGAGCAGTGGTGACTCCTAGAAGCAGGAGGAAATAGAACATGGTTGCACCTGTAGTGAGGCTGGAGCTGAGCCTGCCATTTTCCAGAGCATTCTCAGTCAGTCAGAAGCAGACCGTGGTATGGAGGGGGAGGGAGTTGCCCTGTAGAGCGCCACATTCCTGGTAGCCAAGCCTGCTCAGGCCCAAGCAGAAGCAAGTACTGCCATTTGTTTGCTTTGCTGTCCTGTTCCTTTTCTTTAAGATGCAGCAGCCTTGTGTGTGAATCATGCCTCCAATGTGTGTATGGGGGGTGGGGGGTTGATGTGTGCATCAGAGACAACTTTGGGGAATTGGTTCTCTCATTGTACAGTGGATTCCAGGGCTTAAACTCTGGTTGCCAGGCTTGGGTAGCAAGCATTTCACCTGCCGAACCATTTCGAGGCTACAGTGTTTGTTAGTCCATTTTCTGTTTTGTAATTCAGTGTCCTGCTCTCTGGATATTGAATACAAAGTACATGTGAGAGCGGTGTGGTATTGCTGGCTGGTCCCTGTTATGTAGCGGTTTGGCGTATTAGCTGTGTGGATACACTCTTACTTGCCTGGGAGCAGGCAGTGCCTCTCAGCAATTATTGGTAGTGACTTGGCCCTCCTTTTGTTTCCTAGATCTTACAGTCTCTTTCAGCACCCACAAAAAACCTAGAGCAGCAGGTGGCGCATGGCCAGCAGGGACACCCCACTGCCAGTGCTGTGCTCTTTGGCCAGTCTAAAGGCGCTCCCGAGACACACGTGTTGCAGCAGCACCATCCTCCCCAGCAGCCACCGCAGCAGCACCCAGTCCTTCATCTCCAGCCCCAGATCATGCAGCTCCAGCAGCAGCAGCAGCAACAGCAGCCACAGCCACAGCCTTACCCCCAGCCGCCATCGCATCAGTTCCCTCAGCAAGTCCATCAGCATCAGTTTTCCCAGCAGCAGCTCCAGTTTCCACAGCAACCATTACACCCTCAGCAGCAGCTGCATCGCCCTCCACAGCAGTTGCAGCCATTTCAGCAGCAGCATGCCCTGCAGCAGCAGCAGCTCCATCAGCTGCAGCAACAGCAGCTACAGCAACACCAGTTAGCACAGCTCCAGCAGCAGCAGCAACAGCAGCAGCAGCAGCAACAGCAACAGCACAACCTTCTCCAGCAACAGCAGCTCCAGCGCCTGCACCACCAGCAGCAGCAACAGCAGCAACAGATGCAGAATCAAGCAGCACATTTGAACCAAACATCCCAGGCACTACAGCACCAGGTTCCACCCCAGCAGCCCCTGCAACTGTCCCTGCAGCCCCCACCTCAGCAGCAACAGCAGCAGCAGCAACAGCAGCAGCAGCAGCAGCAGCTTTTTGGACATGACCCAGCAGTGGAGAGTTAGTACTGGTTCCTATGTTCCCATAAGTTGCAAGCCTGCATAAGTGCTCCCAGAGTATAGCGCCTATCAAATAATTGTTGCACATAGAGTGTGAGTCTCATCCCTGTTAAGCAGGCGTTCCAGTGAGATAATCAGGCTTCTTTATACTTTGCGCACATTGCAGTGAGGGCCAGTGTTCACAGAGTATCCAGGTTGCCCCAGGAGAAATACTGAATTATGTCTTGTTTTTAATGATATGGTTTAGTAGATACATGAGTATATTTGTAGCAACATTCCAAATGTAGTTCAATTATGGATTATTCAAACTAAACTCAACAAAATGCACTTTTAATTTCTGTTCACGTCTGTCACTCTAGTTCCAGAAGAAGGCTTCTTGCTAGGATGTGTGTTTGCAATTGCGGACTACCCAGAGCAGATGTCGGATAAGCAGCTGCTGACCACCTGGAAAAGGGTGAGCTGGGAAACTGGGGGCTATGTGCTTGAGGGGTGCAGGCTAAGTGCCTGCCTGCCTGGTCTCAGGCAACAAGTCCTGTGTGTGTGCTCTGGTATGAAGAGTGCAGTCAGCAGTTCTGCCCTCTGAGAAGTGCTCATCACTTTCTGGTCTTCTGTCACGTAGGGGCTAGGTGGAGTGTTGGGTTTCATGGTTCTTGAAATTTCTTCAGGGGTAATGGTTACTTGTAACTGTCTTCTGGTATGATTGTGGAACGGTGGTCCATATATTTATTTACTTTTTTTTTTTTTTTGGTTTTTCGAGACAGGGTTTCTTTGTGGTTTTGGAGCCTGTCCTGTAGACCAGGCTGGTCTCGAACTCACAGAGATCCGCCTGCCTCTGCCTCCCGAGTGCTGGGATTAAAGGCGTGTGCCACCACCGCCCGGCTTTACTTTAAGAAAAGGGAAAGTTAAAAAGTCTTTCTTATAATCATGCTTCAAATGAAGATGGAGTACCTTCTCCATTAGATGAAAACCGAGTTTAGGATAGAAACATACCTCGAATGTTCTTCACTATAAACATTCCTCTGCTGGCTGCTAATACTGCAAGACTGAGAAGTGATGAATTGGCAGAGACTGGGCAAGCCAGCAGGACAGTGGCAGGCATTGTGGTGGTGTGGGCATGAGCCCAAGGTCGGACAGGACTTCTTAAAGCTGGTAGAGGTGATCATGGGCATGTGTCTGTCCGTGGGAGGAGTTAGAGCAGGAACAGGGGAGATGATCCAGACAGAGCAGCCTAGTGAAGGTGTACCTGTGGCACTGGTGGGGACTGCCATCAAGTCTAGCTCTGGACAGCTCTTGAGTCAGGGAGGGAAAGACAAGGGTTGTCTGTCTTCCAATAATACTTTATTAGGTACTGTGATAGTACATTTGGGTTTTCCTTACCAGCGGCATAGGAAAGGGGTGGGTGGAGTAGTGATTGTGTGTTGTGTGGTAAGGAGACTTTAGATTCACCAGGAGGATGAGGTGTGAGGATAGGGTTGGGGGGAGTGTCTGGGGGCTGCAGCAGCAGAACAGTGTGGAGCATTGGGAGCTGTGCCTGGAGTATTGAGAAGCTGAATGAAAGGTCATGAAACAATAAAGTGTGGCGTTTCATATGCTTGTTTGAGGCAGGGTCTCTCCAGAAGCTGTCCTTGAACTCTAAGGAAGACCTTGAACAGCCACCTGGGATTGCAGGCATGTGTCACCTCACCCAGTTTCTGGGGTGCTGGGGCCTTAACCTAGGGCCTTTGTGTGTTAGACAAGCTTTGCCAGCCGAGCCAACTCAGCTTAGCCTTTTAACTTCTGTTTGAAGGATTAGACCGAGGGCAGCAGCACACGTGTCTTGCTTTGTTTTTGGTATTTTTCTGATTTTTACCTTTTCTTTTTTTCTTCTGAGCTGAAGATTAAACTTGCCTTGCTCTCGAGAAGCCAGTGCTTTAGCACTGGGCTAAACCCCCAGTCCTGCAGTACTGCGTGGTTGGAGTTGGGACAGAGAAGGGAAGAGATCTGTCAAGGACAACAGCTACGGGCAGGACTAAAAGAGGGAGAACAGTGACAGTTCGGGGCACTTGAAAAACTGGAGGCTTAGTGAAGGGAGGCTGTTAGATTAGGGCCAGGACAGGGTCTAGGGCCAGTATCAGTTAGAGCGCTGATTTCTGATTTGAATGGCATACAGCCTGCCCATCAAATGGATGCATCTGCAGAGTAAGGATGAGTGCAGGTGTCCAGCTCAGAGCACTCAGCTCCCCACCCCTCCCCTTGGAAGCCACTGATCCAGCAAGGAGGTGCATGGCAGCCGGGAAATGGGATTTGGCTCTGAGTGATAACAGGGTTTCTTGGATTCGCATGGAGGGAACTTCAAGTAGATATGAAAACAGAACCGAACAGTTGGCAGGTGCTTGCTCTTGCTGAAGACCCCAAGGAAAGTTCCAGTTCCCTCCTGGATAAGACTTCTGAAATGGCTTGGTTGGCTGTGACTCAGTTCTTGAAGATGACTTGAGGGAGTGCTTGCCAAGGCCTCACCTATGGGACATTCCAGCTGTTTGAGTCGCCATAGTGCAGCAGCTGGCTCTTTCCCTTTCTTCCTTGAATGACTCAAGAACAAGAGCAGGATGTGGAGGAGTCTCTGGCAGTGTAGGGAGGAAGGCCTGAGGCTTACTGAGGACATGATTTGAGGACACACTTTATGCACATTTCTATGGAGATTTGGGGAATACTACGATTGCTTACTTTCAGGAGGGCAGGATGAGGTGGTGGTTAGCACCAGGAAACAAAATGTATGCGAGGAGGGAATATTTGTCTTAGGGTACCATGGGAACACCTGGATGCCCTAACCTTCGTTAGATCAGAAGGCAGTGAAGGAGCAGAACATGTGTGGGTTAGAATACATTAGTAATTACCAGAGGCACAGCTCAGGTGGTGGAAAGCAGGTGAAGGCGGGGACTGCGGCTTTCTCACATCCCCTTGAAGCTGAACCTGTGAACAGTTAAGATAAAAATAAACACCGCATTTCAAAACGGCATGTGAAACCAGCACGGGATTGGGGCCAGGTCTTGTTCAGTGTTAAGCTTACATCTCAGCAGCTATGCAGTAATGTCCAGTTCTCTGTGGCGGCAGCCTTTTGACTGATACCCAGAGAAAACCAACATCAGGATAGAATAGTTCCTTCTCCACAACTGTACAGTTTGTGTGCGTGTGTGTACAGTGCCCACTGAGGCTTGAGGCATTGGATCCCTTGAAGCTAGAGATGCAGGCAGATGCATGGGTGCTGGGAACCGGGCTTGAGCCCTCTGGAAGAGCAGTACTCATTCATCTCTGCTGAGGCATCTCCAGCCCCTTGAATGTAGTTTTGACACACTTCTTCCTGATGTGGCTTCTGTCACAGTGTGAAGGTTGTAAGGACAGTGGGTCTATCTGCTCTAGGAGCGTTTGCTAGTTGGAAGAGAAGTCAGCGTGAGAGAACTGGACACCGTGCACCCCCCGGGCAGCTCCACCACACACTCCACCCATCTAAATGTCAGCAGTGCCGAGGTGAAGAGGCTCGGTTTTAAGAATGTTGCGTTCTACTGTCTGTGAAGTAACTCTGGAGTGCTGGGGGAAGGGTCTGAGAATGTTGCCGCTAGGTACTGCTTGTCCTGTGGTGAATGGGCCATGCCAGTGCACCCTGGCTTCTCTTTATTGTTGTCTGGGTTGAGATTGCAATCCTATAGTATCCTTAATAATTGGAACTGATGGCATGTTTGTCTGTGTCTTTTGTATAGATAATTCAAGCGCATGGTGGCACTGTGGACCCCACGTTCACAAGCCGATGCACACACCTCCTCTGTGAGAGCCAAGTTAGCAGTATGTATGCACAGGTAAGAACAACTGGCCACTGTGACTGGAAGGTGGTGGCATTGTTATTTGTAGCCCGAGAAGCAAGTGTGTAATATGTCTGTGGAACAGTGTCCAGTGACCCACACTGGCCTTGACCTCAGTGTATAGCAGAAGACAACCTTAAACTTGTGATCCTTTGTCTTTACTCCTTGAGTGGTAGAGAAATGCATCATTGTACCCAGTTTTGGGGCTCAAACTGAGGACCTCATGCATGTTAGATAAGTGACCTACTGACTTCTCACTTCACATTGGGCTAGATACTGTTGTGGACAGCTTTGGGTAGTGGAGGGAACAGGAAGTTCCAGGTAGAGGCAGAGAAAGGGCAGGCCCTCCTAGTCACCGTCCAGATGACCGTCAAGATGGGACTTGGCACCATTTGGGGTTTTGCGGGCAAGAGCTTCTGAGGGTAAAACCCTGAAAGATCAATAGTAAACCCTGGACTGTAAGCTCCTCCCAGCACCACCTCCTTATCCCTGAGGTTTTCATTTCTTCTCTTTGTAAAAATGTTCCTGATTGGCAGATGGATGCTGCTGTGTATGTGACAGTGACTTTAGGAACACCTTGTTAGGTCCTGTGAGCTTCCTCTTCTGTGGTTAAGTTTAGGAGTGTGTTTTCTTTTTCTTTATTTTATTTATTATTATTATTTTATTTTATTTTATTTTTTTTTTTTGAGATAGGGTTTCTCTGTAGCTTTTGGAGCCTGTCCTGGAACTAGGTCTTGTAGACCAGGCTGGCCTCGAACTCACAGAGATCTACCTGCCTCTGCCTCCCGAGTGCTGGGATTAAAGGCGTGTGCCACCACCGCCCTGCGACGAGTGTGTTTTCTGTACATGCTCTCTATGCAGGGGATAGAGAGTTTCTCTTTGGGGGGGGTGTTGTGTTGTGTCATTTTTGACTACAATTTTTCTCTAAGGTTTAGTTTTAGTCATGTGTATATGTGTTTCTTTGTGAGTGCATGAAATGTATGTAGGTGCCCTGGGAGGCCAGGGCCCTCTTGTCTTCTGGAGGTGGACTCTGATTCACCGGACCGGGGAAGGTGGCGCTGTATTCTGCAAGCCAACTGTTTTCTCCCAAGTTGTATAGCAAGGAGCCAGAGACAACACGACTGTTGTTTTGTTTGCCAGGCACTGCGGGAGAGGAAGCGGTGTGTCACTGCGCACTGGCTCAACACAGTCCTGAAGAAGAAGAAACTGGTGCCACCCCATCGAGCCCTGCATTTCCCTGTGGCGTTCCCACCTGGGGGCAAGCCCTGTTCACATCATGTGAGGCCCATCCTCTTTCCTGCTTGGCTTTCCACAGTTCTGTCCCAGACTCTGCATGCCATGACCACTGTAGCAGTGGCCCAAGACACACATCATTGTACCTCGTCAGTATTTCAAATCCTAGGATGTGTCAGCTACTGTTGGGCAGAACTTGGTCAGCACTTGTGGGTACTTGCAGCCAAGGATCCAGAGTCTGGATGAGTGAGGAAAATAAAGACCCGCTCTGTGTGTGTGCTCAGCACAGTAACCTAAAATTATCTGAGTAGCATTGCTCAGAAGCCAGCAATACTACCCTGTAAATGTAGCTCTTCCTCTCTTCTTGCCACAAGGATGCTGTATGCTTCATGTTCTGTCAGTGAAGTTATTCTCATGATGCTCTCAGAAATGGTAGTGCCAGATACATCCCCAAATGCCACAGGAGCATGAGAATGTAGAATCAGAGCCACTTTATATTCATATCTCATTTGCTCTTTTCTCACCAGATTATCTCTGTGACCGGATTTGTTGACAATGACAGAGATGACCTGAAGTTAATGGCGTACCTGGCAGGTGCCAAGTACACAGGGTACCTGTGCCGTAGCAACACGGTCCTCATCTGTAAAGAGTAAGCTGGGCTTGGAAGCCGTGCTGATCCTGTTTGCCCAAAGGAAAGGGATGTGGAGATAGTTGGGTGGTTTGCTTTGTCTGGGGAAGGTATGGCCTCTTGTAAACCAGGCTGATCTTAAACTTATGGCAATCCTTCTGCCTCCAACTCCAAGTACTGGGATCTTAGGCATGCATTACTATGCCTGGCAGCGGTGGTTTCTTAATACATTATACTTTGTGTGAATTTCAAGAGTAGCAGTCCATGAAAGAACTGACACAAAGGCCTTTGAGTGCTGGTCTCCCCAGCTCACTGTTAGCCTACTTTCACTCAGGGTGCCTTTATTCTTTCATGGGGTCTCTAAGTAGCTGGCTGTCCTGGCACTCACTGTGTATATCAGGCTGGTCTTGAACTCACAGAGATCCGTCTGCCTCTGCATCACTAGAGCTAGGATTAAAGGTGTGTGTACCACCATGCCTGGTCTGTCAGTCTTTCTTAATAAACAGCCGTTGTCTCTTTTTAAAGAGGCATCACTGTGTATGGTCCTGTCAGCAGAGACATCTATAAAAGGCTTCACTTGGTGACTATATGGAATGATAGAACATGAGTTGATAAATTTAGATGCCAGGAATAGGGTTAAAGTCAGAGACTGACCCCTCTGGAGACTGGGCTTAACTGCTCTTGGCCTCCAGTTTGGATTGCTGGCAGTTTTGTGGAAACATGCCTGCCACTTAGTAGTTTTTTGTTTTTTTAATTAAGTTTTGTTGAAAATAGACAAAAATTCATGGTAAGATGACACTAACATTGAATAACTATGATTTCTCACAAAAAAGACCAAGTGGTTTGAAGTACGAGAAGGCCAAAGAGTGGAGGATCCCGTGTGTGAATGCGCAGTGGCTGGGGGACATTCTGCTGGGAAACTTCGAGGCCCTGCGGCAGGTGCAGTTCGGCCGCTACACCGCCTTCAACCTGCCGGACCCCTTTGCGCCCACTCCACACTTGGTCTTAAGTCTTTTAGGTTAGTGATGGGCCCCGTGCTGTCACTTGTGTGATAGCCTCCAGAGCTGTTTGCACCGCCTGTTTGGTTTAGTCCCCTCCGCACATCTCTGCTCCTCCCTTGGGTTTGTGTCTGAGAGGCGTTTAGAGCTGGGAACACACTCCGTTTTCTTCTCAGGCCGTGCCTCCTTCGTCACTGTCAAACTAGGAGGACGTGTTATCACTCCCTGATGGTGCCCTGCCTTGTGTGGCCAGCCCTCAGAGGAGGACTGTCCCATGGAAGATGGGGGCATTAGATACAGCACACACAGCTGTCTTTTCTCTTTCTTTTTAAAGAGCTTTTATGCATCTTTAAAATTCATGTCTGTGTAACACAGCACTGGGTTTTAATTCTGACCTAGAGAATTGAACATTATTCAGATTGTGTTCTGACCTCCTGAGAAGCCCAGTTTTATTTAGAAGATTTTCTTTAGCCTTCATTATGCAGCTGTTCTCCCAAGGGACTGCCTGGGCCGTACAGAGGCTTCTCTGCATACCTGACCTCAGGTCCGTTCTGTTGTCCAGCACAAGCTGCTCTCTGTGGCCAGCACCTGTGTATTAGCCATTGTGGATCCTGTTGGCACCTCTTATAATAACTGCAATCTCCCCAGGATGGGATACCCTCGGGTAATCATGGTGTATGAAGTATCAGCCATTCCGACTCACCTGTCCTGGAAACCTGAGCTACAGTGTTCTAGCTACACTTGCCCTGAATGAGTGTTATGGACAAGCCCTTTGTGGCCAGGTTCCTTGCCTAGGAAGGGCTTACAGCAGGGTTGTATGGATATTCCATATGGAAGATGACATCTTTCTCTTTCAGATGCGTGGAGGGTCCCAGTGAAGGTGACCGCGGAGCTCTTGATGGTACGCCAGCCCCACACCCCACAATGGCCATTTCTGTATTGTCGGCTGCCCATACTTCACTGTGGACATTGTTATATGTCAGCCCTGCAGACCCCACTGTGGTCACTCCTGTGTGTGTCAACACTCCCTGCACACACACACACACTCACAGAGGCTGCTGCTGTGTTACCCAAACGCGGTGGACATGTTTGTGGATGCTAGCTTCTTGTTTGGTAGCACACTACCAGTCTACATGTTCCTCTACCGTCAGTGCAGGCGGTGAGTGGGTGGGCCTGTGTGGGCATGAGCTTTGCTAGCTTCAGAGAGCTGTGTCACACTCCAGGAACCGAGGAACACAACTGTCAGATGGTGGCTGTTTTTCATAGCTAGTGGGCAAGGCCTTCAGAGACACTGGAAGTGGCAGAGGTATGAACCAACACAGGCCACAAGTCAAAGAGTTCCCTGTTCTTGGGGGATATTTCTGAGGGTTCCTGGGTAGGGTCATATCATGTTTGGATATTCTGGCGGGTCACTTCAGGATAGAACATTCTGGAAGTTGTTAGTTGCAGATTGTCTGGTAGGGGCTATCTACATTCTTACCTTTAAGGCTTAATGAGATTGTGGTTTTGTATTGGTGTTTACTCTCTTGAGACCCACTGTTGTTGTCATGAGCTCACACCTTGGGGAGAGCAGCGCTTTGTGCTGGGTAATGACTGGTGTGGGCTTAGGACTGCATGCCTGTCACAGATGGACTAACATGTTTTCTACAAGTAGTTTTGGTTTGTTTTTCATTTATTACTATTGTATTTCCTATACTCATAAGAATTCAGTCCTGTTCATCCCTGTCTTAGTCACTGTGCTGTTGCTGTGAAGAGACACTCTGACCAAGGCAGCTTTTAAAGAAAGCTTTTTAGGAGAGTGGTTTAGAGGCAGGGTTTCTCTGCCCAACTCTAGCTATCCTCAGACTCAGAGATCCACCTGCCTCAGCCTTCCAAGTGCTGATACTAAAGGTGTGCGCCACCATGCCTGGCTAGAAGAAAGCATTTACCTGGGGGCTTACAGTTTCAGAGGATTAGAGTCCATGACCATCATGGCAGGGAGTGTGGCAGCAGGAAGGCACGCATGACTCCAGAACAGTGCTTAGAGCTTACATCTGATCCACAAGCGAGATGCAGTGAGAGACAGAGAGACAGAGAGAGAGAGAGACAGAGACAGAGAGACAGAAAGACAGAGACAGACAGACAGAGAGAGAGACAGAGACAGAGAGACAGACAGAGAGAGACAGAGAGAGGCAGACAGAGAGAGACAGACAGAGAGAGAGACAGACACAGAGAGAGAGAGAGACAGACAGACAGAGACAGAGAGAGAGAGAAAGACAGAGAGAGACAGAGACAGAGAGAGACAGAGAGAGGCAGACAGAGAGAGAGAGAGAGAAAGAGAGACAGAGAGAGAGAGAGAAAGAGACAGAGAGAGAGAGAGACAGAGACACAGACAGAGACAGAGAGAGAGAGAGACAGAGAGAGAGACAGAAAGACAGACAGACAGAGAGAGAGAGAGACAGAGAGAGAGAGACAGAGAGAGACAGAGACTGACTGGGTTAGGTATGGGCTTCTAAAACCCAGCCCCAGTAACATACCAACAAGGCCATACCTCCTAATCTTTCCCAAACAGTTCAGTTTCATCAGTTGGATGCCAAGCTTTCAGATAATGAGCCTATAGGGCTGTTCTCATTCAAATCCCATAACCCTCCACAAATCCTCTGCAGGTCCCCTTAACTTCATATCCTCTTTTTAAATTTTTTAAGAAATAGTCCACTGAAGGTGGCCAGTGGTGGTGCATCCCTTTAATCCCAATACTTAGATCTCTTGAGTTTGAAGCCAGCCTGGCCTACAGAGCAAGCTCTAGGACAAGCCAACATTACACAGAGAAACCCTGTCTCTAAAAACAAGAACAAAGCCCTCTGAATCTAATTAGTGCTGTCCATATCTGGATGGCTGTGGGTCAACCTACCTGAGACATTCTTAAGGGAAACTTGACTCTCCCTTTCCAAGAAGCCATCACCTGTCAATAGTTCCTTGACTAGGGGTAGGGCTCATGTGCTCACATACCCTGATCCCCACTCCTACCCCATGCTGTATCTTGTACAGACAGGTCTTATGCAGACAGTCAGTAGCTGTGAGTTCATGAGTGCAGGGCCCTGTCATGTCTAGAGGATACTGGCCATCATACTTCCCAACCTCTGACTCCTATAGGTCCCCCCTCCATTTGTTGTGTGTTTTGAGATAGGTCCCATGGAGAACCCAGGCTGGCCTTGAACTTGTATACCTGAAAAATGAAAAGTTATAAGCGCAAGCTACTATGTCTTGTTTAACCTGTATTTTTAAAAATGGACTTATTTAGCCAATCACATGGACTGTGGACCTGTATAGTTCTTGCTACTCAGGAGACCAAAGTAGAAGGGTTCTTAGAGGGTAGGAGTTTAAGTCCAGCCTACACAGCATAGCAAGACCTTCGTTTCAGTTTGTTTTGTTTGTTTAAAACAGGATCTCTTGAAGTAACCCTAGCTGTCCTGGAAATCACTATGTAGTCATGGCTGTCCTGGAACTTGCTATGTTGCCTGGGCTGGCCTAGGACTCACAGAGATCTGCCTCTTGAGTGCTGTGAGTAAAGGTGTGTACCGTCATGCTCAGCCCTCTTGTGCACATTCTGTAACATACAGAGATGATTCCAGGCTGTTGCAGGGCCTGCTGCTTCACACTCTTGCAGGAAGCCCAGTCTGCTCTCAGATGCATATTTTTCTCTAGCTTAAACTAGTAATCAGGACTTTAACAGAGCGTGGCCAGCTCAGACACCTCGGCAAAAGCCAATGTCTTCCCTGCTCATGTGGTGAAAGAATTCCTAAGGTGGGCCCAGATGACAAAGTGGCAGTCAGAGTCATCTCTCACAAGCCACATGGCTCACATAAGAAGTGAGCAGGCTTCCCAGGCTGGTCTCTTGGGCCTTTGTATTCTGTAGTTCCTGGACAGGCTGGTTCCCTCCTGGCTGAGGGGAGCTGTGGAAATGGTGGGGAGGAGTTTTGGACAGGCTGTGACAAAAGGAGTCCTCACCTTCCTGCAGACGGAGTGTGGTGTGCTGCTTTGGCCTCGGAGGCTGCTAAGTGCACAGTGCAGGGAGGTGTGCTTGGCTTTCTTGGTTGTGGTGTGGCAGCACGTGTAGGAGATGTGACTTGTAGTTAGTGAGTCTGAGCCAGATTCAGAAAAGGATCGTGAGTGTAGTGACGTGAGCAAGGAAAGGTGGTGGGGTTTGGGGTTTATTTTGCTGGTTTGGTGGTGCTGGAGATTTGTCAGTGCCAGGCATGCTGGGCAGTGGTTCTACACCCAGCCCTTTTTATGAATTTTGAAGCAAGGTCTTACTAAGTTGCACAGGCTGTCTTTGAACCTCTGAGTTTACAGTGTGAAGGAATGAACAGTGTGGTATAGTGTAGGTGGCCCCTGAGGTGGGGCCTGCCCACAGGCAGTCTCCATTCTCCCTGTCTTGTTAGCATGCTTCTGTCCTGGGGTGCGTGAGGTTAGCCTCACCTTATCCACGGCAGCACGATCTTATTGTCACCTGACTTTCTGTTGTAGGTAGTCTTGTTTAGGGAGGTGTATTTGCACTGATAGAGTTTGCCGTGTTCCAAGTTGGGACACAGGACATAATACTTGAAATAAAGACAGGAGTTGATGGTTCAGGGTTCTCTATGTAATGAGAGGTAAGGGCAATAGGCAGGTATTTTAAGTATTGAGGGATTTGGTGAGTAGGAAAGGAGAGAGGGGAAAAAAGCAGGTTCTCTGGGGTGTTAGCATTTGTTCCTGGCCCATGGCTTCCTAGCCTTCCTAGCAGTGAAGGCCATGGTTCTCTCTGGCGGGTGGTATTGAAGGTGGTGGGGACATTGTCTTGGAAGCTTCTGTATTCTTGGAGATTATTTGATTGAAGCGGACAATATTTTAATTACAGGGTGTAAGATTACCCCCTAAGCTGAAGCCAAATGAGGTCACCAACATCCAACCTTCTTCTAAACGAGCCAGGTATGTGCAGCAGGGCAAGCCCCTTACATTACAGGTCTGCTGTGGAAGACTGGTGCCAACTGCCAAATGTTTCTGAAGAGGATCCCCGCAACCCCCTTCCCAGACAGGGTTTCTCTGTAGCTTTGGAGCTCTTCCAAGTGCTGGGATAAAAGGTGTGTGCCACCACTGCCCGGCTTCTGAAGAATTTTTTATAGTATGTTGTGTTTGAGAGGCTGGAAACAGCTCAGTGGTTAGGAGCACTGACTGCTCTGTAGAGGACCTGGGTTCAGTTCCGACCACCCACATGACAGCTCACAGCTGTCCAGTCCTTAGGTGCTCTGATGCCCTCTTCTGGCCTCTGTGGGCACCAGGCATGTATGTGGTGTATAGGCACATGTGCAGGCAAACACGCATGCACATAGTTGTACATCAGACTCACAATTCATCGTGAAATGGCATTCCCGCAGCTGCTCTCTTGAGAGGTACTAAGTGATTAAGCACATTTCTTTCTTGTTTATTGAAAATAATAAAATCTAGAACTGTTTTCTTAAGCAAAGCTTTACCCAAACCATGTTTGAAGCTGCAGCTGCTGTGGGGAGCCAGGCTGCCCCTGCAAAGCGCTCCAAGTGCACCTGAGCTGGGTGCTGGCCCATGTGGCTGTGCAGCTCAGAGCTGACCGCTCTCAGAGAGCCTACCCTGGGAAGGAAAGCCCAGATTATCTCTGAGGGACTCTGTGTTTTGCACGCTGCTTGCTGATTGGGTGTGACATGTGTATTCTTTGGCTCATCTGGAGGCAGTGTGGCTGGCCAGTAGTCCTGGCCCCCCCCCCCAGAGTAGAAGCCATAGCCAACTGGAGTAAGACAAGGGCTGTGGTATCTCTGTGACCTTCAAGAGCCCTTGGTCCACTTCGGACTTGCTGAGAGTGGCTCTTGGGGGTCTTTGCAGTCAGCATTTCCTCATCACACCTCTCCTCATTCCCCACACCCAGAGCACAGCTGAGCAAGACTATTGAAATAGCCACAGGTAACGTGGAAAGTTTTCCCTGACCACCTCATCTCCATAGAAACTGAGAAATAAGATTTGAGAAATTGAAGGTAAATGTACAAGGCCAAAGGCTTTTCCTTAAACTGTGCCCTGTGGAGATGGGGCTAGAATTTCACAGTATGTAAGTGCCAGGACACGCTCTCAGTCTCATTGTGACTATAACAGCAAAGAGTCACCCAAGTCACTTGAGACTTTTATAAAAGCTTGACACAGGGAACTGGGTTACACTCAGTTGTGGAGCCCTTGCCCAGTGTGGTGAAGCTCTAGGTTTTGCCAATCCCACAGCAAAATATTAAATATGAAAATATTAAAAC
Source organism: Microtus pennsylvanicus (assembly GCF_037038515.1). NCBI lineage: Eukaryota > Metazoa > Chordata > Mammalia > Rodentia > Cricetidae > Microtus > Microtus pennsylvanicus. The sequence continues at coordinate 3,354,523 of NC_134599.1, forward strand.
TACGCTTTAATGTGAAGAGTGCCCACTGTACCGGGAACATACATGTTAACGTGAAGAGTGCCCACTGTACCGGGAACATACATGTTAACGTGAAGAGTGCCCACTGTACCGGGAACATACATGTTAACGTGAAGAGTGCCCACTGTACCGGGAACATACATGTTAACGTGAAGAGTGCCCACTGTACTGGGAGCATACATTTTTTTGATTTTCGAGACAGGGTTTTTCCGTAGCTTTTGGTTCCTGTCCTGGAACTAGCTCTTGTAGACCAGGCTGGCCTCGAACTCACAGAGATCCGCCTGTCTCTGCCTCCCGAGTGCTGGGATTAAAGGTGTGCGCCACCACCGCCCAGCGGGAACATACATGTTAACGTGAAGAATGCCCACTGTACTGGGAACATACATGTTAACGTGAAGAGTGCCCACTGTACTGGGAACATACATGTTAACGTGAAGAGTGCCCACTGTACTGGGAACATACATATTAACGTGAAGAGTGCCCACTGTACTGGGAACATACATGTTAACGTGAAGAGTGCCCACTGTACTGGGAACATACATGTTAACGTGAAGAGTGCCCACTGTACTGGGAACATACACGTTAACGTGAAGAGTGCCCACTGTACTGGGAACATACACGTTAACGTGAAGAGTGCCCACTGTACTGGGAACATACATGTTAACGTGAAGAGTGCCCACTGTGCTAGGCAGACTGGTAAATGGATGAAAGAGAAACAAGTGTTAGTACTGCTTCCTTCGCACATAGTTAGGGGGAGTGAGTGACAGGAGGAGCAGAATGTTGGCCTCTTTCCTTCCTGTTTTTTGGATAGGGTCTCATGTAGCTAAGGCTGGTCTCAGACTCACTTTGCAGTCGAATTTGGCTTCAAATTGATCTTCCTGGCTCTGTCTCCCTAGTGCCGGGATTGGAGTTTTGTACCTCTATGCTCACCTGAGAGCATTGTTCTTAGCGAGGATGATCTGAATCCTGGCTTCTCTTGGGTGTTTCAGATGGCATCCTTTGGAGTGGAACTGTATGTTAATTGGTGGGAGGAAAAGGACGGCACCCGTCACAGTCTCCCCTCCCCCAACACTCAAGCTCTTAAAGCTTGTTAAGTTCTGGGTTCCCTAAAGAGCACTGTTTGAAGTCCTCACTGTCCTGTGTTTGCATCACAGAATCGAAGACCTGCCACCCCCCACTAAGAAGCTGACCCCAGAGCTGACGCCTTACGTGCTTTTCACTGGATTTGAGCCTGCGCAGGTTCAGCAGTACATTAAGGTGACGGTTTCAGCAGGGTCCTCTCTGCTTGTATTTGCTTTAGGCTAGCCATTTATTAGCCTAGCACCTAGTAGGACTGTCACTGGGTAGAGTGCTTGACTAGCTTGCCTGTAGGCGCCCTCCCTGCTGAGGTTGTTGAATCAGGAACCGCCTTTACAGCCCCGCTGATATTGGTAGTTGCCTTGTCGAGTGCCATTATTTCCTTCTTCGTTACTAGGTGTTTTGTTAACATAAGTCTGGGTCATCTGAGTGTTATTTTATAAAGACTTTCTTTAGGCGCCTCTGTCACTTCTCTGAGAACTTCTCACTCGTCTGAGATTAGTTCTCTGGTGAAGGAGGAGGCCGCCCTGGGGTAGGGTGGGTGGGTTTGCGAGGTGAGAATGGAATGTTTGTAAGTAGACATTTTGAGAGAACAACCAGTTGGTGGGCTCTGGTAACTGGTAGTTTTGTTTTGGTGGAAGATGGTCAAAAATTCCCTGGCTCTCTATGTATTCATACACTTTCTGCTTACAGAGTCATTATTTACTTGGTGTGCTCTGTGTGTGTTGGCGGCAGGGTGGTACACATGTACCACAGTGTACATCTGGAGAGCTTGGAGGAGTCAGTTCTCCCTTCAAGCCTGTGGATCCCAGAAATGACTGTTTGTCAGGCTTGATGGTAGATGTCCTTACCCCCTGAGTCATCTTGCCATCTCCCCCTTCTTTTTTTTTTTTTTTTTTTGGTTTTTTGAGACAGGGTTTCTCTGTGGCTTTGGAGCCTGTCCTGGAACTAGCTCTGTAGACCAAGCTGGTCTCGAACTCACAGAGATCCGCCTGCCTCTGCCTCCTGAGTGCTGGGATTAAAGGCGTACGCCACCATCGCCCGGCTATCTCCCCCTTCTTTAGCTATTCTTTTAAAGGAAGCCATGACTAACATTGCTGCTATAAATTTAGTACAATTCATTGCAGGGCTGTTACAAGGTCTCTGTTACATGCGTATGCTTCAGTCTCCCAGTATGTCACTATTAAGATGGAGATGGGGGTCCATGTGTTTCTTATTCTCTAGTTCAGCATAGAGTATGTGAAATGCAGTGAGCCCTGGAGCCTCAGGCTGTTTAGATGGGAGTTACTGACTTCTGGAGAGTTCGTTTGGGCACAGGTTTTGTGGAGTTGGCTGCTGAGGCAGCCATCGGAGATGCTCTGCTTTCCTCCTGCCATTAAGTGCAGCTGAGGAGGGCAAGTCCTGTCCTGGGTCTGGTCTCTCTCGCATGACTTTCTGCTGTGTTTGCGGCTTCAGAAGCTGTACATCCTGGGTGGAGAGGTTGCTGAGTCCACGAAGAAGTGTACCCACCTCATCGCCAGCAAGGTGACACGCACCGTGAAGTTCCTGACGGCCATCTCGGTGGTGAAGCACATCGTGACTCCGGAGTGGCTGGAGGAGTGCTTCAAGTGCCAGAAGTTCATTGGTGGGTGCCGTGCCAGCTGCGCCCGCCGCGCTCGCTCGCTCGTTTACGTATGGCAAAGTCAGGGCTTTTCTTGCATTTACTTATTCACTTGAGCTCATAAGTTTATTTCTTATCAGAGATTTTTTTGATTGACGTCTTTGTATTCTGCTACAAGACATAAAGGTGTAGTCTTTGAATACGTCACGGGAGAAGACAGGCTGTGCAGCATTGTCCTCGGTGCATCTCATTTGGGAATTGCCTATAAAATGCAGTTCCCACTGCACCGTAAAGTCTCAGACAGGAAGAGCAACAACATTCTTTCATTGGGGCCTGTTGAGCTGCGGAAGCTCCAATAGGAAGCTTCCTATTAGTTACCCTGGGGGCCGCAGTGTAGCTCTGTGGTAGAACTCCTGCTGCTGTCAAGGGAGGTGAGTGAGACAGAAACATCTGTCTTAGTTACGGTTACTATTGCTGTGGTGAGATACCATGACCCTATCACAGTTCAGCATGCAAGGAAGCCAGGACAGGAACCAAAGCAGGGTGGAACCTGGGGCAGGAGCTGATGCAGAGGTCATGGAGGAGTGCTACTTAGGGGGATGGTCCGCATGACTTTCTTAGCCTGTTCTCTTCTAGTATCCAGGGCCACCAGTCCAGGGTGAACTACTCAAAATGCACTGAGCCCTCCCTCCTCAAACACTAATAAAGAAAATGTCCTATAGTCTTTCATATTGTTTGATCTTATGTCTTAGTTAGAGTTTCTATTGCTGTGAAGACACATGACCACGGCAACTTTTTGTTTTTTTGGGACAGGGTTTCTCTGTAGCTTTGGGAACCTGTCCTGGAACTAGCTCTTATGGACCAGGCTGGCCTCGAACTCACAGAGATCCACCTGTCTCTGCTTCCCGAGTGCTGGGATTAAAGGCATGCAACACCATTGCCTGGCCACCGTGGCAACTCTTATAAAGGAAAGCATTTAATTGGGGTGGTTTACAGTTTCAGAGGTTTAGTTCATTACCATCATGGTGGGACATGGCAGCATTCAGGTAGACATGGCAGCATTCAGGTAGACATGGCGTTGGAGAAGATGCTGAGAGTTTTTACATCTTGATCCACAAGCAGCCTAATTAGTCTGTGTCCACACTGGGTTACCTTGGACAAAGGAGACTTCAAAGTTCCCCCTCCCCGCAATGACACACTTTCTCCAACAGGCTATATCTAATATTGCCACTCTTTTGAGCTTATAGTTACATTCGAACTACCACAGCGGGCAATTTGAGGTTCCCTTTTCTCAGAGGACTGTAACCTATGTCAAGCTGACATAAAATTAGTCAGGATAATACCTAAGTGGCAGGGTGAGTGTAATTGTGGTAGTGTGTACTGCCTTATATGGACCTGCCTCTACACAGGGCTGTGCCTTTCAGACTGTTCTGAATACTGTTCTGTTTTCCAGATGAGCAGAACTATATCCTGCGAGATGCTGAGGCAGAAGTGCTCTTCTCTTTCAGTCTAGAAGAATCCTTAAAGAGAGCCCATGTTTCTCCCCTCTTTAAGGTATGCTGGGAAGAAAAGCCCCACAGAGCTAAGTAGATGTGACAGTTGACGCAGGTGATGGCCGGAATCACCCAGTTGTCCTTTCCGCTTCATGGCTACTCTTTCTGCAAGGGAGTTTGGCAAATCGATGGAGTCTCCCTCTAGACCAGACTGGGCTGAAACTTGCTCTGTAGACCAGGCTGGCCATCAACTCACAGAGATCCTCTTGTCTCTCTTCTCCTGAGTGCTGGGATTAAAGCTGTGCCACCACACTTGGCTGTAGGAATCACTCTTTGCTCTGATGAAGAAATTGCTACAATAACCTAATGAATACATCTGTCAGAGAAGGGATTCAAGAGTATGTTGATGAATAACCTAACTGGTTAGAAGTCAATATTTTAAATATTTGCCAGATAAGAGACTTAGGACAGTTGGGAAGTAATTTTTGTAGCAAAGAATAAGTAGTCAATAAAAATTATTTGATCTTAGGAATGATTTGGAAGCTAAGGTTCAATTTTACCTCCAGGGGGTTGAGTTTTCAAATTGTTTACCTGTTTGTGTGAGGGTTTTGTGATAAGCCTAGGAAAGCAGTGTCAGTATAATTTCCCATTCTGTTTGTAGTCGAAGCAGCCCTGTTGGGCAGACAGCCGTGGCCAAATGCCATGCTACCTTGGGATTTTACATAGGCTGGCAAATACGTGCTGTCATTCTGCCTTGGCATAGAAAGCTTTGGTTCTTGTAGTAGTTGGCACAGTTGTGGCAATGCACTATGATAAAAATATCTTAGATTCTAAAAGAATGGAATTTTTACTGGACTTTACAGTGGAGCTAATAATATACCTTGGGGTTACTTAAGACTCTGTCCTGCTGTGTACCAAGCCTGTTTGTTTAACCTGCCTTTAAGAAAGCAGTGTAGGCTGTGGTGGCACACGCCTTTAATCCCAGCACTCAGAAGGCAGGGACAGGTGGATTTCTGTGAGTTCAAGTCCAGCCTGGTCTATAAAGTGAGTTCCAGGACAGCTAGAGCTGTTACACAGAGAAACCCTGTCTTGAAAAACAGAGAGAGAGAGAGAACACACATGAGAGCGGGCAATAGCAGTGTGACAGCCAATCTTTTCAACCTAAGCTAATGCATAGCTGTACTTAAATTATTTCTTCCAAGCCTCTGGTCTCAGAGTGATGCCTGTGTTGAATGTGTGGTCTGATAATCTTTGCTGGAAGCAGCAGATAGGCTGAAAGCCATTTTAACAAATATCCACCATAAATGTTGAGTATAGCATTTGGATACTCTTTATAAACAGCCATGTCTATAATACTGTGTTCTCTGGATTCCTGGTTGTTAGTGGGTGATGCCTTCTGTGTTGATTTCAATGATGTTGATTTCTATGCTGTTCAATGAAGGGACAAGGAAAACCTTTGTGAATGACAGAAACAGACCAAGGGGCAAGGGCAGATTCACAAGATAGCCTTCAGGCAGGCACAGATTCAGACTCATACAGTAAAGAGAAGAGGATGGAAGACATGTAGAGAGAGAAGTAGAATATTCAAATTTTTGGCTACATGACATCAAGGGAATTCTTTAGATTTCCATCCTGATGCAACACGCAGTGCATTATTGGACTCTGAGTTTATTATTAATGTCTGCAGATCAATCCCAAGCAGCTAATAGTGGTTACTTTTACTGATGACCATGGGCCATAGTCCATAAAACTCCCTCTGGTGTATGTCTGGAGAGATAGGGAACTGGTGGGGAATCTAACCTTAATAGTTGTAGAAAATTAAATATTTTGTCAAGAATCTCAGAACTGGGTATTATGGCCCATGCCTCTAAATTCCAGCACTTGGGAGACAGAGTCAGGCAGGTCTGTGTGAGTTGGAGGTCAGTCTGGTCTACGAAGAAAGTCCCAGGACAACCAGGTCTATAGAGAGAGAACCTGCCTCAAAAAGCAAAAACACACATGCAAGACTCAGGGTCTGATTTATGAAAAGTTATGTGCAATTAAAAACATTTAAAAAGCACGCTTCTGTTTATTTCTAGACAAAATATTTCTACATCACCCCTGGCATCTGCCCGAGCCTTGCAACGATGAAGGCGATTGTAGAGTGTGCAGGGGGAAAGGTGTTGTCCAAGCAGCCGTCCTTCCGGAAGCTCATGGAGCACAAACAGAATAAGGTAAGGGAGCAGAGCCCCGCCCGAGAAGCCAGCCCTGTCAGGCACGGGCATCTTTCCTTCACTCAGGAGCTCTCTCTCCTTCTAGAGTCTGTCGGAGATCATTTTAATATCCTGCGAGAATGACCTGCACTTATGTCGAGAGTACTTTGCCAGAGGAATAGGTATGGCTCCCCACGCCTCTGCAGTGGCTTGCGCGTGTTCACAGTAGCTTTGTCCTAATGGTTTTGGTTCTGTTCATTCAGATGTTCATAATGCAGAGTTTGTCCTGACTGGAGTGCTCACACAGACACTGGACTACGAATCATATCCTTTACGAAGGCGCATAGCGGGGACAGGCAAGGATGAAGGTGCATTTGCAGATTGAAAAAGGGACACCATGGTTCTTGTCACCAGACCTTTCCCTTGCTGTTGTAGTGTACAGTCTGTAGTGCTTTTAAGAGTTCTGTCAACAGGTGACAAACTAAGGACCTGTCTGGCTCATGTAGGTGTTCCAGGATTTGATAGGCCCCATAGAAAATGATTGGAGCCAGCGTCTGAGAGGTGTGTTCTACACTGCACAGCTTGATAGCAGCATCGTGTAAGTTGCAGCTGTGGCGGGGTCGGCTTAAGGCTCCTCAGGCTGTCAGGCAAGAAGTGCAGCGTGTCAGACTGTTTATAGTTCACAACAAACTATCGCCAGTATTAGTTTAAGAAGGATAGAGATTTTTGAGAGGTTTCACTGTGTTGCTGGCTGGCCTGGCACTATGTATCCCAGCCTGGCTTCAAACTCAACACTGATCCTCCTGCTTTCAGCTGAGTCCTGGCGTGCACTTACGGGTGTGAGGCACCAAGCCCCGCTGAGTGGTTGCTTTAGTGTGTGATCTGCCCCCATGTTCTATGTTTTGCATCCAGGTCAGAGTGCTGTCATCCCCGGCCCTTCATCTTTACAGCGTCACCAGCTGAGTGCATTTACCAGACGCTTCCTCAGCCTCGGAGAGCTCAGTAAAAGGTGGGCTAGAAGACTTAGCTGGGTGCCTGCTGGGCACCTCCCTTTGGGTAGCCATTGAGCTGGGGCAGTGATGGGAGGCAGGTGTGCTGCAGCATCTGGTCTTGATATGTCCTTTTGTGTCAGCTAGAGAGCCTGTGCATGTGCACGGGAGTTTGTAAGACCTGGGTGTTGTGTGCAGTAGGAGGAGTTTGTAAGACCCAGGTGTTGGAGTGTGCAGTAGGAGTTTGTAAGACCCAGGTGTTGGAGTGTGCAGTAGGAGTTTGTAAGACCCAGGTGTTGGAGTGTGCAGTAGGAGGAGTTTGTAAGACCCAGGTGTTGGAGTGTGCAGTAGGAGTTTGTAAGACCCAGGTGTTGGAGTGTGCAGTAGGAGGAGTTTGTAAGACCCAGGTGTTGGAGTGTGCAATGGGAGGAGTTTGATAAGACCCAGGTGTTGGAGTGTGCAGTAGGAGGAGTTTGTAAGACCCAGGTGTTGGAGTGTGCAGTGGTGGTGGTTGATAAGACCCGGGTGTTGGAGTGTGCAGTGGGGGGAGTTTGATAAGACCCAGGTGTTGGAGTGTGCAGTGGGGGGCGGTTGCAGTGAGGGGAGTTTGATAAGACCCGGGTGTTGGAGTGTGCAATGGGAGGAGTTTGTAAGACCCAGGTGTTGGAGTGTGCAGTGGTGGTGGTTGATAAGACCCGGGTGTTGGAGTGTGCAGTGGGGGGTGGTTGATAAGACCCGGGTGTTGGAGTGTGCAGTGGGGGGTGGTTGATAAGACCCGGGTGTTGGAGTGTGCAGTGGGGGGCGGTTGATAAGACCCAGGTGTTGGAGTGTGCAGTGGGGGGTGGTTGATAAGACCCGGGTGTTGGAGTGTGCAGTGGGGGGTGGTTGATAAGACCCGGGTGTTGGAGTGTGCAGTGGGGGGCGGTTGATAAGACCCGGGTGTTGGAGTGTGCAGTGGGGGTGGTTGATAAGACCCGGGTGTTGGAGTGTGCAGTGGGGGGCGGTTGATAAGACCCGGGTGTTGGAGTGTGCAGTGGGGGGCAGTTGATAAGACCCGGGTGTTGGAGTGTGGGATGGACTAACTGTCTTGGTGGGAGGTGCTCACTAGAGCTGCCTGTCACATAGAGGCTCTAATTACTGTGACCGTGCTACTCTGTGTATGAAGACTGTTTTCCTCAACAAGGCCACATATAAATTTAATTGACGGCCCCTTGTGTGTTGTGGGCCTGGAGCCTGGAGCACAAGGGTAGCTGCTGGCAGCGTGCGCACCAGGACTCCCTCCCTGCAGAGGGCTTGTTTTCCAGCTCTGCCTTAGGGAGAGACCTCTACCAGGAAGACAGATGTAATACTGACTGCATCGTGTTAAGATGTGTGATCTTATTCTAGGAAACATAAATTATGTTTTGTATTATATGCCTAAGAGCCCACATTAAGTCTTCGATTATTAATTTGCCAGGTTTTTATGTGTTTTCAGAAAACTGTATGAAATTTCATCTACAAATAAAATTATGTAAATAAAGACTTTGCTGTCTAAATTATGGATGTAAGATTTGAGATGTTTTGTACTTTGATTATTTTTATTTCTTACACTTTTCTTTTATATTGATAACTTGCTCACATTTAAATAAATGTACTTTTGAACTTAGAATTGAGTGATTATTTATAATTTCATATTCTTTGCGTAACTTAAATGATTTTCTTCAAACTGGATAGCATTTTGAGAAGTTTCACGGTAATTTATAACATGTTTCTTTATTGATTCTTTGGGAATTTCACAGCATGTACCCCAATCCTACTCACCTCTCAGTCCCTCAAATCTGCCTCTCACCCCTGCAGCTGACTCTACTAAAGAAACGCCCCCCCCCCAAAATAAGAACTAAACAAACAAAAACCCATCTTGCTCCTCCATCCTTCCAACACCTTTTCATTGTGGGATTGGATGTTGCCGTGTATCATGCAGTAGACCCTTTTGTCCAATGAGCCCCACCTGCAGAATGCTCATGGCAGTGAGTCAGTGGTCTGGTTCAAGGCCTCTGCCACACAGTCATCGCTGGACCCTCATCAGGACTCTGGGATACTCTGGTTGCCCAAGTCACGGAGATCTTGGAGTTATTGTTCCACAGGACCAGTCCCTTTACGCACTCCAGCAGGTCATAGATGAGGCAGGTGGTAGGATGGGCCAACCTAAGACCCGGGATGCCGGTCTGGAACACTAGAATGCTCCCCTTCAGGCAAGGGGCAGAGCCAGCTCTCCTGCGCCCATGCCATCAAGTTCTCCCAGGCTTATGGCGAGGGCTGGGGCCTTCTCTCCGGTTACAGTGACCAGCGAAGGGCAGGGCTGTCCGAGGGCCAGTGAGGGGTGGAGCCGACTCAGCACTGCCCTTGGGATTTTAACATGCATGTTCCTCTGACCCCAGACATCATCACAGACCCAGACATGGCCCTCAGCAGACAGCAGAGTATTTTTGAAGTAACTTTTCTCCTGAGGGAAATAAGTTTTGATGATATTCCATAATCAGCCGCCCTTCACTGGTGTGCTAACTGGGCTCCAGGGAGTGAACTGGAAGCCTTGTCCCCTGGCTGGGCACAGCCCGCTCTGTGTACTGAGGTGGTAGTCTGAAGCATGTAGGCACAGTGCTCTGTGTTAGGGTCACCAGTGTCATCCTTCAAGGAAGGACCAGTGTCTTCCACCTACTTGTTTCCTTGCTAGCCCTGATCTCTTGACGTTTTGGTGACCTGATGTGTCTTTCCATTGGGGTGGTTTGCTTGGTTACCTGTAGACACACTTGTGTTGAACAATCCGAGACAGTCCTACTGGCAGTTAGGTAGGCGGTGTCTTCGCTCACTGTCGTGGAGTATCTGCTTGGAAGCATGTGTCTGTCGAAGCAACCTGAGAAACTCACTGTCTTTGATTTGGTTGAGTTTATTCCTATGAATTAGCTTCAAGTGTGAGAATCTGGGCGAGCAGAACTGTGGACACAGGGACAGTCCACATGCCATGTGCTGCCCTGTGTCCTCGGCCCTGGAAGAAGGTGGTGTATGTAGGTGCCGCAGTCTTGGTGGAATGTCACACATCTGTCCCCTGTGCAGGACAGGATGTTTATTTAACTAACAGAAGTGTGACTGGCTTGATTAACCTGTCAATTAGTATCTCCTTCGAAAGCTGCCAAGAAATAAGCACTCCTAAGCCAGGACTGCCCAGAGCCAACTGGCTTACAAAGCCTAAGCCTGGGGGAGGTGGAGGGGTAAAAGATGATGGGTAAATGCTGCTTATGAAGTAGATGAGAAAAGCGGTGAAGATTTGAGATGTTTTGTACTTTGATTATTTTTATTTCTTACACTTTTATATTGATGAAGTAGATGAGAAAAGCGTAGGAAGGAAAGTTGTGTCGGCTCCTACTGTTGTCAGAATGGGTGTTTTGAACATGAGCCACCTGAAGATTTGAGAAATTTCAGTAGTAATTTTTATAGTGTTTGTTTTATAATGTAGCCTATGTATTCCTGAATACTGTTTCAGTTACAGAGTATTTTTTTTTTTTTTTGGTTTTTCGAGACAGGGTTTCTCTGTGGTTTTGGAGCCTGTCCTGGAACTAGCTCTTGTAGACCAGGCTGGTCTCGAACTCAGAGATCCAGCTGAACTGGTGTTGCCCACCTGTAGTGCCAGCAACTGGGAAGCTGAGATACAGATCACAAGTTCAAGGCCAGACTGTTTCACATTCGCTTGTGAAACAGCGAATTTATATTTTGCCCACATTGTTTAAGATATAGTTAAGAATTGTCTGGTAATTGAGTGTGTTTATTTTTAATTAGCTTTGGAACATCTGTAATTCCTGATATCACCTGTGTCTGTGTTACCCTCTCGGTACAGTTCATGTGCCACTGTACTGTATGTGAGCTGGGCAAGGGCTTGGAGATTGAAAACACACAAGACCTGGGTCAGTCCTAAGGAGTTCAGCCGAATGCTGTTTATTCAACCTTGGGAAAATCCTTATATACCAAGCTGCTGCACAAGGATTTCCGCCCAGGCAGGTGGAAAACTGCCACACCCAAGGTGGAGTCAACAATGCCCTACAGCTAAATCACCTAGTTGGCAGAGGGAGCACAGGAACAAACAGGAAAGGCTGGCTGGCCAGAGACTGTCCTCAAAATGAACCCCGGGAGCAGGGGTTGACCCATGGGCCCTATAAGCCTCAGTTTCTATCCCAGGCACACTTGAGTGCTCAGTGACAATACAGCTGATTACATTTGGAGGTGGTGGACAGTCACCGTGAATGTACCGTGTCATGGCTAAGTCCGTGTTTTCCAGCACTGGCCCCCAGTGGAAGATGGTGGACAGTCACCGTGAATGTACCGTGTCACGGCTAAGTCCGTGTTTTCCAGCACTGGCCCCCAGTGGGAGACGGTGGACAGTCACCGTGAATGTACCGTGTCACGGCTAAGTCCGTGTTTTCCAGCACTGGCCCCCAGTGGGAGATGGTGGACAGTCACCGTGAATGTACCGTGTCACGGCCAAGTCCGTGTTTTCCAGCACTGGCCCCCAGTGGGAGATGGTGGACAGTCACCGTGAATGTACCGTGTCACGGCCAAGTCCGTGTTTTCCAGCACTGGCCCCCAGTGGGAGATGGTGGACAGTCACCGTGAATGTACCGTGTCACGGCTAAGTCCGTGTTTTCCAGCACTGGCCCCCAGTGGGAGACGGTGGACAGTCACCGTGAATGTACCGTGTCACGGCTAAGTCCGTGTTTTCCAGCACTGGCCCCCAGCGGGAGACGGTGGACAGTCACCGTGAATGTACCGTGTCACGGCGAAGTCCGTGTTTTCCAGCACTGGCCCCCAGCGGGAGACGGTGGACAGTCACCATGAATGTACCGTGTCACCGCGAAGTCCGTGTTTTCCAGCACTGGCCCCCAGTGGGAGATGGTGGACAGTCACCGTGAATGTACCGTGTCACGGCTAAGTCCGTGTTTTCCAGCACTGGCCCCCAGTGGGAGACGGTGGACAGTCACCGTGACTGTACCGTGTCACGGCGAAGTCCGTGTTTTCCAGCACTGGCCCCCAGTGGGAGATGAAAGGTGAGTGGCAGTAGTGTTCAGGGTGTGTGTGTTCAAACCATCACAGGATGGCCTCATTGTGCCTTAAGTTAAAACTGCTTCTGCCTACATGGCAGTTGGGAACGGAGGGGTGGCAGTGGCGTCTGTGGCTCCTGTGGGCACTTGGTTTGGAAGGAAAAAGCACCTTGGTTCTAGAGAAGTCTAGAGGAGTCTGCAATGTCAGGACGTGTTTTCGCATACTGCCAGCAGGTATCTGACAGTTTAAGAAAGTGCTTCAGTTATGTAGTAAAGTTCCCAGTTGAAGCTGCATGTTATGTTTCCTTTAAATATTTTGGCTGGAAACTGTAACCTTGTTCATCAGAAGCTAACCACCCCAAGTTCCTTCCATGTGAGCACAGCTCTTCACAAAGTACTCACACAGGGTTTGTGTTGCATGAAAAGTAAGTGTTTAAGTCCTGATGCTGAAAGCCTACAGTCTGTTCTTGTGAGTTTCTGTCCCTCCACCCCATGCTTTCTGACTCCTCCTTGTGCTTTACAGTGGCTCCCGTGTCCCTGGTGCCATGGGCACCAGCAGCTTCAATTTTGCACCTCATTTTTTCAAAACTTAGTTACACCAAGAGTAAAGCGTTCTTGTCTTGCTTCCTCTGCTTCTGACTGGTAACTGCATCTCTGCCTTTCCTCTCCCTAGAATTCTCCTAGTCTAGTTGCCCCGCCTATGCTTCCTACCTGGCTACTGGCCAATCAGTGTTTATTAAACCAATATTAGTGACAAACCTTTACAGTGAACAAGAGCATTGCCCAGCAGCACAACCTGGAACATGTGAGACCCTGTCTCAATAAAACGAAGGAAACGGACTGCAAGAAGACTCGGCAGGTAAAAGACCTTGCTCCCAAGCTTGGCAGTCTGAATTCCATCTCTGGGACCCGCATGGTGTAAGGAAAGATCCAGTGTTTGCACACTGTCCCAACATTTGTGTGCTGTGGACCTCTGCATTGTTTTTTCTTGTTTGAGACAGGAACTCACTGTGTAGCCCAGGTTTCCTCAAAATTGTGATCCTCCTGCCTTAGCCTCCCAAGTGCTGGAATTAAAGGCATTCACTGCTAGGCTGAGGGCTGACCTCTTGGCTTCTAGTAAAACCCAGCCCGTCTTCTGGTTCCAGAAAGCACTCTGTTGTGGAGTATCATTTTAACTGGGCAAAGATGTGTTACATTTAACTAGATAAAAATGTGTGTTTAATTATGTAAAAATGTCTTGCATCTGTTTCACCTTGCTTACCTAAGACACCTGATTGGTCTCATAAAAAGCTGAATGGCTAATAACTTGGCAGAGAAAGGATAGGCAGGGCTAGCAGGTAGAAAGAATAAACACAAAGAGGAATCTAGGCTCAAGAGACAGGAGGGACGAGGGCAGGAGGAGGAGAGAATGAGGGACTAGCCTGGAACCGGAAGCCAGGCAGCCACCAACTAGCCAGACAGAGAAGCGGTGATTGTAAGATGTGGAGAAGAAAGGTAATTAGCCCCAAAGCAAAAGGGAAATGAGAAGGAACAGGCTAATTTCAGTCGAAAGAGCTAGCCAGACCTAAGTTATTCAACACTAATACTCTGTCTTTGTGGCATCATTTGGGAGCTAGTTGGTGACATAAAAGAAAACACCTGGTCCATCATTTCAGAAAGATGAGTTTGGGACTAGACACAGTTAAGTGGGACTCAGCAGAGCTTGCTGGAGTCCCCTTGGTAAAAAGTAAGAAAAGAAGGGGAGGGACCACTTTAGGTGACCATGAGAGCAGACAGGCCATCCACCACACCTGCCCATTTGCCCTTCCTGGAGCCTGGAGTTCTGGTAAGCGGGTGGCAGGTTGGCGCTCGGCCATCCCAGCAACCCTGGCCTGAGCAAAGCCTGGTGTCTGCAGTCAAATGACCCAGGCTTCTCATCTTTGTGCTCAGCTCCTCAGAATGGAACCATATTCAGCAGAGAGGGGCCATTGTTCGGATGGAAGCCACACCCCATGTCCTCTGCCCTGTGAGTTGCCTCAGTCCAGACTCCACCCCTGAGAAAGCCCACCAAACTGTGACCAAGACCACTTGTAGGGTAAAAGGGACAACTAGGGCAGGAAACCAACCAATCACTGAGCACTCTGACTCTGAACCCAGAGCCAGTGAAAGAAACACACTATGGATTTGAGACCTAGGCCAAAGAGAGAAACATCTTTATCCCTGAACCCAGGACTAAAGACATGTGCCCTGGCTCTGAAACTAGTGTCAAAAAAACACACTTTGTCCCTAGAATTAGAGTCAGTGAAAGAAATATGTCCTGGTCCTAAGATTAGAGTCAAAAATCTAAAGAGTTCCAGTCAAAGAAACAGTTTGGCCATGAAGTCAGAGCCATCTCTCCTGACCAGCTAAACTGACCAATCCCTGAGCAGGGAAAAATTAACCAATCCTCTTTCTCCCTGGGAAAACTCCACCCCTAAGAAACCCTATATAAGCCTCTCCACCGCTTCACTTAAGAGCAGGTGAGGCAGCCACTCTCCTGGACTACTCCTTCCCAAATAAATCTCTTTCTCAAAAAAAGTCTTGGGTGACGACCTTCATTTACTGTTGCAGAAAAGAAGAACCTGACTGGGATGTCCCTTAGGGGACGGAGCTGAGAAACCTTGCTGAGATGTTCCCTAGGGGGCCTTAGCAAGGCTGCGGAGCAGAGCAGAAGAACCTTGCTAGGACGCTCCTTCAGCGGGCTGAGCAAGGCCAGCGAGGAAAAGTAACAACTTTTCACTGGAGCCAGAGGAGATTGCTACATTTCTGCAGGGGCCTTGGCTGAGCAGAGTGTTGGCAGAAGAAACATTTTGGGCTAGAGAAGAAGCAGATAGCTCGGCTAGGCGCTCCCATAAGGGAGCAGAGCAGAACTCAGCAGTGGCTGCTCTCCAGGAGAGGAGAGAAGCAGGATTCCTATATCCTGCGGGGAGACCATTCCCCACGGCACCCCAGCTTCAGGTATCCTGGCTTCTGATGATCAGGACACCTTTCCTCCAGGGCTGAGCTGTCCCATTGCAGCTCCAGCCTCCAGAGCTGTCCTATTGTGGCTCTAAGTATATCCTGGTTTCCCCGATCAGTCAGGATATCCCAATACCACTATTGTGCCACATTCCCCTACACCACTCCCACAGGGTATTTAAACTGTCCCTCAGAAAACAAATACTTGGTTTTCCAGTTTTCTTTTCCCAGCTCCTCTCTGGGGGGCTGGAAAGCCATCCAGAAGCATTTTATCCATTAAACCTGGGCTTTTTCTAATTCGGTTTGATTTGGTGTGATTTGGATTATTGTATCGGTGGAGAGGCTTATGGGGTGCAGAAACTTCAGTCATCAGCAAGGGAGTTGTACTAAAGAGGTCGTATTGGGCCTTATTTGGTCTGTTTCTATTCTTTTGTTTTTTTTGCTTTTTCTACAGCATCTCCCCCATTTTCTAACTATGTAGCCAAGACGGGCTTTGAACTCATGATCCTCTTGGTTTTGTCTCCTGAATGCTACACATGTGCTCCATGTCCAGCTCTAACTGGGACCCCGAGAAAAGGGGGTAACATGTGGAGAGTTAGCCATGTAAGAGTACAGGGGGATGGCAGATACTGCAAGCCAGGAAGTGAGGTCACAGGAAGAGCCAGCCCTACCAACAACTTGGCCTTGGATTTCAGCCTTCAGCACTGTGGAAAACAGCTTTCTGCAGTTTAGCCCAGACATGATGAGCTTTACTGTCATAGACAAGAAACTAGGCAGACATGGCTGCCTCTCTGTCCTGGCTGCTACCCGCCAGGACCCACTCCCTGTGTCTGTGTGAAGCCTTGGCCTCTTTAGCTTTCTGCCGCGGCTTCAACCTGGAAGCAGGTGCAGGTAGTGGCTCAGCAGATCTCAAGTGCAGAACTCAGAACAGATTCCCAAGCACTGATTGACACCCGAGCCTCCCACTGACCTCCTGAGATAGAGATGCCAGGAGTGCAGCCTGAGGAGTGCAGGCCTCAGGCTGCATCCCCGGGAAGGGGTTCCCCCCAAGGGCAGCACTTCCCTGGACATCAGATCCTGTCCAGTAAAGCTTGACTGGGACCCATCTCTTATTCCCAAGGAGCCTTTGTTTCTGGTCCCTGCTTTAGCAAAGAAAGTGTCTTCGTGTGTGTGTGTGTGTGTGTGTGTGTGTGTGTGTGTGTGTGTGTGTGTGTGTGTGTGTTCGTGCGCGTGCGCGTGTGTGCGTGTGGAAGAGGAGGTGGACGGGAGCATAGTCTTCTCCATAGCTCTGCCACAGAGGACTTCTGGAAACTAGATATCCTTGCCCTATTCTAACAGGCCTGTGAAACCCAGGTCAGAGTGTGGCCTTTGCTGCCACCTGCTGGCCAATCTCGGATGATAGGTTGAGCAACTTTACCACCTGGAGCACTTTACCAGTATCTGTGCTGGACAGCTCCTGGGCCCAGAATTAGAAGCCTGCTTGCTCTGCATCCCTGACAAACTTACTGCCTGCCAGCAGCATTCACAGACCCTCAGAACTTTGCCTCTGCCTGTGCAGGCCAACCTAAAGTGTGTGCTCCTGGCTACTCTGCATTCGGTAGGCAGTGTCTCCTGGCCCTCTCTGTAGCAGAGGCTACTGGGCCACGGTGGGTCCCTTCCTTGGATGCAAAGAACGTAAACGTGGTGGAGAGGCACAGCCGGCCACTTTGTAGGCGATGAAGCAGAGTGGGGCTCTCAGTCTATCTGATAACTCAGGATTCCCTGTGATGGACAGTATCCTCCAAATTCATTGTCACTGGGACCCAGACATGAGCCCTTCCCCTCTTCAGGTCACAGACAAACCCCCTCCACCCAGGGGCCTAGATGGTCAGCGTTGGTTTGAAATGGGCACTCACTCCCTGAAGATGGCAGGTGTCCAGGATGGAGGGCAGTGTTGGTTTTCTCCTCCCAACTCCAGGTCTTAGGTTACTGAGAGGTCCCTGCAGGTGTCTAGGCAGGGAAGCAAACCTTAAAGAGGTGGGAACAAAAACTCAGTTCAGATTGACTTCATAGCCCGGATCAGACTTACGGAGTCGGATGCCAGGTGGATCATTGTCAGCATACTTAAAACAGTACAATTTGCAAAAGCGTTTCCAGGCCACCGTCATTCCTATTTCAGGTGCACAGTGAAGCTTACGGTGTGACTATAGAAACTCCTTTGCAAAGTGCACGTGACCATGAGCTTGGGTTCTACAGCTAGAGAACCTCATGTGGTCTCTGACGAGACAGAGTAGAGGTCAGCAGGCCAGACAGTACAGGCTCCATTTTCCCTAAGGGTGGGCTCTATTAAGTGGAGCTAAGGATAAAGATCCAGGAGGGAAGAGTCTGGGATAAGCATTCTGGGTGAGGTCCGTCTCCACTGACTGCAAAAGGTCACGCCCAGCTTTCTGGGCAGAAAGTTGATAATCTTCCTTTGCAGAAAACCTCTGCGTGATTAACATTCCTGTTGGCAAAAAGACCTTTATGTCCCAACAGGTTGATATTGCTATGTTGAAACACCACAGCCAAAGGCAAGCTTGGTTTACATTTCTGCATCCTTCACTGAAGGAAGTCGGGATAGGAAGAGGGCAGGGACCTGGAGGATTCCAGGTGCCGATGCAGAGACTATGGAGGAGAGCTGCTTGTTGGTTTTGTCCCCATGATTTGCTCAGCCTGCTTTCTTGTAGCACCCAGGACCAATAGCCCAGGGGTGGCCCCACCCACAATGGGCTGGGCCCTCCCACATAAATCACCAGTTAAGAAAGTTCCCTACAGGTTTGCTATCGCCTGATCTTATGGACATGCTTTTTTTTTTCTTTCTCAGTAGAGGTTTCCTTCCCTCCTATAAAAGAAAGTGGTTAACTGGGGCTGGCTCACGGTGTCGGAGGGTTTGTCCATTATCATGTGGAGAAGCTAACAGGCATGGCCCTGGGGCAGTAGTTGGGTGCTTTACATCCCAACCTGCAGAGAGAGAGAGAGAGAGAGAGAGAGAGAGAGAGAGAGAGAGAGAGAGAGAGAGAGAGGACAGACAGACACACAGATAGACAGACAGACAGATAATGGTACTGGTGTGGGCTTTTGAGACCTCAAAGCTCACCCCCAGTGGGACACCCACTTCAATGAGACCACACCTCCTAGTCCTCCCCAAACAGTTCAACTGGGGACTAAGAGGCAAATATATGGGCCCATGGGTGGTATTTTCATTCAGAATACCGCAACTACTATGTGGGCCTGGGGAACTGTACTCCCATCCTCTGCAAGAGCAACGAGTGCTCTTATCCACTGAGCCCTCTCTCCAGCCCAGCCATCAACTTTTGATTATCATCTGCCAAGGAGGAACTTGACTCCAATATCTGATAAAGATGCCATAGGCTGTCAGCAGGATTATGTGGCTCTGACTTTCTTTTGGAGATCCAGCCTCAGGCTCCCTGAGACACCATGACTATCCACCCCATCTCAGGACAGCCTTTGTCTGGTCTGCATGGAGGTTGGGGCCCCAGAGTCTTGGGATGGTCCAAGGAAGGAGGGAGGAAAATAGGTTGGAAAACTGGGCAAATGTCCTTTCCAGGTTGTCCCCTTTCCAGAAGGTCTAGAATATGATGGCCAGGCCTGTGGAGGGAGCTGGGCAGGATGCGGTAAGTGGCTTTTTGGGTACTTGTGGTCTCATGGTTCCCGACATCAAGAATCTGAAGCGGGGGCTGTGTCGTGCAGGAGAGCTAGGGAATCTGGGCTGGGACTTGGTTCAGGAGACCTCTAGGAGGGCACAGATGACCAGTGCAGGTAGGAGGTGACACTCAGACTCTAAGGCAGTCTCGGGATGCGTCTCTTGCCTCCATTCTGCCGTCAGCTTCCCTGCTTCCCAAATGCACAGACACTGGTTCTTGCTGAGTCTCCGTGTTACCCTGGGCAACCATTAAGACCGACAGCATGATCAGATCTCATCATGAAGATGAGACAGAGAGATGTTCAGGCATGGTGCTGAGACCCACCTGGCACTTTCAGTCCCTACTGTGATACTGGGCTCTGGCCTTCTCAGTGGGATTCCACTAGGGCGGGTCTCTCGGAGCATTTAGCCAGGAGACTCAAGAGGGTGAAGCAGTGATTCCTAGCAGATTGCAACCTTCCACACAGGTCAACCTGTGTGGGTATTTTGTTTATCTGGGATGCACGCATGTATGTGTAAGCAGAGGATAACCTTTGGGACTCTGTTCTCTCCGGTCACTATGTGAGTCCAGGGGACCAAACTCACACTGCTGGGCCATCTCCCTGGTCCTATGTTGGTCCCCCCCCCCTTTTTCCTGGAAGGTGCTTAGTACCAGTGAGCAAACTCCAGGGTGGATGCCAGCCATGATCCATGCGCCATCCCAGGGCTGGAGGCTCGGGCCTATAGACCACTGACTTTCCTTGAAGAGCTCAGGCCCACTGTCTGCTGACTGCCTGCGCTCTCGAAGGCCAGGAGCGGTGTTATAGACAGGACACGTGGAGGGAATTTTCTTGGCAAACAGACTCTGAGGCAGCTCTGTCCACTGTAAGACGTGACTGAGGTTCTGCAGACTGTCCTCTAGGCCTCGAGGAGGACACTAGTGGTCCTCAGGGGTATGCCATCCTCATCGTGTGTCCACTGGGATCCTGCGGTTGTTGCCCTGCTCCGTGTGGGTTTTCGAAGCCACAAGCATTACCTGGAGTCTCCACTCAGGATGGTGATGAGTAACCGCGGTGGCTACTACCATGGAGTTAGGGAGTTAGTGGAATCTGATGTGTTATTTACAGGGTTTTTCTGCTTCTGACAGAGGACAAGACACAGGTGGAGCAGAGCAGCCAGCTTGCCGTGGTCACAGCCTTGTCTGTGACAATCATGTGTGGTACTGTTTCTGGAGCACACTGAGAATTCAGTCTGGATGGAGAAATACCGGTTAGCAAGCACAATACATCACAGCGAGCTGAGCTACAGCATATCAGGTTAGGCGGCCTTGGGAGTCCAGGGCTTGACTTTACATTGCTGATACAGACAGGGCCTGGCTGCCATTTCTCTGACTCTGTGGCTGCTAGCAGCTGTCAGATCAGCACCAGAGCTGCGAGATCCCATTATCTGATATGGAGCAGGCCCTGCCTGCCATTAAGATACATTCAGCCATTTTATAAAACTGAATGTCAAGGCCTTTCCTGGCTTGGCTGACACAGGAGAAACTGCCTGCAATTGAAGGACAAGCCAGGGCCAAAGGGCCACAGAAAGGCCTACAGGCAGCCATAGAACTTTCCTTACTGTCCACCCAGAGGCAGTGTTCCACATGCACGGAAGGTTCCCAGTAGGTAAGACCTCTGGTGTCTTGGGACCAGGTCAAGGGAGTCTCTGGGTCCCAAGAAGCAGCTCAGATTTTGTTTCCTGCACTGGGGACTCAAAGTGTCAGGGTTGGAGTAAATGTCTATGTGAGTGTGGTCCTGGCACTATAGCCAGCTCAGACCATTGCCGTGTACCTAACGCAGGAACAATGCCCTGTGCACTTGCTCGTGGTGCAAACAGTTGTAGCTTAGGAAGTTGGGGTCCCACCTGGCCCTGCCCCTGGATCTCAGCCTCCGAACAGGCGCTTCAGGAGATTGCAGTAGGATGTCCACAGGAGGCCTGACAGCAAGCGACACTCAGAAGACACAGGATTCCACTCACAGCCTTGCCCCGATTTTGAGTTTTAAAATTTCTGCCTCCCAGCTGGAGACAGCCCCAATGTCTCTAAATAATTTATCTAAGCCCCATCACCTAGAAGGCAGCCAGAATCAGAGCAGCGTCTCCTTCATGTTACAGTAGTCTGGTTTTAAAAGTTTTCTTCCTGTTGAATCTTAACACAGTGGTGCCTACCTAACTTGGGAGCTCGTTTTCTGGCTTCCATTCCCTCAGCTACACTCTAGGCCTTAGTACTTCATCTTCCAGTGTTTGCATCCAACAGTGAGCAAGAATAATTTGATCTTTTTTCTTTTCTTCCTATTCTCTTTTTTTCTCCTTCCCTTCTTTCCTTAAGTTTAATTTTTATCTATTTATATGTCTTGCCTGCCTATATGTTTGCAAACCAGGTGCATACCTGGTACCCACAGAGGCCAGAAGAAATTGTTAGATCTCCTGGAACTGGAGTGGCAGATGGTTGTGAGTTGCCATGTGGGTGTTGGAAATCACACCCTAGTCTTCCTCTGGAAGAATGGCTAGTGATCTTAACCACTGAGGTCTCTCTCCAGCCCCTTTATCCTCTTCTTCCTCCTCTTCCCTTCCTCTTTCTCCTTCTTCTCTTCTCCTCCCTCCCATCCTCTCCTCAGCCTTGAACTTGTCATGTGACTAAGATGTCATGTGTGAGTGACCATGCTCAGCCCTGTGCTATATGGATTTTACTTGATGTATTCAGGGCTTTCCGGGCATCAGATTTGGAGAGCAATGAGAATTTCAAACACGTTTTGTTGAAGACGAAACACAGTTTGGTTTCGGAACACAGAAAAAATAAAGCTGGGGCTGAGTCGGGAGCTTCCTTCTTGATGGCTAGCTTTTTCATAGCGCCAGAATACAGACTGCTAGAGGAGAAAAGTCATCATCAGTAGTCTTCCCCAGGTGCAGACATTGCATGATTAGCAACCTGCCAGGCAAGATGTGCCCACGGGTGAAATAGCAGCATGATTGCTATGGGGAAGACCAACCACTTTCTGAGTGACTGACTCCACTGGAGGGGGAATTCACGTACTGTGAACCCGGTCAAGAGTCATGACTGGGAAGGGCAGAGGTCCTGGTGGGAAGCTAGTGGTATGCAGCTAATGGATGTGCTGAGTGCCTCAAGTTGCCTTCTAAGTATTTATGATTATACCCATAATTCAGTGCTACTCGAAGCTTTGTTCAGAGGAGTTTCTTTTGCAGTGGGCACCATAATGCCAAAGTACTGAAAAGAAGAGATTGTCATGTGCTCATCTTTAAATGGGACCTCTAAATCATCCACACTAAGGTACAGGAACATTAAGATGCAAAGAAAGATTAGAAGAGCCAGAGGATGGGGAAGGAGTGCTGGGAAATGCTGTCCCTGTGACAGGATGTGTCTGTCACCCTTAGGAACTCACAGCAGCTGTGGTCACCTGCACACAACTGGGCCAATCGACATTCTATCATGGATATGGAAGGGGTGTATGAAGTCCCACCCTCCCTGAGGAGCTACTGACATTTCATGTGACTGGAACATGAAGGAACATTTTCTTCAGTGGTATAGTCACCGCCCATAACTCTTCACCCATGGTCATGTAAACACCCCTAGTCAAATTCATTGGTTCACCCCCATGAAAGTAGAAGTGGGGGCTGCTTGGGAAAAGGAAGGGTTCAGAAGCAGTGGGAGAGAACAAGGAAGGGCAGCGGGGTGAATTATATGTACGTATGTATGAAAATGTCACGAGACCCACTATTCGGTAGGATCCATGCTCATAATGAAAAGCAAACTCCACCTTGCATTAACAAAGCAAAACGGGCCAGGCATGGTGGTGCACACACTTAATCCCAGCATTTGGGAGCAGAGGCAAGTGGCTCTCTGAGTTCGAGGACAGCCTGGTGAGGTCCATAGTGAGTTCCAGGCCGGCCAGGGCTGCACTGCGAGACATCCTTCCTCCCACTCCAAAGAAAGAAAGCAAGCAAAAACTATGTCTTGAAGCCTAGCCCACTTTCTAATGGGAGCCAGTGGAGGAAAGTAAGAAAAAAAAAAACAACCTGAGTGGTAAAATAATGTTTTATTCCATGGATGACAAATGCTACCATGCCTCATCCCCGCGGCCCTCCCACCTGTCCTTGCTGCCAGAGCTGGCTCCCCCTTTCAGACCTCCTGGGCTTTGCTGTCAGCTGAGCCTTTGAAGTAGTGAAAGCATGGTCTGTCTGTCTGTCTGTCTGTCTGTCTGTCTGTCTGTCAGCATGAGGTCCCTTCTCACCAGTGTGACACATCACCTGTGGAAAGCCCAGGATGCAGCTCTTCCAACAGACCTAACAAGAACCAGTGCTTGTGTGGACGGAACCAAAACCCCCAAACATTAAAAAAAAAATAAACAAAACAAAAAATACCCAAAACCAAAACAAAAGTCATGGACACATCTCTGAGGACAGGGTTTCAGGACACCCCAGCAGGAGTGGAAACTGGGGTGATTCGTACCGACATACAGGTTGTCAAAAGTCCTGAAAGGAAACGATGGCAATTGATATATTTCACTTCTGGACAGGCCAGATCAGCCAGAGAGGTGTCTGCATGCAAATTCAACACAAGGGTAGGCCTGGGAGAGGAGGGGACTGCACAAAGCCAGACACACATTTCTTGCTTTATATACAATGAAATGAAATACACACGGGTGACAGTGGTCACACATCTGGTCGGTAGTGTATCTTACAAGGCTACTGAGATGGGGTGGGGCTCACTGACGTCACTGTCAGAGCAGGAGGGAGGAGCCAGCCCCGGGCAGCTGGTGATGACCTGGTCCGGTTTATTACTCAGTAGAGTGGAAGCAACATTCTGTCTTGTGATTTTTAACCTAACGTCACCCGGAAAGACCAGACAACTGACCGAGCAGGGAAAGAGTAGCAGTTTTAAGGACATGTGGGATGGATGGTGGAGCCACAGGCGAGTCCCAGCTCCACTCAGGGGGAAGAAGGTTTGGACTGATGAACTTTTAGTGAGTGTTGCTGGGTGCTCTGAGTCCTTGGTGTCTGCAATACCTCCACCACGTCTAACAGAGACAGCAGGTGTTCCAGAATGATCTCTTTATCCAAACAAGTACGACATGGAAAGCAGTGCAAAGCAACAGAAGACAGAAAGAATACTCAGAGTGACACAGTCCAGGGGCAGAGACGGCGGGGTGTCCAGTTAAAACCATAGAAAAATACAAAGTAATTCTACAAGGTTAACCACGGGCAGAGTTATAGTCTTACTTTGTACATAAAAGACCTGTTTTCTGGGTGCAGATAGGGACAGTGGGAGCTCTTCTAATCACAGAAAGGGGCCAGGCATGTATGAACACTGCTGAGACAACCATGCTGTCCTGTTCCCATGGCACAGCTCTGTCAGACAGGAAGCCAGACAGGACTCACAGTCGAGAGCACAGATGCAGTGAGTGAATGCAGACGGCGGGTCTCAGTGCTACAGAGAGAAAGCTTGGACGTAAGGGCTGGTTTTCTTGGGCTCAAAGTGTGCCCTCACTGTCATCTGTCCTTCACTTTGTCCCCTCGGGGGGGAGGGGACATGGGATGGGCCAGTCATTGGGGGCCAGGAGGAGACGATGCTGCTGAGGTGGGGTTGTTCCAGGCTATGTGGTTTCCACCGGAGCTTGTTGCCCCCACCAAATGGCCTTCAGTATCGAGACACATGCTATGGAACACCGGCACCCCCACTTCCACTGCCCTTGGAGGGAGGGTGGTGGCGGGGGGAGGGTTCCTCAGTTGCATATTGTTGTAGAAAGAGCCATGTCTGTGCTTAGGTCTCAAGCAAGATTAGTCCTCCTCCTCGTCCTCTTTTGCTGTAGCTGTGGGTAGCTTGTCCTGGATCCTGAAGCATTCCACAAAGAAGTTGATGATGGAGCGGTACAGATGCTGCTGGAGGGCCACGCTGTGGAAGTAGTGGCTTTCATCTGGGTATATCTGTGAAGGGAGAAGAACGAGCTTACCCCTCGGCAGTTCACCTGCTGAAGGGACTCCTGGAGGCACGGAGGAGATGCAGTCTGGGAAAAGCCATGCTCCACACACTGAATTCCAGCTGGAGCATGAATCTCTTAGCCACGGGAGTCCCAGCAGCAGCACCCTTTCCTCTGGGGAGCTCTGTTTCTGTACCAGGCAGAAGGGCTCTTGCAGCCCTGGCAGGTCATGAAAACTTACCCATCTGCCCAGAAACCTTCTCCCTTGGCATCTTTATTCCCTTCCCCAAGAGAGTGGATACAGTGAGGATTGGTTGAGTAAGTCGGAAACACCTCATTTAGCCGACCTTCTGGCCAGAGCTACTTGCTCTACTTTGCAGCCTGGGTACAAGGTCGGCCTGGAGGGATGGCTCAGCTGTTAAAGGCTAGGCTCACAACCGAAAATATAAGAACTACAAGGTCACAGGCCAAGGATTACACATACACACACACACACACACACACACACACACACACACACACACACACACACACACACGGGGTGGGGAGAGAGAAAGAGACAGAGATAGAGAAAGACACATACACACACAGGGAGAGGGAGAAGGAGAGAGAGAGAGAGAGAGAGAGAGAGAGAGAGAGGGAGAGAGACTGACTTTTGGCTGAGTGGTTCTCGAGGATGGGAATGAGCCCCAGGCAGCCTCCTCCCTGAACCCACGCGTGCTGACTTGGTATACGCTCATGCAGCTGCGTCTTGGGTCCAGGTGATGTGGGAAGGTAAACTGAATAGAGTCTGGTTCATAATTGTTTCTTGTGAGAGCTGAATACTATAATACCCCAAGGCACTTGACAAGGCATGCGACAATGGAGGGCTGATAAACAGGCATGCCAGGTAGAGCGGGTCTTTAGTGGATGGCCAGCACAATGACATAACCTGTCTTCTAGAGGTACTGTGCTGATCCTGCAAGCGTGCACAGCGAAACTCTTTCTATATCTGAGCCCAATCTCATTTTGAGTCCTGCATTCTTTTCATGCTTTTGAGAGTAACATTCATCTTTATTTTTCTTTAATGACACCATTAGCCTGGAATATGTATGTTCAGCTCATAAGCTGCAAGAAGGCAATAAGGGGGTATGCCACCCCTCTTGCATTGTCCCCTGTTCCTGTGCTCTCCCCTGGAGCTTGTCATGACTGCAGACTCTTGAGTGTCTGTGAGGGCAGCTGCTGTGTTGGCATGCATGGCCCCAGGTACAGGTGCCATGATGTGTGGAGCATACTTAACAAATCCAGAGTGTATCATACTCTGATGTATAATGTAACCAAGCCATCCACCCCAGCCAATAACTTTCAGGCCAAAGCCCCTTCCTTCCTCAACCTACATACAGGGCTGCCAGAGGTCATTGGATGCTGAATGCAGAGGCAGACAGTGGTCAAAACCAGACAGACTCTCTGAGGGAGTTAGGGTGCCGTTTGCACCTGAATTTAAAGGACAGTGAGGTTATAACTGTTTTATCAAAGGAGCCAGAGTACAAGAAGGAAACTAGAGAAGTTTCCAGCATCATTCCTGTATGTTGCTGGGAAGAGGTAGGAGTGAATGCCAGTGAAGCCCGTCGTGGGTTTGGTTTCTGGGATGGACAGTGTTTGATCACAGTCACAGAGGGTAGAGGAGCTTTTGCCCAGGGAGTCAGAAAGAGAAGGCTTGATAGCCACCCATGCTGAAACACCAGCCCTCCCCATACCTACAACACACCAGGGCCTGCGTGTGTTGGCTTGGCCATCTCCTCTGCTTAGAAGTGGAATGTGGGACAGGGTCGGGTG